>NC_060123.1:653400128-654025128 GCF_021461395.2 Schistocerca americana | reverse complement strand
TACCAGCATTCACGTTTTCTTTTTCCAGAGACTCTTTATAGATAAAAAATATTTCTTTCTTTCCGAAAGAAGTTTTCAGTTATTCCGCGGTGAGTAGAACAAATCTTTCCATAACGTCAAGAGCCAAAGAAACTGATACACCTGCCTAACATCGTGTAGGGCCCCCGCAAGCTCAAAGAAGTACCGCAACACGACGCATCATGGACTCGACTAATGCCTGAAGTAGTGCTGGAGGGAACTGACACCATGAATCCTTCAAGGCTTTCCATAAGTCAGTAAGAGTACAAGGGGATGGAGATCTCTTCTGAACGGCACATTGCAAGGCATCCCAGATATGCTTAATAATGTTCATGTCTAGGGAGTTTGGTGGGCAGCGGAAGTGTTTAAACTCAGAAGAGTCTTCCTGGAGCCACTCTATGGCAGTTCTGGACTTGTGGGGTGTCGCATTATCCTACTGGAATCGCCCAAGTCAATCGGAATGCACAGTGGACATGAGTGGATGCAGGTGATCAGACAGGATGCTTACGTACGTGTCATCTGTCAGAGTCGTATCTAAACGTATCAGGGGTTCCATATCACTCCAACTGCACTCGACCCACACCATTACAGAGCGTCCACCACCTTGAACGGTCCTCTGCTGACATGCAGGGTCCTTGGATTCATGCGGTGGTCTCCATATCCGCTCGATGCAATTTGAAACAAGACTCGTCCGACCAGGCAACATGTTTCCAGCCACAACAGTCCAATGTCGGTGTCGACGGGTCCAGGAGAGGCGTGAAGCTTTGTGTCGTGCAGTCATCACGGATCAAGGGTACATGAGCAGGCCTAAGGCTCCGAAAGCCCGTATCGATGATGTTTCGTTGAATGGTTCGCTCGAACACACTTGTTGATGACCCAGCACTGAAATCTGGAGCAGTCTGTGGAAGGGTTGCACTCCTGCCACTTTGAACGATTCTCTTCAGCCGTCGTTGGTCCCGTTCTTGCAGGATCTTTTTCCGGCCGCAGCGATGTCGGAGATTTGATGTTTTTCCTAATTCCTGATATTCACAGTGAAACGTCCCCTTTGAACAATTATACACGACTGTCCTTAAACTGACACACAATATTTTTTTAGCGCAACGCAATCTGACTTTCAAAAATCCCTACAAAAGAATGGCCCTGACTAACATTAACCTATACCTTTCACAAATCACTTACCTCACAAAAATCTTCGCTGCTCAAGCTACTGCAATACAGCGAGCGCCACTACTGCCTGCTAAATAAAAGATTCAAACTACTGAAGGCACTAACTACTGATAGGGCAAGTTAGCAAATGAAAGATATTAATAGAGAACAAACAATGTATTTACCTTGATATCATCATATATAAATATAGCAGTTCATGACAAATTACAAATCTCCGCCATCTCTCTCCCCACATCCACCACTGCTGGCGGCTCATCTCCAACTGCGCAATGCTACGCGCTGTTCACAGCCAGCTGCCTAACACTACAATGGCGAGTATTACAACAATGCAAAGCAGCCACAGACTGCACACAGCACAGCCAGTGATTTTCATACAGAGGTGGCGTTACCAATAAAAAAACCTAAACAGCCTACTTACAACAGTACACTCGCGAAATGGTCGTATGGGAAAATCCCCACTTCATCACTATCTCGGAGATGCTATCCCATCGCTCGTGCGCCGACCCTCAAACTCATTTAAATCTTGACAACATGCCGTTGTACCTGCAGTAGCCGATCTAACAACTGCGCCAGACACTTGTTGTCTTATATAGACGTTGCCGACCGCAGAGCCATATTCCACCTGTTTACATATCTCTGTATTTGAATACGCATGCCTATACGAGTTTCTTTATCGCTTCAGTGTATAACCAGAACATAGCTGCAAGTGAACTGAAGAATAATATTACCTAGCAGATATAAAATTTCGGTTATTTGGAAAATTTGACATCTAAGGAGACGCACGAAAATACTTTTTCCTTAAATACTGTGTCGATATTTTGTACGCATGGTGCTGATATCGTATGCTCACTGAGGCTATGTTGTTTCATAGCACCAAAAATCTAATGTATCAGTATTTTATGTTATTTATGAGAGACCTATTTTAGATAACAGGTACTTCACTGTTTCCAAAGGAATTTCCAGCTATTTTCAATTTATTAAGTGAAATCTTCCGCTATCTTTATTATACACAGAGGTGACAAAAGTCATGGGAAAGCGATATGACACATACAGATGGCGGTAGTACCGCGTAGACAAGGTATAAAAGGGCAGTGCGTTAGAGAAGCTGTCATTTGTAGTCATGTCATTCGTGTGAAAAGGTTTCCGGCGTGATTTTGGCTGCACGAGGGGAATTAACAGTCTCTGAATGATAGTTGGAGCTAGATGCAGGCGACATTCCATTTCGGAAATTGCTGGGAATTCAATATTTAGCGATCCACAGTTTCGAGAGTGCGCCGAGAATACCACACTTTGTGCATTAGCTCTAGCCACGGACAACGCAGTGGGCGGCGGCCTTTATTTAACGATCGAGTACAGTGGCGTTTGCGTAGAGTTGTCAATGCTAACAGACAAGCAACACTGTGTGAACTAACCACAGAAATCAATGTGGGACGTGCGACGAACGCACGTCGTTAGGACATTGCAGCGAGATTTGGCGTTAATGAACTACAGCAGCAGACGACCGATGAGAATACCTCTGCTAACAGCACTGCATTACCTTCAGCGCCTCTCGTGGGCTCGTGACCATATCGGTTGGACCTAGACGACTGGAAAACCGTGGCCTGGTCAGCTGAGTCGCGATTTCAGTTGGTAAGACCCGATGGCAGGGTTTGAGTGTGGCGCAGACCCCACGAAGCCCCGGCCGTTGTGGCCGAGCGGTTCTAGGCGCTTCAGTCTGGAACCGCGTGACCGCTACGGTCGCAGGTTCGAATCCTGCCTCGGGCATGGATGTGTGTGATGTCCTTAGGTTAGTTAGGTTTAAGTAGTTCTAAGTTCTAGGGGACTGATGACCTCAGATGCTAAGTCACATAGTGTTCACAAGGGAACCTCCCCATCGCAACCCCCTCAGATTTAGTTATAAGTTGACACAGTGGATAGGCCTTGAAAAACTGAACACAGATCAATCGAGAAAACAGTAAGAAGTTGTGTGGAACTATGAAAAAATAAGCAAAATATACAAACTGGGTAGTCCATGCGCAACATAGGCAACATCAAGGGTAATGTGAGATTAGGAGCGCCGTGGTCCCGTGGTTAGCGTGAGCAGCTGCGGAACGAGGGGTACTTGGTTTAAGTCTTCCCTCAAGTAAAAGTTTTAATTTTTTTATTTTCGCAAAGTTATGATCTGTCCGTTCGTTCATTGACGTCTCTGTTCACTGTAATAAGTTTAGTGTCTGTGTTTTGCGACCGCACTGCAAAACCGTGCGATTAGTAGACGAAAGGACGTGTCTCTCCAATGGAACCGAAAACATTTGATCGCAAGGTCATAAGTCAACCGATTCCTCCACAGGAAAACACGTCTGATATATTCTATATGACACTGGTGACGGCATGTGCGTCACATGACAGGAATATGTTGTCGACCCACATAACTTGTGCACTTGGCGAATGGGTAAAAAGCGTCTTCTACCTTGCCCGATGTATGTTTTCTTGTGGATGTGATAATCACTCCCAAAAAAGTGATGAAAACATAGAGTTTGTCAGATAATAATTGTCTGAAAATAAAAAATTGAACTTTTCACTCGAGGGAAGACTTGAACCAAGGGCTCTTTCTCCGCAGCTGCTCACGATAACCACGGGACCACGGGGCTGCAGAGCTCACATTACCCTTGATGTTGCCTATCTTACGCATGGACTACGCAGTTTGTATATTTTGCTTATTTTTTCATAGTTCCACACAACTTCTTCCTCTTTTCTCGACTGATCTGTGTTCAGTTTTTCAAGGCCTATCCACTGTGCCAACTTATAACTAAATCTGACGGGGGGGGGGGGGGGGAGGGGGGCGATGGGGAGGTTCCCTTGTCAGTGCCATTTGAACACCACGAAGCCATGGACCCAAGTTGTCAACAATGCATTGTGTATGCTGGTGGTGGCTCTGTAATGGTGCTGGCTATGTTTATATGTAATAGACTGCGTCCTCTGGTTATGTTCGGCTATTTGAACAACATCTGCAGCGACTCATGGACGTCATGTTCCCAAACAACGATGGAATTTTTATGGATGACAATGCACCACAGGATCACAATTGTCGCAGTTAGTTTGAAGAACATTCTGGACAGTTCGAGCGAATGGTTTGGCCACCCAAATCTGCCGTCATGAATCTTATCGAACATTTATGGTACGCAATGGAGAGGTCAGTTCCTGCACAAAATCCTACACCGGTAACACTTGAGCGGCTGTAGACGCAGCCTGGCTAAGTATTCGTGCAGGGGACTCCCAGCGACTAGTTGAGCTGCTGCACCACGTCAGGACAAATGACGTCCGGCGCGATATCATGACGTACCCCACGGCTTTTGTCACTTCATTGTAGTCCAGCTGGCTCATGTCGAGAGAACGTGTTGCCCGAATCCTTGGTCACTTCAGCATAATGGCCGCACAGCCTTCTTCCAGTAGAGGTTTCCTAAATTTACCAAGTACGGTTTCGCAAGAACTACATCGTCTGTCTTCCATTGATTCACATTTAAGTTCACCGCGCTTTTCTGTTACACTTTCGTATGGTGTCTATACTGACCGTTTCTCATACAATCAGAGCGCCTCTGAATTTGTGACAGATTCCTGCCTCAACTCTGCCGATAGCGTGGGCAGGACTAATCGGAAATTTACCACGTAGTGACAGCAGGAAATCACACCGCCACTTGTGTTCGGATACTTGATAAACGAGCAAGAGACGATAAATTCTGAGAGACAGTACTTAATAACCAATGAAAGGCCAGCCGCTGTTTTACATCCTCACTTGCTCTACTTCTTAGGAACTCCTTTCGTTAGCGGCATTCACTTTTTTCTTTTCAGGGACTTTTTGTGGATAAAATACATTTATTACTTTCCGAAAGAGATTTTCAGTTATTCCACACTTAGTATATGCAATCTTTCCGTACCGTTCCTGTAACCAGAACATAAATACAAGTCAGCAGAAGAATAGTACTTAGCAGTTACAAAATTGCTGTCATTAGGAAAATTTGCCATCTAAGGAGACACACGAAAATCTTTCTTTCCTGAAATACTGTACTACAATTATCAGAATATTTTTCGCTTAGTGCCTATTTTGTGGGCTCATTTCGACTACCGAGGCCAGAACACACGTATTGGCCCCGACGGCAGAGGTGTTTCTGCAACGTAATCGTGTCTGGCGGCCAAAGGATGCACCAAGGCCGATTCCCCTTCCCCGTTATTCTTTCTCTTAACCTTCTCACCTTTCATAGCACTAAAAATATAATGTATCAGCATTTGATGTTTTTGTGAGAGACTTACTGCGGATAATAGATACTTAATTTTTACCGAAAGACACTTCCAATTATCTTCCGTTTGTTCGGTGAAATCTTCCGCTATCTTTATTATAAACAGAACAGTGATGTACGTCAATAGAACAGTACTATTTATCGGCTGTAAAATTAGTTAAATAAGGAAGCTTTACCTTTAAAGAAAATCTCGAAAATCTCTCTCTCTTTTTTTAAAATGAAATATCGTGTTGCAAGTCCCTTGCTTTGGTTAGTCCTATACCTCTTTCGAGCACATCATGAGTGCACCAACGATATCGTTATTACAATCAGAGCACTAACGTAAATCACAATCACAGAAGAAGAACTATACTTTGTAAAATTCTCTAAATAAACAAACTTTGCCTTGTAAGGAAACCCCTGAATATCTTTTTTTTCTGAAAACTGTCTTATAAGTCTCTTGCTTTGGTTCGCCTATAACCTATTTAGAGCATATGATGTAGACACGTCATTTCAGTGCACCACAGCAATCAGTAAAAAAAAGTAACAACCTAGTTGTTATCATCGTTGTGACACATATACGAATGCGATCAGGCTGTTACATACGGGCGAAAAGCTTTTGATACTTATTTTAGTGATAATAAGAAAAGACACAGTAATCCATAAACATATTGAAACAAGCATAGTGTCCTTCTCAATCCGTATGGCGTTACTTTGTTTCTATCAGACGCTGGTGTAATGAGGCCAATTACTGCCTCACACTTTCAGTACTATTTGTAATCTTTACACGTGATTGTATAAGGATTGCACTAAAAGGAGATAAAAGGAGCATTCACTGAGTGCGTAAATGAAAGTTAATGCAAGAGCGCTAAACTAACGTTACCGTATGCTCATCGCTGATAGTTGGCCGCTTGTTGTCGCTCTCTCTTCTGAAAAGCACTGCCATCACTCGTATTAATAGGTATTGTAACATACCACAAGGCTTCCTAAGTTCCTTCTACACTTTTAAATCCAGCTGGCAAGCATTTCTTCCTCTAAACAACTAACATATAACTTCCCGGTTTACTTCCCTGGGTGTAGACTTTCTTTTGTTTTGAAAAATTTCTACTGTACTGCCCGTTTTTTCATACTGACAGCATATAATCTTACACTTTCCATTGTTATAATTTTTTATGATGAACTACTGTACTGTTATAAATCGTAAGTGTAGTGATTAGGCTCTGCCAATTTTGTGGGTTTCCACGCTTTAATGAGATGCACAAGTAGCAAAGGGGCGAGGCATGGATATTTTTGCACTTTCCCAGTAACAAGCCGGCTCTCTTGCTGGTGTGTTTAGGGTGAATACTTGATAATTTCAGTAGCATTTTTTTTCAGTAGAATCCATTATCTGGTCAGCTGTCACTAAAATTTCGTTTCGCTCTAATAGAAATACTTTATTGTTATTTTATCGTTAGCTCACAGCTCAGGGTCGTCTTATACAAATGAAATAATGTTATCACAAAGTTAATAAGAACAAGAGACTATGCATACAGACCACAGAGGGAACTTCGTTGCACTGTGGATGCGATGGAGACGCACAAATATTCGTCCCTTATTGTGACACCCAGTATATCTATCCCCAGGTATGAGTTGAGGAGGCGAGAAAAACTTTCGTGAGCAGCTGGGAGCAAGATTTCTTAACGTTGTACTCGTACTGCCGCTTATTGCAATTCGTAATAATTTTGCTTAAGCCACGCATGCATGTACAAATGAAAACAGTCCACAGATATATTCAGACACGCTGTTTCTTAGGATTTACGATCCAAAGGACCCCCAGCGTTGAAGATATCTCTTAGAGACATTATGCAATAAAATGCAGACCGCTGCTATAGTAGTTTGTGATGGATCCATTTTGGCTAGAATGCCTTCTTCATACCATCTGCGAAAGTTAAATAATATTTTTTATTTTATTATAATGTTGCTTAATTGTATTTTCGGATATACAAATTTGGTACTTACGTCCAATAACGGGAGACAGTGACAACTGATGATACGTAATCACCAAATTTATATGTGCTAAAATACAATTAACCAACATTATAATAAAATAAAAAATGTCACGTAACTTTCGCATATGATCTGAAGATGGTAGTCTAGCCGAAAATGGATCCATCACAATAAATACATATTAAGCTACTACTATATAAGCAATCTGGATTTTATTAAATAATGTTGTTTACTATTCGGTGCTGTAGTAAAACAGTATGTTGTCTTTGTATTGCTGTTCAATTGAATTTTTTTGTTACAAACATAATTTTAGAATATGTAAAATCACTGAAATTTATGTGGTAAGGAAGCTCTACATGCTGATTTAGAATGGAATCTGGTTTTGTCGTTTGATGGGGGAATACTTCTATTACCTCCAGAAGCTCTAAGTTCTTACTGTTCGGATGAAAGTGTCAGATTCTATCATATGTTATTAACGATGAGAAGCAGGTTTAGTTCTACGTCTTGTGTTCTTGAGAACTTCTCCTTACTTATCCTAGATGATAGTCGTGGGTACTAGAAGATGATATTTTGTATACTCCATACTTACTTTTATGTATTTATTTATTTGATTTTGTGTTTTTCATTAGTGAAGTAAGAGGTGTATCTACTTATTATAATTAGAGAATGTGACTGAATCGGTTCCTTACTTTATTAAATTTGCACTTCCTCTCAAAGCTTCGGTGACAGCAAGTCCCTGTTGCTTGTCTGCCTACACAGGATCGCTGCGGCACCCTCTCATCTTGTGTACCGAATACATCCCTACACATAGCTACTGAAACATCTCCTTAGAAAAATTAAGTATGACAGTGCTGGTCAACCTCTTACGTTATTTGATTGTCAAACAGCTGAACAAAAGTATTGAAAAGTACTGAAGCAGTTTTCTCTTTACTTATTCTCATCATCACTAAACTGACACACATTTTTTTTAGCGCAACGCAATCTGACTTTCAAAAATTCCTACAAAAGAATGGCCCTGACTAACAATAACCTATACGTTTCATGAATCACTTACCTCACAAAAATCTTCGTTACTCAAACTACCGCAGTACAGCGTGCACCAATACTGCCAGCTAAATAAAAGATTCTATCTACTTAAGGCACTAACTACTGATAGGCATAGTTAATAGTGTTCAAAAGTTATAATTCATGACATCCGCTATTACAAATCTGATAGGCATAGATAATAGTGTTCAAAAGTTATAATTCATGACATCCGGTATTACAAATTTCGTTTTTCTGACGGACACACGTCCAGATCGTCATCTCTCAAAACTCTGCCATCTCTCTCCCCACATCCACCACTGCTGGCGGCTCACTTCCAACTGCGCAACGCTACGCGCTGTTCACATCCAACTGCCCAACACTACAATAGCGAATATTCCAACAATGCCAACCAGCCAGAGACTGCACACAGCACAGCCAGTGATTTTCATACAGAGCGCTACGTGACGTTACCAACATAAAAACCTAAACAGCCTACTTACAATACTTTTTACGGTTGTTGGTAAACGTCCGTATCACTTCAAATTTCACTTATATTCCTTAGTGTTCATATTGTGAAACGTTTGTAAGAGGAAGTTGGCTCTGAGCACTATGGGACATCTGAGGTCATCAGTCTGTAAGAGGAAGTAAGAGGGCGCGTTGAAAAATAATGCCTCCGAATTTTTATGTGAAAATTCTTAAATGTTTTCCCATAAAAAAACGTTATTAGCATTCCACATCTTTACACTTTATATCTACATATTTATTTCTCAATATAGTCACCTTGGCGACGAAAACATTTCTCCCAACGAGAGGACATTTTTCGATACCGTCTCTGTAGAATGTTTGACTTTGTTGATGGAGCCACAACCTCACCTCTGCTTGGACCGCTTCATCATTATCAGAGTGAGGTCCTCGAAGCTATTTTTTAAGTCTTTGAAACAAGATGAAAATCGGATGGGCCCAAGTGGGGGACTGAATGGAGGAAGATCGATATCACGGTGACCCCACAGTGACGGTCTGTTGCATATTTCGCAGCGCTCGTGTGTGGTATGTCTGAAGGAGAGGGTCTCCATGTGTGGGCGAAAGTCTTCGAATCCGAAAACGTCGATTACAGCGCGCTGTTTCTCATGTACCAACACAGCTATGGTACGCACTGCCACGCTACACGCTACGATTCGCTGCCCTTTAGCGACAGAGGATTGCAAATATGTAGACATGTAGAATAAAGATGCGGGACGTTAATAACGTTAGTTTAATTTAAATACTTTAAGAGTATTCACATAAAAATTTGGAGGCATAACTTTTCAGCACACCTCGTAATTTGCGCCGGAATCCTCCTGGAACGTGCGCTCTTGGAATTTCCCAAGAAAACCTCCGCGCGGCGCCCAACGTCTTTCTTGCACGCCTGCCACTGGTCTTGCTGATATCTCCGTGGCGCTTTCGCGCTTACTAACCGATCACATGACGAAATGCACCTCTCTTCTGTGGATATTCTCTGTCCCTTCTATTAGTACAACCCCACGCGAAACACGTAAGAATCGGTCGGAGCCCTTCTTCCGTGGATGGACTACATTTCCTCAAGCTTCTTCCAAAGAATCTCCGCCTGGTGTCTCCTTTTCCTACAGTACGTTTTACGTGATCATTCCACTTTTGGACGATCCAGACGGCTGCTCGTACGTATCTCATGGTTGCTACTGTTTCTAATAAGTAATCGACACCAAGAGTTGTCCTCAGTGTGCTGAGGACAGAATAACTACGAGTTGAAAATTAATGTCCTTGACAGGACAGAAGTACAATTTTCCCTGATATTCCAAATATTTGTAAAGTAGCACTCAGGCAAATTAGGTGAGGAGAGAAAGCATAACGGAGAAGGTAATCAGCCTTGGTGCGTCCTTTCGCTGCCAAACACGGTTACGTTGCAGAAACGTCTCTGCTGTCATGGCCAATACGTGTGTTCTGGCCTCGGTAGCCGAGTACACAAAAGCGCGTTGCCGTGCTTCCCAACACAGAAGTAGAATTACTGAATCCTTAGGGTGGACGAAGGCCTCGTCACCGGTATTTCAATAATAAGAGCTTCGTGCTCTGACGTTGTGGCTGCACAGCAGAACTTCCTGCAGCGTCTTATGGCGACCCTGTCGAAGGCAATTCTTTCATCTGATGGGCACACTCAAGACTTTTGTCCATTTGGTGCTACTCGACAGGAGCAGCCTGTGTGCTGCCAACTGCTTTTGACGCTTCCTCCTCCCACAGTGATCAAAGACACAAAATATGATACTACACTCCACACACATTCCCCTCATCAAATAAGTTGCATTTAACTTACAACACCCACACTCCATGAAAAGAAAGGTGCCAAAGTTCGCGAAGAAAGGAAAATTTTCCCATTAGGTGACCTACTTGTCAGGATCTCAAAGCCAGTGACTTCCAGTCGTCTGTACTTGTTAAGTTTGATACGTGCTAACACTGACGTCGCTCCCTTTTTTTGTAATTCCTGTTTTCGGAATGTAAAAAATAGTAATGTGCAATGAAAGTAACAGAAGAAAAAATGTAATCCATAGTTTAGTGTCGTTCATGATTCACAGTGATAGACATAGCTGTACTGAATAGATGGAAAGCACCCGGTAGTTGTAATTAAAGTACATTTACTTAGAGGCCCAGTGCGATCTGTATTTACCGTATGGCAGCGAAACTATGTAGATATTCTAATGCGGCATATGGAACCGATTTAGGCTGAAAAAAAATTTACTTCCAATGTTGGCCACCAGGTGTAAATCTGGCGCTGTGAATGCAAGAATGAGTATAGAAATGTTTCCATATGTAATGTATTAGGAATGTGAAGTGAGCAGAAAAGGTCAAACAAGTGAGAAAGGCATAATGTTGATGTTATTATGAACTGCTGCTTTGGCAGTTTGTTCAATATGGGCAGTGGAGACGTCGACGAGATTTTGGATATAATCCAATTTGCACCTGGTGACCAAAATGGAAGTAATCTTTTTCCAGCGTAAATCGGTTGCGTATTAACGCAATAGAATATCTGTCAAGTTTCGCTCCCATACGGCTGTTACAGCCCACGGTGGAGCTCTGTGAGTAGCTGCACTTTAATTATAACCACTCGTTATAACAACGTTTACAAATAAAAGTGTAACACAGAAAATTAATACAGTATATATGACAGCTTCCCATCAGAGATTGGATGCCGCCTGGTGGCGTTCTGGGCACGTCACGTGGTAAGGGATGTATACAGTGTGTCCCAGAACAACGCCGACAAACTTTAGATATAAATTCCTTACACCAAAACAGGAAAATGCCGTATAATAAACAAGGGCTCTAAAGCGCATACTTTAAGAGATATGAGCACTTGTTCAATAGAAGGGATGTGTTTCACGCTGGCGCAGATGAACATGCGCTCAAAGCTCTTAAAGAATCCATTTTAGACCCATGTTTAATAGACATTTATTTCTTATTTTGGCCAACAGTTCCTGCTGCGAAAATATGGAAGCCAAACACCTTGCAGTAGAAGAGATGTGCTTCATAGTAGCAAAATGAGCAAGTGCTCATATCTCTTAAAGAATGCGTTTTAAATGATGGTTCAAATGGCTCTGAGCACTATGGGACTCAACTGCTAAGGTCATTAGTCCCCTAGAATTTAGAACTAGTTAAACCTAACTAACCCAAGGACATCACAAACATCCATGCCCAAGGCAAGATTCGAACCTGCGACCGTAGCGGTCTTGCGGTTCCAGACTGCAGCGCCTTTAACCGCACGGCCACTTCGGCCGGCCATGCGTTTTAGAGCCCATGTTTAGCAGAACTATTTTTTTTTTACTTACTTCTGTATGAAGGACCTATCTCTAAAGTTTGTCGGTGTCTTTTTGGAACACCCAGTATATGGAGCAATCACTGTAGCGACGATACCGGCAACCCACTGGCACAAGCGACTTTGACAAGAGGTAGGTTGTTATGGTCCGGTGCCTGGGAACGAACATCTCGGGAACGGCGAAGTTACTGCTGCTGTCCTGATTATCTATGGAAAGTGATCGAAGGACACTGAAATCACGAGTGGACGACAACGTGATTCGAGTCGTTTAGAGCGTCGAGTTTGGAGTCTTGTGCGCTCCGTAAAGCAGGACGGACGGTTATAGACTATGAGGTTAGATCTAACGACAGGCTGCAATGCTGGTGCAGGCACAAATGTTTTGGAGTCCATATTACAGCGCACATTGTTGAACATAAGTCTCTGCACCAGACGAACTGTACATGTTCCCAAGTTGCCCCAACCACATAGTCAATTAAGGATTCTAGTCGGTATAGGATCATAGAGACTGTACTACAGACTAATGGAAACGTGTCACGTGGTTCGACGAACTATACTTCTTGTGCCGTCATCCAGATGAACGGCAAACATGCAACGCATCACGGACGCAGACCATTGGAGACGGCATTAAGCTGTAGGGGAACATCCACCTGGACATCTATAGGATCTGTACTAGTAACTGAAACCACAGTGACGGCTGTGCATTACGTCAACGATATTGCGGACCACCTGCATCTCTTCACGTTTGACGTCTCGCCTTAGACCAATGTCTTCTAGCAGGATAAGTGTTCTTGACCACAAGGGCAGAACAGTGCTGCTGGCGTTTGAGGAGCACGATCGTGAACTCGCGCCTCCAAATTCGTCTGCTGGAACACTTATGGGACGCTGTCGGGTGCCACGTGCGTGCCCACAAACCATCGTCTCGTAATTTACAGGAATTGTGTGATCTCTGCCTAGAGATATAGAACAAGGGCTTTCGAATCCATGCCATCACGAATCGGTCCTGTGTTTCGTTCCAAACCTGGTCCGACATGGTATTCGGCAGATCGTAATACACTTTCCTCTCATTGCTGTAAGTGCTGATTAGGTACTGAGCACCAAGCTCTTTAGAAAGACATCAGCAAGTTGATCCCTCTCTGGAACTAGCACATGTGCATTCAACGGTGTTCAAAAACGAGTGGCTACTTGAACCAGCGTCGCGTTGTAGGAGTTGGCTCTCGAGACGACGTGCGGGTGGCGCCTGCTGCAGAGAACCTCACTCGTCTGCAGTGTACGTTTCCCTCTCGCTGAGCATGTTAGCGAGAGAATTCAAGGTATCGCTTTCTACCTTCTACAACCAGCGTCCTTTGTGAAAATCCATACACACGTTTGGTTACTGAGCTGGCTGCTGCTTCTACTGCTTCAAAATTCAGTGATTATCCATTAAATAATGCAAGCAATACGAGTATGTGTAAAACTCATAATTTATCCTTTACGTCTGTTGTAAATATGTGCGCCCTTCTTGATTTGCATCCGTTCTACAAAACTGCCGCAGGTGGAGAGCGAAACTGTTTTTCTACATTCGTTTTTTCCATCTTTCGTAGGTGCCAAATGACTCTGCAACGGATATATACAATCAGGTGACAAAAGTCGTGGGAGACCTCCGAATATCGTGTCTGACCTCCTTCTGCCCAGAGTACTGCAATAACTCAAAGGGGCACGGACTAAACAAGTCGTTGCAAGTCCCCTGCAGAAATACTGAGCCGTGCTGGCTCTACAGCCGTCCATAATGGCGAAAGCGTTGTCGGTGCAGGATTTTGTGCCCCAGTTGCTCTCTCGATTATGTCCCATAAATATTCGATGTCATTCATTTCGCGCTATCTGGCCAGGCATTCGTTCGAATTGTCCGGAATGTTCGTCAAACCAATCGCGAAGAATTGAGGCCCAGTGACAACTCCATCGTTTGGGAATATGAAGTCCACGAATGACCGTAGATGGTCTCTAATTAACCGAACACAACCATTTCCAATCAGTGATCGATTCAGCTGGATCAGAGGACGCAGCGCATTCCATGTAAACACACCCCACATACGTCAGACACCTCTTCACATGGATTACCTGACAACAAATAACAGCTTCGCCAATGCACTGCCCTTGTATACCTTGTGTGCGTGATACTACCGCCATCTGCATATATGCACATCGCTATTCCATGGCCTCAGTGTATAGCCGCCATTTTTACGGCCGTAATTTGCTCAAGCGAGTGCGCTAGGGTAGTCCGTGTAGTTGTGGTGACCACTCTGTCCGGATAGTTTAGTAGCAGGACATGCAGGTTCACATTCCGGTCCAACACAAACTTTCCACTCGCCCCATTGATATAAATCAGTGCCCGCTGGCTGCTAATGTCCTTAGTTCCTTTGTGTCTTCTTCACTATCCTTCAGTAACATTCCTTTGACGCTCATGGCAGTAGCACACCAACTTCCCACCAGCTTTGTTGTTTTCGAGAGTCCCGATCCCAGGCGCCAGACCGTAACCACCTGCCCTCCGTCAAAGCTGCTCGTGTCAGTATATTCCCCCACTTGCGCCACGTATCGTCGCTACAATAACTCCCCATTCATCTCTCCTCCACTTACAAGGTGACCGCGCCTACTCGTCATCATCGATTTCCTCCAGATTTATGGTATATCCAGAACTTGGACAGAAATACTAGTGACACAACTGATAACTCCTGCTGGCCAAGCATTTAGAAAAAATAGCATTTTTGGCGCGGATCGGGCTTAGCATGACGGTTTTATGTAAGCGTAATTTCCAGGCAGCAGTCGGTGCAACGGAAAGAGTACAAAACAAGATTCCGAGGGTCGTGAGGTCGAGGCCCTATGCAGAAACTTAAAAATTTCTATTTTTACATTACTAACACTGCAAATCAACCGAAATAATGCACAATATATTGTAGCTATTAATACATTTATAAAACAAATGTTCAAATGTGAGTGAATTCCTAAGGGACCAAACTGCTGAGGTCATCGGTCGCTAGACTTACACACTGCTTAAACTGAGTTAAACTAACTTATGCTAAGAACAACACACACACCCATGCCTGAGGGAGGACTCGAACCTCCGGCGGGAGGGGCCGCGCAGTCAGTGACGTGAGGCCTCAAACCGCGCGGCCACTCCGGGCGGCCGTTTATATAAGGTATGAAAAGAAAAAGCAAAGAAAATTTTTGGATAGTAGATTCAGAAAACGGTGGATGATTATGTGAGAAGATATAGGAATGAGGAATGTCGTCTTTACTTCATCAAAATCTGAGAAACTTACAACAGCTTTACGTAAAAAACGTTTTGACAGATGTAATGTTGTCCTATGCGCGGAAGAATGAATTTATTTTGTTAATCGATTCGTGGCGAGGACAAACAAATCCACAATTATACGAAGAGAGTTTTAGGAGTGGAGAATGATTTCCAATGTGTGGTATTAAACTGATTTTCTCTCCCCTTCCCATAAATGAACTCCGCTAGTGCAACGCTGCGATGTCTACTTTTATCGTCAGGTAAAGAATTTGAGAAAAATCTTCAAAACTGCTCTTTTTCATACAACAATCCATTGTATATCATCAGTTATCCACGCTAGTATACGGCATCGTTTGCCGCCTAACTTTGCAACGAGAGAGTGTCTTTTATGAGTGTAACAAGTTATTTTATAGAAAAGTTTAAACAATGATATGATTGTAAAAATGCGGCGTTGGTAAAGTGCGCTAGATGCCGAGATAATTACTGATTCTCCTGATTTTACGATTAATACCAACCCAACATGTGTAAATAAGTATTTAATTTTTATATACGAGGTTCTCATGTATGTCTTACAGTCCCTTCCTGTTAATTTATGTGCACTTCCAAGTTTTCCTTGCCCTTTCCATTTCATGCCTTTTATGAAATTATTAATGAATACAATACACTGAGCTTCAGTTAATAAAGTAAACAGCCAATCAGTTACCGAAAGTTTATTTAATCTTGACCTAGGTTTCTTTATTACTATGAGTATCTTCTTTAGAAGTACATGATATTTCCTAAAAATTGTGGCAAAACAAAGAATAATCTCTAGCTACCAATTACGATGAAAAATAATTAAAATTCCCAGTTGGAAAATGAAACCATTACTTACTTGGTTACATCAATTAAAACATGTTGCATGAATCACGAGCTAAACAGCTTATGTCACATGCAGTGACTATAATTAAAATGTCTGTAGAAACTGTAAGAGTGAAATACGTATGGCTGCTGAACAAAGGCAAATGTCGAAATAAACCCGTGATGATGTAGTGTTGAAATGCTCAGTTATGTAATATTTATCTTTTTCTGCAACATCTAACGTCATAACAAACAAACAATAATCTTTCTTGTTACCAGTATAAAGCATTCTAACAGTAATCAAGTGATAATAGGTAAACAGAAATGAAAAATAGAATAGTATCAAGTATAAGATATATGTTTCTGAAAAAGAGTGTTAAAGCTCCCTGAGGTTTGTTTCAAACGGTTCTTGAGTTTATTCAGAGTCTTCACGTATGCCTCTGAATTGATGGTTGAGCGTTTGGCATCACATCCACGACGCCATTACAATCCCAGAAAACTGTCACAATGACTTTTCCGGCAGGGAGGTGGGTGTGGGGGGTTGTCTTGAATTTCTTCTTTCGTGGCGAATGAGGATGATGTCACTCCATGGATTGCTTTTTTGTTTCCGGCGCAAAGTGCTTCACTCAGCTTTCGCTCTCCGTAACGATCCGTGACAGAAAGGCGTCTCCGTCGGTCTCAAAACTCCCCAACAATTCAGATGAAATGGCCTTTCTTTCATTCTTGTGGTCCGCTGAGAACATTCGTGGAACCCATCGTGAGCACTTCTTTGATTATCCGAGACTCGACATTGCAGACGCACTTCCAATGCTGACCGACAACTGTAGAGCCAATTGTCGAGTTGTGATGCACCGGTCGGCACGAATAATGACATCCGCACGATTCAGCATGTCTGGGCTCCCCCCCCCCCCTCTTTTTTTTTAATGACTCTATGCACTATGGGACTTAACATCTGAGGTAACCAGTCCCCTAGACTTAGAACTACTTAAACCTAATTAACCTAAGGACTTCACACATATCCATGCCCGAGTCAGGATTCGAACCTGCGACCGTAGCAGCAGCGCGGATCCTGACTGAAGCGCCTAAAAGCTCTCGGTCACAACGGCCGGCCATTTCCTGAGACTAACGTTTTTTACACATCGCCTAACTATACACCTATCAACTACAGCATCGCTATACACTGCACACAAACGTTTATGGATGTTTGCCACGGTTTCTTTTTCTGCACACAAGAATTCCATAACAGCTCGCTGCTTGTAACGTGAGTCGTACGTAGACGCCATTTTGACACTGTACTACGGCTCCGCCATCTGCCGGAACGGTTCGAAACTTTACCGGCACACAGAACAAACATCAAATGTGAAGAACCAACAAGGAGGTTTGTCTATGTGTATTAATGGCTTTTTTTAAAAAAAATGTGGGGCATTACTTATTGAACGACCCTCGTATTAGTAGTTATGCGATCAATTTCGAAATAAATGCAGTTTACGTACTTTTCTTCCATCTGTTTCGTTTTCATTTTACTGCCCCTTATATTAAATTCTGGTTTTCTTGTGACAGTCAGACTTGTTTCTATCGTAACTTACTATTTCTCTCCTCTAAACGTTGCTTCTAATTATTAGTCTATTACTCTAATTACATCTGTTCTGTGGTTTGCTAGCCGGCCGCAGTGACCGAGTGGTTCTAGGCGCTTCAGTCCGGAACCGCGCTGCTGCTACGCTCTCAGGTTCGAATCCTGCCTCGGGCATGGATGTGTGTGATGTCCTTAGGTAAGTTAGGTTTAAGTAGTTCTTATTCTAGGGGACTGATGACCTCAGCTGTTAAGTCCCATAGTGCTTACAGTCATTTTTTTTGTTTTTTGTTTTTTTTTTGTTTTGCTGAGACAGTGTTTGGCTCGCAGTCGTTGCTAGCGGCGGTCTGGCAGGATTGCTGGGCGTCCTTGCTGCTCGCGAACCCCCCCCCCCCCCCCCCCCCCCCACACACACCCCGTCTGCCCATGTCCTGGGCTTCAGAGTGGTCGTTTCCGAGGATCTGTGGTGTCTTTGATTTGCCAGCGGCGACGCTACCCGCCGCTAGTGGCACCTGCTCTGCCCAGGACAGAAAACCCAACGTCTAGCGTCTTTAACGTATATCAATAGCTGCGCGGAACAACTGCATCGTTACAAGAGACATCTGAGTCTGGGACAGATTTCCCGGTATGCGGTAAAACTGATATAACGTACAAGCGAATCATTTAGGATCGCTGAGAATATCCTCAGCGCCATACTGATCTGCTGTGCTCGATGCTGTTGTGTGTGGTATGTGCGAACTACAGTTTAAAATGAAATCTTAATGTCAATGCGGCATAGCACTTTTGTCGAAGACGAACTTTTAGCCACACGGGAAAGACATCTTTAATGTTACGAAAGAGTCTTCGAACAAATCAAATAACAAAATGGCAAGTGTGTGGATGCTTCTAGCTCGTGTACAACGGACAGGCCGCCTCCACTTGCTGGGTACGTGACCACACGGCGAACACCAGAGCGGAGGTGGGGCCGATCAGTGGTGCGGACAAGGCGGTCGTTATAAAGTCGGGCCCTTTGCCGCCGGAGGACTGAGAATAAGATCTCGGCTCGGCCGCTGCATCTTCCCTGCCTGTTCCTTGTTCAGTTGCCAGAGATAATTGGCACCGGACCGAACTTCTATTTTCGTAAGGAAACCTGGCCTCCATACATTCAGGCACGTTCGGCTTCTTTAAACGATGGAGCTCCACCGAGCGCTTATTCTCCATTATTTTACGCAAAAGTGTGCTGTTTAGGTCCAGTGGGAGCGCTACTATGTGAAGGGGCGGTACGTGCTATTCGAGTTACCGGCTGACTACGATCTGGTGACGAGGCAACGCGCGCTGCTGCCAGATTTAGGAAGCATGTCTTCGTTGTTTCTTCTTTAGCTCAGCAGAGTTTCGTTCATATTTCTGATTAACTCAGCGATTAATATTTTACTGTCTTTATCACTAAATGGCTAAAAAAAGGTCGCCCAGGGCTAGCTGCAGGTTGCGCAACGGGTACCAGGGTAACAGAAATTTAATCTCCAGTATTTCGTATACTTATTGACCAGATTTAAAAAGCTATCGTAACCTACTCATTAAGCTGTATAATCTTACCATGAGATGAATAGAAACTGTGTGTGTGCAATGAAGCAGGAATAAAGGAAGCTTAGTGTTTAGTGTCCTGTCGAAAACGAGGTCATTAAAGACGAAGTACAAACTTGCACTAGAAAAACATGGGGAAGGAAATCGGCGGTGACTTTTTAAAGGTACCATCCCGGCATTTGCTTGGAGCGATTTAGTGAAATAGTGGAGACCGTACATCTTGATGGCCAGATGGGTATACGCTCTTTTCCCTGAGTTTTATGCAACCTGCAACCTTCAAATACTTCGCACAAGATTAACATATTCTCTCGCTCGTTGTGCGAAAACTATTAATCCTGCGGCAAAAATGAACAGGACCTTTTTTGTAGGAAATTTTGTACTGACATGCGTTTTTACTAGAGGCCGCAGTTTTTCAATTATTCAAGAAGACGTTACCTTCAAAGGAGTTGTTCAACAACTCGAAAGCCGTTGTCTCCAGCAAAAACATACCCCAGTACAAAATTTAACTACATTAAGTTTCTTACAAAAAGATGTTCTTCATTTTTTCTGTTGGGCAAATAGTTTTCACGTAGTGGGTGGGGTTGTTTGGGGGAGGAGACCAAACAGCGAGGTCATCAGTCTCATCGGATTAGGGAAGGACGGGGAAGGAAGTCGGCCCTGCCCTTTCAAAGGAATCATCCCGGCGTTTGCCTGGAGCGATTTAGGGAAATCACGGAAAACCTAAATCAGGATGGCCAGACGCGGGATTGAACCGTCGTCCTCCCGAATGAGAGTCAGGTTGTTTGCACGTAGTGTCCGAGAGAATATGAAAGTCTTGTGAGAGATAGTTGAATGCGTCGCAGGCTGCATAAAGCCCAGAGGCAGGGGCATCTGCATCTTGAAGCAGTAACTGACAGCCTTCGTATTACTCAGACTGTAGTCATCCAGTATATGACATTGAGAGCACTTATCGACTTCCTACAAACTTTAACTCGCCGTTAATTTTTATCACTGTTACCCTCCTCCAAGTAAATGAAAGGGAAAAAGTTAATCGCTAACTGCATGTCTTCTACTGCCCGCAACTCGTGGTCGGTTGGTCGGTATTGCTGCCTCTGGACCACGAGGTCACAGGTTCGATTCCTGGCTGGGTTGGGCATTTTCTCCGCCCGGGGAGACGTCCTAAATACACTCACGTTCAGAAAAAAAAGAACACCTCGAGCAACTAGAGACGGACGTTCATATTCATAGAACATGTACATTAGTATGTTCTGCAGAAATGATTAGCATTTCAGTCACCACGGTTCAGCATGTGTCCTGTTGCTTAGTAGGCACAGGGTCGGCCGTGGACCCTGAATCGGCGCTTGTAACTTGTTCCATGTGTGATGGCATCGATGCGTATAAAATGGCTCTAAGCACATTGGGACTTATCATCTGAGGTCACCAGACCCCTAGACTTAGAATTACATAAACCTAACTAACCTAGGGACATCACACACATCCATGCCCGAGGCAGGATTCGAACCTGCGGCCGTAGCGATCGCGCGGTTCCAAATTGAAGCGACTAGAACCGCTCGGCCACCGCGGTCGGCATCACGTAATATTTATTTACAGTTAACAACTTATGTTTTCCAAGATAACTAATAATAAATATCAACAACTGAAACAGATGCGTCCACGCTACACAGAACTCCAAAGATTCAACTATTCAATTAGTGTAAGAAATTCTCGCAGTGCAATGCAGTTCCCTGTGTTTTAGTGTGAAGCGTTAGAAAACTGCTATCCACGGCGATTGCGAGAATAGTCTTCCTACTATGAAGATTCAGCAGTGTACTGTAGGCGTTACAAATTTGTCTAGCTCGCCCATAGAGGGTTAACATAAGATTATAGCAAGCAAATTATGACAACATTTTAAATTTTTAAATTCGTTCAATAATTACTAGGAGCGTTCAGTAAGTTATGCAACGCATTTTTCTGAAAGTAGGTTGGTTTTATTCAGGATTCCTGTACATCATATTATTCCCCACTCTTCTCGGTACAAAATCCTGTTTTTCAACATGATCCCCCATTCAATGCGATGGCCTTTACGACAACTTACTGGGAGGGGCTGTACGACAGCACGGTACCACACTATTCGTCGACGTCGGAGCCAACGTCTTGCCGCATCCGATAGCTCCCCACTATCCACGTACTGCTTTCCACGGAGTGCATATTTCATCGCACAGATGGTCCTTCGTTGCTCTTTATAATTTTCTGTTAGGTGGCGAGAAACCCAGCGGGCACACAGCTTAGAATATCCCAACTGGTGGACGAGTGTCTTAGCACTACCAATAGAGACGCCCAGCTGGGCAGCGCAGCGGGGTGTTTAATTGTGATTCGTTGAGCACCTCGAATGAGAGTGTCCGCACGTCCAACATTGCAGGAGTCATATCTGCATGCGGCCGGCCGGCTAGCCAGCGGGAGAGCGGGCAGGTTCGTGCGAGCTTGTTGTGATGATGACAGACGGCTCGCCCAACGACTCACCGTGCTTTTGTTCACTGCCATGTCTCCGTAGATATTCCACAAGCGCCTATGAATATCTGCTTAGAACGCACTTCCGTTTTGAGGCTACGTGTAGCGCCGCGTCCTATGGGAACTGTATGTAACTATAGAGGCTGCAGCAGGAATAGTGGCCGATGTCCCACGACAAACTCCGCATTTCTTTCAACCAAATTGGTCGATAGAAAAAGTGTTGCGTTGCTTAGTGAGAGCCCCTCGTGTGTGGATTAGTGAAAACTAAATTTTCGTTGCCCATTGAGGCCGTTGGTAGGCAATCGGTGACTAGAACCACGTGACCAAATTCCGCATTGTAGCCCTGACGGGCCAATGGTGCCCGACCGACCGCCGTGTCTAGCTATTACACGTAAATACGTTTCTGCTGTCCTAGGATATCGTATGTATAGCCGTTCTGTAGAATGCGCCGTTTGAGTTGGTTGTCTTTCCTGATCAGAATTTTCTCTTCTACATTCTGATCAAAAATCACTTGGCTGTAGCAGCGGTAGTTGTAACAGCTGAAGTTCAAGGGTTATATCATAATATTTCCAAATTGAACTGGCACAAAGCCGCTGGCACTGCAGGAAGACACGGCAGTTGTGTCTTACGGTGCCCGGCTCCTGCTCAAATGGTTAAAATGGCTCTAAGCACTATGGGACGTAACATCTGAGATCATCAGTACCCTAGACTTAGAGCTACTTAAAGCTAACTAAACTAAGGACATCATGCACATCCAAGCCCGAGGCAGGATTCGAACCTGCGACCGTAGCAGCAGCGCGGTTCCGGACTGAAGCACCTAGAACCGTGGGCCACAGCGGCCGGCCCCGGATTCTGCAGTCAGAAGTACGGATGGCGGTTATCGCTCAAACAACCCGTTTTCGGTTACGTCTTTTTTTTCGACGCCAGTTGACCAGACTGTTAAAACCGCTCAAAATAATAGGTATCTGAAATAACCGATTTTGGTTTTTTATTCCTATTGTTTCCTGTAATAAAGGTGGAAATCGAGCAAAGACTGAAAAATATTGACTCCCTTCGTTTCAAGGTACATGGAATCAATGTGCTAAATTCGGTAGGCAAACAAAAGAAATCTAAGTCTGTCCACCATTCGCTGCTTTTCTCAAAAAGTGATAAAGCGATTGACTACTGCAAAAAATCGCCATTATTCTCCTATTGATTCTAATTTTTTCAAACTCTGCGTAACTGATTAACCGGGAACATACCATTATTTGCACATTATGAATAGTCAGTGCTAAAGGGTGAAAACTGAGGTTGAAGAACTCTATTTTTCGTGTTCCGTTTCCAAGGGATAAAGACATCCTGCTTTCTATTTTTATTGTAAACTGTGAATGAACTGTTAAATTTTAAGTTCCTTACATTATGTCGCAAGTCTGTTGTGGCTCCGTCCGTTTTTTAATTTTTTAAAATAAATGAAGCATTGCACTTCATTGATACCACATTTTGTAAAATAGTTCCGGACTAGGGATGGGGCCGTTCTGTAAAACAAGTGATGTCCGACGACGACAGTGAGAAACTACCATACAGACCACATACGCGCACACCATCTAACACGACGCGCCACATCCTAACAGGTACATTATTGTTCAGCAGTGGTGTACCAGTCTCATGTCATGCGCTTGTTGCTCGTTTCTGTCGGCAGTGTTATTAAAATAATAATAACTGCAGTAATGCAATACTTCAAAGCAATGCCAATCTTACGAATTAAAATCACTCGTTCTTTAAAAAATGTCTATTTAAAAACGAAAAATTTTGGCACTGCTGCTATGGCTAACTGATATTTCGGTTTTTCTACCACGCTATTAGTAAAAAGTGCCGACGGTCTTGCCGCAGTGGTAACATCGGTTCCCGTCAGATCACCGAAGTTAAGCGCTGTTGGGCTTGGCTGGCACTTGGATGGGTCACCGTCCGGGGCTGCCTAGAGCTATTGTTAGGAGGTGTGCACATATGATTTCACACACATTTGAACAACATTTTTTGTGTTTTTAATTATTTCTTTACAAAGTAATAATAATCTTACTTTAATCTTGATTTTGAAGATCACTCTTGTGTCCGTGTTTGATTATAAGTAAATTTGTTTTTGGGCCGGTTTCGCCTTGAACAAAGGCATTTCTTTTTTGTTTTTACCTAGAGATTTTTCCTTGAAGTTGCAGAGTCTTCAGTGACTTTTCTGATTTATTTTTTATCGTATACTCTCTGTACACTTACAATTTTAGTTTGTAAGAAAAGTATTCACAAACTGTGAACAAAAACCCAAAAAAATTGTGTATTGTAATTCCACAGATTTTCCCAGCGTGTTATATGATTATGTTCTTCACGGGTATGGTGCCAGATATAATCGTCTTCAATATACGACATTTATTTTTTATCGTATACTCTCTGTACACTTACAATTTTAGTTTGTAAGAAAAGTATTCACAAACTGTGAACAAAAACCCAAAAAAATTGTGTATTGTAATTCCACAGATTTTCCCAGCGTGTTATATGATTATGTTCTTCACGGGTATGGTGCCAGATATAATCGTCTTCAATATACGACATTTCGATGATCCATCTGGCCGACATCTTCAGATTTGATCGCTGAGACACAATCACGCCGCAACTGAATGAACATTAGAAACGGCGGCTTTTTTATACCCCCGGTCCAGGCCACTGCTCCTGCCCGACAAGCGGAAGAGCTGCCCCCTGCGAAGCGAAGAATTGCAGTGCCACCAGCGGTAGAAACTGGCGAAAGTGATAAAAAAAATGGCTCTGAGCACTATGGGACTTAACATCTGATGTCATCAGTCCCCTAGAACTTAGAACTACTTAAACATAACTAACCTAAGGACATCACACACATCCACGCCCGAGGCAGGATTCGAACCTGCGACCGTAGTGGTCACGCGGTTCCAGACTGAAGCGCCTAGAACCGCTCGGCCACACCGGCCGCTCGAAAGTGATAAATCGCAAATTAAAATGTGGCGGGTCGAAAACCAGACCGTTGTTGTGTTATATCAGATAAAATAGGGTTCCATATCTTGCTTAAACGTCTATCTCTGTTAGCAATGTCATCGGATGATCGTATGTCGATGGATCCCTTGCGTACACAATGCCAGTAACGAGAAGCCAGAGCAACAATTTCCGTCTCTTTAAACGATATGACATGCCCTTCGCTGAGACAATTTTCGGTGACGGCAGATTTTTCAGATTAGAGCAAACGTATGTGACGCTGATGTTCCACACATCGGTCACGAACAGTGTCGTTTACAGAGACGCAAGCTGTTGCTCCGGCTTCTGGTCACTGAGATTGTGTACTCAAGGAATCCATCGAAATACGATCATCCGATGACATTGTTAACAGAGATAGACGTTTAAGCAAGATATGGAACCCTATTTTATCTGATATAACACAACAACGGTCTGGTTTTCGACCCGCCACATTTTAATTTGCGATTTATCACTTTAGCCAGTTTCTACCGCCGGCGGCGCTGCAATTCTTCGCTTCGCAGGGGGCAGCTCTTCCGATTCTCGGGCAGGCGCAGTGGCCTGGACCGGGGGTATAAAAGAGCCGCCGTTTCTGATGTTCATTTGGATGTCGGTTCTTATATTGTGTGTCTCTGTTTTATTGCCTGACGTGCTGCGTCTGGGAATTGGCCTGCTGTGTTTTGGGATACTGTAGGCGCTGGGAAGATATACTTGAACTTGGGTAGTCGATGAGTTTGTGATCTTGTCGTTATTATGTTTTCCATGTCTGGTCTTTGCTTTAGTATTCGTTTTCCGTAGCGCGTAGTTTTGTCAGTCGTGTCTGGAGTGGTTCAACGTTAACTATTTCATACACGTCGTTAACTGAGCGTCATTGTCGGGAGCAGTCGTCTTGCAGTACTGTACAGTCTGTCTGCTACTGTGTGTGGATCACCTGCTAGCGGGGCGCTGGCTTATTCCAGGACAGGTCTTATAAATGTTTTATAGGTGTATATGGCAGTTTCCGTGCTGCAACCATGGAGGCGTCCTTGTACTTGTCTTATTAGTTTTTGGGATTTCTAATCTTGTCAAGGAGGTAGTTCAAGTGAGTAAGCCAGTTCATATGTTTGTCTAGGAACACTCCAAGGTATCTGGCAGTGTTGGCAAGTCAGAGTGGCGTGTTCCAGAGGGTCAACTGTATGTCGTTGTCATTTTGTTGCCGCTTTTTGGTCAAATTTCTATATCGGAAGAGTACAGCTTGTGTCTTTGTTGGGTTTTGTCTGATTCTCCATTTTTTCATCCAGTCTTCGAGTCGTTTTAGGTATGCGTCCGTCTTCCTTTGTACTGTTGCAATGAAATGTGCTTAAAAAATGTTCATTCAGTTCCGGCGTGATTGTGTCTCAGCGATCGCACCTGAAGATGGCCAGATGGATCGCCGAAATATCGTGTATTGAAGACGATTGTATCCGGGAGCATACCCGTGAAGAACATAAACAAAATTGTGCATATTTTTTGTTAACACTTGCTGTGGTTCGTTTAGCCTTGTGTACTTCACAGTATGGCTGTTATTCTTTTACTGTTCCTCATCTGCAACTAAATTAAATTCTCCACAGTTTTTCATGACTTTCTCTACTATTCTTACATGTAGGTTTTATTTTATTTTATTCATTTATTTATTTATTGTTACCTAAACCACTAATGTTCTCTTTGGTCGTCATTCGTCCGCAACTCACACAAATACCTGAAATATCTGAATGGGAATAGTGAAATTAAAGCTTCTAGAAGCATTTGTGAAAACCTGATGACATGATCGCCGATCAGTGTCCCTATAGCGATAGTGGAATAATGAGCTATTCTGGAATTTCAACTTGTGGCAATGAGATAAAGCGCTAATTCCTAGTAGGTTCTGATAAATGACATCCCCTCTCTTCTTTCCCTTTATCACTGGATTAGGCAACGCAGAGTCTCAAAATATATTTAAAAGATTGAACGCATACTTGGAGGCGATCACGAGGTGTTAACACAATATAGCTGACCGTTCTGAATTGTCACAACGCTTCCGTCTCCTTTTAATACTTTATGAATGAGGCCAGAAAAATGCCCCCGATTTTACGTTTGTTTCCAAAACAATATATCTGTCGAAATCTTTTACACCCCGACGCTTGTAGCGACATCTTGCAGGCGAGGAAATCTTTCTGAAGGAGCATGCCATACGTGGCAATAACGTGCCCCAAAGGATAATTTTTACTGACATTTTGCCCCTTTACTCAAATGACTGAATCACTACTACAACAAAACCGAAAAAACACTGTTTGCAATGAAGGCATGTCTTGACATTATGAGACCATTGTCATGTGATGTGGACTTACTGCCTTCTCGGTGTGGAGACCTTCACACTTACCACCTCTGTAACACCGAAAAGCTGCACAAACTGAAGTACTCCATCCACCGAAAAACTGGGTTTAGAATTTTTTGTGACTTTGTAACGTATTGTTTCTTGGTCTCGCCTAATTGCTAGTGGCTGTCGCTGTTGTCAGCACCAACGTTGGGTTTCCGGTTTCCGAGGCCGGCGGCTACTCTCCAGTCCCGAGATAAAGGCCTGGTCTTCCTTTAATCCGGATATATGGCTGGTGATCTGAACCTACTATACTGTTTCCAAGGACAAGTGATTACCACTGATGTGGCTACAGGGCATTGACTAGCGGCGTAGGATTAGTGACAATTTTAACCTGGTCTGAAAGGCCAAAGCAAGGTTGGCGACCCTTGTTTAAATTGGCTGTATGTTTACAGCATTGCAGAGAACGAATCCGGGTCCGAGAAGAGCTGTAGAGCTATACGTATGCCGTCAGTCATTCCATGCATTTTTAATTGCCGACTGTCCAGTCCCATATTTTTCACTGCCTGTGTGATTCAAAGAAGGGTAGCTAGTTTGTACTTTCGCGAAGTAGGGGAGAGAGTGTCACGGATATGATATGCGAGTTGGAGTGGCATTCACAGAGAAAGGCGTTTTTGGATGAGGTGGGATGTTTTCACCAAGTTTCTCTTCTGAATATGAAAATATTTTGTTGACGCTCACATACATATGGCGAAATAATAATGTCAGTAAAGTATAAGAAATCAAAGCACCCACGGAAAGATTTATGTGTTTGTTTTTTCCGCGCGCTGTTCGATAGTAGTAGAACTGTAGCGGATAACGTGAAGGTGTTTCGATTGGTTCGATAATCCACTGCCAGGTACTAAAGTGTCAAAAGCACAGTAGTCATGTAGATGTACATTCAGGTCTCTATTTTGGAACCTCCGCGCGTCGACCATATTAACGGGAAGGACTTCGGTTCTGAATTCAGATTTTCTAAACTTTTGAAAATGATGGGCAGAATCTTCATAAGCTCTCATTACTAACAGCTAAATTTCCATTGGCTATAAACTTTTCAAAACAAATAACTTTATCAAGAGACAGTATCGTACCTTTAAGAACATTAAAAAAATAAATAAAAAACCGAACAAGTGAGAGTAGCACTCGCACTCTGAGGTTCCATACAAACTTGATTATATGTATATATATTCATCTAGAGAGTTTGCTCCGTGCGTTTGCCATTACCAGAATACGTGTCATGAATTGCAGTATCTTTTGACTGTATTTATTTAGAAGCTTCAGTTTATGAAAGAAACAAGCGACCGTAGCCCTTTGACATAAATTTGAACTTAGTATCTCTACCCGTCCCTGAGAAAAACGGATCTTAGTGCTCCTACAAGAAGTCCGTTTCTACCGACCGACACACGAACTCTAAAAACGAAAAGTCATTTATGTCAGCGTCGATCCTGTTCAACGGCGGGTACTTCTAACTTGTCCTCAGAGTAAATTAGCGACACCATGCGAAGAAATGTAAAAAAGGTAAAAAGTTATTGATACATGACCAGAATTCAAAATAAAACACTCTTTATAGCAAAAGGATGCTTTCGGGCCCCAGAAAAATATGTAACAACGAAATTCCTTACACAGATAAGTTTAATAAGTTGGAACTCTATTTCGGACATGTCGAGAGGGCGCAGTGGGAAGACGAGGGCTCGCAACAGGAGGGCGTTGGTTCAAATTACCGTCCAATCAAGCAGATTTAGGATTTTAGAGCTTTTCCTAAACCACTTAAGCCAAAAGTCTGGACGGTTCTTTCAAAACGGCGTGTCGATTTCCTCCCATAACCTTCCCAAATCGGACCTCGTGCTCTATCTCTAATGACTTCGTTGCCAATGGGACGTAGAACTCTGTTCTTCTCTCTTCCATTTTATCGGACTGGATCTCAAACTGGGCAAATGATTTTCTCAAGAGTTGCTTTCACGAGTGGTCAGTGCTTCACTGGCCAACTTAAAATACTGGCACAGGCTTCTATCTATTTTTCTAAGCTCTTAGGAAGTTCTCAGACTGTAATAAGCCAGTGGCAATTTCAACGTTCTTGCAAGCGTCAATAGTGACAGTAAGGAAAGTACTCCACAGGCAGGCAGAGGTCAGAAATCGAATCGCGATCTATCACCCAGTACAGAACTGCCACAAATGATAAAACATGACTTACACCCCTCAAAAATGCATGTTTAAGCTCCTCATAAGTATACTGTAGACAAAAGATGTGCTAACTCTTTATTTCTCCTGCCACAAATATTCATAGATAGACACTTGAGTATGACTTAAATTGGATGAAGCGCTTTGAGAAAATCACGCTAACACTGACAGATCCCTCTCCACAGTGCCTTCTCATACCTTGCACGTTCAGAGATTTTAACTCGCGTAACTGTGGCGTCGCGGAAGCCTGAAATTCACACCGCTGTGCAATGCCTCATTAAGGTGAGGAAGCTTTGTTCTTCCTGAGAAGCAGACTCCATCGTAGAGAAGCGCCTTATCTCTGCAAATAATAAGGACAGGTCTCTGTAGGGAGGAGTCATGTAAGCGCACTGTTATGTGGCAATGGTGACATGTAGAGGTGGCGCAAAGCACTGGGACTTGTTACTGACTGCTACAAAGGGAAGCAGATTGCAGACAAAATAACATGACCGGTAGCTACACCGACAGTTTGCAGTAGGGCAAGGGAGAGGGTAGTAGTGGGGGCTCCGTTGTGATCGAACTCGGCGCGGTAGGGGAGGTGCAGTTCGACAGCTGAAGGGTAAAAAATACAGCATATCGGACAGTGTAGCTTGAAGTGCAACCCTCCCGCAAATTGCTGCAGATTTCAATGCTGGGCTATCAACAAGTGTCAGCGTGCGAACCATTCGACGAAACATCGTCGATATGGGCTTTCGGAGCCGAAGGCTCGCTAGTGTACCCTTGATGACTGCACGACACAAAGCTTTACCTCTCGCCTGGCCCCGTCAACACCGACATTGGACTGTTGATGACTGGAAACATGTTGCACGTGTACGGGTATAGAGAAAACATCGTTAACCCATGGACCCTACATGTCAGCAGGGGACTGTTCAAGCTGGTGGAGGCTCTGTAATGGTGTGCGGCGTCTGCAGTTGGAGTGATATGGGACCCTTGATATCCTAGATACGACTTTGACAGGGGACATGTATGTAACCATCCTGTCTGATCACCTGCATCCATTCATATCCATTGTGCATTCCGACGAACATGGGCAATTCCAGCAGGACAATGCGACACTCCCCACGTCCAGAATTGCTACAGAGTGGCTACAGGAACACTCTTCTGGGTTTAAACGCTTCCGCTGGTCACAAAACTCCCCAGACTCGCACATTATTGAGCACATCTGGGATGCCTTGCCACGTGCTGTTCAGAAGAGATCTCCACCCCCTCGTCTCATAAGGATTTATGAACAGCCCTGCAGGATTCATGGTGTCACTTCCCTGCAGCACTAGTTCTAACATTAGTAGAGTCCATACGACGTCGTGTTGCGCCACTCTGCGTGCTCGCGGGGGCTCTACACGATATTAGGCAGGTGTACCAGTTTCTTTGGCTCCTCAGTGTATTCAATTTTTACGTAGATTTCTAAGTTTCATTCCTCTACATTTCATTAGTCTTGTTATATTTTTGTTAATCGTCATGTTATATAGCCATTATCCAGTCCACTGAATTTATACTACAAATCCTTTGTGTTGTTGGACAAAATTACAGTGTTACTGCCAAACCTTAAAGTTCCTACTCTTCTTCCTGTAGTTTAACTTAGTTTCCAAATTTCTCCTTCGAGTCCTTTACTGGTTGAATACCATCGGAGACAGGCTACTAGTCTGTATCACTCTCTTCCTAATTTTTGATTCGCTTTCATGTCCTTCGCCAGACTTCCTAGCTAAGCAGACCGGAACGGAGACCCATCCAAATGCTAGCCACGTCCGACAGCGCTTAAGTTCAGTGATCTGACGGGAACTGGTGTTACCACTGAGGCAAGACCGTTGGCCCTGGCTTCTGCACATGTTGTTGATAACCTTGCACTGACTGTTTTTTTCCACCACCTTTAAAATTTAAATAGTACATTTTAGCTAACACTGACTGCCAGTGACTGTCTATATCTACGAATGCTACAAATGTAAGACTGCTGTTTCTTCCATTCCATGAACTAAGACGTGAGGTAGGGAGAGTATTGCTTCGTATGTTGCTGCATTTCTCTGAAATCCAAACAGATCCTCGTTAAGGTTGACTTCTGAAAGTCTTCCAGTTCGTTTGTAACTAATTCGTATTTAAATAATTGGGTCTTACACTGTGGTTTGCTAATATTCACGCCTTCACTTTCACTGCCAGTCTAATAACATACAGACAGTATTGCTCAGTGCGTAAGAGTTGTATTCTGCACAAAAAATTAGTCGTGACCGTAAGACATGACTGTATCAATACTGCCTCTACCATTGATAAAGCTCTCAGTTAGACGAGGAAACGAGCCCATGTCTTTTCTTAGGCATGCCAAATCCGGATGAAGACATTCCTTCCTGTACAGCTACTAAATTGCGGGGTTGTTGATTATTGTTTCATTCACTGTTTCGGACAGTTCCAACAGACCTTTTCATTGGGATTAAGATCAGGTGAATCATTAGGCCAGTCGAGGTGCGACAGCGTCCCTTGTTGTTGCTGACACCAGGAATGTTTGTTGCCATCTCGGACGACGGCAGTGTCCACAGAATGCTCATCACGAAGATGTAGCGGGGAGGGCAACACTTTGTCACCGAGAATAATTGAATACGCAACGTGGTTCATTTTCGTACTAATATGAATGTGGATGTCCAGATCATGGAGCGAAAAATATCACTAAAACATCGTAGAACTACCTCCGGCTTGAGTCGTCAAACGCCGGCCTCTGGTGGCCGAGCGGTTCTAGGCGCTTCAGCCTAGGTCCCATAGTGCTCAGAGCCATTTGAGTCGTCAAAGAACAACTTCTGGCCCACTGAGTACGTGTCAGTTTACGTGCCGGGGTGAGTAATTCTCTGTTTGGGGTGCGTGAATCTAAATGTCCATTACGTGTGCACTGTATGATTAAAAGTATATGTACAACTGTTAGTGATCGTTAACATCGAGTGTGTGTCCACCGTTCACTTTCATAAGGGCTTATGTTTTGCTGGTGACATTTTCAGTGAGGTGCCTGAATGTCTGGAGATGTCGCAGCCCATGTTCCCCAAGAGATGAAAACCAGAGAAGTTAGGACGATGAGGTCTGTAGAGAAACCGACTTTCTAGCTCATCCCAAAGTTGTTCCATCATGTTCAGGTTGGGACTTTGGGTAGGTCAGTTGCCTCACAGATGCTGCTTTACAGCACAGTGCATTGTCCTGCATGATGCAATCATCGTCTTCGAACTGTTCCTATGCTGTAGAGAATGCTGTAGAACGTATTCATATTCTTCCCCACATATTGTTTTCTTCAGTGCTATAAGAGACCATACAGCAACCACGAAAAACGTTCCAATACCGTAACACCAGTTCCTCCTTACTTCACTGTTGACTCTACACATGATGACAAAACGTTTCTAGGCATTCGCCAGACTCAGACCAATCCATGTGATTGTTAAAGAGTGTTGTATTGTATTGTATGGAACTGGGGGCCCAGAAACGATGGAGAGACTTTATCCCCGCCACAGGCCTCAGTGGTACGCAACCCCACAACAGGCTACAGCAGTCCACTCGCCCCACTGCCGCCCCACACCGAACCCAGGGTTATTGTGCGGTTCGGCCTCCAGTGGATCCCCCCGGGAACGTCTCACACCAGACGAGTGCAGCCCCAAATATTTGCGTGGTAGAGTAATTATGGTGTACGCGTACGTGGAGAGAGTGTTTGCGCCGACATAGTGTAACTGAGGTGGAACCAGCCCGCATTCTCCCAGGCAGATGGAAAACCGCCTTAAAAACTATCCACATACTGGCCGGCACACTGGAGCTCGACACTAATCCGCCGGGTGGATTCGTGCCGGGGTCCGGCACGCCTTCCCGCCCGGAAAGCAGTGCGTTAGACCGCACGGCTAACCGGGCGGGCGTTATGGCGTATAGCGTGACTCAAAATCCCAAATCTCTCGTTTCCAGTCAAAGACTATCGACTGGCGTCGCTCTTTACACGCGTCTCTTAGCGATGTCTACAGAAATGTTTGGCTTATGCTGAGTTGCTGGACCATTCTATTTCATTCTTTTTAACTCAGCACGCGTAGTCATTGTGCTAGCTGGACTTCTGGTAGTACTTTGGAACGCACGAGTGATTCCTTCCGCTGATTACATGCGCATCTCGACAGCCACCCTCTCTAAAGCTCGATGGACCCTCTCTGTCAGTACATGAGTCTGCCTGGTCTTGATCTAGCTGTGTTTGTTCCTTTCGGATTCCTCTTCACAACCGCGTCACTAAAAGTCGGACTGACTGTCGGTGATGGATATGTTACTCAGGGGACATCCGATGACGTTGCTCTAAGTCAGTGTGCTCTCCTGACAGGTCCATTCTGTTGTTTCTGCTTCCCTACTGATGACACAACACAACACATCTGCTCTTATACTGGCGGGTCCACCTCTCGTGACATCTAGTGGTCATTTCGCATTACATAGGAATAGGTCTGATCACATAGCGTGTTTGCACTAAGTGTCCGAGAAAGAAAAGTCTCGTGGTTTGGCAAAGCTGCAGCGCCCACTTCGCCTTATCTGGTTGACAGATCACAGGCAGTCGGGAGTGTGTGCCACATCTCAGCGTCGACGCATTTTACTGTGCTAGTTTCATAGCCGATTGCCACATACACTGTCCGGTCAGAAATATCCGCACACTTGTATATACCATTAGATATCACGAGAGCTGGACATGCTACTACAAAAGGAGGCGGGGAGCATTAGTTCGACAGTAGAGGTAACAACAGAATGGGTCGGGCACGATGATGATGATGATGATGATGGTTGGTTTGTGGGGCGCTCAACTGTGCGGTCATCAGCGCCCGTACAAATTCCCCATCTGTACACAGTCCAGACTAGACACTTGCACGAATGATGATGAAATGATGAGGATAACACAAACACCCAGTCTCGGGGCAGAGAAAATCCCCAACCCGCTCGGGAATCGAACCCGGGACCTCATGATCCAGAGGTAGGAACGGTAGCCACTAGACCGCAAGGTGTGGACAGGTCGGGCACGAATGCCCACTGACTTCGAACTTGGACTAGTCATTAGATGTCGTGATAATCCATCAGCGACATTGTAACCCTTCTAAAGCTGCTCAAGTTGATTGTTGGTGATGCGGTTGTGAAACAGAAAAGCGAAGGAACAGCCAGGCAGACCACGTATAGTGACGGCAGCGACCCTTCACCATTGCAGCAGGTGGTTGTAAAAAAAAAAAGCCATCACTCGTAAGATCCAAATTGGCCGTGCGGTCTAACGCACGGCTCTCCGGGCGGTAAGGAGCGCCTGGTCCCGGGCACGAATCCGCTCGGCGTATTTGTGTCGAGGTCCGGTGAACCGGCCAGTCTGTGGATGGTTTTTAGGCGATTTTCCATCTGCCTCGGCCAATGCAGGCTGGTTTCCCTTATTCCGCCTCAATTACACTATGTCGGCGATTGCTGCGCAAACAAGTTCTCCACGTACGCGTACACCACCATTACTCTACCACGCAAACATAGGGGTTACAGTCGTCTGGTGTGAGACGTTCCCTGGGGCGTCCACCGGGGGCCGAACCGCACAATAATCCTGGGTTGGGTGTGGGGCGGCGGAGGGGTGAAGTGGACTGCAGTAGTCGTCGTGGGGTTGTGGACTACTGCGGCTGAGACGGGGACGGAGCCTCTCCGTCGTTTCTAGGTCCCCCGCCAACATACAATACAATACAAGATCCAAAATGTTACCAGCAATGTAACTAGGACAATGACTTTGTGTAGGGAGTTGAAAAGAATGTCGTATAATGGTCAAGCAGCTCCTCATAAGCCCCACATTTCTATACTCAATGCTAAGCGTCACTTTAAATGGTGTAAAGAGAGAGGCTACTGCAAACAATTAATTTGGAGTGATAAATGAAGCTATACCATATGACAGTCCGGTGGAACGTTTGGATTTGGCGAATGCCTGGAGAAGGTTCCTGCCATCGTGTTTAGTGCCAACATTGAAGTAAGATTCAAATGGCTCCGAGCACTATGGGACTTAAACTTTTGAGGTCATCAGTCCCCTAGAACTTAGAACTACTTAAACCTGACTAACCTACAGACATCACACACATCCATGCCAGAGGCAGGATTCGAACCTGTGACCGTAGCGGTTGCGCGGTTCCATATTGAAGCGCCTAGAACCGCTCGGCGACTCCGACCGGCAGTGAAGTAAGGAGGAGGGTATGTTACGGCATTGGTGTATTTTTTGTGGTAAGGGTGTGAACCCATTATTGCGCTCAAGAAAACGCTCAGTATCAAATTTGACGGAATTGTGTACTGCATACAGCAGAGGAATAGTTGGAAGATGATGAATGATGTGACACTTACAGAGTGCATTTTTTATAAAGCATTATCTCAGAAGTTTACAGACAATAACATCGCTGAAATTAGCTGGACTGCCCAGAGTTCCGACCTGAAAACAATGGAACAGATTCGAGCGTCCTTGGTTTTGGCTTTTGAGGAAGAATGGGCTTCCTTTCAGACACTTCAGTGAAAGTGTCCCCAACGCAGTTCTAGCTGTCGTAAAGGCGAAGGAAAGACTGACCCTATTTCATTGTCCAGAAATAGGTATCTGGATTGTTCTGATCAAATAGGATACACTCCACTACACCGACAGGAGTTCCATGAGCCGGGTAGGTCACGTGACCTCTAGGTACCAGTTCGAAACCATCTACAGTGCTCCAAATCGACGAGTGTGGTCAATTAAGGACGGTTCGACAGACAGCTAAGCAGTCCCCGCCAGTATCTGCACTAGGTTTGTGCGCCCGTGGCGCTTTCGCCGGGTCGCAAACTTCTACATTTGGGCGAAAATTCGCCCGCGGTCGGGCTAGCTGGTTGACAGATTGCAGGCGGACGGGGGCCTAGGCAGCTCCCGGGCGACGGCGGCGCGGCCGTGCCCTGGGCAGGCGCACGCAGCGGCAGGTATGCCGGCCGGCACTTGTTTTGCCGCTTAATTTTAGCCGAGGCTGCGGCACAGCGCGGCCGCCTAGGTGAGCGCCACGCCGCCGCGCCGGCACGGCTAAAATTACGCCCAGCCGCTGCGCCCGCCGCCGCCAGATGGCGGGACCTGCCCCATCCCAGCCAGGCGCACGCCCCCACGCCTTCCGCCGCACGACAGACGGTATGACGTCCGACATGACAACACTTTCCCATCGGCTGTTATTATCGTTCATTTCCCACTACTGGCCGACTTCGGCTCCTGTGCCAATGGCCAATCGCGGTAAACGCTGTAAGTGCCAAATGGCACGCTGGTCAGTGCAAAGGTCCGACGTCCTGGTCTCAGACGGGACAGTCGGGACCGACCGACTGCCATGTCATCCTCCGCGAATGACGTCATGTGGATGCGGTTTGGAACGGAGCTGTTGATAAAATATCGATATATCGAAAGTTTTTCAAACGGACCTCGTTATGCAATGGCGTTATTTTCCCCCCGATATATCAGTACAACGATATCAAAACGGCAATAGCGGGTGCCGATATTTTTATTTTATATTATATTTTTTCACAATTTTCGGAAAATATTTTAAATTGTTCTTTCGAAATTGTAGTAGGACATAATTTTACTTCCACTGTGTAAAAGAGTCTTACTACTTTGTGAGCTTCCATCATGCCCAGTCTTTCTGTTTGACTGAGTGAAGCCAGTGTATGTCGCAAAAAAGAACTCCGACTTGGCTGGGGTTGGCGGTGTGAATGGAATAACAAGATTTCCGATATGAAGGAACAGTACTCCAGTTGTGTTACAAAAACAATTTTTAACGCAACTAGTTTACCATTTCTTCACATCGGCATTCTTCAAAAACAGTAGCTAAAAACGATGAACAGTAATCTAAATGACGAAATCGGTCGTTGCGGTGGCCAGAGACCTGCGGAGGTAAATGCTGACGTAATCGACGCTGGGCACAACCAACATAAACTGCAACGTCTAGTTTCACCAAGCATTTTTGACACTACAACTCCTAGATCGCTGGAATTGACAGAAATGAAAGAGCAGGGAAGTCGTCATGAAGTGTTACGGACAAATCCGATATGTGACGAAATCGAACGACGGATCCATCCGACAACTTTTATTATGCCATTTATATGCAGTTAACATTATTAACAAAGTGGGTAAAGCCAAGCGTGACAATGCATCGTTTTTCTTTCAGTTGGTGCTGTAAGGGGGATAGGCAGGCTGCTAACTTGTTGATGTACAGAATATCTAATAATAAATCAATACTTAAAATATACAACTCTAATACGGCAGTATATTTACAATGTGCACCCGGAGTTTTTATAGGCAGGTACGTCAATATGTCTCCCGCCGATTAACGATACTTCTTCGAACTATCGAGAGGCGTTATTGATATATTTCAAATATCTATATATCGGTTCGCCGATATTTTTAAAAATATCGACAGTCCTAGTTTGGAGGGTCTAGGGATCAGCACGCCGCTCTGCCGGCCGTTGTCCGCTTCGCAGATCTTCGAGCAGGTACTTCTCCTTAAAGCAGGTTCTCAGTTCGCATCACGATGCTGAGCGGATCCTGTTCCAGTGCTCCCAACGAGGAAAAATCCCTGGCAGTACCAGAAATTGAACCTGGGTTTTTAATGTGGCCATCGAGATTTATTATTTGATTATCCTGGTTTATTAAAATTATGACCGCGTTTGCATCGGACTACCCAACGACCTGTTACAACAAAATTTCAGGTACACGCGATGGTAGTATCTAACTTTTATGTGAATGTGCTGATAATTTCAAATTAGAAAGCCATAAAACATTTACGACACTTCGAAGTTTGATCTAAGTTTGTTAATGATGTAATGTAGTGTATCACTGAATCACATAAGAAGTTAGCGTCGTAATAAATACAGTAGCCACTCACACAATGATACATGCAAACTATAATACTAATCGTGGACTAATTAACATAAATATTAATAAAGATGATACTGTGTAGTTAATAAATATGTAAAAGTTTCTGCTGTGGTGGAACAGTAATTCAGTAAAGAAACTTCATACGTTAGTGTCAAAGTATTCTATGACGGTTGGAATTAAAAAAAAAAAAAACTAAATAAAAAAGCCAGTTGTCTACACCTTCTTTAATTCTTAGATTGCTGAACGTGAACGAGAAAAGGTTAACAAACAGTGCTTACCTGTGTTTCAATGACAGATGAACAACATTGGTATTCTCCATCATTCCTTCTGTTACAATGTTACGTTAATTATTTCCTAGCGGCCAACCTCTTTTTCTGGTATCTCCATATAAAGCCAGATTATAGACATTTTTCCACATGCTTCTCCTCGCTGATCACAAGCGCACAATGCTCTACTCAGAACACACACTAAAACAACAGAGTGGCACAGACTACTTTCGACGCCGCTGCGATAAATAAAGTCACTGCCTAACTATTGCAGCTCTCTTGCAGGCATAAGAAAATGTTTTACGAATGTTGTTTCTTTTCATTACACATTCTAGTTTCTCTGTGTTGTTTCATTTCTGAAAGAATTGTTCAAAAAAATAATATATGTGCTAATACTAAACTGCACAGACAGAAATGTGACGATATGTATGCAGATAGTTCGTTAAAGTACTAACAGATGGTCTTGCTTGTTACATTTACAGATCATTTGCGCATACTTCAAACTACCGCAAACTGGATTATCGAGTGAAATTACCAAATACACGAATGAAAATTATCCTACGCCTTTATGTTTCGAAAGTGAGTGTCTTTAACTGCAAGTTACCGTCTTGACTTAACTGTGTCATTACAGGTTCACCGCATGGCACTGAGCCATGCTGACCACTCCGCTACGGAAGCGGACTCATTTGTTAGGAAAATAAAAAAATAGGTATCTCTTTTTGCACACAACTTTTTTGTATCAAAGAAATTGAGGAGGTATTTTGAACCACAGAACTGCCCTGCTCACATCACCTCCGCAAAAAATAACCAGACAAATTTGAAAATAACTAATTTGTTAAGGATGATCTAAGTGGCCTATCAGGAAACTAACTTGTCCTTAGTATCAGTGAAAACTTTTGCTCCAAGTGGAATTAATACAGAGGCAATACGTTGTGTTGTGACAATACAAGTACAGAAATAAAAGCATTAATGTTTTTACTAGTATATTTGTGGCCAACAAAACACTTTTCTCATATCTCTTAATCTTTTTTGCAAGGAATAACAAAATTAACTTGAAGAAAAAGATCTCTCAGTATTGATTTTTGTTTCTTACACGACTCCTTTCTTGGGATCAGATGTTTCAAAGTTTGCTGTAGAACTCTCTGTGCTGTTGAGGTAGGAAAGCAACGCGCTCAACAGGACTTTCTGTTTTACAACTGATATATATATATATATATCCGCAATAGCAGCCATATATATATATGGCTGCTATTGCGGATGAAGTACGGCATGGTATACATGAGCCATCATCTTTCCTATTTGGAATACAATGAATTTTTTCCGTTCCTATGTTTCTTAGCAAGAACTGTTAACATCTATTTCTTATACAAGAGTATGAGACCCCCTAATCATACTGAATTTGGTGATCTTACACGCCTACATTGACAACAATGATTCAGAAGTATCTTTAAAGTCTAAGAACTTCGTTGTTCGTGTAGGCGTTACGTGGAAACGGTTGACAACTTTAGCTGACTCGACATTCTTGAGTAAATCTGCCAAAACAAAGGCCTCTTTTATCTTTCTTCGTTTCCCTACAATTCAAAATCTCTGGCGCAGCTATTGAGTCGTGGCTACTCAACCAAAACCTTGTGTGGTATCTCTTTATACCATCCAGGGGCTAAATAGAAAAGACCTTGACGCATGTCACTTAGAACTCCAGAGTGAAGCACTGCTTCGCTCATAGACCACATGCCATCTAGTAATGAATGTTTGAAACATTTTCTCCACTTCGCACTTCGAACAAGTCTAGGGACATGGAACAGAGGACCGAGTACACAGTAGCACTGAAAACCCGCTTTGTGGACAAATAGCACTTAAAATGATTGATAATTCCACTCTTCAATTGCAGCCAGGGCGAAAACGTTGTCATTTCAGTAAATTTGTACGAATACATTACCTGCCCTAAAGGAAGTAATCGACAGTATGACAAACACGTGCTTAAAAAAAAAAAAAAATGTGTCTGAAATCTTACGGGACTTAACTGCTAAGGTCATCAGTCCCTAAGCTTACACACTACTTAACCTAAATTATCCTAAGGACAAACACACACACCCATGCCCGAGGGAGGACTCGAACCTCCGCCGAGACCAGCCACACAGTCCGTGACTGCAGCGCCTAAGATCGCTCGGCTAAACCCGCGCGGCTCCACGTGCTTCAAATTCCATATGCGAAGCAGAGGAAGTAAACGATTATTTGAAACTAACAAGCTTCGCGAGGTTGGTCGTAAAGTTTTAACTATCACCTGGAAAAAATAAAGAGTCGTAATATTTTTTTGAATACTTATTAATAATGGTACTCGCCACTGTTACTGCACATAGAGAACTTTCCTTTTCACTGATTCTGTAATTTCTGGAAAATAATCGCAAAAAATTATCCAACTTCACAAACGAGACCGATAAAGAGAGGTAGTGCGATGATATTTGATTCGAAGGTAGTCGGTTGGAGTCATGCTTGTGGAACATATTTTACGAGGGGCATGCAATAAGTAATGCAACACATTTTTTTCTGATAACAGGTTGGTTTTATTCAGGGTTTCAATACACCATATTATTTCCCGCTCTTTTGTCTACAAAATCCTGTTTTCCAACATAATGTCCGTTCAATGCAACGGCTTTACGCCTAACTGGAAGGGCCTGTATGCCGCATGGTACAACTCTAATGGTCTTCCTCGGAGCCAACGTCTTGCCACATCAGTAATTTCTCCATCAAACACATTCTACTTCCCGCCGAGTGCATCCTTCATTGGTCCAAACAGATGGAAGTCGGAAGGTTCGAGATGGGTGTTGTAGTGTGGCTGAGGAAGAAGAGTCTAATGAAGTTTTGCGAGCTGCTCTCGATTGCGCGGACCTGTATGAGGCCTTACGTTGTCATGGAGAACGAGAAGTTCGTTTGTATTTTCTGGGCGACGAAAACGCTGTTTAAGAATATTCGAACGTTCCAACATTGCAGGAGTCACAGGTGTTCGCGGCCGGCCTGCATGCGGGACATGGGTCATGTTTGCGCGACGTTGTTGCGATGACGACGGACGCCCCTTCCAACGACTCGCTGTGCTTTTGTTCACTTCCACGTCTCCGCAAGTGCCTATGAGTATTTGCGATGCTCTGGTTTTCCGCCAAAAGAAACTCAATGACAGCTCTCTGCTTGGAACGTACCCGCCGGTGGTGTTTACCTGTACAGATTTAAATTGTCATCCGATCATTCCTTCTGCGTGCTACACTTTCTTGTGAAGCGTCATGGAGGACCTCGACTGAAATGGTGTGCAGGAAGAAATCACCCCGTGCCCGGCACTAACCTGAGATACCTGACTTTATTCTTTTCCTTTTGGTGGAAGATATTAAAACGCCTGTCTTCCGAAAATACGAATGGTTTTAACAGGCGCAGTGGTTAGCACACTGGACTCGCATTCGGGAGGACGACAGTTCAAACTCGCATCCGGCCGTCCTGATTTAGGTTTTCCGTGATTCCCCTAAATCGACTCAGGCAAATGCGAGGATGTTTCCTTTGAAAGAGCACGGCCGACTTCCTTCCCCTCCCTCCCCTAATCCGATGGGACCGATGTCCTCGCTGTTTGGTACCTCCCCTGAAACAACCAACCTACCAACCAACGAACGGTTTTGTCTTGTAGGCAGTGTGGTAGTTCGTGTTGGGAGGCAGCCACTGCTAGCGTGCTATCAGGGAACAGGTGGGTATGTCGGCGACGTGGTATACGGAAGTGACTTTCCGTGCGGTGCCCTCCCATTCAGAGTGGGGGTCGTGTGCCACGTGGCAGCCGCCGGCCGCCACACCTGGGGGCGCCAGCAGCACCTGTTGCTGCGGCGTGCGCAGTGCATAGAGTACGCGTATCTATGGAGTGAGCGTAGCCTACTGCTCATGTTCTCGGCATCAAACGGGAATAGTCACGTAATTTTGGGACGACGCTGCTTGCCTAGAATTTGCGTTAACCGCGAAACTCCAATATTACATTTATTCACCTTGTATTATTTACGTTTTTGCACATTTGAGATTTAGTAATAGCTGTGGTGAAGTATTGTAGTTGCTACGGATATGAAGAGAAGTATGTAAAAGGAGAATCATTTACTTTTCGTAGGCATTTACAGAAAATGTACAATTGCACATGTCGCGTTAATATGAGGCACTTTATGCAGGGTGTAAACGTAAACGGTATTAGCTGCCAAAAAAATCTGTTAGTAGAACACAAGTAATTGTTTTAAAACGTCTAGTAAAATGGCTTGATCCAAATGGCTCTGTGCACTATGGGACTTAACTTCTGAGGTCATCAGTCCCCTAGAACTTAGAACTACTTAAACCTAACTAACCTAAGGACATCACACACATCCACGCCCGCGGCAGGATTCGAACCTGCGACCGTAGCGGTCGCGCGGTTCCAGACTGTAGCGCCTAGAAACGCTGGGCTACTCCGGCCGGCGTCTCGTAAAATGTTTGTCCATTTTCTACGGTTGTCTCACAACAAGACAGTTCACCTCGGGACAATTTTTCTGACAAGTAGACACTGGATTAGACGTGACTTGCAAAAATGTTGAAATGTGTGTGAAATCTTTTGGGACTTAACTGCTACGGTCATCAGTCCCTAAGCTTACTAACTACTTAACCTAAATTATCCTATGGACAAACACACACACCCATGCCAGAGGGAGGACTCGAACCTCCGCGGGACCAGCCGCACAGTCCATGACTGCAGCGCCTCAGACCGCGTGACGTGTATAAATATGCACAGTAGACTGGGAGAATTCATTAAACAGGACCCAAACACTAAGGGGTGCTTGCTCCGATCCCCCCCCCCCCCCCCCCCCCCAACGCAAATGTACTTACGTAATAATCTGTTCGTGTTATTTGCCGCTGCCAGTATTAACATTTCGAGCGTAGAATCGCAAATACATTGCCAACTACGGCGTGCATGGTTGAGTCATCGTAATATGCCGATCGCCGACAATCGTAGAGTTACCTGTGCAGACGTTATTGTAGCTTTGTTAAAGTCAGAATGGAAGCGAAATGTACTGTCGCTGATCCATCCAACATTTCCAGAAAGCGATTTTCACTCTGCAGCGGAGTGTGCGCTGATATGAAATCTTCTAGCAGATTAAAACTGTGTGCCGGACCGAGACTCGAACTCGGGACCTTTGCCTTTCGCGGGCAAGTGCTCTACCATCTGAGCTACCCAAGCACGACTCACGCCTCGTCCTCACAGCCTTGCTTCTGCCAGTACCTCGTTTCCTACCTTCCAGACTTCACAGAAGCTTCCCTGCAGACCTTGCAGAACTAGCACTCCTGGAAGAAATGATAATGCAGAGACATGGCTTAGCCACAGCCTGGGGGATGTTTCCAGAATGAGATTTTCATTCATGGCTAATATATGTCTCCGCAATATCCTTTCTTTCAGGATTGCTAGTTCCGCAAGGTTCGCAGGAGAGCTTCTGTAAAGTTTGGAAGGTAGGAGTCGAGGTACTGCCAGAAGTAAAGCTGTGAGGACACGGCGAGAGCCGTGCTTGGGTAGCTCAGTTGGTAGAGCACTTGCCCGCGAAAGGCAAAGGTCCCGAGTTCGAGTCTCGGTCCGGCACACAGTTTTAATCAGGGAGTTTCATATCAGCGCACACTCTGCTGCAGAGTGAAAATCTCATTCTGGAATGGAGTGATTGACTTCGCGCAAACTACAACACACAAAATTGTCTTTGAACCTTCCTCTATCTAGTGACATGCACAGTGTGTTTCTTTCTTTTATAGTTTGTCTCTAACAAACAACTGAAATCAACACATTTGTACACGAACGTCCCTATAGTATGTCTTCACGAATCGTTAATTTCATGAGCTATTTGTACCATAGCAGCTGATCGGTGTATGGCGCCTGAGTTGGTAGCAATGCAAGATAAAGAGAACCCCCCCCCTCTCTCCCCTCCTCAGCCCGTGGCTGCCAAGATCTTCGTCCCCATCTTACATGACACAGAACAGACTTCCCGTCAGATTACCGAAGTTAAGCGCCATCGGGCTGGGCTAGCACTTGGGTGGGTGACCATCCGGTTTGCCGAGCGCTGCTGGCCAGCGGGGTGCACTCATCCCTTGTGAAGCAAACTGAGGAGCTACTTGACTGAGAAGTAGCGGCTGTGGTCTCGTAAACTGACATGCAGCTGGGAGAGCGGTGCGCTGACCACATGCCCCTCCATATCCGCATCCAGTGACGCCTGTGGGCTGAGGACGACAAGGCAGCCGGTCGGTACCGTTGAGCCTTCCAAGGCCTGTTCGGAGTTTTTATGGGAACAGAATGTATGTTATACGTGGTTTTCAAAAAGTCTCTGCGCAGTGCCCTATGATTGTTTGCCTGTCTGGGTTTTTCAACGAAACAATAAACGCACAACGGTACTGCAGTGATATTTTGTACCCATTCATAGGAGAACTTGTGTTAGTGAAATACAAGATGGTTCAACCACGCATACAGCTCGCGTTTCAATGTCATTGCTTGCTGATGTTTTTCGTGATCGCATAATTTCACAGGGACTTCAGCCTCCACAGTCGCCTGACCTCACACCACCTGACTTTTTCTTCTGGGGTGCAGCGAAAGAAACTGTCTATAAAAACAGTCCCAAATCCATCGATGAATTGAAAACTGTAATATCCAGTTTCACTGCTTCTGTTACAGAAGAAATGTTGCAGCTTGTGTTTGGAAACGTGATTGGACGAATTGAATTGTGTATTCAACAACAGGGGGGACATTTTCAACACTTAATGTGAAAATTTGTATGTAAAAATAAATATTCAATAAATTAATAACTTGTATTTCACTGACAAGGGGAGGCCGCCAATTGTGAAATTCAGATTCGATTCATACTGCGCATAATAAAAGCTCATGGCCAGAGGTGTAATGTGGCAAAGCACCAAGATGCACTTCTCAGCCGTTGTCGAGAGAATCGAGTTAAAAGAAACAGTTGCGGTGAAATACTTTCTACGATTAGTAATGTTCTACAGCGTCGTGGCGCACCGGTAAGCGCTCGGGTTCGTAATCCGAAGGTTGCTGGATCGAATCTCGCGCCATGCAACATTTTTTTCAGTATTTGCTTTTTGTAATTCAAATGTATATGCATCAAACCTGACGAACGTTAGAACAATTTTTCAGAATGTCAATCAGGTGTGTTTCCCAACAGATAATTTAAAAAACAATTGTTCTTGTAAAAACGCATCGTTTATCAGATGTGATCGATGTCGTGCTGTTTCCTGTTTTCCATGTTTCTATGATAACTATCACTCTGGTTCGTGCGATACTCCAGCTACTTCTGGTCACCAATTGTTAATTATGTGCGAGTGTTACCGAACATTCCAATAAATTGTATCCACTTCAATATTATTTGTGATATTGTGTTTTATTTCAAGTATTATTTTTCCACGACAAACGACTTTCAACAACTTATTATATGCATAACTGCCGCAACTGATTGCCGGGAATTATATATATATATATATATATATATATATATATATATATATATATATGTGTGTGTGTGTGTGTGTGTGTGTGTGTATACATTTGAATTACAAAAAGCAAATAATAAAAAGAAGTTGCCTGGCGCGAGATTTGATCCGGCGACCTTCGGATTGCGAACCCGAGCGCTTACCGCTGCGCGACGACGCTGTAGAAAATTATTAATCGTAGAGAGTATTTCACCCTAACGGTTTCTTTTAACTCGATTTTCTCGACAACTGCTGAGAAGTGCATCTTGGTGCTTTGCCACATTACACCTCTGGCCATGAGCTTTTAGTATGCGCAGTATGAATCGAATCTGAATTTCACAATTGGCGGCCTCACCTTGTGAGTTTCATTTCGGTATATTCACTGCGGCATGCGGCACGCGTGGCTAACAATCATACGGCACTGCGGAGAGACTTTTTGAACACCCCGTATTACACAGACGCTCATGTTCAAACGTTTCTTACGCTATTTACGTATTTCTCATTGGCACACACAACTCGAGACGTCGCCAATGGTAGTAGATCGCAGAGGTTGCTGGCAGTCGTAAACAAAAGGCGTTATGCAGCGATCACAACTTCGTAACGGAAATCAACTTATTTTGGTTATACTGTGGATCACTGAGGTAGCTGACAGTCGTAAGCAAAAGAAAGTCAACACAAATGTTAACTGTTTTGTTCTGCCCACTCGTCTAATATAGGGTGCCTAGGAATACTGCTTGGACAAGAAGAGAATAGAAGCTTTCGAAATGTGGTGCTACAGAAGAATGTTGAAGATTAGATCGATAGATCTAATGCTGCTGCATTGCCTCGTCCCTTAGTTTAGCAACTGAGCTCAGTAGATTTAAGTTAGCTTAAGAGGGGTAGACTATATAAGAAACTGACTATGGAGAATAGGTAAAGAATGCATTGAGAAGCTATAAGAAACAGATTTGGCAAAAATGAGTATTTTGCACTGAGAAATAATTATTTTGAAAGAAATATGAATAGAATACAGAAAGCAGGTATAGATAGGACTTTTTGGGAATAATGATGAACAAAGGGAGATCTCCATGCAAAATACTGCAGTAAAACAAACCCTGTCCTTTCCTTTTGTGTTATTCCACTATGTGTTTATGTATCCTTGTTTATTTGTCTTTTTCCTGTCTTTAAGTGTTTAGCTAATAAGATTTATGTTGTAGAATTTTTCAAATACTATGTTATTTATCTTGTAAAGATGCTTAGACATTATTTATTCTGTTTTGTTTTAATGCTCATGTGTGAAGTTGATGTTTCAAAAATTATTCTGATCTTTTATGTATGTACTTATGTCATAATTCCTGTAACACTGATGTATATGTTAGTTCGATTCTTTTGTGAAGCCTGTACTACAAATGTTATCTGTATTATTATTTTTTAATGATGTGTTTTGTACCTTTGTAATTGCATTCTTATGTTATAAAATTGTAATTGACACCAGTTTATCAAATTAAGTAACTTGTAAGTTACATTCACTGCACACGTTTCTGTTGGTCATAGTATATGGACAATATGTGAGAAGTAGGGACTGTTAGTGTTTGCACATGTGTTAATAATTCAGCAAGGGACTGGATAACAGCATTGCTGGTTCTAAGGACAATTCCAAAAACTTTGTGAGTGCACAAGTGGTGGTTTGTGGACTTGCTATATTGTCTGCAAGACTCTTCGATGGCGATTGTGCACCTGCACAGTTGCAACAGATGGCTGCTGGCTGTCTCTACAAGGACTGAAGTGGGTCTGAACCTTCCATGGCCCACCAATACCATTATTTCTACAAGGACTGCAGTGGGTCTGCACCTCTGGTGGCCCACCAATACCATTATTTCTACAAGGACTACAGTGGGTCTGCTCTGTGATGACCTACCTACCAATATTCTTCAAAACTTCGAATGACTCTGCTGTGGGCTTGCTCTGTTGTGACCCATTACCTGTCTGCATGTCAAGAGTCAGCACTGTCTTTCTGTTGGAAGGACAACACTACTTCTTCAAGACTGCATGGAAATCCACTACTACCGTGTGCATTTTCTTTTACTGCTCAGACTTTGAGAAAAACACTGCTATTTTACTGTGATGAACGATTAGGACTGTCTTTATGGACTGTGAGAAAGTTTAGCTTTTGACCAACATTGTATCAATAAGTGTGTGCCTTTGATATCTTTGTTATTGTAATTATGAAAAATTTTATCAAATCATTATTGGCCACTGCCCAAAACAATTTGTAAAATTTTTTGTGGGGAGCATGGGGGCTATGTAAGTAGATTGTTTAGGTTTTTTTATTGGTAACGCCACCTTTGTGTAAAAATCACTGGCTGTGCTGTGTGCAGTCTGTGGCTAGTTTGCATTGTTGTCTGCCATTGTAGTGTTGGGCATCGGCAGCTGGATGTGAACAGCGCGTAGCGTTGCGCAGTTGGAGGTGAGCCGCCAGCAGTGGTGGATGTGGGGAGAGAAATGGCGGAGTTTTGAAATTTGTCATGAACTGATGTATATATTATGACTATTAATGTAAATGTGTTGTTTGTTCTCTATTAAAACCTTTCATTTGCTAACTATGCCTATCAGTAGTTAGTGCCTTCAGTAGTTTGAATCTTTTATTTAGCTGGCAGTAGTGGCGCTCGCTGTATTGCAGTAGTTCGAGTAACCAAGATTTTTGTGAGGTAAGCGATTTGTGAAATGCATAGGTTAATGTTAGTCAGGGCCATTCTTTTGTAGGGATTTTTGAAAGTCAGATTGCGTTGCGCTAATAAAAATATTGTGTGTCAGTTTAAGGACAGTCGTGTTTAATTGTTCAAAGGGGACGTTTCAAAGCTTACATTATAATTAAGCATGATAAAATAATATGAAGTAATAAAATCTCTAACACAACAGTCAATAATGCTACGAAGCATAAACCTAACCCAACGCATCTACCCTAACCCTAAGTCCGCAGACCCCGATATATGCAGAAGCACAAGTTCTGTAATGAAACAGATATATATATACAATTACATAATAATCATAATATAATCAGATAATGTACGTCTATTCGCATGATAATTTTAAATATGATAAGACAAATATCAGTTCACAATGCTGAACAAGCGGCAATCAACAGTATTTTCGACACGAAAAATTTGAATGAAACTATTAAGGGTAGTTGTGGATTGGATCTATATTCGAAATAAAATCAGCTTATGCTTACTGCTTATTGGATTCAATTCTCTTCTGACACGCTGCCCTCCACGATTTTAAATTCTCCAAAACACTTTACTACTTACTTAATTTAAGTATTCTGCAGGTGTAATTGTTGAAAAATAATCGTATTATGTACAAGGAATTGTCATACGTCACATGGGTGTGTGTGAAATAGCACAAAATCTTTTTCGTGCGCAGAGGTGACTTTTAAATGAAAAGTTAATCATTCCCTCTCACGTGTTGTTTGGAACCTTATGCCACTGCCTGACTAACAGAAAAGAATCAGGTCACATCTTACTATATATTAACAGTAATACAAGACGAAGAACGGAACAGAGTTGGATTTATTGATATGAGATATATGGAAGCCGTAAATCCGAAAACATAAAAGACTACTAGCTAATGTTGAAGGCTTCTGAAAAAAGGAAGTTAGTTGGAGCTTGACATAAATTTTGAAAGGTAACTGTACTAGAAGCTGATTCCCCCGCCGCAGTTTTATCTAGAACAGAACGGTGTCGGCATCTTTTCTGTGCCATGCAACTGTTGGTAACGGCTCGCGCCGTGGATCATAGAAAGTCAACACGACGAATCATGGGTAAGGTGTAGATAGCCAACGAGATTCTATGATTCTTTCGCTTCGCAATTATAGTTGGCTGGTATTTTGTTTCAGTTGCAGCAATGTAAAATTTAAGTAGGATCCATCGTAAGCAAAACCTCGTGAATTGTGACCATTTTAAAATTACAGCGAAATGTTTCTGACAACGAAGATTATAAATATCAATACTGCTTTTTTCACTCGTAGCAATTTACGCATTGCTATTAGCGCGCAACCTCATCAGAACCTCGGTAATAGTGACATATTGAAAAGTAATAGCCAAATACGTATTATTTAACAGTGCTAACTTCCCATGATTCATCGCGCGAGCCGTTACGAACAGCTGCACGCCACAGAAGCGCGTTGAATTACTTTATTTGGATATATTATGAAAAAGGCTACCAGGCACTAACATGATGACATTTTTCTTTAACACATTTTATTGTTTCTTGCGGTTACTCGTTTTGAACGATTTGTTCATTATCAGATGGATGCACTGCCTTTGAAGGACGAACTGTGAATGAACTTTTTAATGCTTCGAACGCCATGGTGTCCACCAATGAAAACATTTCAGGCTGATAAATTTTCGAAAGGAAAATGAAAATCGAGAGTATAGAGCGTAAATTGAAGTTGGAGTTGTATAATAAACGCATAGCTCATCTACTTACAGTGAATGTGTCCTCGTTGCTTTGAACGCTTCAATTTTATTCCGTGGAGCACGAAGTATTGTACTGAATAAATATACAGGTATCACCATGTTGCATGTTTTTTAATCACAACCTCGATTTTCCAGAGATAAAAGTGAGTGACTGTTTCCAGTTATACGTAGAACAACCTGGTTTTACTTAATATGACGCGTTCTAGATCCACTATTGCATTGATGGCACGCAAAGACTCTACAAACCAAAGATTTATGTTGTTTACGTTGGTCACCAGAGATAAGTTGAAAGAGATGACACTAATACAGATAATTTGGCGGCAATAACAAAAACACTGCAATGAGCAGCAGAAACTAAATTTAAAAAATAACTTTATATTAATTCAGATTAGAATCTTGTTAACAACAATGAAAACAGAAAATCAGTAATCGTTAATCGATAGACCCTCCAAAAATCACAGGTCATCATCTTACGACTCCTTTAATTTCTATACTTAGACGCAAGCTGGACTGATCCCACATAAACGACGTCAATATAAGAAATAAATATTCTTCCATGTTCCTAATTTAATATCACCAAAAGAAAGAGAAGCCAGTTTTTTTCTTTCAGGTTATACAGTGCATGTATTGACAATTATTAAACACATCTGTGCATAGTATACTTTAAACTGATGTCAATAATACTACATTGTGTTTTGTGAGTAAAGCTTTCACACAGTATTCACATGACAGCACATTTGATAGTCTGTATCTGCAGCCTCGAGAGCAGCGCGGCAAGGGTTATCTCCAGTATTCCAGCATTTAGAGTCTATTTAGACTAGACAGGACGTAGGAAATATAGCTGGTGATTCTAAAAGAAAGAACAGATATCAATTGTTTATTACAAACAAACTATAAAAGGTAGAAACACATTGCGCATATCACCGGATCGAGGATGTTCAACTTTGACACAGCTGTTCCGTTGTTTGTTTGAAGGAATCTGGCGATTACACCACAAGAGAAATCTGCACAAGCAGATTTATGACTGGCATGCGAAATTCTAGGAAGTTTGTTGCATATGTAAAGGTAAGAGCATTTGTCGGACACGCACGTCTGATAAAAATATCGAGTGTACCAGAAGTGTGTTCACACGGAGCCCTCGGATGTCTACAAGACGGGGCTGGAACTTACATTACACTTACTCAAATTCTGAAACGACGCCTGCAAATGAATCCTTAGAAGTTGCAGTTACTGTGGCATTTGAGTTCCGGCAACCGTAACAGAAAGTACGAATTTTGCATTTCATTTCTCTAGGATATGGCAGAGGACAGTTTTTCCGTATGACTCATCTTTTCGGGCGAATCTACGTTTCATCTGTCGGGTAAAGTAAACTGTCGCAATGTAAGAATTTGGGTGTCACAAAATCCTGGCGTCGTCGTCGCACATGAAAGAGACTCACATGTTTTGCGCTGTTTCTGTTCTCAAAGTGTATGTACCTTTCTTTTTTACGGAGGAAACTGTGACACGAATGCTGCAAAATTGGTTGTTTCCTCAACTTCACGAAGATTCCAATGATTTCATTTTTATGCATGACGGCGCCCCGCCTTACTTTCAGCTTGCAGTGCAGCATTATCTTAAAGCACCACTCTACAACGTTGGACTGAAAGAGGTGGACAAGATCTCGTTCATTGCTTTTCGTCTTCCGGCTACCTGTTGACTCGTGTGTGGAATGAAATGGACTACCGTTTCATGTCTCTCGAGCAACGCATTGTGCTCCTGTTGAGTGTGCGGTATTGTGTCTGTGCGAACATAAAACTTTGAACCCTCCTCTATCCAGTGATAAGCGCAATTTGTTTCTATCTTGCATAGTCTGTCTGTAATAAACAACTGAGATCTGTTATTTCTTCCTGAATCACACTGTACATGACCCTGTTTTCAGCTTTAAAAGTAATTTGAATATGATAGCTACATTTATCACTGTATGACATAAGATGCATGAGAAGCGAAGTACCAGCGACTACAGTTTCCAATGCAAACTCTAGGAACGAACAATTTAAATTTGAAACGTCATAACAACTATGACCAATGATGGAAAGATAGCTAGTTCATTATCAAGTATAGCTATGAGATTAGTAGCTCTTTTGTCCGAACGGTGTTCTCGAAATCACTTCAGAAAGAACTTGTTCCTGGCGCAGTAATGAACACAGCACTGTGAAACGTCGAGGTGGAAAGCGTGCTGTGTAGCGATCTGGCGGCATGGCGGGACAAAACGATGCACCGCTGCGACGCCGCCTCCTGGACGGCAACCTCGTTGCTGTGGTCCGCCCTACCCCTTTAGACGCCACGTGTCACAACGACACAGGTGAGGTTTAAATGCTGTGGCGGCGGTCGTCCAGCGGTAATTGGTATCTGTGCATCAGTGTGGTTGCCGTCCTAATTTTGTCCATTATCTCTTTTACGTCAATGTGGCCTGGGTTTTCTACTCCACCCAAATTCTACTAGTCCCTCCAAATCCTCGAACTTCGCGTCGCCTTTCGTATCCGCCACCCCTCGCCAACTTAACAAGACAACAATGATACCATCGTTTCATCTATGGCTATCAGCTTTAACACCCAGCCGCGCTGTACCCTCACACAAGTTGGCTAGGGCCTAATTTCCGCCGGAACGCGTACGAAAACCATTCCGACACCTCCCATGGAATTTTTTTTTCAACTCACTGGAACAAGTCAGCGCCGAAGATTTAAAACAGTACACATGTATTAAATCGAAACGTAACTATAATTTGCCGCTGCACCGGCACCAGTGAACTTTGCAATGCGTTATTAGTGTGATGCGAAGGACAGGGGCGTCTGGCGAGGTACAGTATGTGTGTGTGTGTGTGTGTGTGTGTGTGTGGTTGTTCACAGTATACTCAAGATTAGTTGAGCTTCGCTCCAAAGTTGTGATCGATGCATATCGTTAATGTTCCGGTGTAAAGTTAAGCGCAGACACGACAATCAAGAACGGAGGAGCAGAGAGGGCTGTGAGACGGCGTCAGCCAATAGTATGCCAACGGACCCCTCTCCAGAGCGACACCGAGACAGCAGCGGCGTCTACATGTAGGCGGAGTTGAAGTCGAGCCGACCTACGAACGCTACAGCAGTGAATTAGAAACTGTATTGGTTCACTTCTTTTACGAATTTTATATACTGCAGAGCTTTCTTATGTTTGCCTGTCGCCCCTTGCTTGCGACACGACTATATCTCACAAAGGTAAGTATCGTACTCATTTCGTTTTGTAATAAACCCCATTAATACGATTTTCTTGCATTGTTGTCTAGCGATCCGAAAAAGCAGTTTTTCTGTTGTTGTTGTTGTGGTCTTCGGTTCTGAGACTGGTTTGATGCAGCTCTCCATGCTACTCTATCCTGTGCAAGCTTCTTCATCTCCCAGTACCTACTGCAACCTACATCCTTCTGAATCTGCTTAGTGTATTCATCTCTTCGTCTCCTACTACGATTTTTAATGCAGATTTGCGAAGCAAGCAGCATTATAGAAATTAGCAAAGCAATTGCAATATTACAACTAATATAAGGCAATGTGCAGCAAACAATAAAAATAAATCATCAGTAAAACTGGCTTAACAGAATAATACAAAGTCAGATTCAGTAACACTATGCCTGGCAAACAGCAGCAGTAAATGCTATAACTAATACCTAAACATGACAAAGCTCAAGCTAGTACACTAAAAACAACAATGCAGATAAAGGAAATATATAATCACATCTTAATGTCTATGTAATTAAAATGTTGCACCACAACTATTTCTACAAAAGGAATTACCAAGTACTTGAAAAGAAAATGATATATGCAGTTACTGTTATTAGTCCCTTCTTATTGTTCTTTCCGTTCCAAGAGCTCCTTTTTCGAAGAATGTGGGTCATAAAATAATTATTTAATAGATCTGTTGACAGAAAGTGTTCACATTAGCAAATGCATTTAATTTTATTTTATAAAACCAATGCTTCAACACAACTGGAAACCAGATATCAAATGAAATAAGCAATTACGCAAGCCAAAGCATAAAAATATCATTCAATAGTCATGTGACATGTCATAAGTTAATAGAAATTCTCTCGACTCTCGTAGAAAGACGCTTGTCATAATCAGGTGTGCAGATGTAAGTATCTTTCCAAGTAATGAGCGTGTCGTGTTTGCGATGCTTTCTACAAAGGAATGTCAATAGCGAGGATAGTGGCCTCCCTTTTTTTTTTTCTCCACCTGTACCTCTGAAAGGGGCACACGCTAATGGCTTTTTTTCCAGGCGACTGTCGCCCAGCTGGATCCCCACGACGCATTACGTGCAGGTGGTCACTTAAATTTCTTACCGAAATATTTACGACACCAGTTTCCGCTACAGTGACAGTCTCATATAAAAATTTCACAGGTCGAAAATTTGCGTTACAAATGTGTAGAAACAAAATCCTGTAAATATAACTGTGTCCAAAAAATTTTCGTCGGCATTGTGGTACATTCAAGCATTTACACACATTTCATAACTCTTAAAGTACGATTCTTGGTTTCCAACAACCTTTTCCACAAATCAGAGTCCCTAAACACTACTCATTATTCCTTACCTTATTACAAATATACATATTCGTCGACACTTCTTCAATATTTCGTCATAATAAATCATAATCAAATTCCTCATATAGCATCAGCTTATTGATCATAAACAAACCGCAACAGCGTAATACACATCGTCATCATAACATCATGAAACCTCAGCCAAATCTCAAAATCGTCGTAGCTTCCTTCAGTAATTTCAAAACCTAAAAAAAATTCTCTGCTCATGTCAAAAGTGTCAGCTGCCTCAAACGTACTTTAAAAATCATGATCCCATACCAAATATCTCAAAGCTCTCATAGTATCACAATGGTTCCAAAAAAATATGAACAGTTCACAAAGTACAGACGAAATACAATTTCGTAAGTGTGAAGTAATCCAACTCTGTAATTGCGTAAACATCTGTCACTGATGTAGTAAAAAAGTTTATCTCTCAGTTAAATGATCATATAGCTGTGTAATTTGTGTGTTAGAGAAATATGGTACCTTTCAAAAATCCCTACAAAAGAATGGCCCTGACTAACATTAACCTATGCATTTCACAAATCGTTTATCTCACAAAAATCTTGGTTACTCGAACTACTGCAATACAGCGAGCGCCACTACTGCCAGCTAAATAAAAGATTCAAACTACTGAAGGCACTAACTACTGATAGGCATAGTTAGCAAATGAAAGATTTTAATAGAGAACAAACAATGCATTTACCTTAATAGTCATAATATATACATCAGTTCATGACAAATTTCAAAACTCCGCCATCTCTCTCCCCACATCCACCACTGCTGGCGGCTCACCTCCAACTGCGCAACGCTACGCGCTGTTCACATCCAGCTGCCGATGCCCAACACTACAATGGCAGACAACAATGCAAACTAGCCACAGACTGCACACAGCACAGCCAGTGATTTTTACACAAAGGTGGCGTTACCAATAAAAAAACCTAAACAGTCTACTTACAGCTTTAGGTTCAGAATGCATGACATTCGGTATGTAAGCGTGTAAGCGTTCACATTTATCGTGGTCTCTCAACCGTTTCACTGGCAGATTGTTCTACAGAGCTATTTGACATACAATTTTTTTTCTTTTTTTTCTCTGATGCTCTATTCTTTCAGTTTGCGGACATGCTTGGTATCAGTAACTATGACGAAAAACTTAATAGGGATTTGGGTTCATGGCATGTTTGAAGATGTGAATGTTTATGTTGTTTACTTGCGCAATAGTTTTCTGATACTTTATCCTTGTTGATGTACAGTCTTCTAAAGAACAACAACGGCTGAAATGCGAAAAGGGAAGTGATTCAATAAGAAATATCTGTGGTCAAGACAAGTCAGTTGTCTTATACAATTGCAACTATGACACCTGCATGTCACGTTTTTTTATGCAATATTTTTCCAATATTTCATTGATTTATAACTACAAAGTCGTTCTTTTCCCTGTATGTTCATGGTGTAAAGGGACCACTGTTAATTTCATGTACAAACTTGAAATGAAGATAGAATTTCTAATAATCGTTATGTAGAGAATAACAGAAGTTGGATTCATGTAGAGACGTCTTCCGATTCGCTGTCCTGATACTTCGTAGATGTTTTTGTTCGGTAGACAGTAAGAGGTGGTCTTGTGTAATATCCCAAGAGTCGCAGTGTTAACATTTACAGCCATTCACCCCCAGCTGCTGCTTCAATGCTGTGTATCGCGATGTGTAATGAGAATAACTGTTTTTGCAACTGAATTTCTATTATTTTTCGAATCAAGCAGGTTTCACTTAATTGTGTTGAGCCTCTTGAGTGATCTACAAAGAAATGAAGGAAATATTTGTTTGCTTAACGATAAATATACTGTTCTGAGATACGTTGTGTTTCAAGGTAGCAGTTTCAGGTTTTTCATATTTACGTCCTTAAAAAGTGCAGTATTCTGATTTAGCTCTTTTATGTCTCCTTTGCCTTATGTGTGACCATAATCTGCTGTGTAAGTACTTCTGATCTCAAACTTCTCCGATAAGTTATTAATCATTTGCATGTCACAGCTATACTATTCAGTGCACAGCCAAGTTGTAGCAGCAAGGTTAAATGCAGTTTGCAGTCACTTTGTAACTCACCGCTCACTCAGCTTTCACTCCATATTTTGTGGTGTTCTCTTGCAAACGCAAATACGCTTAGCTGTATGTCACAAAATACTTTTTTATGTGAATTACATTCTTTTTTAGTTTCTACCAATTGTTATAGTAATAAAACTGTGGCGCTGCGATTTGATTCCTTTTAAGTTTATGGCTCATTAGGGGGCAATGAAGAAGGGCGAGCAGTTAAACATACATATTTGATAGTGTCCATGCTTAGATTCTAAATTTGAACCGAGCTATCAATCAGGGACTCGATTTATGCCTGGTACAAACAGTATGGGGAGAAGGGCTGTATTGGCAAAGGCAAGTCATTGTCTGCCTCCTGTGTCGGAGCAAAACTTGTCCGGGCAACATTCGAACGAAGCCCACAGAAATCCACAAGTTTAGCAAATCGTGAGCTTCAGGTCCGAAAATAACCTATTCCAAAATCCTGAAGGAGACACCAGCTCTACTGTTGTGGCGTACTATTTTCGACGTTGTCACTCTTTGGCGGCGGCAATCAGGAATAAAGGAATTGTACCGATACGTAAAAAAAAAAAAAAAAAAAAAATACTTTCAGAGACACTCTTATTAACAGGCCAAGGTCTGAAGCAAATAAGTTGTACCGTTTTGTTTCTATGAATTTTCAAAAGTGAAAGTTCTTTTTGACCACAAGAAATCGTTACGCACATTCTGAGTGCAGTTAATGGGTGCTTTGGCTCCCCAGTAGCGGGTAGTGAGCGGCATAATGCGGCTTGTGTGCGCTAGTCAGTCTTTCAGCATGCCTCGAAGGGCCGATCCAAACTTATAGTCTGGGTGGTGGATCTTTAGTACTGTCACAGCCGTAGCGTTGTTTCGTTGCCTAGCGACAGCAGGGAGCCAGCCAATCACAGATGCCGCGTGGGCAGCTAGCAGAAGCCACGTTGCCGCTCTACAAAACAAACGGCTCTATGTGAAACGTAACAGAGAACCTTCTTTCGTCTAAATGATGCTATTGTTTCGTCTATGTTTAACTTGAAATCTAGTAATATTTTATTTTGTTTTTGTCGTTGTTTGTATATTCACTTTTGTTTCATCTAAACCTATGTCCTGTGCGACGGATTGTGGAAACCAAAAGCACTTCCTCCCTGCTAGCGCCATTAATCACGTTTAACAAGAGGCGTTTTGGTAGTACATTGTCAGAGATGTCTGTGGTAGTCGTCAGACTGTTTACGTTGTTCATTCAGTAATGGAACACTCTACGAAGGGGCGTTTGGTTTGCTTGTGGTCTTAATGGTACTCGGAGAATGTCGCGAGAATTAACCTCCGAACAGCGGGCACTGGAGAGAGGTGTCAGGATAATCCAGGCCCGTCACGACGTGTTTTTCGACACGGATTCAAGGCGCGACAGATCCAGCATGGGATTATGGAGCGAGCCTGGAGAGTTCTGCCTGGCAGTTATTTACGTCCGTACCACATCCATGCTCATCAGACACAAGCGAAGTTCATTTCTAGACAAGAATCGCTATTGGCACCTCGTTTATAATTCAAAATCTGGACTTCACTACTTTCGTGCTGTGGATTGAAGAAAAAGTCTCAAGTCTAATGGTGATGTAGATATCCACAGAATACTGGTCAGAAGAAAACTCACTCTGGTTGTGTCAGCCAGACAACCAGCACCTCTGGAGCATAAATAATCAGTGGATGTATCGTTAACGAAATTATCGTATTTTATTCTTTTGACCAACAATTAAATGGTTAATGACACTCTGAATTACATCAAAATGCTCTGAGAGGCTTGCCAGCAGACGGTCCGAGAGCAACACAGTCGTTCTCGTGATTGCAAGAAGATTAGTATGTAGTATAGCTTAAACTGTAACTTTCCTGGTCAGTGCTTTCATAGACGGGGATTCGTGATTAGACCACCGGTGGTCAACAGATTTAACCCTCCTCGAGAGACACATCACAGGCATTGTTTACCAACAATGTATTCCAACGCGCGATGATATGAAAGACATAATTCACAAAGCTTGACGGTCACTGCCAGGTGCAGAAATACCACGGGGTATTCAAAGTGCACAAATAAGGCCACGACTGTGCTTAGAACAAAGCTGGCAGTATTTTGAACACCTATTATACCGTAAAATGAAACAGAAAAATGTGATCATTTAAAATAGCTTGTACGTGTGAACATTATCAAACTGCAACCAGCAGCTTTCATTCACTGCAATAATCAAGAGCAGATCAGTTACCCAAGAAATTTTCTTTTACTTTGTAACTGTCCGCTTCATGAATAGTTGTCTGATAATATCACAAAACGGCGCAAAAAAGAAAAAAATACTTTAAACCAATAATTTTCATTGCTGAAAGCTCTTTTCAAAGGTATTAATTTTTCCCATGTTCCCATTTGATGTTCTAACTCTCCGTTTTCCAAGAGTTTCCAGGCAATATAAGATTCGCAATTGTGTTCGTTCTTATACATTTGCTTAAAATTCATTATACCTGAAAACGACAGGACGCACCGTTTACGAGAAAAATTTCCTCTATGTTAGGTCTGCCTCTGTATAATCTGCATGCCACTGTTTGTGCGTGGCGTGGCGTAGGGCGGGCAAAGTGCGGTTCCGGCTCTGGTGGTAGGAGAGGCCGGAGGGGAGGGGGTGGGGGAGGAAATGGGGTGGGGACAGTCGTAGTCTCGTGCCAAGTGCAGTACGCACACGTGGTCGGTATGGCAGATCCGGGCTACTGTTTAGTTACTTTTTATTGCTGTTTATAAGACTGTTAGCAGGATTATTCGCTCGTAACTTACAATGTACTTAACGTTTACAATAAGCGTAGCAACCAGATAATTTCATTCTGTTAATATTACAATTCATCCTAAAATCAAGGGTAGAACCACTGTGATGAAATATCACACTTAATCTGACCCGTTTTCTGTAACCATTTGATGTGTAACTAGAAAAATAGTTTGGTAATTAATTTAATGTCAATATACGAGACTACTTTTGTGGTTAGACACAAAATGGGTTCATCAGACAATCGAGATGACTCTGGCCTTTCGCTGGAAGCATTACTATGGTTATACCCTTTATACTTCAACATGGAATTTAATATTAGCAGAATGAAAATAATTCGGTTGCTACGCTTCAAAGTACGGTCACCACTCCCTGGACGCACATATTATTTCTATGTCCATAGACATCGACACACTCGCTGTTTAGCAGCGGTAGCAGTAGAGGGTTGGTCAGGTGAGATGTGTTAATCCTGGCGCCACACTCTGTGACTTCATTGGGATATATGGAGACTTGGCTGTATAACATGGTATTGTTTTGTTGGCAGCACTGCATCAAGTAGGTGCATAAGCTTACGATGCGGACTGCTGGTCCGAATTACCGAGGTTACCCGAGTTACGGCCGGCGATTGCCGGCAGCTGTTCGGGCTGTAGCCTGTAGGACTTACGCATCGCCTAGCGTGGAAAAGCGGCTCCGCTCCCGCTTGTGAGTCTAAATAGGAGTGTGACGCGGTGGCCCGGCCCGGCGCGGCTTGGCGCGGGGATTCTAATTCAGGCGTGCCAACCGCTGGCCAGGCGGCCGATGCGCGCCAACAAGTGTTCGCCGTGCCTGACACTGCCCAAGCAGTGGGCATGTTGTTAACCTTCCGTCAATTTGTCCTCTGCCTACTCCTTCGTACACCCATTCCCTCACCGTCCTTGTTCTAGACTTCGAGCCGCGTGTTTGCGTAGTAAGGATTTTGTAGACGCGTTTCGTAGGAAACCAAACAATTTGCATTCGATATCTGGAGTGAATGTGTGTTAAGGCTATGAAGATATAAACGCAAGGGTATTTTGCATCTTTGCAACAATTGTGAGACTTAAGATGTACCCGCCATCTTTTTTATGTTTTGTAAACATTATCGTATTACCACGTCTCTACTTCATTGTATTATGCTGCGGTGGAACTGCAAAATTGCTTCCTAATATGCCAAAGTAAAGTTTCCTAAAGGAAACAAGTCATTTGGAGCTTTGACACGCACTAAATTAGTGATTTATTATAGTGTGAAATACTGTTAGCGACGAAGTTTTCGTTTTTTATTTTCAGTACAATCTTTTAAATCTTTGTTCACATTTTAGGAAACGAAGACAATAGTCATCATGCGAACTTTGTGACTACTGTAATTTTAGTACAATGATTCGAAAAACTAAATAACATACAGAAAATAACTCAGACAGTGATATATAAATCTTATACACAGGTGAACGAAACGATACGTGTTTCAGATCCCATGTCAAACTATGGGTCCCCTTTCTCTGATGGTGTCCAGTTAAAGGGCACTGAGCCCCACGAAATTATTATTATTATTATTAGATTGACTGGCGGTACACTCTTACTCCAACACTTCCAAATTTGTCCTGCACTTATACCTCATTAATATATATTCATACAACCACATAAATTAACCCTAGAATTCTGTGCCTTCATAAATAAATGTTCAAATGTGTGTGAAATCTTATGGGACTTAACTGCTAAGGTCATCAGTCCCTAAGCTTACATACTACTTAACCTAAATTATCCTAACGACAAACACACACACCCATGCCCGAGGGAGGACTCGAACCCCCGCCGGAACCAGCCGCACAGTCCATGACTGCAGCGCCTGAGACCGCTCGGCTAATCCCGCGCGGCCATAAATAAATATGTGAAATCAGGGCAAAAACGCGTAATATTAAAGTTTCGGTTTTAGTAGAAAATGTAAAGAGCAGCGTCATACCAACGTCACGCAACAATTTCGGTTTGGTGTTGATGTATGCTATGTTAACTCGAGGCCCACGTGAAAGGCAGGCTGTGGTGCGTACGTCACACCACGTGACACTGTAGGTCTTAACGACTGCCAGCAGCCGTGGAGGGAGTAATTGTTTCAGACGATAATGATGGAAGCTGAAGAAATGAATTAAAATTTGTGGCACGTCAGGGACTTGAACCAGGCCGTGGCACAAATTTTAATTCATTTATTCAGCTTCCATCATTATCATAGATAAAGATGAGACTCAGAATGTCTCGAGGAAAATTTAATTATAAGATCTGTTTCAGACGAATTTAATAATTCTTCACTGCGCATTTAAATGTACACGAGCTCTCGACGGCACGCGACAAAGTAAAGACCATTAGTGGACACCATTTCAATTACATGTTGATTTCCTGTGGGCCCTGCAAGGAGCCGAGCGTTTGCGTCGTGCGGCGGACAAGCCAACTGTAGTGATGCCACAAGTACTTTGCAAGGGCCGTATTTCTCGTTGACCTCGTGCTAACTCCTTAAATATTCCTACTCTGTGGAGTACGAGCAGAGCGCGACCTACTGGCGGACAGCCTCAGTCAGTCGCTCACGTCTTAAGACTGGCGGAATTCCTAGGGTTGCGCAAGCGCGCGAGGCGGCCAACGTAGGCAGCACCGGGTCGACAAATGGCGGCGGCCAATCTCTAAGCACGCTCTGCGCCGGCAAGATATGCATGGCAGAGAAGCTGTGGATAACGAGAGAGCGGGAAGGAGAGCGCTAACCGCTAGCAGGCCAGGGCACTGAAACTCAACGCCTTCTCTTCTCCTGTCATTTATACTCTTCGACACTTTACGTAAAACTGCTATTTGGTTGTCATTAAGGGGGGTAGGACGTCAAACGGGCCGACGTGGAGCGGGAGAGGCACCACAGGACATTTTAATTTCCACTGTCTGTCATAAAACTTTGTCTGCATGACCACGAAGGATTCAGGATTCACACTCGTAACAGTGGAAATTCAAAAACATAATAAAATGATTTTTTTTAATGTGAAGTTTCATTATTTTTTAACTTACCATTGGCTGCATTTGTTGCTGTAGGTACGCTTTTCTTCGTAAGTAAGAGAGATTCTTACATGAATTTTACACAGCATACAAACCATACCTCCAGATGTATAAAACGTTTTTATTAAACATGAAGTTTAAAATGTAACAGCTCATTCATTTTTTCATAAATTCAATAAATTCTGGAGTTTCATACACCTATAAGTATGGTTTGTATGCTGTGCAAAATTCATCGAAGAACCTCTCTGACCTATGAAGAAAACTGTACCTGTAGCAACAAATGCAGCCAATGGTAAGTTAAAAATGATGATATTTCACATGTAAAAAAAAATATTTTGTTATGTTTTTGAACTTCCACTGCTATGAGTGTGAGTTCTGAATCTTTCCTGATCATGCTGACAAAATTTTATGAATTCATTTGTAGAAGTATAGACAGTGGAAATTAAAATGTCCTGTGGTGCCTCTCCTGCTCCAAGTTGGTCCTTTTGGAGCTTATCCCCCTTAAGAGGAAGATTACCATCTTCATCATTACCCATTTTGCATTCCTTATGATATCAGCCCCTCCTCAGGATTTTTGGATTTCTTATTGTCCTCAGCTCTACTCATCCGTGTCTATTCCTGTATGTCTTCTGATACAACCCACCCACCTGCCATTACGGCCCTATCTCGATCTTTTCTGTTATCCCTTGGAATCTAGCAAAGAATTTCCTCAGAATTGCTACATATCCAGTCCACCTCCACATAATTGTCGTTGCACACTGCCGCTTCTTCTTTTAATCACTCCATCGTTGTTGGTAATGCCACCACGGAAATATGCAGCCGCCATCACTCCCTGCGATCACTCCCTGAAAACGACGCGATTGTCGGCCGACCACCGTATCATCTTCAGCTATTCATTATTGTGTGAAATATTACAGGCTTACTCAGTCTGAACTTTATTGGTATGGATTATTCTTACAGTACACGTGATCGAATTTCGGAATACACTTACCATTATCAAATGTACAATGAGGACGCAGTAAGGGGAACAAAAGAAAAATTTGGAATAGGAATTAAAGTTCAAGGAGATGAAATAAAAACTTGGGTTTGGCGATGACATTGTAATTATAAGAGAGACAGCAAAGGACTTGAAAGAGCAGTTGAACGGAATGGACAGTGTCTTGAAAGGAGAATATAAGATGATCATCAACAAAAGCACGTCAGTGGTAATTTAATGTATTGTAATTAAATCAGGTGAAGCTGAGGGAATTATTTTAGGAAAGTAGTAGATGAGTTTTGTTATTTGAGCAGCAGAATAACTAATGATGGGCAATGCAAACATGGTTCAAATGGCTCTGAGCACTATGGCACTTAACATCTGAGGTCATCAGTACCCCAGAACTTAGAACTACTTAAACCTAACCAAACTAAGGACATCACACACATCCATGCCCGAGGCAGGATTCGAACCTGCGACCACAGTGGTAGCGCGGTTCCAGACTGAAGCGCCTAGAACCGCTCGGTCACAGTGACCGGGAATGCCAATGCAAATTTGTTAACATCGAGCATAGATTTAAATGTTAGGAAGTCTATTCTGAAAGTATCTGTAATGAGTGTAGCCATGTGTGGAAGAGAAACATTGACGATAAACAGTTTGGACGAGAATTGAATAGAAGATTTTGAAATGTGACAGAAGAGTGCTGAAGATTCAGTGGGTACATTACGTAACTAACATTACGTAACTAATGAGGATGTACTGAATAGATCTGGGGACAAAAGAAATTTGTGCCACAACCTGATCAGAGGAAGGGATCGGCTAATAGGCCACATTCTGAGACACTTTCTGAGACATCAAGGGATTGCCAACTAAGTACTGGAGAGAAGTGCGAATGTGTGTGGGGAGGGGAGAGGAAGAGGGGTAAAAAGGTAGAGGAAGACCAAGACATGAATACAGTAAGCAGATTCAGAAGGATATAGGTGGCAGTAGTTAATCGAAGATGGATAGGCTTGCACACGATAGAGCAGCATGGAGAACTTCATCAAACCAGTCGTCAGACTGAAGATCACAACACCAACCATTTGATGTATCTGTACACAATAAAGTATAATAAACACCATAAAATGCAACGAAAAATTACGATACGAAAAATCCGATACACGGATGAGACAACACACCACTACCATATATGCTTATAAAAAGGAAACCCTGCGATCTCTCCCTGAAAACGACTCGATTGTCGGCCGACCACCGTGTCATCCTCTGCTATTATCATGTAGAGGCATGACGTGGTGCGGTACCACACTCCCCGCTGATGTCGACGCTGCGATCTTAAACCCTCAGCCTGTCAGTCATACAGCACCTCATCTGGGATCACGAGGCTGAGTACACCAAAGTTCACTCTTCCAACAAAGGAAAAATCCCTGGTTGTACCAGGAATCGAACCTGGGTTCCCCACAGTGGGGTCTATGCATTGAACACTTAGCTACAGAGGCGGACACCGCGTATGCTATACGTAACAAGAGGCAAAAACTATAAATGTACAACCGTAGTTAGGACACAAAATAAATCTAGGAGAAATAAAAGGAAAAATGTTACAAAACATAGGCTAAATAAATAAAATTTCTGGATAGACAGATAGCCAGAATATTGTATAATATTCCTAGCATATGATGAGCCAGACGTTAGGAAAGAGAAAAGATTTTCCTACTATAACCACAGTTCTGGAACCAGGTATGGATCCAGGAATCGGTTAACGTGCCACACATTTCTACGGTTGTAATAATAATAAAATTAAAATGTGTAAATATAATGACTTGCCCAAAATATCTAAAACAAGAAATGTATCTCCGAGCACACAGAACTAAGAGATTACAATACAGTAATTAAACCAGAATGCGTCTGTGGATCAGAAACACTTATTTTGAAAATGAAACCACATATCGAAAACATTGAGAAAAGGCAACGCAAAATCGTTAAGAAAATTTGTAGACTCTAAGCTTGCAGACGAACAATACCTACGCAGAGGCACATAAAAAAGTTTCTTATTATATTCTCTAAACACTAAAACTGTGTATGCGTAGTTCCTTTATGAACTGTTTATTAATAACAAAAATGGACACTAGTCAAAATACAAGTAAAAACGTACCAGTAACCCTTATTTATTACAGATGTATCACATTCTGCAGCGTATTACTTTGTTGGCTCGCAAGTGAAACAATGACATTGAAAAAATTGTGTTGTTGCATCTTGCATCAGGACTTGTAGTACCACTCTGTGACAGGGCAAGTAAACAACTTTCGGTGTTGGTACGAGTTTTTTTTGAAATTAGCAATAAAAAAATACGCCATAACATAGTAACCTAACTGCGAAGATAACATACAACGCTGAGGACAGGACTGTGGTTGGCATTCTGCCGAACTAGGATCTGCACTGGAAGAACAGCTGTGTGAAAGCTGTAATCTGCGGAGTGAAGTCCCTCGCCGCACATTGGAAGTTGTTAGATGCGACCAAGCGGGAGCAACGTAACGGGCCGAACTTGCGGCACGGAAGTCGTAGAGACGGTTCCTTAATTAAAATTCTAGCGGTAGTGATTTTGTAATTAATTTCTCAAAGCACCATGTAATTAGAAGCACTAATTAAATGTGGACTTCCAGGCGCAGATTGTTCCGTTCCAGAAACCACCAGTGAGGTGCCAGAAACACCTGCTGTGAACTGAATACCGTTCCGACTCAGACGACGTATGTGTTAATAAACCCGTCTTGCGTACGCTCATATGAATTCTCGCCCATTCCGTCACGAAGAGGGGAACAGGTTTAGTGGACTGGCGCACACATAAAGGGCAACACGAGTCCTTCTGGTCCGGAATAAAAACGTCACCTGCGTGTTATTCCCAAAATCAGGTGGCATTTACTGCGGTAGCGACCCACTAGACCATGCCAAAAGCAGAAAACATATGACCGAAATGAGGGGTGGACAGCAGTCATGCAACAACACTGCAAACCCAAATTCGACTGAACGCGTCATGAAAGAAAGAGGATGCTGTACGCGTGCTTTTAGATAACTGACTGGAGAAATCTCGTATCTTTTCAGAGGTAAAAGGGAAATGAAAGTTCTACACTAAATGAATTAATAAAATACGGAATTGATCCCTAATGGTAAACAAAACAGGCCGGTACACTGTCTCAGAAGTACGGAAAAAGTATTCCAGATTTTAACGAAAGGAAAATATTCAAGAGTGGTGACGATTTACACACTCTGGAAATTTAGTGGGGATGTCACTGCGAGTTGTTGGTGATAGCAATGATAATGTTATCGACAACAGCGCCACTAAAGCGAAATTGCGAAACGCTCTTTTTCTAGACTCTTTCACCAAAGGAGACGCAGCAAATATTGCATTCTTCGAATAAAGGTCAGCTAACGAGATGAGTAGTCAAGAAGCTTAAATGATATACTGAACGCAAGTTTTCCAATAGAGACTGTGTACTATTTAGGTTCCTTTCGGAGTATACTGATGAAATAGCTGCGATTTTAGCACTCACCCTACGAAAAGTTAGCGTCTAAATACTGAAAAGTTGCATATATCACATCAAAACATAAGCAAGGAAATAGAATTTCAGTCGCTACCGTTTGTAGCGACATTGCTTTTAATGACATATTGTCGGTATAAGCGAAATCTAACGGTCCTGTCTAAATCATAAGTAATTGCTAATCTTAAAAAAATAGCTTAGTACGACACCGCTTGCGACTTATCGTGTAAAACGATGTATTTTTTATTACATTCTCGGAGAAACATATCGGCTATAGCGGCCAACGTTCATTTTTGTTTGTTTCGTATCTGGGGATTACGAACAACAATGTAACGAACATTGTCAAGCTCTTGTTTTCTGCAGATTATTGGTTTCAAATCATGCATTAAAACGCATACACCGTCAAATGCAAAATGAGCACGCACATCTTAAGTGCAAAAAGCGAACAACGGTAACTTGTTACCTAAGTAGGACATATACAGTAGTATATGCTACTGAACTGCATTTAAAAGTAAAAACTAAGTGACACTGTCAGTGCTGTGATTGTAGAAAACTAGAAAATTGAAATCTAATATGTGCTGTTTTTTCAGAGAAAGAAATGGAATAGTAGCATGTTCGTACAGAGTACCGTCCGCCACGCACAGTACGGTGCTTGCGGAGTATCTATGTGTATATAGATGATTTTCTGGCTATGTGTGTTGGATGTTTTCAACGTGTTGCCTACAGTACATCACATTTGTACAAAATTTTACACTGAAACATGAGAGAAAGTGTAAGTCATCTCGTGTAATTTATGTATAGAACCTTGTCTTTTCGTTTTGCTGCCGTTGAGTCATTTTTGTAATACAGTAACTTGTACAAAGTTGTGTCATTCATGACTGTTATACTATACAACATTAACAGTAATTTCAAACATGCTCAACATTTATCCAAGACCGTGTTCGACATAATTGAACAATTCACATTGGTGCTACCTCTTTCTTCACTTATTAAACGTTTTTCACATTTTTCTGACCTTTTATTGTTGTACGTACTACATAAACACAAGGAAAATTCCTCTTCAGTCCCTCTCCACATATACTGTATTTTCAGTAATGTAAGTGTATTGTATTTCAGCTATTTTTTTAAGTTTTAACGCTGTGGCAGTCTAAAATTTACAGATAGGAAATTTTTATCAAAAAAGAAAGCAAAAACGCAGTCTGTGCGACTACCGGCTATAACGGCCGTATACCGCCGGTCCATTCGACGTCGTCGTAGCCGGTTTCGACTGTATATACTCATACCGCTGACATGGATTTTTAGTAGGATTTTGGAATATATGCTGTGTCCTAACACTATGAAATAACCAAGAAAATGATCAAGTGACACATAAACAGCATGGATTCAGACAGTTTTTTGGGAAACAAAAATAGAACTTTATCTACATTAAGTAATCAGTGCTACCGACAGGTGATCGCAAGTTTATTCCATATTTCTAGGTTTCTGGTTTTTGAGACTGTCCTGCACGAACTGCTTCTAGTAAAACTGCGGTCCTATTAGAAGTCAACTAGTGAAACTTAAGTGGTATGTGGAGTTCTTCAAGAAAGCGTTATAGCGTCTGCTGTTCCTAATTTATGTAAACTGTTTAGGAGACAATCTAAGCAGCCCTTTTAGATTTTTTGCCTGTAATACTCTCCTATACCGACTAGTAATGTCAACATAAGATCGAAACGAATTACAAAATCATTTAGAAAAGATACGTGTATGGAACTAAAAGTGATAACTAACTCTAAACAATAAAAAATATGAGGTCCTCCACATGAGTACTATACAATAAATTTCAGTTGCATAATGAATCACACAGGTATGAAGGTTACTGATTCAACGAAATACGTAGATATTTAGAAATTAAAATTACGTACTATTTAAATTGGAATCACGAACAGAAAATATTGTTGCGTAGGAGAACGAAAGGCTACGTTTTATTGGCGGAACAATAAGAAGCTGCAACAAATCTGCTAAATATATTGCCTGCACTACACTTTTCCATCCTCTTCTGAAGCATTCCTGCGCGAAATGGAATCCTTACCAGACAGGACTGAAGAAACGACTTGAGGGTGTTCGTCGCCACAAAAATGCAAGCGGATTTATATCTATGCACTTGCGAAGAACTCATAAAATTTCATTGGACTATTCTTCCTGGTCCTTCCCATAGCCCGGATCTCGTACCTTGCGGCTCCCATCTGTTTGGCCCAGTGAAGATGCAGTCTTCCTGCTCCTTGTTGTTGGTTATGTCTGCAAGACGAGTCAGTTGTTGACAGTAAATGTCAACAGTGGAGGTTACACCACGGCGAAGCAATTCGTAGAACACCACATCGTCGCTCTTCAACCAGATGCGTAACATTATCAATTCTGGATGTGCACAGGTATTTGCATGGAGAGCTGCTGCTTTGTTTGAGCTCAACAGTTCCTTTCTTTTCCCTATGTTAACATAAGGACGCCATTCCTCGTCCACAGTAACGGTACAGGATAGGAATGGTCGGTGTTGTTCACGAGCCAATCGATGACGAGCAAGCAGAGATGCCCACCCGCTGATTTTTGTGATTTTGGCTTAGGGCATGCGGTACCCATACACCCGATTTTTCAACCTTCACCTTCGCATGAAAATGCCACACGATAGTGGAATGATCACAGTTCATCACACTCACCAGTTCGCGACTGCGCTTACCTAGAGGGTGTGCGTGTTGTTCTTAGCATAAGTCAGTTTAAGTAGTGTGTAAGTCTAGGGACCGATGACCTCAGCAATTTTGGTCCCTTAGGAATTTACATACATTTGAACATTTGCTTACCTAGAGCATTGTGTATTAAAGCGTTTAAACGATCTTGATCAAACCTCGAAGGTCTTCATGAGCGTGGAGAGTCGCAGATGTGAAAACAATCCTCCTTAAAAGGGGAAAACCATTTTATTGCCGTGCTGTGTGCAGTAGCATTATCCTCATACACGGCGCAAAAATTTCTGGCTGCCTCCGCTGCTGTGACCCCTCTATTGAACTCAACAAGAAGAATATGTCGGAAAGGTTCAGATTTCTCCACTCGGCAGTCCATTTTCTAGCGTCCAAAGCTCCACTCACTACCTCATACAGCAACAGTGAACTACAAATAACAAATGACAGTCAATAAATAATCCCGTAGCAACCGGAATACCAACACGCAAAACAAAAATGCTACGAACTTGTACATCAGCCTAATAATTGAAGTACATTGAATTCGATGGAATATTTTTGCCAACAATTGCTCCAACGTGGTGTAGAAAATTTAGTTTCAGTAAGAAATTGTAAGCAGTTATCTCCCGTTGGACTTCCGTAGAGTGGGAAGAAATAAAACGAAGGGAGCTACTGTGCCTTACCGAGCACAACACCATTCGGATAAATGTGAAACCGCTGCGGGTGCAAGGAGCGTACAGACGGCCGTTTTGACGGCTCCCGGACACGTGTAAAATGGGGCTAAGGTGGCGACAAAGCCTCCGGCGTCCACGCGACGGCGACTTCTCGCACAGAGCCGGTGTGTTTCCCGGCGTTGCTAGGGCCACGCGGCCACGTGGGCGCCACGTGTCGGTTCCCATCGCTGCTGGCCGCGGTCGGCTGCCGTATCGATTGTGGCCTCCACTATCTGCCGCGTGGCAGCCACCCAGAGCCGGGCTGTTATTCCGGATTTCGGCTGGTACCTCGCCGTTAACCCTTTACGACTCGAAGTATTAAAAACTATTTGTTTAATATTTTCATGTATTTAGTAGGTTATGAGACATACTCTTAGGCAGAACAATGTGAAAATCAAGTGTTACATACGTTAATTGGACACATACAGGATGGTTTCAAATGGAGCAACTGTGCATGAAATGTCTAGTTTTGGTGATAAGGTGGAATGCAGTCCCGTTCTCCAGTCCAGGCATAGTGCTACGTGACAGACAGCACACGTCCATCTGCTTCTGTGAGATTCCTTCTTTTTGTTACAGAGTACACAGTGCCCTCAGGTGCCGTGTTTTGGTAGACGCTTTGCTTTTCTTTTACATTTTTCAACTGGAGCATGGTTCTTTGTTCTCACTCTCTGAAATAATCCGAGACAACACTGATTTAGATATAAAATAGAGATCAAGTTCTTCAGCTATCACGTCATTTCCACTTTCACTGCTACTGTCAGTCTGAGTCGCCATCAAAATAAATCATTTCCAAAAGGAACGCCAGGATTTCCTCTTCCCTTATTCTGCGAGACTACATCGTGTGAAACTGGAAGTACAACAACCCGTCACAGCTACTCATGTTGCCCTTAGAGCCACAGATGTTTAAGAAGCAACCAGCACAATAATTACGAAAATAAATACTTAAATTTAATTATTATCTCAATACACGAAATATAAATTTGAACAGGACAGCTTTTTGTGCGTAATCCATGCGCAAAACACGCCTTCTAAAAACAAATTTATCCGGGATTTGGAAATAAAGAAAATCGCGCACTGCGTACAAAAATGGCTCCTACGTTTGCTCGCCTGACTCCTAACAAGGGAACCTCCCCATCGCACCCCCCTCAGATTTAGTTATAATTTGGCACAGTGGATAGGCCTTGAAAAACTGTACACAGATCAGTCGAGAAAACAGGAAGAAGTTGTGTGGAATTATGAAAAAATAAGCAAAATATACAAACTGAGTAGTCCATGGGCAACATATGCAACATCAAGGGATATGTAGATAAGGGAGCGTCGTGGTCTCGTGGTTAGCGTGAGTAGCTGCGGAGTGAAACGTCCTTGGTTCAAGCCTACCCTTGAGCGAAAATTTTACTTACTTTGTTTTTGCAAGTTATGATCTGTCCGTTCATTGACGTCTCTATTCACTGTAATAAGTTTAGGGCCTGTGTTTTGCGACGGCACCGCACAACCGTGCGATTAGTAGCCGAAAGGACGTGCCTCTCCAATGGGATCCGAAAACATTTGATCCAGGAAAACACGTCTGTTATATTCTATACAACACTGGCGACGGCATGTGCGTCACATGACAGGAATATGTTGTCGACCCACCTAACTTGCACACTTGGCGAATGGGTAAAAAGATTCTCCTACCTTGCCCGATTCAGCTTTTCTTGTGGATGTGATAATCACTCCCATAAAAGTGATGAAAACATAAGAGTGTGTCACATAAACTGCAACAAATGAATGCAACAGTTTCACAGTCGCACAGTTTTCTCTGTGCTCTGTCAAAACATATGTTTTTAACGTTTTCAAATTTTTCCCTGTGTAGACCGTCAAATCCTGCATATGTCCAAGCAAATCTAAACACGTCCTGGAATTTTGGAGAGCGAAGTTGATTATGTGTGAGTGCTTGAACTCTGATACTTGTCTGAAAATAAAAATTAAAACTTTCTACTGGACGGAAGACTTGAACCAAGGACCTCTAGGTCCGTAGCTGTTCACGCTAACCACGGAACCACGGCGGTGCTGGGCTCAGACTGTCCTTGATGTTGCATATGTTGCCCATGGACTACTCAGTTTGTATATTTTCCTTATTTTTTCATAGTTCCACACAACATCTTCCTGTTTTCTCGATTGATCTGTGTTCAGTTTTTCAAGGCCTATCGACTGTGGCAAATTATAACTAAATCTGAGGCGTGTGCGATGGGGAGGTTCCCTTGTAAGATTCGAAACATATGAAGCTGAAGCTGCTCAAGCTGCAGCTGTTTAAAGGGCAGTAGCTACTGGAGACGTAAAGTGTAGCTGCAGATGCATCTACATTGCATATGCCACGAAATGAGAAAATCCTAGGTTGCTTCAAACGGAACCATATCGTCTGAAAGGGTTAAGGAAGATGCGGCAGACTGTACAGCTGAAAGTAGGATTTGCTACCGAATGAATGTTCCATTTTCATCGCAGGTGTTCTGTGCTTTCGGTGTCCTTGATACTGCATCCGCCCTTCCGGTGTACCTGATATGCAAAACAAGCGAGCTAGCCGAAATTCACATGTAGTTTGTCTGTGTAAGAATTTAATCAGGCTCCTTGTGGGCACCTGTTAATTTACAGCTGGATTTCTAGTCAAGGTTAAGGCACCAGAATTCACTTTAATTAAAGTTGATAATACGTTATGTATAACGACGGTGTTATACACAGCACGATATACACAGCACGATATTTGTAACTCGTGACCCTTGGCTATGTAATTTCTGAAAATGCAGCCTAATACATTCTCCACTGAAAAGAAGGAATAGGGATAAATTGTCTTATTTGATTTATTTGTTTTGTAGTTGATCGTAGAGGATCTAAAACAATGCAAGCTTTCTACTGCAGACAGTAGGTAGGAGGTGCGCCGTGGTTAGCAAACTGGACTCGCATTCGGGAGGACAACGGTTCAAATCCGTTTCCGGTCATCCATATTTAGGTTTTAGGTGATTTGCCAAAATGTTCATGAAATTGAACGAAAATGTCAGTTTTCAATTTACTTTTTATTTGTTAGTAGAACTCTTGGACAATAAGTTCCCAAAGTTTCAATGATGAAATCGAATCGGAAGTCCCCGAAAAATAATTAAATATGTGACACGACTTTCCTGCCACGCCCACTGTTTGAAGCAACACTTCAATACCACCTCGTTGAACAGTGTTTCCATGGATTACTTTCAAGCAAACTCGCACGGGGTGCATCCAGATAGCTATGATATATGCTGTTTGGCTTTATACTCCGTATCTTGGAAACAATAGCACACCAGCAGCTTTGTTTATGAAGAAGCAGTCCTTGTTTTGCCACATTTTCAGCTGCTATAGTTGTAAGAAATACAACTTATGGTGCAGTTCTTGTATTTAATGATGGGTACGTAGTGAGGAATAAGGCAATAGAAAAAATGGGCCTTAAGATAGGGAATTTCACTTAAAACATCTTGATAAAGTTAGATTCACAGCGCCACTCAGTTGAAGACCTGGTAAAGGAAAGAAGGCAGAAAACAAGAAACCAGAAGAGAAGCCTTAAAGGGAAACAGGACCCTTAGTACAAATCTGGACCCTTCTAGAAACGTGACATGAGAAGAAACGTAGACTAAACCTTAAATAGCATTACCCGAAAATTATGGCTTTTAAAGTTTATATACCTTTTTCTCAATATCTATAAGGTTAGAATTATGAAATTATGTACACTTATTTCTATAAATCCAATAAATGTTATCTCAAGAGCAAATTTTGAAATTCTGAGTACAAGCTGAGATATGGAGCAAAGTGCTTGGAATTTTGCACGAATTTTATATTATACTTATAGAATTAGAATTAAAAATTATTAAAATTCTCCTATTCGATATATTAAAAAACGTCACGTGAGAAGCTTGTTGTATGCTAAGAGATTAAGTAGAGAAAATTTTGTAGATCTCTTCTTCAATAGCTTCTGAGAAAAAGGTACTTACATCATTTTTTAAAAATAAAATTTTTAAATTCCATAAAAAATTTAAATACATATCATAAGGAACTCAACAGTAAATGTGTTAATTTCATGGAAAGAATGGTACAAAATTTCATTGCCGTATCTTCAAAATTGTCGATTTGGCGCATCTTTTAAGTAGTGTGGGTTTTTCATTAAATCCCCATCCCCTTAAGGCAAATGCCGGAATGGCTTCTTTCAAAATGAGTGGCTGATTTCCTTCCCCATATTTCCTTAATCCAAGTTTTGTCCCGTGTATAATGGCCTCGTTGTGGACGGGACGCTAACTACTTCTTTTTCCAAACAGTTTTTGGCACCACTAAGATGGACGCTATCATTATTTTTTCTTTACACTCTCTTAGTGGTTCCCCACAAATGGGTACCCATAGCCGCACACAGATCTTACCAGGATGAAATAAAATAACTCGCATTCTGGACTTGTAACACTTTTCCTCGTATCTGTTTAGCTGTCGTGAAGCGAGAGTTTCAATACACTTAGTACATGAGTCTTCACTAAAAAAAAAAATACATTAAAACTGATGCCGCAATAGATTTAATCGCTATACAGATTGTACTGTTAACCAGCAAAGCGCGAAAGCAGCTGCCGGATGACTGAAGGCACTGCAAAGTAATTACCGGAAGAGGTGGCGCTAGTGGGTGTTCGGTGGAGATACGTGTTACCGACTATGTAGTCATGTGTCTTTCTTCTGCCATGTTGTGCCCACTCACCTACTTTTTTAAAAAGTACCTGATGTTTAATTTTAAACTCCACTGTGATGATTCCGAAAAACCCAGAGTCTTAGAAAAGGCTTATTCTTGCGGCAAACACAAGAGTGTGAGTCATGGTGTTATTTATTTGTAGGGACTGCAAAATCGAGTGTCGCGTTCCTCTTAAGGGAAAGACGGATTGTCTTAAGAATGCCAACTTCGGATGCTCTCAGGAATACCAGGGAAAGAATTATCTGTGGGTATCGTGTCCTTTGTGTGAAATCATGACACAGGCAGTTGTGGTACAGTGCAGCACGTTACTACGTCAAGTGGCTCTTCTCAGCTCGTACGTCCATTCAATTAACTATGGTGCCGATCTACAGCGTTGACCCAGCTCCTCTATAGCTGGACAATACTTACGGTGGAAAATATAAAGTCGCTTTCCACCTGATTGCAGTATTAATTCTTTTATTTTTTATTTAAATATGAGAAAAGCAAAAACCTCGCGTTTTGTTTCACTAGTACTTGTTAATTACTATTCAGCTTTCAGCTCATTATGCTATCATCAGGTACTGACGACTAAAATCTAGATAGACGCTAGTGCGTAAGAAACCAATCCTTGACACAATGTCAAACCAAGCAACCAAGGAACTAAAAAGAGCTACATCATCCAGAAGATAATCAGACCTTGATATTTACAGTTAGTAAAACTACTGTAAGTAGAAACCATTAAATATTGTACTGTATTTAACACACAATACGAGTGATGAACATTAGATCTGAAGTGATCTTCTCAATGCCGTGACCAAAGATTATGCGTAGCTACTTATGAGATTATTTTTCAAGGTGTGGCTTCTTGTACACTTGTGTCTTTGTGCACACTGGTCAGCTGTTACTTGATAATGGACCAACAAGCCGAAAACTGGTTAGTGAAACAAAACGCATTGCATTTCCCTTTACGTTCATAAATATGAAATCGCTCTACCAAGAATTGAGGAAGAAGCCACGAACAGAACTTCTTATTTTATTCTAGTATGTTCTGATTTAGCCGCAATGTGTTCGCTGTTCCGTATGAGCAAAGGTCACATACGATATACACGCCATCCGCCTAGTCCTCGAAATGTTTTGCAGCCGTCATTTTACCCTTTAGAATCAGTGAATGGAACAAACAAAAAATGGTTCAAATGGCTCTGAGCACTATGGGACTTAACATCTGTGGCCATCAGTCCCCTAGAACTTAGGACTACTTAAACCTAACTAACCTAAGGACATCACACACATCCATGCCAGAGGCAGGATTCGAACCTGCGACCGTAGCGGTCACGCGGTTCCAGACAAGCGCCTAGAACCGCACGGCCACACCGGCCGGCAATGGAACAGACAGTCACAAACTGAATCCAAAACAAAATATTCACAGTAACATGGGAGGACACAGCTATGTAAGAGCACACAGTAACCTTAACCACTAACTGGTCGTGGTACAGGTTGCAGGGTGGGCGATGACGTGCTTTAGTATTAGACTGAATTAGCCCTCAACTGATACGGCATGCAATCTGCCGCGAAGTAACATATAGTATTCTGAGGGAAAACGGATTGTGTACGTAAGTACTAGTACCTAACAAAGGTCGCAAGGCAGAGAGGAGTAACTGACTGGCACATAAACGGAAACAGAAGGTCAGCTGCCCCTCTAACTAGTTCACATCTCTCAGTGTGTGTGGCACCACTTGCGTGTCAGCTTAGCTGCTTACTTATTCATACAAAATTACATAGTGCAGCATACGTGTGGAAAATACTGCAGTGTAAAATTAAAAAAAAAAGAATGTCTAAATACGGAATGCAAGAATGTCGTATTTCCATGGCGCGGGTCTAGAGGAGCGTATCAGTAGTGACTCATAACTACAATTCTGAAAACGACTAAGTACTACGGTCTGACGCTGAGCCGTTAATAATAGTAAGCTCACTAGACAAAACGTTAGTCACCGCCTTAAAAGAGCACATTTGTTGCTTCGTAGCGCTACACGAGTGTTTGCTGCACGACTGGTACCAGGCGGCTATGTCACTGACATCGCAGTTAAGGCGTGTCGACATGGATGCTTGACAGAATGGCAGGACGATGCTATTGTGTTTGGACATGACTACACCACGAAAGAAGTTGCCCGATTTAATGGTGTATCAACATGGACTATCCAACCTGTCTACAATGAGTGGTGAACCACTCCAAACAATGAAGCTCAGCGCAAGACGATGAGATCCTAGACGACGAAGGCAGAAGACGAGTGTCATGCCTCGTCACCGACAATCAGTTTCAAACCCCATAGGAATTCCTGCCATCGATGAACGCACGTCTTTGTCAACCTAAGAATGAATCAAACTTCGTGGAAGATTAAAACTGTGTACAGCAAACTTGGACCTTTGTCTATCAGAGGCAAGTGCTCTGTTAATTGAACTATTTTTTGAAATTAATTCTCTTACTGAACTAAAGTACAAAACTTAGAAGGTTTTACAAATGTTGGTGTATAACTTAACCATCATCAGTACATCCTTCAAATTAATTCAAATGAGTGAATAATAATAATAATAATAATAATAATATGACGATGATAAGGCAGTAAACGTTTGTACCCAAAGGAAAATATTTTTTTGAAGTACATGAATAATTTTTAGTTTTTATTGCAGAACATTTTGTATGTAGTATGAACAGCTTTTGTATGTAAACTACTGTACCCATAAATGCTTTGCAATTGCTAAATACATAGCCTATGTATGGGAATTGGGCATACGCTCTAATCTCCTTCTCTTCCCTCTTCGTCTCCCTCTCCACTCCCTCTTCCACCCCTTTTCTGTGCATCACCTCCTCCCCCTCTCTCTGTCTACCTCCTCCTTCGCCCTTCCTTCTCTCTCTATCTCCTCCTTATCATTCCTTTCTCTCTCTCCATCCACTGCTACCCCCCCCCCCCCCAAAAAAAGAAAAGAATCTCTCTCCGACCCCTCCTCCCCACTCTCACTGTCCTTTTCCTCCTTCCCCTCTCAATGGCATTTCCCCTCAATTTGTCCATATCCTTCTCCCCTTGTCTCTGACCTTGAGCCTCGCAAACAAAACTTTAATTGGGATTTGAAGTCGCTTAAAATGAGTGGGTAAACAGTCTGGGGCCATTGATGTACGGGATATGAGAGAGCTCTCCAGCTGCTGGATCTGTAAGCTTAGTAGCTTCAGCGACAATCTTTCGCATAGTTTCAACCTGCGAATGCGTAGGATTAAAAAGTTTCAGATGATTCATATTCTGTAGTAGTATTCTGTCCTAGCCATAAATACGAGTTTCATGTTTTGTGTTAAAACAGACTGCGAGGAAGAAAATAAAAATACACATTTTTGTGTAAACAACTTCTGTTTTTAATTACGTATAAGGAGAAAGAATATATGTAGAAGAAAGAATTTGTCTAACGGTTTAAACGCCCTGCTATCGTAGTGCAAACTGATTGCGAGAAAGAAAACTAAACTGCACATTTTCAGAGCGAAGCACAGAACACCGCGGCATTTCCTGTCTTTGAGTCAACTTTAACGGAAAACCTGTACATTGTGTTTAAAAAATATAGCCTAAGTCCATCTGAATGTTTATTAGAGTAACGCGTAAAAATTTGAAGAAAATCGGTCAATAAGTTTTAGAGATTTTTGGAAACAATCTTTCCCTACGTGTATGCGAGGGAGGATCGGAAAGTAACGAACAATAATTATTTTCTCCCATCGTATTCCAGCCGTAATGCTGAAATTTCACGACGATATACACTCCTGGAAATTGAAATAAGAACACCGTGAATTCATTGTCCCAGGAAGGGGAAACTTTATTGACACATTCCTGGGGTCAGATACATCACATGATCACACTGACAGAACCACAGGCCCATAGACACAGGCAACAGAGCATGCACAATGTCGGCACTAGTACAGTGTATATCCACCTTTCGCAGCAATGCAGGCTGCTATTCTCCCATGGAGACGATCGTAGAGATGCTGGATGTAGTCCTGTGGAACGGCTTGCCATGCCATTTCCACCTGGCGCCTCAGTTGGACCAGCGTTCGTGCTGGACGTGCAGACCGCGTGAGACGACGCTTCATCCAGTCCCAAACATGCTCAATGGGGGACAGATCCGGAGATCTTGCTGGCCAGGGTAGTTGACTTACACCTTCCAGAGCACGTTGGGTGGCACGGGATACATGCGGACGTGCATTGTCCTGTTGGAACAGCAAGTTCCCTTGCCGGTCTAGGAATGGTAGAACGATGGGTTCGATGACGGTTTGGATGTACCGTGCACTATTCAGTGTCCCCTCGACGATCACCAGTGGTGTACGGCCAGTGTAGGAGATCGCTCCCCACACCATGATGCCGGGTGTTGGCCCTGTGTGCCTCGGTCGTATGCAGTCCTGATTGTGGCGCTCACCTGCACGGCGCCAAACACGCATACGACCATCATTGGCACCAAGGCAGAAGCGACTCTCATCGCTGAAGACGACACGTCTCCATTCGTCCCTCCATTCACGCCTGTCGCGACACCACTGGAGGCGGGCTGCACGATGTTGGGGCGTGAGCGGAAGACGGCCTAACGGTGTGCGGGACCGTAGCCCAGCTTCATGGAGACGGTTGCGAATGGTCCTCGCCGATACCCCAGGAGCAACAGTGTCCCTAATTTGCTGGGAAGTGGCGGTGCGGTCCCCTACGGCACTGCGTAGGATCCTACGGTCTTGGCGTGCATCCGTGCGTCGCTGCGGTCCGGTCCCAGGTCGACGGGCACGTGCACCTTCCGCCGACCACTGGCGACAACATCGATGTACTGTGGAGACCTCACGCCCCACGTGTTGAGCAATTCGGCGGTACGTCCACCCGGCCTCCCGCATGCCCACTATACGTCCTCGCTCAAAGTCCGTCAACTGCACATACGGTTCACGTCCACGCTGTCGCGGCATGCTACCAGTGTTAAAGACTGCGATGGAGCTCCGTATGCCACGCCAAACTGGCTGACACTGACGGCGGCGGTGCACAAATGCTGCGCAGCTAGCGCCATTCGACGGCCAACACCGCGGTTCCTGGTGTGTCCGCTGTGCCGTGCGTGTGATCATTGCTTGTACAACCCTCTCGCAGTGTCCGGAGCAAGTATGGTGGGTCTGACACACCGGTGTCAATGTGTTCTTTTTTCCATTTCCAGGAGTGTAAATATGGCAAGCACTTTACTGTCGTCAATTTGTAAAGAGCAGCGAAGTGAAGTTCGATATTTGTAAGCCAAAGGGCATACCGAGTGAAGTTCACGGGGACATGAGTGGCATGTATGGGGACGACTGTATGGACGATAGCTATGTCTCCAGGTGATGTACATTCTTCCATGATGGCCGTGTGAATTTTAGTGATTCGCCACGTTCCGGGCGGCTGGTAACGGCTGCAACCCCACAGAATATCGGAGTCATTGAGGCAGCAATTTTGAACGACCGGCGTATGCAAGTGGAAAGCTTATCGCCGCAGTTCAACGTTTCCTGTGGTGCTGTGAACGGTACTGTTCATGACACGCTGAAATTTCGTAAAATTAGTGCCAGCTGAGCGCCTGAGAACCTGACAGATAACCACAAGGGTCGGCGAATGATGACAAGGTTGGATCACTTACCGCGTTACGCCGTAGAAACGCATGACTTTCTGAAAGGAATCGTTACTGATGATGAGTTGTGGGTGGACCGCTACACTTTCGAAGCCAAGCAGTCATCTATGGAGTGGAAACACGCAGTTTCCTCAGTAGGAATAGAATTCAAAGTGACTTAACCTGCTAGGACAGTGCTTGTGACGGCGTTTCAGGGACATGCATGGTGTGTCGTTGGTAGACTTTGCTGAATGCAGGACCACTGCGAACGCTGCAGCCAACATTAAAACTTTGGTCAAGTAGCATAGTGCCCTTCGTGTCAAACGCCACAACATAAATGTTGACGGTGTCAGATTTCTTCATGACAGTGCTTTTCCCCATATCGCTGCTCCTGTCCGCAAGAAAATCGCGAAATTTGAGTTGGAATTGCTCCAGTATCCACCAGCCAGTTCGCACCTTGTACCGTCAGATTTTCATCTGTTTGGTCCACTCTGTTCGGTCCCGTCAAGAAATTCCTCGCCCGCAATCGGTTTGCGAGAGACTTTTGGTTAAACAACATCTTGTCTTTATACAGTACGAGTAGTTTAGACTAGCGAAATTAAACATCAGAATGGCCCCAATTGCTACAGTATTTAAGTTTTTTGTAAAATAAGAATTTATTGCAAGAAAATTAACAAGCGATGTTTATGTTAATGGTGTGAATTATTATTTCAAATTTTTTGTAGATGGAAGTGCGTCCAATTTTTGTTAATTAAAGTGTGCATATTTGAAATTGGACGTGAGATTCAAAACATGTAATTTCCTTCTCTTACACATATAATAATAATAATAATAAAACACAAAATTACAGCAAATAATGATTTGTTTCCCTTGGATTTCATATGTGGTCTCAAAATAGTCTGCTTTTCAAGTCTATTTTCTTTGTAGCTTGACTTAATTTTCCTAATTGTCTTTTGCCTCATGGTAATTATGTTTCTGATCATCGTCATTTTCCTTTGGTAACTTGTCTCGAGAAACACACGCAGATAAATGTTTGCGATGACAAATAGTCGATAAATTCCTGCAAATCAGTGCCTTCGAGTTCAGCTAGAAAAAAATGTGACGTGTCCAAGAAGTCAGGCAAATGCATTGTGCTTAGTGTCGGAAAAATTTCCAATCTGATCGCAAAACTTTGTCGACACTTATAATATTTAATTCGGCCTCGTGATACTAGAGTTTTTTTCTTCTCACGCGTTTCCAAATGCTATTCGTTTACTTGCATAAATGTATGTGTGCCATATTCGCATCGACACTACACGCGTCGCATAAAGCTGAAGAGGGCAGTTCGGTTTTATATTTCTTACCAAGAGTTGGCTAGGTTTCGGCGATGACATTTATCCACATAGCTCTCATATTTGCGGCTAAAATATTTGCCTGAACATTCCTCCGAGACTGTAACAGATTTGTTTGAGGGTATTTGATTGCAATAGGTTTCTTAGAAACGCGTTGGATTAATTGTTGCCGGCTGCTGTGGCCGAGCGGTTCTGGGCGCTTCAGTCCGGAACCGCGCTGCTGCTACGATCGCAGGTTCGAATCCTGTCTCGGGCATGGATGTGTGTAGTTAGGTTTAAGCAGTTCTAAGTCTAGGGTACTGATGACCTCAAATGTTAAGTCCCATAGTGCTCAGAGCCATTTGAACCATTTGATTAACCGTTGAGAGAGTCTTGCTGAGGAGTGCTTCAGTGTGGCCTCTCGTAAGTAACTTATTTCTGAGTTGTAGATGTAGACATAGTTGTAAATTTTGCGTTCTGCATCTGTTTGAATCGCCAGCCTTACATCTGAGAGTGGAAGCATTTGGAAAATCTTTTATGTGCTTCTTCCTGCGCCTTCCCATAGATGTTTGCTTTTATGTTTTAGTAATACTGTCACGCAACACTGATACGGATTTCCGCCATTGATACATGGGATAGCTGTATTGAGAAAGCCAATTTGGACAAACTGAACTTCCAGACATTTCACGCCACCACCTCAAGTGTTTTTCCCGTATATTTTACAGGTATAGGTAGGATTGCAGATACGTAATTGAGCTTGCAAAATGTATGAGTATTGTGTAAAAAGCCATTTGCACTCTGTGTGGACTTCGAAGGTTTTGGATCCTTGATGTGATTTTGACTGACTGCACCTTCTGCCGATTGAGTTCTAGCAAGTAGATGGGATTCACCGTAAAGATCGTGCTCAAATTTTTCTGTCTGTCAACTGTACTCAACTACAGATGCCGCCGATATAGAGATCCAAGCACGACACTGGACTCGCCTTCAGAGCTTCAGTTCCACCAGTACCTCTTCTCCTACCAACAAGTTGAAAATTAATTCTGGATACATTCTAAGGTAAAAAAGAAAGGGCGACGCACCAGGAAGAAATAATCAGAACGGAACTGAAATAGGTAGATGTGATGTACATGTGCAGACAGACAAATAACTATAATTTCAGAAAAAAATGGACCATTGATTCAAGAGGAAGAGCGTAACAAATTGAGTAAGGCAGTAGCGCGATGGTAAACCTCTGGCCCTTATGCAAACAGTTATTCGGTTTGATAGAGGTGTTGGATGTCGTCCTGAGGACTATCGTGCCAGATTCTTGCAGTTGACGCGTTAGCTCGTCAAAATCCCGAGATAGTTAGACAGCCCTGCCCATAATGCTCCAAACATTCTCAATTGGGGAGAGATCCTTGACTTTGCTGGCCATGTTGGGTTTGGCAAGAACCAACATTAGCAGTAGAAACTCTCGCCGTGTAGTGGCGGGCTCATCTTGCTGAAATGTAAGCCCAGGATGGTTTGATGTGAACGACAGCTGTACTGTAAGGGTGATAACCAAAAGGGTCCTGCTATGAAAGGAAACGGAAACTCATAGTTATCGGGCTGTATGGCGGGCGACAGTCAGGGTGGTATCCCAGCGCTGTCCAGGGCGTCTCCAGACACGTCTTCGGCATGGAATCTCATCGACTGGATCAGAATTGTCTTCAGTGATGAATCCCGCTGCGAATTGAGCCCAGATGATCAGCGAAGACGTTTCTGGAGACTCTCCATACACCTGTGGGATACCAACGTGACTGTCGCCAGCCAGTATGGTCCAAAAATCAGCAGGGTCTGGGGTGCCATTTCATTTCCTAGCAGGATACCTTTGATTACATTCCGCGGCACCCTTACAGCACAACGGTACGTCGACGATATTCTAGCCCTAGGTTTGTTACCTTTCATGGTATGCTATCCTGCGCTTCCATTTCAGAAGGATAAAGCTCTGTCACAAAGGGCGAGAGTTTCTACTGCTTGTCTTCGTGCTTGCCAAACCCTACCTTTACCAGCAAGGTCGCCACACCTCTCTCTCCCATTTAGATCATTACTGGCACCTCTCTCGAACCATCTCGGGGTTTTGACGATCTATCTAACCAGCTTGACAGAATTTGCCACGATATCGCCCAGGAGGACATCAAACAAATCTATCAATCAATCGCCAAGCCGAATAATTACTTACACAAGGGCCAGAATAGGACCAGCGCGTTATTTCTCGTGAATAAACAATCCGATTGTTCTGAAATTATAATCATTTGTTTATCTGTACACGTGCACTGAAATGTTAGTAATGCCGTTTAGTGGTTAGGTGGCAATGTCATAGTGCTGCAGAATTAAATACAGAATAGCCGCCGGCCGCGGTGGCCTAGCGGTTCTAGGCGCTCAGTCCGGAAGCGCGCGACTGCTACGGTCGCAGGTTCGAATCCTCGGACATGGATGTGTGTGATGTCCTTAGGTTAGTTAGGTTTAAGTAGTTCTAAGTTCTAGGGGACTGATGACCTCAGATGTTAAGTCCCATAGTGCTCAGAGCCATTTGAACCATTTTTTGAACAGAATAGCCACATGTAAATTTAAACGACAAATAAAACTATAAACAAGAGTAAAGTATTATGTCTCCTACAAACTGGGGATAGGCACAAGCGAAATATTTCCAATGGAGCCTCGCCGAAACCAGTAATGAGAGTTTCCGTCGTTATCTAAAGTGATACGTATACTTGCATGTCTCTGATCTGCTGCTTCGAGAGACTGGAATTCGTCGCTGCCGTTAGCTGAGAACGCGATTCTTAGGTTCACTGCCGTGCTGATGAGTGCTGTGTAGTGAACGCCTCTATTGTATCAGCTGTTGTATTAACTCGGCAAACGCAGGCATGGCCTGCGGGAGATACAATGACGGTTGTGGTTAACATTCTGGTAACACTGCCGCAGTTTGCGTACAGTTTCATTCACTGTAACCGTTTTCGCCCGTCATTCATAAGCAACTTCAGGTCTGTAAAAATTACCACTATTTAGCAACAACGTTAGATAAGGTTTATCATTAAAATTCGGCTTACAAAGTAGTATTTTAGTACCCTGATGGCAAAACGTTAGGGCATTCGAAGCCCCACTTAGTAAGATTGTCAAATATGAAGCGATGTGCATTAGACATGTGGAGATTTGTAGTAAGGTCTTATGGGACCAGGCTGCTGAGGTCATCGGTCCTTAAGCCTACACACTACTTAATCTAACTTAAATTAACTTACGCTAAGGACGACACACACACACACACACACACACACACACACACACACACACACACACACACACGCCCGAGGGAGGACTCGAACCTCCGACTGGGGCAGCCGCACGGTCCGGGCAAGGCGCCCTTAGACCACGCGGCTACCCCGCGCGGCTGCGCATTAGATCTGTGATGTTTACTGCAAGCTCATTGGTTGGGTGTTTGGTCAGAGAAACCACGTATCAGTACAACACCTCAACGAACAAGCGGAAAATTCCGTTCAAACCTTAATCTGTTCAGTAAATAAATTTCGTAAATACGTTTCTCTTCCGGAAGTATCTCCAGTTCCTCAGGCACCGGTAACTACCCTTTATTTCCTGTGTGGCTAACGTTGATGCTGTCCCGAATTTCTCCTGTCGTATGCTTGCTTGCGTTTAAATGTTCAGCTAATTTATAAATTAGTTTACAGTGTTCTTTATAGCGTACATGAAACTATTTGACCTATTTATGTGCTTGTGCATTGTCTGCTATTAATTTTGTTCAGTCACAAGTCACTACATTTCTCTCTGTATTTCAAGGTGTGTTATTCGTCTGAAAACTAACTTTAATTCCGCCGAAGCATACATCTCGCTATGCAGCCAGTTGGAGGGCCTCTGTACGTAAGCAAAACGTAACATTTGTTTTTTTCATGACTTCTCGTCTGACTGTGTTTTCCACATGTAACATTCCTCTTCTTCATTTCTTAACGCAACCGCTTGAACGGTATACAGTTCTTTGGCTCCTTAATCATGTGTAAAGGGACAACTCAAGCATCCTGCGTAACAAAGAGTAAAAATACAGTTTTTTATCTTATATCGGACTCTCAGTAGTTATTCCTCAATACGTAGGGTTTCCGTACACTTACACGCATGTTTTCGATCCGATTTGCTAACGGTCACATCGATGAATTTGACTGTACCTTCGGATTCGTGTTCGAGCCTATAAACAGTTTTTGAGTGCATTTGGCTAAGTTACCGGTTACCTCAAGCAGCTCCTGTTTAGTGACTGTAAATAAAACTACTCTATCATCTATGTAGCGCAGCAACACAGGGTTTTGTCTTTTGAGGTTAGGTACTTCTCAGAAATTCTTCATTGTGTGTCATTAACTAATAAATTAATGCTGGTATCATCTTACAATGATACAGGATTTATCATCATAGTACAGTGAAAATAGGGTGTTCAGAATATGCAGGCACATAGAATATATGCTTTAAGACGATAGGACAGATGGTCAGCTCAGAAAGTACGTATACACAGAGTATGTAGGTATGTTTTTAAGAAAGATGGGACCTTGCTGAAGAAATCGTCCCGGCGTTAGATGACTTAGGAAAACTATGGAAAATCTAAATCAAGACGGTCGATCAGAACAACGTCACTGACTTAACAACTCCACAGCCTCTTTCGCTTGGTTCCTATTTTATAGTTTCCTTTTGATCATACAGAGTTTACACGAAGTAACTACCAATATAAAACAAAACTGATCACTGGAAATACTATGAACATCACCTGATTACTCCTGGACCCCTCCACCACGAATTTGCTGCTATACCCCTTGCACTTCTTCCAGTGAGAAATATATCTAACAGGGAAGTCGACAGACATTCACCGATTGCTAGACCATTCTCTATTCCGTAGATTTTTCCGTTGAAGACCGAGGGACGGTATCCTAAGATTAAATTGTAAGAAGTCTAACGGCTGGTCTACTCCGCCCAGCGCCATGGTTATGTGTGTTGACAAGGTACGCCTAACATTAATTGTTATAACTGTTTGAACGTAGCGGCCTAGCTCTCACGGACAACGCGCGTTGCGCTGGCGCCGTCGGCCTTAATAGCGTTCACCGTTACACGTAATGGCGCGCAAAAGCATGCGACGGACAGACGGAGCTGCTTTTCGCTAGCACCTACTTGGTGCTGACTCGCAACAGCACGAAGATCAACTCCCGCTACTTGGCCCTCTGTGTCAAGTAGGCAACGGCCTAATAAGCCGACCGTGGTAGGCAAGGACCCCTACGGGCACGTGCAGCACGTGTTGTTGGTGTGACGCTGGCGCTGGTAATCGTCACACGGGTTGGAAGACCGTATAGCTAGTGACGATGCAAAAATCTGGTATTGAGAAGGGGTTATTTTGCAAGGTGTCCGCATTGTTTTTGACGAAGCGAGCGAAACGATCTAGGGCAGGAAGAAATCAGGTGTATCAATTTGTGCGTAAACGTGAAATGCGTGAGGATGCTGCACTTAACACTGAATTGCAGCTCCAGATTATCTTAGCATTACTTCTAAACTTTTCTCAAGTTTCTCACAACGATTGAGGAGGAAATTTAAAAACGGACCACTAAATACTGAAGACCAACATAACCTGAAGAAAGGTTAGTATTTACATTCTGTTTGTAAGCAGCTGAAGACATTATCGTTAGCGATTGTTTCATATTTTATTGCTGCTACATATCAGACCGTTTCCGACGTCTACAATGACATATGCAAAGAACTTTAAGGATTTTGTTAAACAACATATAAGGAACATAGTGCCAACAAAATACACTCTAAGGAAAAAAAGGACGCTCCACGAAGGAATTATACGAATGGGACGGAAATCGGTAGATGTGATGTACATGTACAAACAAACAAATGGTTACAATTGAAGAAAATTTAGATGATTTATTTATGAGTAAGAGCTTCACAAATTGAGCAACTCAACAGCACTTTGACCACCTCTAGCCCTTCCGCAAGCAGTTATACTGGTTCGTATTCATTGACAGAGTTGCTGGATGTCCTACTAAGGGATATCGTGCCAAATTCTGGCCTGTTAGAGCATCAACATCCCGAGACGGTTGGATGGCCCTCCCCATAACGCTCCTAACGTTCTCAGCTGGAGAGAGATGCGGTGACGTTGCTGGAACGGTTTGGAAAGCACAAAGTCAGACAGAAGAAACTCTCGCCGTGTGGGGGTGGTCATTACCTTGCTGAAATGGCATGCCATGAAGGGCAACAAAATGGTGCGTAGAATATCGTCGACGTACCGTCGTCCTGTAAGGGTGCTGCGGCTGACAACCAAAAGGGTCCTTCTGTGTAAAGAAGTGGCAGCCCGTACCATCGCTTCTGGATGTCGCGCGACAGTCAGGTCGGTATCTTACTACTGTCTGGGGTACTTCCAGAGACGTCTTCGCCGGCCATCTAGGCTCAATTTGAAGCGGGACTCACATCTGAATACAGTTTACCCCAGTCAATGAAATTCCAGGCTGAATGTGGCCGACAAAACTACAAACGGATTTCTTGGTGTACAGAGGTCAGTGATATCATAGTGTCTAGATCCATTGGTTATGAGTTACTCTGTTGGCTCAACTGTACTCCAGGAATACTCTGCATCCTCATGTGTTACCTCTCACGTGATGGTATCGTGGTGCTATTTTTCAACAGGGTGTCCTCGTTCACACATGACACGCTTTTATACAAACTGTCTGTGTTATGCTGAGGTACTCCTGTGGCCGCACACCCGGCTAGCCACGCGCTCTAACGCGCTGCTTCCAGAGCGTGAAGGCGTGCCGGTCCCCAGCACGAATCTGCCCGGTGTGGAGGTCCGGTGTGCCGGCCAGTCTTTGGATGGTTTTTAAGGCGGTATTACATCTCCCTCTGCGCATGCGGGCTGGTTCCCCTTATTACGCCTCAGTTACACTATCTCGGCGATTGCTGCTCAGCCGGCCGCGATGGCCGTGCGGTTCTAGGCGCTCCAGTCCGGAGCCGCGCTGCTGCTACGGTCGCAGGTTCGAATCCTGCCTCGGGCATGGGTGTGTGTGATGTCCTGAGGTTAGCTAGGTTTAATTAGTGCAAGTTCTAGGGGACTGATGCCACAGCAGTTGAGTCCCATAGTCCTCAGAGCCATTTGAACCATTGCTGCGCAAACACTGTCATCAAGTATGCGTACACCATAATTACTCTACCACGCAAACCTTTGGGGTTACAATCGTATTTTGTTCATACGACGCCAAAGTTGGATAAACGTTAATCGGACGTCTCGCCGTGTCGGATTCGTTGGTAAACTCAAAATTTTCTACGACATCCCTTGTCCTCATCCTCAAAAATATCTAAACACAACATGTTATCATGCATAATACAGTGTAGAAAACCTGATAGCATTCAAAATAGTCTCAGAATGGATAAATACAGGTCCTGTATGGTTTTCGAGGGACTCGCATACCACCATTCTCCCTGCAAAAAGTGGCAAGTTCAGGTAACGATGATGGAGGAGCAGCACCATTGGGGAACAAAAATTGTACTATGGGATTGACCTGATAAGCCAAAATGGTCACATAATCATTGGCAGTAATGCGACCTTTCAGAGTAACCATGGGTCCCATGGGACACCGCGATATGGCTGGTCAAATCAGCACCAAACCCTCGCCGTGTTTGACTCTTAGGACGTAAATTCGGCCAGAAGTTGGAAACAGTGTGAAACAAGAGTCATCCGACCAAATGACTTTCTTCCAATGCTCCATAGTCCAGGTTTTTTGGCTTCTGCACAACGTTTTCTACGGGAATTTGCACAGCTCATGATTCGCTTCGGATTTCCCTGCTAATGGAGTTCCCTTGATGTTTTTGATGATGACAAGGTTCGCCAAGTGCGACATTCAGCTCTGCAGTGGCTTTTGCACGTTATTTTTCCTCAGAGTCTCCTTCAATGACCCTCTTTCACGATCACTTAACACGCACATTCATCCGTGACTCATCGTACGATGGTTTTTTCCACTTTCTCTGTATGCGGCATCAGTCTTCGATATGGCACCTCTTGAGACAGTTCGGCTACCTTGGTGCGGAAGACCCCCTTACGAGCACTAACCATTTGCCCACGTTCGAATTCCCTTAACTCCAACATAATGCACTCACAAGTACACAGAATAGTGCTCTGATCATGACTGACACATGCAACGTATTGATAACTTCACACATGTGCCGTTCGTGGTCAAACGCAACAGCGCAACGTGCAGGCTTGCCTGTCATCCGCATTTGAGTTGAAGCACTCACTTCTAGCGCTGTTTCCATATTTTTATCCTACCCCTGTAGGCCGTGTGGCTCTTTCGTGGATAGTTGGCCGGTTATGTCATGGAGAATGTTGTCTATAAATGACATAAAATCATTGTACCAGTTCGCATTCATTGTCACTAGTCAATATAGTTGTCCGTCGTGATCGTCATGTTCATTTTTCTTTTAAAAAAATTATATGCCGTAACACATTTCGACCACAGCCATCCTTAGAATCTCATTTAAAATGTCGTACAGTGTATTTTGTCAGTACACATGCACACTTGTGTTTTGTCAGTTCACATGTACACTCTTACGATAGAATATGGCACACGTGCACATGTGAACTGAGAAGATACAGCGTATCGTGATTTTAAACGGGATTCTGAAGATGACTGAGACCGAAACTCTTTGAGTCGTGTAGTCAAAAGAAAATAACGTTCAAGATGATCAATTATATCGTGTTTCAGTCACAGAACTTTCATTTACAGGAAGGCTACAGAGAAATAAACTGAGCTATCGATCATTCAACGGATCAGCATCACTACTAATATTCTTCTATCATAGACCGTGGCATAATCTCTGGCAGCATGTGGAAATTTTGTAACTTTGTGATGTATCTGAAACACAATTCAGCCAACTAAATGCGTAGTTACCTCACGGTCTACTAACACAAAAGATAACTCCTGACGGTGACGACAGAGGAAGACGTTGAAAGCTCGAGCTTACAACGAATCTAACGCGGCGAGAAATATGAGAAATATTTATCCGAGATTGTCACCACCAAAAAGAACGTTCTCAACGCCTAATTTGCCTTAGGGCTTCGGTAGATTGAACTAAACATCGTGTCCTTTCTGCGTTCTGGTACTGCTTTCCTCAGCCTGTGTCCTTTCAGGAACTTGTTTTAATTCCAAGCGGCACAGCTAGCTGCGTGACCTTGCGTTCTTCTGCTACTAGCGACTGACTGCTCCTGTATCAACAGAAACAGTTGGACTGCTCCCAGACTGTCAGCTGTTCGTCATGCCACGCAAATGCCGTTGCGGAAGAAGTACTTAGCCTTCAGGACGTTACACGAGACAAACGATTCTCGCTATGTGCTGCGATAGGATTACTCAGACGTCTTCGCAAGGCTTTTGTTCAAAAATGGTTCAAATGGTTCTGAGCACTATGGGACTTAACATCTGTGGCCATCAGTCCCCTAGAACTTAGAACTACTTGAACCTAACTAACCTAAGGACATCACACACATCCATGCCCGAGGCAGGATTCGAACCTGCGACCGTAGCAGTCGCGCGGTTCCGGACTGCGCGCCTAGAACCGCTAGACCACCGCGGCCGGCAAGGCTTTTGTTTCCCAGCTATTCGATGATGCTTTCTTAAACTCGGAGATGCCTGATAGAGTAAAATGGGTAAATCAACGTATGTCTGCCGAGATGACTTGTCAAACATAGATGACCATATGTCGGGTGTCCCAATAGTAGTGTACGCATTTGAACAACACATAGTTTGTTTAATAATATTGTTGCAAACGATATGTTCATGGCTATTTGCAAATTACTGTCAAGAATTTATTTGTGTAAAACAACGCTATGCATTCACGTTTTCACAGCAACGTTTCCGTAGCACAATATGTCGCGTGATCTTCTGCAAAGTCTCTTGTGAAAGATCGTGGATTACAATGATAACGTTGTCTTTGAAGACAGTTAAGTGTCAGTAGTTTATTCCTGTAGACATTGACCTTGAGAAAAACCAAAGTAAAATATCGGGGGCCGAGAAATAATTTTAATCTGTTCTGTGGACCAAATACGACAGTTATGTTCTTTGACAAAGCCACTGAGATCGACTTTAGCTTAATCGAAAATGATATCTTTCTTGTGGAAACTCTGTTTTTCTGCCAATAAGAGAAATTCATTTACAAACTGCAGTCTTTATGGCGAGTAAGAAGGCAACATTCTTTGAGAAAGCTGGATTTTATGGGGATATGTGTATATGTCAGCTATCAAAATACTGCGTAACGAGGATATATATATATATGGCAAGTTTTTGAGATACCGAGCGAGGTGGCGCAGTGGTTAGACACTGGACTCGCATTCGGGAGGACGACGGTTCAATCCCGCATCCGGCCATCCTGATTTAGGTTTTCCGTGATTTCCCTAAATCACTCCAGGCAAATGCCGGGATGGTTCCTCTGAAAGGGCACGGCCGACTTCCTTCCCCATCCTTCCCTAATCCGATGAGACCGATGACCACGCTGTCTGGTCTCCTTCCCCAAACCAACCAACCAACCAAGTTCTTGAGATAGACGACGATGTGCCTTTTGGGGACTGCTTTCCACTGATACGCGGGCGTTTTCCATATTCACTGTATTCCGCAAGGATTCTGGACGTTCACGTCTGAGTAGTCTGTCGGCAACAATGTAACGGAACTAGATCACGCGTCTTCATATGACGTGTTTTGAATGTGCATTACAAACATTACTTTTTTCTTTGTATGCCCAGTGGGCTTGCATAACACTTTGTCCACGTATGAAGTACAACTCCAGCAGCTGGTTCTTTATTCCTGGACCTATTCGTGATTAATCTCCAAGGTCACAGCAACAATGTACAACAAACAAAAAGTTTATAATTAATACAATAAGCGTTTTATTTGCATTTCAAATGGGTGCACAACTTTTAGACGCAACACCGGACATGCAATATGTGGTGAAGGATACGCCTTACAGAAATCAATGTATGAGTTTCTGAAATTTTACCATAACAGTCTATTTTGTTTTTTCCCCTTTCATTACGAGTCATGCATCATGCACAAATTGAGGCGCTATGAGATTCTGTCTCTCTAAGCTTGCGGCAACCAGATCGTGGCTGACGCATTAAGTTGGTTGTTCTCGCCGTAGCTCCTGGTCAAAGCTCTTCTGGAGCTTGGTGTAATCCTCGGTGCTGGACGTGGAGAGCAGCAGATTACTGAGGAGCCCCATATTCACCTCGTTCATTTTGTTGTTAACAATTGGTCACATGGCCAGCTAATGTTTACCCAGATGCATTTTTCTAAAATTTGTTGAATCGAACAACGTGATATAACGTGTACGTTAACTTCAGAATGATAAGGGCCCCGTAGTATTGTATAACAGAGGGATAAACCGAAGTGCATCGACGCTACACATCCCTTTTGTAAAGTTGTCACATTTGTTGGTATTTAATTCTTCGATTCGAAAGATGATGTGGCCTGGACACAAATTTCGGCCTGACCGCAGGCGAGTTGCTATTTTGAAATATTTGTAGTTGTGCATTTCCTGTACTCTGATGGACCCCTGTGTCATATTCAATTTTCTACTTTACTTGATGTGGCCACGTTTGTCTCACGCAATCGTCGAATGCTTGGGAGGGGGTAACTAGTCTTATGGCGTTAGTCTGACGGCCAAGGGAAATCTGTTGCTCGCAGTTAATTGTTTTCATTTTGTCTGCGAGTAGCAAATTGGTTTATTTGTTTGTGATTCAGTCAGCATACTATGGCTGTGTTTGAGTGGTGTGGTGAAGTGGGGGCATGGGGGGGGGGGGGGGGGAGGGGAGTAAGCACACAGTCCTTATGCCATCGAGACATCGCGGTAAATTCGATCTCGTCTTGCGCAGTGTTGGACACTGTCTTATGCAACGGCATAGAGACATCGCCGTAAACTGGATAGACATCGTCTTGGGCCATTCGACATGCCAAACGCGATTTTGAAGTTTCCTTATCAAACTATTCCGTTATTCATGTGGAACACACGGCACTGCGCGGTCGCAGTAACGATATGTCGTAAACCGTGCCACGCTTCTCCAGTAGACCAGTATCAACCGCTCCCGATGCAAGAACAAACAGTTGTAATTCACTCCACACCACGTAAACAAGTCGTGGGATATGGAGAGTTGTAAACATTTCACCCGGCCTTAAGCTGTTCCACACGAACGTTTCGCATTGTTCCAGTATCTCCTGATGACTCTCATCGTACATGTTATGAAACACTTTGTGTAACATAGAGCATTAGTTACAAGGATTTCGAAAGTGTCTACAGTGTCCAATCTCTGGTCCTGTCAAGTGAGTCAGTGCCGATGTAGTTCTCCCCGAGGCAGGGGTTGTTCCACTGCCCTCTGTAACTCACCCCCTCCTTTAGACCGTTCTTTCGGCTCCTCCTCGCACCTTACCAAGCGAGTCGGGCAGTTATGCACAGTTTTCGGCCGCCTGGCGGAATGTGCCGCGGTATCAAGTAGAGCGCAAGCGGGCGGCAGCCGAGTTCGTGCAGCAGCCAGCGCCGTACGGACGCCGGTCACCAGCATGCAGCGTCTCTTCTTTCGCAACCGGGGCAAGAAGCGGCCGCCGAAAGTGAAGCGCTGGTACTCCTACCTGGCACTGTGCGTCTCCAAGGACGGCCTGGACGCGTCACTGCTTCCGGCACTCGACGAACCATACACGCGCAGGTATCGCTCCGTACTGCCATTTCACTGCTGACAAAGGGAACGCATGAATTTCCCCTCACCGTATTGACACGGTGTGTAGGGCGCGACTAGAACTTCAACACGTGTAAATAGTGAGACGCAGCTTTCAACCTTTTTCGAAAAAGCCGTGTTGGAAAATTACAGGCGTGTTTATACTGTATGTGTTGCAGGGGTAGTAGCATACACGCAGTTCGCAGCCGAGCGGGCAAGCTCTTAGTTTCACCAGCGAGGTCTCTGGATCGAATCTCGCTGCCGATCCGACTTTTTTGTGAGCTTGTTTGCGCCAATAATCTGTGCTTTGCTTCGATATGCATGGTACACCCCACAATTGTGACGACAATCGAGAACCGTTTATGAATATAACCCAGTTTTTTTTTGCAGTGGGAAAAAAAGACATGGACACGCAAAAATTTGCCGTACGTTACATATGCTATACGTTACGCTAAATATTGTTTTCCATATTCCTACGATCAGTAGCGTCCTGATTCGTACAGTGCTTCACGGGTTACAGGTTATACTTCTCACAAATGTGTATACAATAATGTAGATAAAGTGACTACACTTATCTGACTAAAAGTTCTCGTGTATCCTTTTTTCATTTCCAATCTCCTTAAGAAAATAAACTTTTTCTTCCTTTCTCGTGTTAAAGCTTAGGAAAATAGTAAATGAAAGATTTAATGCTTATACTTTACACGATCGTAATAAATCTGTTGTTAGTATTACGTGGAAATGGAAAATCCTGTCGGCAGCGACATTCGATCCAGAGATGTCGCGCTTATGAAACTACGCGGTGTTGTTTTTCTACTCGCCTGGTTGCGGACTCAGTGAACACATGGGGTGCACGCAACACCGCATGCATTATCAGCACGCCTATAATTTTCAAACTGGATTTTCTGAGAGTTGCGGCTTCCTATTTACATCTGATAAAGTCCTAGTAGTGTGCTACACACCATGCCAATATAAATCTGATCGGTGGGGAGGAAGTTCGTACTGTCCCCTTGTGAGAGCCACAGACAACATGTTGATTGCTGTACCTGCTGCGAGGCGCCGTCGTAAGGTTTTTTGTGTGGACTATTGTAATGTATCGATATATCGATACATCTGTACTGTAATATCGACGTAAGTGATCTACGACTTTCCTCAACATATCGATATATCGGAAACGAAATGGCAATATCGAGTGCTGTAATTTTTATTTTATGTTACAGTTTTCTCAATTTTCGGGAACATTTGAAATCATTGTAGTATATAATTTTACTTTCACTGTGTGAAGAAGTTTTGCAAGATTTTGGTCTCTCACCGCGTCCAATCTTTCTGTTTGTCTGTGTGAACCAAGATTAGGTGACAAGAAGAAGTAGTCCGATTGCAGTTGGGGGTGGCGGTATGAATGGAATAACAAGATTTACGATGTGAAGAAATAACACAGCAATTGTTTTAAAAATAATTTGCTGAAAATTATGAACAAAAATCTAAATGACAAGATTGTTCTTTGCAGTGAGTGGAGACGTGTGAGGCGAAATGTTGACATGATCAGCGCTCGTGGCTACCAACAGGAACTGTAACGTTTAACTTCACCACGCAATTTTGACACTACAACTGCTAGGTCGCTGGCATTTGCAGGGAAGTCGACATGAGGTGTCCCGGATAAATCTGATATGTGACGAAACCACCTCTTATTGTGCCAATAACTTGCAGTTACCATTGTTAGCAAAGTGGTTACCACCAAGCGTGAACGTGCATCGTTTTCCTTCCAACTCTTGTTTTAAGGGGGATGGACAGGCTGCTAGCTCGACGATGTACAGAATATCTAATAACAAATCAATACTTAAACATACAGCTCTAAAACCGACACTATGTTTACAATGTGCTACCGACATTTTTATAGGCCAGTACGTCGATATTTCTTCCGTTGATATATCGATAGGTTTTTCCATTTCTGGAAGGCCGATAATGATATTTTTTAAAATATCGATTAATTGGATTTCCGATATTTTTAAAAACATCAGCAGTCTTAGTTTTACGTATCGGATCGAAAATATCGACCTGCGACCACGAAACCTGGTGATGGTGCTACGAGGCCTTTTCTAGATTTTCACACTCTAGTGCGAAATTTTCGCCCACCGATGGATGGCTTAACTGATTTCTTGGTTGTGTATGTCTGCATTTCTGCTATTCAAGAAGCGTCACGCCTCGAAAATCACTTCGTTGTTATTCCAAAAATTTCTGCTACAGAATGGTTTCTTCGACCAAGAAAAACAGGAACAAGTGAGTGAGCGCCATCTCAGGAGAATGTGGTGGTGAGGTAAACTTTGACAGCCCAAAGAAACGACACGTGTAACCGTGTTTCGTGCAGGATTAGCGGGGGTGTTATCGTGGTGCAAAAACAAACCCTCTGACAGCTTCCCGCAGAGCCTCGTTTCGACAGCCTCCCGTAGCCTTGTCAGGAGATTTCGGTAGTATGCTGCTGTGACGTTTTGCCGGTTACTAGCATAATCTGTTAGTAGCAAACCATGGCAGTCCCGAAAGGAATACTCAGTATCATCCTGTCCGATCATTGTTGGGTTTTAGTCTTTTTCGTCGATGGTGAGAGCACATGTATTTACAGCTTCCTTTCCTCCTTGGTCTCGGGATCATAATGATACACCCTGCACTCCTGATTATACAGCCAGCACTCTTCTGTGGTGATTAGACGGCTACAGTAGTTACCTGGACTGTCCTAACACAGCTGCAACATCTCCGCTGATGCCTCGGTTCGGCGGGGTGTGAGCAGTCGCGGAATCCAAAGGACGGCGACTTTATCACGTTCGAAATGTCTTGCGATAGGTTGTGAACTGATCTATGAATCATTTGCGCTTCTTCCATTATTCTCTCGATTGTGCTATGCCAGTCTACGAACACGAGGGCTTCTACTTCTCTTGGATTGTGATGATCTGTCACTTGGATTTTCTTGATTAAGACCTGTCTGACCGCACTGGAAACGCCTGTGCCACCAAATCACTGTGTCGTACTATGGTCGATTATTGCCGTGCACTTCCACCAACTCAGTATGGACTGTTGTAGCCTCGTTCCTCTTGAAATTCAGAAAGCGAATTATCACTTGATACTCCAACAATGGACTGAGCTATTTTGTTTTGGTCCCTCTTGCAGCCTGCAGCTTGTCTTGGATTCTGGTTATTTACAGAAAGATGATCTGTCATCTGTTGGTGAATTGTGTAAATATTGTTGTGTGCATTACTGTGTCTCAACTGGTTGTATATAGTTTTCTCTGAGGATGAAGCTGGGGCCAAGACCAGCATTTCCAGAAATGAGCGTAGAAAACTGCGAAAAATCCATACCCAAGCTGTCCAGAGAAGCTCACTAAAGGTAGTTAATCTGTTGCGCGGATTGTATCCGATCTTTCTCACCGCGATAGAGCGTTTATGGGGAGCATAATCCCCTCCAAAGTAGCGTGCGAAGTGGCAAACCGTTGTTTTTTCCAACGGGTCCTATTTCTAATCCTTACACTGACGATCGCACACGTGGTGACTGCGGTCTACCAGCCTGTGTTGAGCGGTACCAGCTGACAAACACTAAGTGTGATTGTCTGCAGTGCCACTGCATATAGTATGTGACATATTCAATGTAATACGAGCAGCAATCGCTTCATGAGGAAAGTTCTAGACTGCGGTACTTCCTTTCTGTCAATCAGCTTCATATGCATACCGGGGGAGTCATTCCGGATGTTGAAAGGGTGCTTCTGGATGCCATGAAGACTACAGGATGCAGCCAACTGCAGGTGGTGACCCATGTCGGTACCAATGACGTATGTCGCTTTGGATGGGAGGAGATTCTCTCTGGTTTCGGGCGGCTAGCGGAAATGGAAAAGAGTGCCAGTTTTGCTTGCGAGATTAAGGCAGAGCTCACCATCTGCAGCATCGTCGATACAACCGACTGTGGTCCTTTGGTGCAGAGCCGAGTGGAGGGCATGAGTCAGAGGCTCAGGCGGGTCTGTGACCGTGTGGGCTGGAGATACCTTGACTTGCGCCATCGGGTGGGTTTCCAGGTCCGGCTTAATAGGTCAGGAGTCCATTACACACAGGAAGCTGCTACACGGGTAGAGGGGGCTGAGTGGAAAGGAGTGGGCGTTTTTTTTTTTAGGTTAGAGGGTCTCAGAAAACCAAAGAAAGGGCGTCTGTCTAAAAGGGCGCAGGTAAAACACAGTAAGGTAGTTGTAGAAACGATCGGTATTATAGTTGTATATTGTCGTAACTGTGTTGGGAAAGAACCAAAGTTTCAAGCCACAATAGGAAGCACTGAAGCTCAGATAGTTATAGGTACGGAAAGCTGGCTAAAGCTCGAAATAAATTCAGCCGAAATGTCTCCAAACGACGTAGCATTGTTCAGAAAGGATAGATTAAATACAGTTGGTGGTGGAGTACTTATTGCTGTCAGAAGTAATTTGCCTTATAGTGAAATTGAAGGAGATAGTTTCTGCGAAATAGTATGGGTAGAGGTTATATTTGACAGTCGGACTAAGCTATTAATTTGGTCGCTTTACCGAGTCCCCGACTCAGAAGATATAGTTGCTGAGCAGTTCAAAGAAAACTTGAGTCTCATTTCAAATAGGTACCCCACTCATACAGTTATAGTCGGTGGTGACTTCAATCTGCCCTGGATATGTTGGAAAAAATATGCGTGTAAAGCCTGCAGCATGCATAAAACTTCATCCGAAATTGTACTGAATGCTTTCTCAGAAAATTATTTTGACCAATTAGTTCATGAGCCCACTCGAAGTGTAAATGCTTGCGAAAGCATACTTGATCTCTTAGCAACAAATAATCCTGGACAAATAGTGAGTATCCTGGCGAATGCAGGGATTAGCGACCACAAGGCAGTTATTGCTAGGCTGAATGCCGTAACTCTTACAACCACCAAAAAGAAACGCGAAGTACATCTATTTAAAAAAGCTGATACAAATTGTCTTAACACCATTTTAAGAGACAGTCTTCACTCCTTCCGATCTGATCATATAAGCGTAGAATAGATGTGGAATGATTTCAAAGAGATATTGTCGACGTCGATTGAGAGATATATACCACATAAATGAGTAAGTGCTGGTACTGATCCACCATGGAACACAAAACGGGTCAAATCGCTCTTGCAGAAGCAGTGAAAAAAGAATGCCAAATTTAAAATAACGCAAAATCCCCAAGATCGGCAAAGTTTTGCAGAAGTTTGAAATATAGCGCGTACTTCAATGCGAGATGCTTTTAATAATTTACACAACGAAACTGGCAGAAAACCCAAAGAGATTCTGGTCATACTTAAAGAACACCAGTGGCAAGACGCAATCAATACCTTCACTGCACGAAATCAACATCACTGATGACAGTACCACTGAAGGAGAGTTATTAAACACGGTTTCCGAAACTCCTTCACCAAAGAGAACGAAGTATATATTCCCGGATTCCAATAAGGAACAACTGCCAAGGTGAGAACATATAAGTAGAGACCCTCGGTGTAGCAAACACGATTAACTCACTTAATAAAGGCAAGGCCTCCGGTCCAGATTGTATACCAGTCAGGTTGCTGATACAATACCTCCATATTTAGCAATTATACACAACCGCTCGCTCACAGAAACATCCGTACCGAAAGACTGGAAAATTGCGCAAGTCACACCAGTACCCAAAAAGGGAAATAGGAGTAATCCGCTGAATTAGAGCCCTATATCACTAACGTCGATTTGCAGTAGGGTTTCGGAACATATACTGTATTCGAACGTTTTGAAGTACCTCGAAGAAAACGATTTATTGACACATAGTCAGCATGGATTCAGAAAATATCGTTCTTGTCGAACACAACCAGCTCTTTATACTCATGAAGTAATGAGTGCAATCGACAGGGGATGTCAAATTGATTCCATATTTTGAGAATTCCAGAAGGCTTTCGACACCGTCCTGACAAGCGTCTTCCAACCAAACTGCGTGTTTACCGAGTATCGCCTCAGTTGTGCGACTGGATTCGTGCTATCCTGTCAGAGAGGTCACTGTTCGTAGTAATAGACGGAACGTCATCGAATAAAACAGAAGTAATATCCGGCGTTTCCCAAGGAAGTTTTATAGGCCATCTATTGTTCCTGATCTATATTAACGACAAAGGAGACAAACTGAGTAGCTCTCTTAGATTATTTGCAGATGATGCTGTCATTTACCCTCTTGTAAAGTCGTCAGATGACCAAAAAGAATTGCAAAATGATTTAGATAAGATATCTGTATGATACGAAAAGTCTCTGAATAAAGAAAAGTGTGATGTTATTCACATGACTACTAAAAGAAATCCGCTAAATTTTGATTACGTGAAAAGGCACACAAATCTGAAGGCTGTAAATTCAACTAAATAATTAGAGATTACAATTACAAATAACCTCAATTGGAACGATCACATAGATAATGTGGGTAGAGCAAACAAAAGACTGCGATTCATTGGCAGAAGACTTAGAACGTGCAACACTTGTACTAAGGAGGCTGTTTACACCACGCTTGTCCGCCCTATTCTGGAGTACTGCTGTGCGGCGTGGGATCCGCATCACGTGGGACTGACGAATGACATCGAAAAAGTTCAAAGAAGGACAGCTCGTTTTGTATTATTGTGAAATAGAGGAGATAGTGTCACAGACATGATACGTGAATTGGAGTGGCAATCATTAAAACAAAGACGTTTTCCTTTGCGACGGGATCTTCTCATGAAATTTCAATCACCAGTTTTCTCCTTCGATTGCTGGCACTCACCTACATAGGGAGAAATGATCATCACGATAAAATAAGAGAAATCAGGGCTCGCACGGAAAAATTTTAAGTGCTCGTTTTTCCCGCGTGCCGTTCGAGAGTGGAACGGTAGAGAGGACAGCATGAAGGTGGTTCATTGAACCCTCTGCCAGGCACTTTATTGTGAATAGCAGAATAATTACGTAGATGTAGATGTGATATTTCATCACCATAGCGTCTAGTAACACATAACGAAGAATTTTGAAGCATTCTTTGATGAACGACGAGTACCACTGTTAACTCAGACTGGAAGTTCGCTTCGAGTGCCAAGGGTCATACAGGTCAGAGATTTGGTTGCCCGCCCCGTCGCTCGTCTCAGCCCTCCAGCAAAAGCTGTTGATGCTTAGTGGACTGCCATACAAACCTTTTAGTGAAGGATTTCGCAAGGAGGTATACAGATCCTCTTTGATTTCAGGTCGAGGCATGTAGAGGCTGTCATGCAGCACCCGAGGACTTCACACCATTCTGATTTCTGGAGAGATGCACAGACCCACCGCGTTTTTCTGTCTGTTTGTGAAGACCAATCACAGGAACTACTGTAGAGATTTTGATTCGGTTTTCACTAACAGATAGACTGATTCGCGAGGAAGATCTTTGTATGTAATTTATTGTCTCTAAGCCAGACAAGTCGTCCGCCCGTAGATACTTACAAGGGAAACTCCCCATGTGCGCCCACTCTGATTTAGTGGTAGTGTGGCCTAATGGGTAGCCTCTCAAAAACTGAACACAATCAGTCATGAAAACAGAAGTAGGTGTACTGAACCACGAAAAAAAATAAAATAAAAACAGTGAACGGTCTTACTGACCGCAGATCAACAAACATTGGTCGTGGTTACGTCGTCACGGTGTTGGACTATAAAGCAGATGAGCCGAATTCGATACTTCCTCGTCGCATTTACATTTCCTTTAATTTTTTTCGTAACATTATGAACTGTCCCTTCAGTAACTGAAATGTTTGTTCACTTCCTGTAGTCCTGCCAGTTGCCATACTAATTGGTTATAGAATATGAGTCATGTGGTAAGAATACGTTACCGCCGCAAGTAAACATGATGAATAGTGCGAGCAGGCGAGGTACCATACAGACGTTTCACAGAAATGAAAGCAACGAGCACACGGCTGTGGATTACGCTATAAAAAAGAAATTCAAGAGTCAAAACTTTCAAAACGGAACGCAACTTCAAAAACGTTAAAAACATGTGTTTTGACAGACCACAGAGAAACTCTGTGATTGTGAAACTGCTGCGTTGATTTGTTGCAGCTTATGTGACAAACTATCATGTTTTCATCATTTCCTTGGGAATTATCAGATTCACATTTATACGGACACCTCAATCGGACAAGGAGGCATAGCTCACTCACTTAAACAGGCGTACAAATTGGGTGCGTCTGTAAGAGATTCCTACCATATGACACACGTACTGTCACCAAACTTTTGCGGTTAACTTTAGAAAGCCACTTCCTTTCGGCTACTAACAGAGTAGTTGTGCAGAATCAACTGTCATTATAGGTCCCTTGCTTACACCTCGCTGCTGCAAACGAACGTTACACCCCGACACAGACACAAATTCGATTACAGCGGACAGCGGAAAGAAAAAGTTTGTGGCTCGAGGGATGTTTGAACATGGCTTGCGTGCTGGGCACTCCATCACCATGACCACTTGCCCACAACGTCATTGCTCTCTCAACCTCCCCTATATTGGACTTCCTGTCCTTGGACAGTCCACTATCTGTATTTTGCTTTTTTCCACAGTTCAGTTCACATTCTTCCATTTTTCATGCCTGATCTGTGTTCAATTTTTGACGGGCTGTCCACTGGGGCATCTTGCCACTTAATCTGAGGGGGCTGCGATGGGGAGATTCCATTATTAGTGTTATCCTTACGAAGTTGGGGCACATCGCTAGTCAATCATATTTACTTACCATGCATCCTTCTTGGTATTGTAATTTTCACAACTATTAGCGCATAAAGTTGTGCAATAACTTTTGTGGATATTTACGCGACACCATTCTTTCTTAGTGAATACAGTATAGTTAGCTCCTCCTCAGGAGTCAATGCAAGGTGAGATTATGTGTGAAAGTAGGTGGTACAGATAGTGTATCTGTGATTATGTAAAATGCTAAAATGAACATAACAATTACAGCTATATTCTTATTAATAATAGTAATGATAGTAATGTTATTTGGAAAATGAAATAATGAACAAATGATCGTGACCTGTCAGTAGAAGATTTACTGGTGTTTCCTACTTGTTCCTACTAATAGGCCTCCCCTTTCCTTTACCCGTTGTTTTCGCCTTTTCGCACAGGATTATTGTTCATAGCCAAGGTGAAGCATGAAGCACTCTTGGACGGAACACATTGCATTTGCAATACTTCAGGTGTGTAAACTTAGAAATCTAGACACCGACACACACCTTAAGACACAATGCTGATAGACTTAACACCACAGAAATACGCTATCTTAACTTTGGCTCTAACATGAGATCCTAAGGTGGTGAACTACTATAAAATCCATTAATAACTACATTGTAAAAGCAATTGATAATCAAAATAAGATGAAGGGAACACTACGTACTCGAAGTGAAATTCAAATCAAAATGAACTCGTGATTTATTTCAAAATATCGACTTTGTACACAAGAAAACCAACAGATTGACAATATGAATCTAACTTGATAAAATTTGCAAAGTTTGGAAGGTAGGAGACGAGGTACTGGCAGAAGTAAAGTTGTGGGGACGGGGCGTGAGTCGTGCTTGGGTAGCTCAGGTGGTAGATCACTTGCCCACGAAAGGCAAAGGTCCGGAGTTCGAGTCTCGGTCCGGCACACAGTTTTAATCTGCCAGGAAGTTTCAATGCTCCAGATGTTATCAATTGGGGAGAGATCCGAGGACCTTGCTCACTAAGGTTTGTAGGATTTGACAAGGACGAAGACAAATAGTAGAAACTCTCGTCCTCTGCGGGCAGTGATTATGTTGCTGAAATGTAAGCCCAAATGGCGTGTCATTAAGGATAACGAAACGGGCTGTAGAACATCGTCGACATACGTCAAAGAGGGCGTGCTAGGAAGTGAGATGGTAGCCCCACCATAATTCCTGGTTGTCGAGCCGTTTGGCGGGCGACAGTGAGGTTGGTAAGTCATCGTTGTCTTGGGTGTCTCAGACACGTCTTCGCCGGTCATCGGAGCTCACTCTAAAGCTTTACTCATCACTCAAGACAATTTTACCACGTCAATGAGATTCCAGGCCGAACGTGTCTGACACCATTACAAACTGGCGTACTGTGGTCAGTGGTGGTTGGTGCAAGGGGCGCTATGAGCACAGCCCCCTTTATGTGAGCCGCCTGTTAATAGTACTTGCCGTCACAAGTTGCACTTCGGATGGATGATAATGACGAATCCGGGGTTCTTAGTGCCTCTCTGACGATTGCTCATTCTTCAAGTTTGTCGTCTCTCTAGGTCGACCATTTCCTTCTCACTATACGCCCCCCTCAAATGCTGACATTTGAATACAGTATTCACGTCCCTGTCTGCGAGGCATATTGTTACTGTCCAACTGAGTACACAGAATGAAATTCACAAAGACTTTATGCTCCTGTATCTATATGTCCCCTGTTTGCTATCTCTGCCAGCTAAGCGGCGAAATTGCGCTGTAGCGTCACAGATTTGTCCATCGGCCGCCAAAGTTTACAGTTTTGCATTTTCCTTCGATACCTGTATAGATACCAATTTGTGACCATTTTACATAGCTCTTTCGTGGTGCGTCGTCTTCCTTTTCTATTCTGTTCTTTTCTTTTCCTTAGAGTGTATCAGCATCGCAAATCCAAACCTAATAAACAAGTTTGTCTACAGCTACAGAAAAATGGCCAGCGAGCAGCTGCTTATCTGAACTGCACACATGTTTGTGGGTGTATGTTTCAACTTTTTCTGTTGGTACATTAGCGGATGTAACGTTGTTCAGTTGATGCATGTTGAATAACTAGGGTAGTTCCTCTTTATTGCTGTCTTCCAATACTTTGATTTTTTTTTTTTTTTTTGCTGCTGGAAAGTTTATGGACCGAATTTACAATACTAGTAGTTGCTTGCTATTTACGATTTATGCAAAATCCACTCTACTGAAAATTGTAAAATTACTATGCGAAAAAGTAGAAGCAGGCTAACTGAGCCCGCTCCTCACACCAACCAATTGTTTAATGGGCCAATCGCAGTATTCTATCCACGGCAACTTAAAAGCTGGCTAACAGTGAGCGATTTACCGCACTACACTACACTTTATCAGTAGGCTGTACCGTGTTGTTTTAATTTCTCTAGTGGAGGTTAGAACACTCGCGCGGTGTGACACTTCTATGGAGAGATGTTTCTGCAAAACCTTGGGGTTCTTGCTGGAACAAGCGGCCTTCTGCAGGTAGCATACAGGCACACTAAGAATGTGTTTCCTGCCTAACATTGTTGCATCAGCGTACTGTAGTCTGCGGCATTTGTACTAGGAAATAGTTTTAATATATACGGAAAGGTTGAAAAAAATATCACCGGTCACTTTTTTATGACAACTTAGTTTGTCTTTACGAGTTACAGGCTGGTTTTATCATCTCCAAACGAGGTTTAGGCGGGTTGTCGAAGGCAACAAATGTGAAAGCGAAAACCCTGGTTGTGTTGATACAGTTATCTGTAGCCTTGCCTGAGCTCAAGGTTTGGTTATAAGATTTGTGAGTTGGTGAAACAAACGAATGTGAAAGCGAAAACTTGATTGTGATAACAGACTGATTTGTAGCTTAGCCCGAGGTCTAGGTTAGCTAGGAGTGCGACTGTCTGGTTATGAGCTGGCGAAGCCAACGACTGTGGAAACAAGAAACCGCCCGAAGTGTCTCCGACTCCGCACAAATGTCAACACAGCCCATCCACGCACAAGTGCCTCTCTGCACGAATATCACAAACTCTTCTAGAGGCGTTCTGGGCTACTGTCGCTCGGCGGTTTCAATTTCCATCAAGATTTTACACATATACCTGCGATAAACAACAATTTAATAAAGTAACTTTAGTTTTCTCACGCTCGAAATGAAAGACGCGTTGCAGTAGCGTTTTCCGCTGGCCATCCTGTGACTCGGGGTGGATAGTTAGTTAGTCTCATGGTCCACTGATCATTTTGCACGATAGATATTAATGGTATGGAACGAGTAATTGTACATTTACATGGCAGATTAATTTTTACATCGCTACATTCCGATTATTTCTGAGTTTCTTTTCCCAAAAACAGAAAATATATACAGATGTTGTGAGTTAGTAAGTCCTACCCAACGGAACAGAAGGAGTTGTCAAGGAGAAACTTTCTCAGTTTGTTTTCAAATTTTATTTTGCTGTCTGTCAGCCTTTTATATCACCAGGTAAGTGATGAAAAATTTTTGTTGCAGCATTTTGCACCCCTTTTTGCGCTAAAGACAGCTAATGTTGAGTAATGAATGTCATTTTTCCTTGTGGTTTTGTAATTATGTACATCATTATTCCTTTTGTCCATCATTGTTACGTTTAAACTTAAGTAGTTTATTTATAACAAACATCAAGAGGGAATAAATATACTGTGAAGTAATAGCATACCGAACTCCTTAAACAGATGTCTATAAGATGGTTGCGTCATGTTATTCTTACAGCACATTTCTGCGCTGTGAAGACTTTCTGTCTTTAAGATGGGCTATCCCAGAACACTGTTCCAGATGTCGTTACTAAATGAAAATAATGCAAAATATGTCAACTTACTGATTTTTCTCTCCTCAAGATTTGAAATGATTCTAAGTGCAAAGGCGGCTGAGCTAAGTTGCTTTGGGAGTTCCAAAACGTGCTTATTCCAGTTTAAACTTTCTCAATATGGAGACCTAAGAATTCTGAAGTTTCCACCCTACTTGTTATTTTCTCGCCATGTGTTACGCTTATTGTTGGTATAGTGCCCCTAGACGAGCAGAACTGAATACGCTGTATCTTTTTAAAATTGAGAGTGAGACCTTTCGCAGAAAACCAGTTAATGATACTTTTAAGAATCTTGTTTAACATCTGTTTCTGCATGTATTTGGACTGATTACAGTGCTAGTGTCATCTGCAAAAAGAATTAATTCTGCTTGTTGTATATTAGACTGAAAATCGATATATCAGAGCACTGCGATTGGCTGATTAAATTGCCTTGCTTCGGAACCTTTCATTCGGTTTAGTGATATGATGCAAGTATGCTCACAGACCAATGACAAAAAAGAATTTTTTGGAAACAGGACACTAGAATTTCCTTGCAAATTAAAACTGTGTGCCTGAGCTAGCTCAAAGCAGGTCCTTGCCTTTCCTACCGAGATATCGAGACAAGGCTCAGTACCCGCCCTCAGAAATTTGCCTCCCTCAGTACCTCTTCTCTTACCTCCCAAATCTCCCAGAAGTTCTCCTGCATGACTTGCGGTACCAGAGATCCATATGATGTGGCATTTTCGCATTATCCTTTCTCCATGGAGTGCAAGGTGGAGGTAGGAGAAGAAATGCTACAGGAAGTAAAGTTGTGAGGGTGGGTCGTGAGCCTTGCCTAGATATCTCAGTCGGTAAGAGCGTTTCGGTCGAAAGGCAGAGGTTCTGGGTTTGAGTGCCGATCTGGCGTACATTCTTGATCTGTCAAGTTTCAAAATAGCACACATCCAAATGCAGAATGAAAAATTCATTCTGGAGGACATCTGACTCTCTGATTCTTCTCGATATCTCATTGTACATTGACTGCACAATAACTCCATATCCTGTGTGTAAAAAGTCCGTTTTTATAAAAGCATGTGTTTCAGTGATAGGCTTAACTTTAGGCTGCGCTGCCATATTTCCATAGCAGCATTACTAATCGTAGAGCTTCGTTTAGTTCGCTGAGGATGAACTAATAGCTCTCTTCTCGACCTACATGTTATAGATATTATGCCTGAGATTATTTTATTGGGACCAGCTTCCGCTCAGTAGCGCGATTGCTGTTGGCGCTGTCTGGCTCTGAGCTCGCAGACAATGAGCGCCGTTGGATGGTGAAAATCTCATTACACATGTCGCTGCATCGGCCGATGCCAAGTCTATATTTGCTGCGAGCTTTTGACGGCGGTCCAAACCCCATTCCCCTAGCCTGCGCTCGTGTTCGGCGTTTCGCCGCCTCTTGGTCGCTATTCGGCTGTATTCGTTTTCCGGGTTGGATAATTCTGCGCCAAACTCAATACCGCATAAAAAGTCCTCGCCAAGTATACTTCTTCTTTTTTGTTAACGCAGTAAACTGCCAGGAGTACATTCATGTCTTATGCTGCCCACGCACTGTATCTAACTGTCTAACTGAAACTTATCCATCTCCGTTTTCAAATTCTCTAACTTATCAAACCGTTTAAGAGAACTAACATTTTACTCTCCTTCTTTCGGAACGCCAGATACGTTTTTCCCAATGACAACATCATCCTCTGTAGTCCGAGCATGAATATCCAAATTGGGGACAATTTTGCCTTCTGAATACTTTACCAATAGGATGCCGTCATGATTAAATTATACAACTTATCTGCATCTTCTCGAGATATATGAAATGGGTACAGTTTCTCCTTGTTTTCAGCCTTTAGCAGAACTGCCGTAGCATAGCCATGTCGGCTAATATTACAAGAGAATATCAGTCAATTATCCATACTGTTGCGCCTCCAATTGTTGAAAAGGCTGCTGCCCTTCTTCAGAAACCATAAGCTAGTCTATGTTCTCTACAAATAACCTTCCATTCTGCCTATGGTGCAGCTCTCTTTATCGTTAAGACATGCAGATCACCTCACCTCGGCAAAGTCTATTGTTCATGTGTGCTTAACAACAATTCTGTAAGTGAAGAGTATTATTTTAAATATAAAGGAACGATCTTTTTGTTTCTGAAACTTGTGAAAATATGAGTTTTTTTGTATAATTAAGTTTAGCTTCAGTTAGGAATTGTAATAAACATCTCATAATATGCGTATTTTCTCCACAATAGGAAAAAATTTTTGTTGTTGTTGTTGAAACGAAAGAGCTCTCTCTCTCTCTCTCTCTCTCTCTCTCTCTCTCTCTCTCTCTCCACCTCCAGAGAGAGTCAGGAGTAGGAGGAGACAGATCACAAATAGTTTCCATTCCTCACACTTTCACACAGAATAAATAAAATAATCAACTGTGTGTTTTAGTTCTGTTACATGTCAAAAAAAGAAAAAAAAGAACATGAAAGAAGGAACCAGAGATTGACCATTGGCAATTAAGTCTTAACTGGTACCGACCGCGGCAGACAACATGTCTGTACTCCGAAACTGCTGAACCAGCTCTGATCTTGCAGCCGAACCAATTCGTCTACCATCCAAGTTAGGCGCGACCCGAAAATCTCCTAAGTGCTTTGTCTGCGTTTTCGTTTGGCAATTGGCCGGCCGAAGTGGCCGTGCGGTTCTGGGCGCTACAGTCTGGAACCGCGAGACCGCTACGGTCGCAGGTTCGAATCCTGCCTCGGGCATGGATGTGTGTGATGTCCTTAGGTTACTTAGGTTTAATTAGTTCTAAGTTCTAGGCAACTGATGACCTCAGACGTTAAGTCGCTTAGTGCTCAGAGCCATTTCGTTTGGCAATTGTTTACTATTTTACGTGTATTAACACTTTTTAAATAGTGGAATCATAGGTTGCTATTGAGAGATGCTTTTATATGAAAGGCTAGTAAATTCACTGTTTAGTTTTAGCAATAATTATAAGAGAAGTTTATCATTTTGGTGCGCTAATCCCGAACGCAGCAGCCAATCGCGGAGAAGGACCACAATTTAGTGGGCCTTTCTGACGATACCCGTACCGAATAAACCATCTGCCACCGGTACCTCACACCACCTCACGTCATCTTCCCACTACTGGCGACCTATCAATTGCTCTAAGAAAAGCTTCTTGTAGCTGAATGTAATGGCTGTAAAACCAGCAATATTACACCGTGACGTACCACTGTGCCATCAGACTTCCCTCAGCATTACCAGGCGCGACCTGATGTCACATCCAATGGGTCCCCATACCAATACATCTGAAGAATGAGACCTCTCCCCAGGTCACCGCCACCGCCGTACTCGCCGACGATGGTCATCCGGGCTAGCGCAGAACCGCTGTTCATCTCAGAACACAGCGTGATGCCACTCATCAGGCAGTCCATGCCTCCCAGTCAAGGCACCACTCCAGACCCATCTGTTTGTGTTACGGCGCTGACCGCAGTCTTTGCATGGAACAGTAATTCCGAACGCCGACTGCTGCTGGTCTCCGACCAGTGGTGCAGTACATGCTCTCGGACGCCAAAGCGCAGATATAAAGGTGTTGGATGTGTGCATAATACGGCGATCCTTCCTTGTTGCAGTCAGACCTGGTTGACCAGAACTTTGATCATGATAATTCCTGCCCTAACATTCCCATACAGTCCAACATCGGGCTACTGCCATCGTGTCCTTCAGAGTTATCTCTCAGCGTTTGACGCTGTTTACTCCCCTTACGTACCGTGCCAGGATCTCTCAGCATTTGACGTTGTTTACTCCCCTTACATACCGTGTCAGGGCTGGTAACAACACTGAATACGAACACCGCTAATGCTCTCTGGTGGCCATTCTGCGTCTCACAGGGAATTGCAGCTCTCACCATTTACATACTCACCGATACGTGCACAGAGTTACACTGACACCCCGCCATGTTTTGTGTGTGATTCCCTTTCTTGTCAGGCAATGTACATATATATATGTGGAGCGGTTAGGTGATTACCTCTTTTGAAATGCAATTAAAGTTTAAGCATGATGAAGCGGTGAAGTAACCGAAATACATGTGGTCATTTACACCGTAACTTTGAAAAAGCATTGGCATGCGTATATGTAAACGACTGGCTTTCCTCCCATAGTGATATCCAAGCTGGCGATGTCGGCCGACAACGCAGTCCCTTCTCCTCAGTGTTTGCAAGACGTAAGACTTGGGAGACAACTGCCTGGGTAGCATTCGGTACTGATACTGGGAAAACTGTTGTTGCGGTGGAAACGAGAGATGTAGTCTGATTTAGTCCTTGCGAGACTCCGTTATATAAATAACTGAACACTTTATGTACAGCATAGAAAATTTTTAGAAAAATAATCGGATTGAAGCAATATTAGGTTGGAAAAAAATTCACGAAGAATTAGAAAGTGAGACTCCTGTAACAACTAAAGCCTTACTAATTCACAGCTTACGTTATTTGTATAAGGAGAGATCAAAATATTTCCATTTGAAGACGTTGCTGCTGATTATATGCAATCCAGCGCGACACCTGCTCTTGTGTATAATCACAGACCTGTAGGCGAGGGGTAAGTGTGGCCTTCGAACGGAAACTTTTTGACCGCCTCTTATACATCGAATTGCGTAGCTCACCATTATGTTGTATTGAATTCTTCCTGTTTAATCTGGGTTCTTGACTGTGCGAGAAATTAATTCGTTTTTCTTACGAATTTAATAGTTACCTCTTCCTAGAACGTTACAGCATTCTGTAGCCGACAGACGAAACTATTGTCCAAGGACAGAAGTGCGAAAACTGAAAAATGCTTTTTACTACGTGAAAGGCTTTGAAATATTTGTTAACTTTTTCAAGGCAAATAAGACCTTTCAACCAGAGCTATTATATAAGTACAACGTGCGTCAGAAGTAGCAGTGGCAGATTACTTGGGACATTGAATCTGGGTACCTACTCGTTAATAAACGAGGAAGACGGTAGGTTTGATTTTATTTATGAATACTATGAATGATGAAAACACAGTAAACTTTTTCTCTAGACTTTTCCATACATTCTTCAAATGCATGGGAGCAGGACTTGGGATTGTGGAATCCTTAATTGGATTGATCAAACAGTAGTAAACTGTAAGTGGTCCAGTTTTTTCCTCTTATTGTACGTCTAGAGGAAGCGATATAGACCCTCTATTGTTGATCCGTACAAACGATTTAGGAGACAATCTGCGCAGAGGCTGTGAAGCAGGCGGTCAGCCGCTTCCTACGACGGGCCGGCGAGGCTTTGGCAGCGCGCCAGCTGGACTCCCATCATCCGCTCACCAGAGCGGGCCGGCCGCTTCATTAGTGCGCATCCACATCTCACGGATAGCTGCTTCTGTTCCAGTCCACCGTTCTTGTCGACTTCCTCACCACCTGTTCGCTGCAGAAGGCGTCACTCCGTCTCGCGGGGAAGGGCAAATGTCTTCTGCAGCAGGTAAAGGAGGGAAGAGTCGTATGCCATTGTTGGTCGAGAGATCCACTAGGGTTGTTCGGCTGAATAATTGGAAAGTACATCTTCGCATATTGTCCATTTTCCACGCAATGTTAAGAGATGTGTCCCCTAACTGGATCTATTGAGTGTAGTTGATTGCAATGGATATTTTTTATAGCGTGGCGTCATGTTTGTGTCATTTGATAATGTTGATGATGATGGGAGAGTTTGTAACCTAGTGTTGGCACATAGCCTACTCCTCTCGAATAGCAACAAGGGGCCGCTGAGCTTAGCGTCCCCATCTGAAGGACAGGTCAGCATCAACAGTGTCAGATTCCGCCACTCGGTGAGACACTGCGGACAGGTTTGGAACTGAATCCAGGAATTTGACGCAAGTCTGAATCTTAAACCAGCACCTCTCCTCCCCTTGCCGGATAAACAGTTCTGGGGAAAATGTCTTCCACCACTAGGCTACGAACCAGTTACCTTCGAAGCGAGCGCCAACACATAATCGTGTGTTAGCAACATCGACTATGAAGGAGAATTCAGCAGCTAGCGGGCTAGCAAATAGTTCATGATAAGCAAAGGTGTGGGAGACTGTTATCGAGATTAGTAATAAAGTTATGGGATAGCGATATGCACATATAGATTGGTTGGTTGGTGGTTTTGGGGAAGAGACCAAACAGCGAGGTTATCGGTCTCATAGGATTAGGAAAGGATGGGGAAGGAAGTCGGGCGTGCCCTTTCAAAGGAACCATCCCGGCATTTGCCTGGACTGATTTAGGGAAATCACGGAAAACCTAAATCAGGATGGCCGGACTCGGGATTGAACCGTCGTGCACATATAGAGGTGGTGGTAGTATCGCGTATACAAGGTTTTAAAAAGGGTGGTTCACTGGCGGAAGTGTCCTTTGTACTCAGGGGATGAACGTATGTGAAAAGGTTCCCGACGTGTCTATGACCGTATTACGGGAATTAACACACTTTGAATGCGGAATGGTATTTGTAGCTTCGTGTATGCGACATCCATTTCGGAAATCATTGGGAAATTCAATATTCCGAGATCCACAGTGTCAAGTGTGCGCCGAGCATACCAAATTTCAGGCCTTGTCTCTTACCACGGACAACGCAGTGGACGACGCCTTCAATTAAAGGTGGAGAGCAGTGGCGTTTTCGTGCAGTTGTCAGTGCTAACAGACGGGCGACGCGGCGTGAAATAACCGCAGAAAGTAATGTGGACCATACGCGAAAGTATCCGTTTGGACAGTGCGGCGAAATCTGGCGATAATGGGATATGGCAGCACGCGACCGAAGCGAGTGCCTTTGCTAACAGCACGATATCGCCTGCAACGCCTCTCCTGGGCATGTGACCATATCGGTTGGACCTTAGAAGACTGGAAAACCGTGGCCGGCATAGATGAGTTTCGATTTCAGCTGGTAAGTGGCGCAGACCTCACGAAGCCATGAACCCCAAGTTGTCAACAAGGCACTGTGGAAGCTGGTGGTGGCTCCATAATGGTGTGGTCTGTATTTACATGGAATGGTCTGGGTCCTCTGGTCCAACTGAACCGACAATTGAATGGAAATGGTTATTTTCGGTTACTTGGGAGACCATTTGCAGCCATTCATGGACTTCATTTTCACAAACAACGAGGAAATTTTTATGGGTAACAATGTGACAAGTCACCGGGCAACAGTTGTTTTCAATTGGTTTGAAGAATGCTCTGGACAGTTCGTGCAAATGATTTGGCCAACGAGACTGCCGACTCGAATCCCATCGAATATTTACGGGACATAATCGAGAGGTCAGTTCGCGCACAAAAATCTTGCGCCGGTAACATTTTCGCAATTATGAACGTCTGTAGAAACGGGAAGGCTCAGTATTTCTGCAGATGACTTGTTGAGTCCATGGCACATCGAGCTGCTGCACGATGATGGGCAAGAGGAGGCCGACACGATGTTAAGAGCTATCCCACAACTTTTGTCGTCTCATTGTATACCTGGAATCAAGCTGAAAAGTTCACACTCATGAGCAATTGATTTAGAGACACCTATCCAGTAATGTACTTTACATCAAGCCAGTCTCTTTGATGGCGGCGGCGTTTAGTGAAATTTACTCAACGGAAGTGTTTGAAATACATCCGGATGTATGACTGCTCAGCAGCCATAGTGAACTGAGCGAGATGGCGCAGTGGACCCGCATTGGACTCGCATTCGGGAAGACGACGATTCAAACCGGTTCCTAATTTATGTTTTCCGCGATTTCCCTAAAGCGCTTAAGCCAAACGCCGGGACGGTTCCTTTGAAAGGGTACGGGTGACTTCCATTCCCATCCATCCCTAATACAATGGGACGGATGACCTTGCTGTTGGTCCCCTCCCCCGAATCAACCAGCCACAGCGGAAATAGGCAGATATTGCGCTCGCGTTCAGTAGGACTTAGGTAGGAGCTGGGGAACCAAAGCGGCACCCTCAAATACGTGGAGTGTTGCTCAGAAGCGCATATCCTCACACGGTTAGGAAGCGACTGCACATTGGCTGAAGGTACGTCGCTTTTGTGGAGTGCTGAAGATGAAGCTAAAGTATGCACGTGATCGTTCAGCGGCTTACTGATGGGGGGATCCATCTCATACTGTGGAGACATCACCCAGTCCAGAATACCTCCGCCACTGAGCTCAACGATGTCCTCTTGGCCAGCTGAATGTATTGTACATGTACCGTGCTATTGACGAGTTGTAATGTGTTCACGACAAATCAGATGAGTTTCGTCCGTGCTTCGAAGCTCCTGTGCCTCGTGACGTGGTGTGAATAGAGGCTCACATGTGGGCTGATTGGTTCTGTAACGCGCAGGTAGTAGGCAGCTGCGGTAGGTACGATTGCTCACCGGCTGTAGTTGTCCGGCATCGAGCGCAGTAGCCTGCAGCAACCCCTAACGTTAGTATGTTCCCATCCTCGTTAATTCACTTTGACGCCTGGGATAATCCTGAATCAACGTATTCACGGAACATGTTCACATTGCCTCGTGCATTTTAGATGCTGCTGTACGCTCTACTCAGTTTTAAATGAGAAATCGCGGACGTCGTAATGTTATGTAAAAAGATGCAAAAACTTGACGCAGGCTCCTCTTGGGAGAGAAGTTTGAGCGTAGCAGTTCGGCTAACTTCAGAGCAGAAACTCAAGTATCAGGTAATGCGGCGAGAGCTTAGAGAAATGCGGCATAATGACTTCAGAGTTCAGCGTCATGGCGTGGCATGAAGAAGATTTACGCGAGTAATTCATTAACTCAAAGTTATCATGTAGCAAGTAACATCCTTCTTCATCTAGTATTATAACATTCATTTTGTGTGCCTCTGGCCTTATTATTAGCCGGACGAAAATTTGATTGTGTCGCTGAGAGAGGTTTTGTTCCGCTGTTGAAAAGTTTCCCGGTATAGCTACAATTGCCAAGGCTCCGGAGCTGCGTCGGTTAATGTCGCTAAAATTTTTTGTAGAACTCAACGAAATGTCTGATGATGGCAGCGAATTGGTAAATTCAAAAACAACAAAGTGATGGGTAATACAGTCCTTCTCTGGTCGGATGATTTCTCTTTTGATTTACAAATGAATAAGAAACGATCCTAAGATGCAGTTCTCTCCACTATTTCTCCGCCCTTGGCTGTTGAATGTGGAGCCACAGTCTTCAACATGTGCTAAGAAGTGTCAGATTCTCCCGTATACAGGAAAAGTACGATGATACGCGGCACCGACAAGTGATTTAGAAGCCAGTTAACCCTTGTAAGGCAACAAAACTGAGATATTTGAGGATGTAAGTGTAACGGTCTACCTGAGCTTGAAACGTACATATGCGAACATAATTCATCCGGTCCAGCCAACTCCTGTGGCTAACGAATATGTTTCTGTATGCAACAGCAGACGTGTCGCTGACACACCAACAGAAACGAGATTTAGGTCCAGTGCAGCGCATTTCGGGTGTGTTGTTGCGTTAGTACGTGGGTTGACTCCAGGTACGCTACCTCACACACCACCTCACGGTTTGTCTGCATCTCCCTTGTTTCCCCTCTGATCTACGGAATAGTTTCTCAAAGATAATCTGAAAACCTGGCACATTAGCATATAGTAGGACTGGGAAGTCACCACCAGACATTGTCTGGAACTGCCATCAGATGACGCTGGCCGAAATGGTCGACTTGTAGTGGATTGTTAATATGTAACAAGATAACGTCAAGATAAATGATCTTATATGTACGTTTCTAAGCTAAAGAAGCATCGCTGCACCAGATGTAGGCACGCATATCGTCGTCCACAGATAATCGAACTTTTCTGATCCACCTCTCAGCAACCACTAAAATAGCCACGTGTGCTACGAGGAAACGTGTGCCTCCCAGCTCGGTCTGCCACGAAGTGGAGGCCTATGGGACGGTACTCGCTCTGCTGTAGCCGTCGTGTAGGATGAAGGTTAACTGGCCAATGCCCGGCCTAGCTCTTTGACGGTCGTTTGAACTTTGAAAATGGTGAATCCTAATTCGCACGGAATTTCGCACGCACTGAAAGTTCGAGTCCTAAGCCGCCAGTTCCCTTGTCTCGCACCGTTCTTTTAAAGCAGATATTACGTGGCGCCAAACCAAACCATGTTTGGCCATTTCCGTGTAGCCTGTGTCATTTGAAAGCCCTGCAGCTATATTTTCAGCCTTGCGCAGTTTTTCCTATGTCGTGCAATTAAATGCTGATACAATTTCAGGTATTCCAAACTCTACGGCCTCTAATAGCTCGCTAGCGCTTTTCCCGAGCAAATCACGTTTCACCACCTCACTTAGTGCGAAGTTCAGTTAAACGTTGTTTGTTCTCTCTCAATATGTAACTAAACACGAGGAGCAAACACATCTTGTAAGGAGGCAATTTTGTGACAGTCAGTTCTTGTGTGTTTCCAAACAGCATTTACACGATATTTCCACTGCAGCTGACAAATGTATTTTGATTTTTTTATGGATGATAGACATGTATTAAAGTGCTTATAATATTAAGGTAGAACAGTCACAACTCGTGCTGTTTGATTCAGTACAGCCGGTTTCGGCGGACGCGAGTATCATCGAATAATCATTGCCTTGGCGGTAATATATTACAAGGTTAAAAACAACTGCGGTACGGAGTGGTGTTACCCGGGCGTTGATTATCTGATAATACTCACATTTGACGAGTGAAACCGGCAAATGGTGAATTAAACTGTGCGCGAGTGGTGGCTGTTTTATCTTTACATTAACTTCAACGGTCGCTATGGCATCGGTAGGTGATGCCTCCGTTTGCTAATTGCTTATAATGTTTAACGATTCTTCTCAATATTAATAGGAAACCGCCTCGGCTGTATTGATGCATATTTATTATATCACAACAGGTTTTGTTTAAAAGATCATCAGGTTACACTGCCAATAGTCTTCACAACAAATCACCAAGGAATTGTGTCGACATCACGAGTTAGAAAATGTAGTTAGTTTACCTGACGTTAAAGGCAAATTTTGGATCATGACGATTATAAAAACACTCTGAGCTGTGTGCAGGCAAATTAGCATGTTGTGTACGCTACAGAAAGGTGGGAAGAGTGGTGAAAGTGTTTGCATGGCTGTTTTTCTCCAGTCAGTTTTGTTAGAACTTTTTGGATGAGAAGACGCTGTATGGGAAGGAGGGTGGTCCTCCGCAGCAAACATGTTTCGGTAAATGATTACTTTCTCCTTTTTTTTAAAAATTCTGCTATAGACCGACACACGGACGATGACGGTTCGCACAGCTCGAGACACGGACGGAGAATGCATTGTTACCGGCTGCAAGCGACGGTTGTGGTAAGCGCATACAAGAGCTCTGTGCTTGAAGAAAGCGTGTATATTGTAATTTATGTCTCTCGCTTCGCTGTGCAGAATTTGTCGCTTACCACCAACATCAGCTGTGATAACTCGCAAAAAATGGAATAAGAATTCTCTAAAAATGTCGCTACGATCACGAATAATGCTCGCACTGACTTAGATATTCACAGCAGAACACCGAGAACGCTGCCGAACGCTCATCGGTTGTCAGCGAATGCGTAACGTAGATGCGCAGAACAAGTCTAAACCCGACCGCGACCATTCGTGGCTCCAACTATTGTTGATGAACATTTTTTTGTATCCTGGTCAGCGTTATTTTCCGATTCAAAATAAATTTTCCCATCATAATCGTTGCCTTTGAGATACCAGACCTCGTTAGTTAGTACTGCTTTTAATAAGTAAGAAAGTGTTGACACATATCTTTTTGTTCATTCGTCATGCGTAACATTTATGTTGTGATTTAGAATTTTTTGTTTTCTTATGTAAGACTTGGTTGAGGAAAGTTGTTTTACTAACCCTATTGTCAAACGGTTACTAAGTAAATGTCTCGTGCCACAGCATTTATTTGAAACATTGTCTAATCATAATATGGTGACGTCCCCCCGCTTCCCCCCTCACATATGAAGCTTTTACTTGAAGCAAAAAGCCGTCGAATGAAAATTACTAAAATTTATCCCTTGATTAATACTTTAAGTAAATCCTGCTTCCAAATTTTCTTTTATATATTTTTGCACTGGTCGCAGAACTGAGGCGTTATCAAATTGGTTAACAGTTCATTTGATCACCAACATAGGTGCGTCATCTCGGATGTATATTTAATTACATTTTGGCATCGATTCGGTTATTCTCTTGTGTAGACATCTACATATGTGTATATACAGGGTGGTCCCGAATTCATGGTACAAACTTTAATGGTAGGTACAGGACATTGTAACAAGGATTTATTGTATAGGAATGTATAGTCGCAGGTGACGCGGTGAGGCGTAAACAGGGGAAAGAGAAATGGAGTGATCGGTTGGTGTCACTGCCGGTAGAGGGCAGTAGATGAACATGATGTATCGCAGTAGGGACAAGCGCCATTCACAATTGTGCTGCCGTAGACGATGGGTGACTTTACGTATGCAGAAAAAGCAGACATGCATTACATGTACGGCCGTGCAAATGGTAACGCCAGAGCTGCGTTACGAATGTATCGCGCGGAGTATCCTAATCGACGAATGCCGGATCATAGAATTTTTCAACGGTTACATCGTCAACTTTGTGAAACAGGTACGTTCGACGTCAACAGACATGACGCTGGTCGATTAAGAGCTGTACGCACTCCAAGACTGGAAGAACGCATCTTGAACATAGTGGCTGATAGACCCGAGTCAAGCACAAGAACTGTTGCGCGTGTCGTACATGTGAGTCATCAGACTGTATGCAGAGTGTTAAATGAAAATCGCTTACACCCCTTCCATTTTCAAAAAGTACAAGCATTGAATCCGGCAGATTATCCTCTTCGCGTGAACTTCTGCCAGTGGTTGTTGCAGCAATGTGCGTTGCAGCCGGATTTCGTAGGTCATGTGCTATTTACAGATGAAGCGACATTTTCACGCGAGGGTGTCTTTAATGCGCACAATTCCCATGTGTGGGCAACAGATAATCCACATGCAACGCGTCCACATGCGTATCAACAACGTTTCGGTATTAATGTGTGGGCTGGTATTGTGAACGACTTTTTGATTGGGCCATACTTACTACCCACGCGACTCTGTGGCGAAAGCTATCTTATTTTTCTGCAAGAAGTGTTACCAGAACTGCTGCAAGATGTTCCGCTCGCCATTCGTAACCGCATGTGGTTTCAGCACGATGGAGCGCCAGCACACTTCAGCACTGCTGTACGGAATTACCTGAATGCCACGTTTGGTGCTAGATGGATTGGGCGTGGTGGACCAGTCCCTTGGCCACCCCGATCTCCTGATTTCTCTTGCCTCGATTACTTTTTATGGGGACATCTTAAGAGTCTTGTTTATGAGACTACAGTTGACTCAGATGAGGATCTCGTTGCTCGCATATCTGTAGCTGCTGCAGGTGTGCGTGAAATACCAGGCATCTTTGAACGTGTACGCCAATCGCTGCACCGACGCTGTCAAGCATGTATCGCTCATGGTGGACGCAATTTTGAACACTTACTGTAAACATGACACTTGTCAACAACGATTTCAATAAAATCTTTCGTTTTCCTTTCGGCCGTTATTTCCCCTGTTTACGCCTCACCGCGTCACCTGGGACTATACATTCCTATACAATATATCCTTGTTACAATGTCCTGCACCTACCATTAAAGTTTGTACCATGAATTCGGGACCACCCTGTATAGACCTGTTATCTTACCAAAAGAGAACTGCACTTTTTAAATATTGTTACTGGCACAGTTATGTTGGGAATTCTTATGAAGATTGTTGGCAGTGTAAACTGATGTTCTTTTGATCCAAACTGGTCGTGTCATAATTAATGTACACTAATAGAGCTGTGGTTGTTATGAAGATTGTATAATGATCCGTGATTACGCGATGATGTAGTGGGGGTCAGGATGGACCTTAGTCCCTACGGGCTTCCATGTTGGTGCAGGATAACTGACAGGGCAGCAGGTATGTAGAACCTAAGGATGGAAAAAACCGACCAGTTAAAACCGATATCAGTATTTTAGTGCTGAATAATTGGTATTTTTCGGTATTTAGTTGGTCTCGGTTATAACAGCATACAAAAACCGCATAACAATTTGCCACAGCAACAATGCAAAAATTTTTGACTTGGAGATAAAACTTTTTAAAAAAAGTAATAATATCAGTTCCTTACATTTCCATCGCTTTGAAATATTATTACAGAAATATTATTGTAGAAACTGGGATAAGAGATCAGTAACATTTTAATAACATTGCTTGCAGTTAGAAACCAGCAACAAACAATTGACATGAGAGTCGGTGCAATACTACAGAGACAATAATGTTCCTGTTGCCGTTTGGCATGACTTATTAGACGGTAAGTCTAGGGTGTATGACTTGCCCTCAACTGGTCACGGTAGTTTCCCGCTGTCGTCCTCGGAGGACAGTTGTATTGGAGAATGGCGCCAACCCAATTTGGAATTATTTTACAAAGTGCGGTTGCAGTGAAGCAGAACGTTGTATTTGCTTTAAAAGATAAAAAACGGGAGGAAGCACAACAAACTTGCGACATAAAACAAGGAGCGAACGTGCACAATATTCCTTAGAAGAGAGAACATAAATTTGTTTGATATACCTAAAATTTTATTGGCTCTGAGCACTATGGGACTTGACATCTGTGGTCATCATTCCCCTAGAACTTAGAACTACTTAAACCTAACTAACCTGCCCGAGGCAGGATTCGAACCTGCGACCGTAGCGGTCACGCGGTTCCAGACTGACGCGCCTAGAACCGCACGGCCACACCGGCCGGATAAAATTTTGTTGACGAGCTACAAACTCGGTATAATAACTGAATCTTTAATTTTGTAGTTGTTTCAGGGTGAAAGCTGATACTATTCAGAAGTGAAGATCCAGGGAAGCTAACAACTTGTGACTTTTGCTCTCGCTGTCGCCGCGCCAGTTTCCTCCACCTTCGCAGTCACTCCTTAGTATAATGACACAGATTTCTGCTGTAGTCGCAACCCCATATTTGATCGTGATCTCCTACTCCTTCACCTTTGTTAGAATTTTGAAAATCTCTGTTCAGAGTCTACGTTAAAACCGAAATCTGTTGCCTCAGATACCATTTATTTTGAGCGGTTTGAACAGTCAGGTTGAAATGGAGAAGAAAAAAAAGACCGATGTAACTGAAAACCGGTTGTTTTGGCGATTACCGCCACCCCTAGACAGAATGACATGGTCGTTCATCGTAGAGCCATAGAGGCAGTGAGACCCGGCCGCGGTGGACGAGTGGTTCTAGGCGCTTCAGTCCGGAACCGCGACGCCGCTACGGTCGCAGGCCCGAATCCTGCCTCGGGCATGGATGTGTGTGATGTCCTTAGGTTAGTTAGGTTTAAGTAGTTCTAAGTCTAGGGGACTGATGACCTCAGATGTTAAGTCCCATAGTGCTCAGAGTCATTTGAACCATTTTTTTGTTGACGTCTTCCATGGTTTTCCTAAATTATAAAGGGGAAATGCGAGAAAGTTCCCTTGAAAGGGGCACGGCTAATATCCTTCTCCAATCCCTGCCCTTTCAGCTCTAGCGCTCTAATGAACTTGTCATCCTTCCTTGCTTCGTTCCTTGTATATTATTACAATTACAATTCCATACAGCTATTGTTACGATGCGAATCGGCAAGCGTTATGTTCCGAGGAGCCAAGTGTTATGTCATCGTCACTACTGATAAACGGATGGAAGGTGACGAAAGAGTTCTGTCGTCGTAGGAATCTGGACATGCAAGCAAAAGATTAGTTGACACTGGTGCATTTTAAATAAATATATATTACTCAGCTTTTTGCTTAAGAACTGCTACACTGTTGACAACTTTTGGCAACCGTGGCTGGAAATAATCGGAGACCCGACACGGAGGCGCGTCTACCTGCACTGAATGTTTGCCGGTAGAATTACCTAACTATTAACTGCTCGGTGAAACATTTGGTGCCAACTACCAACACGGAACTAACCTCGAACTAGAAGGTGGTGCGGTCGGCGGCCTGGAGGTTCTCCGTTGACCAGGTCATCCTATTGGTGTCGGTGTTCAAAGCGCCGCTCGAGGTATCCGCAGGAATCTTCATCAAGGCGCCGGCTCCGGCAGTATCGTTAAGCTACGACATTACACATATGAACACCATATCTTGAATAATAATTTCTGTATCAAGTATAGCTTCCTGTAGCTGCAATTCAGTCCTGAAATAAAATCGGTATAATATTGCAGTGCCTGTGTTTGTAGGAAGTACGATGCAATGTTCGTTTGGACATGCATTCATGTCCGAATGAAGAGGCACTGGGGTGACTGCAGCCGTTATGAAGTACAGGAAATTTATTCGCAGTTGCGAATTCGGGCAACTGTAGAGTGAAGCGACAACATTGAAAATTAGCGCCGGACCGGGACTCGAATCCGGAACTCCCGCATGTTGCGATCGGTCGCCTTAAGAATTTCGCTATCCGTGAACGCTTCACGAGCAGACCAAAATTGCATATGTCGTCGCACAGGTGTCATCAGCTGTACTCGTACACTTACTGTAATTCCCGTACGGGTGACATTCAACGGAAAGTCGCTAGCGTGGTATCGGCGGCTAAATACGATAGTGCAGCGCCGGTACTATGCTAGCGACTTTCGATTAATTACCTCCCATGTACGGGAATTACAGCAAATGTACGAGTGCAGATTAATGGCAAACGCTGTGCACCCATCTCATCACGGAAGGCAAATCGTCATTCATCTGAAACATCGCAGTAATCATTTCTTCAGTCTGAAACTTGAGTAAAGCTGGAGATAGCTGGCGTAGGAATGATATTTAAGGGACGACAGAACCAACGAGAACTTTTTAAGTAGCTTTCAAACCATTTCAGCGCGCGGTCTGAAAATTTTAGCGGCCGAATGCCTGCGACCTAGAGTAACGCACGCCTCGGTTAGCGAGGTAGCGGACCGCCGTGACTCGCCGCCTGGGGGCGTGGCCAGTTCGCGCAGACGCGCAGGCTGTGCTTCTGCGGCCCGCAACTTTTAATGAAGCGCCCGGCGGCTCGCGTATCCCGTTAGATCACCGGCCGCTGATATATTGTGTTCCGTCGCGTCGCAGAGGCCAATAAAAAAAAAAAAAGGAAACCACGCGCTCGTGCAATAGCCACCTTCGGGGACGGTGGAAGGGAAGCGTAGCTCAGCTCCGCGAGCGCGTAATGAGGAACCTCGGCCCTTCCTGGAAGAGACGCATTGGTCCCTCGGGGTGCACAGTGCACATCCCACGTTAACTGAGCTAAAGCTGCCCTCGCACGGGCCGTGTAATCTAACGTCAGCGTTCTACTTGGTGAGTTTCAGACGTGGTGAGAGCACATTCTGCAGTCTTTCTGAACGTGCACTCAGACGTGGTCTAGTGAAGTGGAAGGTGACCATTTACGTCACATGCTGCTCGCTTCTCGTTCCATTTCAGACAGAGCATTACAGCTGCTTCTATACTGGAAGAATATTTTGTGTACGATGGGTAGTCACAAAGTTTTAATTTTCATCTCGAAAAAATAAAGTTACTTGATTAATTTCTTTAAAGAATGCCTAGTTGTTTCTAATGATACGTTGCCGACACGTCCGTCAGTTGGCACGACGGACGTGAGAAACATGACAAGTTCTTGGAACGTCTCAACGATATTAAAAGTAACACCCAGTTCACCACAGAGGTAGAAAAAACAATGCATTGCCTTTTCTCGACGTCCTCGTCCTCCACAAACGAAATAGATGCCTTGGCCACAGCGTCTGTAGAAAAGCCACTCACATCGATTTGTAACTGCACACCATCAGTCATCATCACCCGACACAGAAGCCCGCTGTGTTACAAACATTGGTGTATCGTCCAAGAATGATATCAGACACTGATAATCTGCCTCATAATCTGAGCCACATATGTTACGTCTTCAGGAACAAAGACTATAACGTTAATCAAATAACTGAAGTGATTTCAAGCAAGAATCACAGTAAGACTACCGACGAGGACCAGGAAAAGAAACTTGCTTTCTTGCGCTCTGTAGCTCTGTGTCGAGCAAGGAAAGCCAGCTGCTGAAAAGACACAAGATCCAACCGCTCTTCAGGCCTCCGACAACAATCCGTCAATTAATGACACCAGTTAAACACACAGCAGGTCTCGGAACACCTGGGATGTACGAGAAATGTGCTTTAGCTGAGCATGTTGTGGAAACTTGTCAGCCGATAAAATTCGACAAAACCTCCGTCGTGGCTCGTACTAACGGCTTCTGGGGCTGTGTAATTATATGTGCCATTGAAATAAAAATCACCGATAACACCCTAAATAGAGACGCTGGCCCGAAGCTAAGCACGGCGTAGGATCCAGCGATCGCGTGGTTGGAGCGGCCACATCGAACGCACGGTCAACATATGCCCATAAATGGCGATGCCGTGAGCACCAGTGACGTCACAGCTGGCAGATATTGTATATAAGAGGCGTACCGCCAGCACGGTGGCAGTCATGCTATTTGAGAATGGCCAGGGAGGCTTAGCCGAAAGCTCGTGGTTTAATTAGTTGGCGCAGCTGGAGACCCGAGAACTTTTTATTCGATTATTTATTTTTTGTTTTTTTTATTTGAACGTATGTCTACACTCCTGGTGCATGCTGAAATCATCGCGCCACAGTACAGTAGCACAGCATTAGAGGAGCCACGCAGCGTGACGCAGTTCACTGGTAAAGTGGAGCATTGTGCGGAAAATCGTTTTCGAAAGCATCGAAAATGTTGCAGCTCTGTCAGTACAATCCAGATGACTTCTTTAGCTGTCTGGATTGTCCCGACACAGCTGCAACACTTTCACTGCGGTCTAGAACGGTTTACCTCACAATACTCCACTTTATCAATGGTGCGTCGTGTCCTGTGGTTTCTCTAGTGGTGTGCTACGGCATTGTAGCGCGATGATTTCAGTATGTACCAGGATTGTAGACATGTATCTGCAACCGACAAAAAATAATATCATTGCTTTTTTTTGAGGTTATAAATAAAACTTTATCGCTACCCTACGTATTGACAGCTGAATTTAATTAACAACAATACAGCCACAACGCGAAAAGTGCGAATTACTATAAAAACATTGTTACACAGAGGCTCTGTCTCTTGTCTTTGGCAAAGTGGAAAACTAGTTAACGTATGACCATTTCGAGAACTCGTGTAGTTCACGCGCTCCACCAGTTACCGCTGGGGCGCGCTGTGGCCACATACGTCCTAGTATACGTTGCTTTCGAACAAGCCGGATCGTTTCTGAGCGTTCAGCTGCGTGCTGGAGACCACATCAGCGGGTTGTACGTTGAATTCCACTACTTGTGAAGGCTTTTAAAACTTACTTTCGTATCCGGAAATCAATCACAGCCTTTCAGCCAAGTATTAGGCCACGACGAGGGCTTCTTTCGTGTCCAACAAGCGATCTCTAGCGACAGTTTCCACAGACCAGGAGGTGTTCCATGTCTTGCACAGCACCACAGTCGACTTGTCATCCACGTTACCATAACCCCACCTGATCATGTTTATCTTCACTAGGGCCATCCTATTCTTACGCGGTTCAGGGTCCTCCATGTCTTCCAGTTTGTTGTGGAGCCGCCAGGCACTACCTGTGCTGGTGGGTAGTCAGGTGGTAGTTCTTCAGTGGACATGTTGAAGTCCCTTTTACGGGATCTCAGTCGTCCAGGCACGCAATCAGTGCCAAAGACAGAATGTCGGTCATCAATGGTTTGTCAGAGCCTCTTTGTGAATTCGTGATACGTTCTTCGGCCGCTGGGACTCGTGAGACCAGCAGCTCTGTAAATGTTTGTTAAGGGCATGGGTTTCATAAGCACTGTTTTTATTCGACATGATTCATCATGCTTACGTCGACTTTCTTCGCTTGGGTTGATGTGGTCCGTACCTGGCATGGCATATTCAGCTGTAGAGAAGTGCATGCTTGTGCAGTGGTTCTCAGGATAGCAGGTTTTGCTTCCAGTTAACTGTTTACGAGCTTCCGCAGAATATCATTTCTGAAGGCCACCTTATCGGACATTTTCACAGTGGTGTCTATATGTCAGATATCTGTCGAACGTCACACTTAGGTAAGTTGTTTTTTTCTGCATGTTCCAACTTCGAATTATTCAAGGAAACATATAGTTTTCGCTTTGCTTGCCGAGTTTAGATTTGGTTTAAGGGGGTTATTTTGATGATATTCTGACGAGTCTCTGAGTGATTTCTCCAGCTTCTGCTTTACGTCGTCAAAAGTCCTCACTTGTGCTGTGATTTCCAGGTCATTTGCGTATAGGAAATGCTTAGTATGATTAGATACTGGCTGGTCGTTAGTGTATAAATTAAAAAGGGAGGGTGCCAGAGCGCTTCACTGGGCCAGTCCATTTCTTTGGCGTCTCCATTGACTCTTTTTTCCATCGAGAACGACGTAGAATAGTCTATATTATAACAGAAACTCAACGATCTTGAAAAATTGGTAATCTCTGATTTCGTTATAGAGTTTCTGCTAGAGTAACCTATGATTGATTGTATCGTCTGCAGAGCTGAGGTCGACCAGTGATAGCCCTGTAATCTTTTTACTTTCCTACCATTCTTTTACATGTTCTGTTATGTACAGAATTTGGCTCGTGCATGATTTTCCAGGTCTAAAACCAACTTGTTGAGAGATAAGTTTCAAAACAGTAGTGTCTGCCGTGCGGTTCAAAATGAGCCTCTCATACAATTTTTCCCAGGCTTCAGCAGCGGCACTGTACTTGCCTTTTGCAAAAAGTCTTTCACGTTAAGGTTGGATGCAGTCTTATAGTATACGGCTGGTTGAGTTTTGATATCAAGTTCTAGATACTTCAACAACGTAAAATCGAAGTTCAGACTTACACCTCCCATGATCTTTGCCATCATCTCCATCATATATGCATTTGTGCATTTTCAGTCGTTGCCAGGTGTTCTCCCAGCAAGGTTTACATAGTGAAGTAAGCGACTGGAAACTGACGACCAATTAGGCGGCAGCGCGCCTCAGTAGTCACCACACACACTGTGTCGGCACTCCACGTTATAGGTATAAGCTGGATAAAGATGATGTCTCTATTTCAATTTCCAGAACAAAGGTAAACCCCCACAGCAGCCTTAATTACTGAACCGCATTCATGCGCTACTCATGCCTGGGCGTTTTTACTGCCAAATAAGATTTTTATCTGAATTGGCAACATGATCTTTCGCAGCATCCAGCTTCACATTCCTCTACTTTTATATGTACAGTGGTCCTAACAGCGTGATAATGGTGTTCTTTTTCCTCTTTTTTATCTATTCTCGAGGCACCACCTCTCTCTGCGACGGCGACGAATAGTGTGTGTGCTACTGACCAAGACTATACCTGCGCAACGGTCAGCGGCAGCTGAAGTCACTTCCATTTTACGGGCCAAATCTTAAGGTCCCAAAGATATCCAACTGCGCATGTATCGATTCTGAGGGAAGCAAGGAAGTAATGATCAGTCTAGTCTCTACTGTCAATAAGTTAACTTGAACGGTACGGCCGTGGCGGTAGGCTGCCAACACGTTGTCCCTTCCAGTATGCTACATGAGCCACTGCTTACTGTGATCCGGGCTGCCTTCAGGCCAGGCGGTGCCGCTCTGTCCACTGGAGGCGCCTACCACGGGACTGGAATTCCTTCAGTTTGCACAACACAGAGGCTCAACAGAAAACGAGTTTGCTGAAGGAAACTGTGTATATTAATTACCACGTTCTGTAGTGCTAATTGTTTTGAAAAAGCTTACGTCTTCAACATCCTTCTACATCTACACGGGTACTCTGCAAATCACATTTAAGTGCCTGGCAGAGGGTTCATAGAAGCACGTTCACAATTCTCTATTATTCCAATCTCGTTTAGCGCGCGAAAAGCATGAACACCTATATCTTTCCGTACGAGCTCTGATTTCCCTTATTTTATCGTTGTGATCTTTTCTCCCTATGTAGGTCGGTGTCAAGAAAATATTTTCGCATTCGGAGGAGAAAGCTGGTGATTGGAATTTCGTGAGAAGTTTCCGTCGCAACGAAAAACGCCTTTCTTTTAATGATGCCCAGCCCAAATCCTGTATCATTTCTGTGACACTCTCTCCCATATTTCGCGATAAGACCAAACGTGTTGCCCTTCTTTGAACTTTTTCGTTGTACTCCGTCAGTTCTATCTGGTAAGGATCCCAAACCGCGCAGCAGTATTCTAAAAGAGGACGGACTAGCGTAGTGTAGGCAGTCTCCTTAGTAGGTCTGTTACATTTTATAAGTGTCCTGCCAATAAAACGCAGTGTTTGGGTAGCCTTCCCCACAAGATTTTCTATGTGTTCCTTCCAATTTAAGTTGTTCGTAATTGTAATACGTAGTTATTTAGTTGAATTTACGGCCTTTAGATTTGACTTATTTATCGTGTAACCGAAGTTTAACGAATTCCTTTTAGCACTCATGTCGATGACCTCACACTTCTCGTTATTTAGGGTCAACTGCCAATTTTCTCACCATTAAAATATCTTTTCTAAATCGTTTTGCAATTTGTTTTGATCTTCTCATGACTTTATTAGTCGATAAACGACAGCGTCATCTGCAAACAACTAAAGACGGCTGCTCATATTGTCTCCCAAATCTTTTATATAGATAAGGAACAGCAAAGGACCTATAACACTACCCTGAGGAACGCTAGAAATCACTTCTGTTTTACTTGATGACTTTCCGTCAGTTACTACGAACTGTGACCTCTCTGACAGGCAATCAAGAACCCAGTCACATTACTGAGACGATATTCCATTAGCACGCAATATCACTAGGAGCCGCTTGTGTGGTACAGTGTCAAAAGCCTTCCGGAAATCCAGAAATACGGAATCGATCTGAAATCCCTCAACACTTCATGTGAATAAAGAGCTAGTTGTGTTTCACAGGAACGATGTTTTTAAACCCATGTTGACTGTGTGTCAATTGACAGTTTTCTTCGAGGTAATTAATAATGTTTGAACACAATATATGTTCCAAAATCCTGCTGCATATCGACGTTAACGATATGGGCCTGTAATTTAGTGGATTACTCCTACTACCTTTCTCGAATATTGGTGTGACCGGTGCAACTATCCAGTCTTTGTGTAAGGATCTTTCGTCAAGCGAACGGTTGTATATGATTGTTAAGTATGGAGCTAATGCATCAGCATACTCCGAAAGGGACCTAATTGGTATACAATCTGGACCAGAAGACTTGCTTTTATTAAGTGATTTAAGTTACTTCACTACTCCGAGGATATTTACTTCTACGTTACTCATGTTGGCAGCTGTTCTCGATTCGAATTCTGGAATATTTACTTCGTCTTCTCTTGTGAAGGCATTTCGGAAGGCTGTGTTTAGTAACTCTGCTTTGGCAGCACTGTCTCGATAGTATCTCCATTGCTATCGCGCAGAGAAGGCATTGATTGTTTCTTGCCGCTAACATACTTCACATACAACCAGAATCTCTTTGGATTTTCTGCCAGGTTTCGAGACAAAGTTTCGTTGTGGAAACTGTTATAAGCATCTCGCATTGATCTGCGCGCTAAATTTCGAGCTTCTGTGAAAGATCAGCAATGGGATTTTGCGTCTGTTTAAATTTGGCATGTTTGTTTCGTTGTTTCTGCAACAGCGTTCTAACCAGTGTTGTGTACCAAGGAGAATCAGTTCCGTTGTTTGTTAATTTATTTGGTAAAAAACTCTCAATTTTCGGGAAATATGCTATCGTTTCTTGATTATGCTATTACTATCAGACAATAGCAGATGAAACGTGTGAGCTGCCACAATGTAGGTATGTTCAAGAAATGCGGCGTTGATGAGCAACTCAGATACACTCCTTGCGGTTCTTCCAACTTTTTTGAATGTTGGACAGTAGTACCGGGTGGGGCATATAAAAACAGAATTCCAGGGGAGAAAGAAACACAGCAAAGGAGATACAATATTAACCTGACTATAGCAGATATTGAAAGTCACCACCATTTATCTATTGACACTTTTGAGCCCTGATCAGCAAGTTGCTGAAAATGGATCGAAGATGTACTGCTGGAACTGCTGCAATCTCATCCGAAATGTTCTGCTGCGGTTCTTGAAGACTATAACCGTTGTGCCGATACACTTTAGTCTTGAGGACTCTCCACGCATAGTAATCGCACACTGACAGATCAGGTGGCCTAGGTGGTCAGCTAGGGCCGCGACCAGACTGATCACTGGTAATAATTCTGTCAGGCGTGAAGTATGTGTAAATGTGCTCCCAGGTTTGGCCGACTGTATGGGCAATTGCTCCATCCTGGTGAAAGTAACTGTAGACATCCTCCTCCTCCGTTAATGGTATCCCCTCATCCAGGCCACTTTTATTTCCCCCACCCTGTAGATCGCGATTATGCCGTGTGCAATCCCTTAATGGAATGTGTTTGAGTATGTCTTTCGATACCCGGCCTGTCATTTTCTCAGAGAACGTAAATGCAATTCATTCCATATCTTCATGACTCTCATAGTTCCTCGCGATAGCGAAACGCAGAAAAAGACTGTGTAATATCCACAGTGAGCCTCTCCGTCGTTTCTAGGCCTCCGGTTAACATACAATGCAATACAATATCCATAGTTCTAAAAATTATTCCATACCGTCGTGGTATTCAGAAAACCATTCCCTTGCCACACACGTACCTCGCTGTGGAAATGAAAAAGAAACCTCATTCAGCTTCTGATCACATTCCTTCTGAAGCTCATCTGTTGCGCAGTAGCGTAAGGCGGCTAATCTTGTCGTCGTCCATAAAAACAACAGTAAATCTCGTCTCGGTCATTCCATGTATTTTTCTTCTTTTTCTTTGGTGTTAGGCAGTGTTTACTTTGACTCATCAAGAGTAATTTTAGGCGATCGACAGTAAAATATGAGACAAAACGATGTTGTAATACCTGTCGCTTCCCTTCTGTTTCAAACTGGCTCCGCTTTGGGAGCAAGGAATCCGAATTAATGTAGGTCGCACCAGCTCAGCGACCTTGGCCGACGCTTGTGTGGACGACGCATTCAGCTTCCCACGTGCTGCCAGCACCGTTAACAGTGTTGGTCAAATACGCTTCGACTGACACTTCTCCTGGTACCTACTTCTGTATCACATTATTCTGTGGAACGAGGAGCGACGGCGATGGCAGAAACGCCACCGAGGACGAAGAGTTTCTCTGCTTTCTTCTGTATTTTTTTAAAATTACTCTAAATCTTTGGATTCGCTATTCTCGACTTAACGGCGTATCGGACGTCTTCGTTGACTGATGTAAAACGCTCAGTCCGTAAAGATTTTACTGTGAAGAGAATTTTAAATCTTCCTAAAATGACTCACCTCCTCGTCTGTGTGAAACCACTTGGATATAACGTCACTAATACAGGCACCTGGAAGCTCGTATTGTTATTTCTTTTCAGCGCACTAATTTATTCTCCACGTGCGCATTTCAAAGGAAAAGATCCTGGTGTCTGCTACGTCAGTTGTTGTTGACAGTAACTTTACAATTATCCCTACAAAACGCCTGAGTGGACTGCTTTCGTGAGACGTCCATGGGAGAGTATTACGTTACGGCCTCTTGACTATGCATTAGAAAAAGTTTTAGACTGTAGAGAAGGCCGAGACGTTTGCGGCTGGCTTTCGTATCTTGGCACCTAAGTGCATTTGAAGTGCTGGTTAAGAAAATCTACAAGCAGAAAGGTTAAACTGGACTCAGGGCGTCTATCAAGTAACGAAGTACATGACCAACGTAAGTAAACCAGAGGTTCTATATGCAAACTGACCTGAGGTTCGAAACTACGGGAAGATAAATTTAGATGGTGATAGATACGTCTTTGCGCCAATAGAAAAAGTATGGATTATAGAAGCACAGGAAAAGACACCGCCAGCAAAAGAAGACTGATCTTTTAATATGGGCCTACACTTCGCAAGAACGACAGCAAACTGATAAAGATGGTCCGGACACAAGCTCAGGAGGTAAAACGTAACCTCGTTAACACATGGAATTGTCTGACAGTGGAAGTCGGGTGATATAAGACGAGAGACAGCACTGGACTGAAGCACATTTAACACAAAATCAAGGACGAGAGCATATCAGAAGAAAAAGCGAAGCGTGAAAGGATATAAGAAACGATCACATGAACAGAGTGAAGCTACAGACGAGAATAAAATACCTGCACAAGGTTGGAAACCAAAGTTAACTTAGCCTAAGGAAGCCCCAATGTTACAAAAGATAAGGTTGTTTTCCTTACGAATTGTGGAACAGGGATAGAATAATTGCCAATAGGCACATCGACAAAAGCGCATAAATCCATGGAATGATATTAAGTGAAGGTAAACCTCATGGAGCTACTTGTTTTTATAGTGTACAATTTGATGGTTCCTCAAGGTAGAGAGAAATGAACCTTGCCATGAAAGTGTGGATGTTTCTGAGCGATGCAGTGTAGCCATCCCCAGATGTATGATATGATCTGACTTCATGATATATCCTCTTGGTGAAATAACAGCTTACAAGAATTGACACCTACTGGAAGCGGTCAGTCGTATTACCTATCGCTTTATCACTTTTCCAAGGCTCGTTTCCCAAGGAAAAAAATAAAAGCGAATAAAATAGTGGGTTAACACGCTTTCAGCCGAAAACGCTGTTACGTTACTGATGAGAACATAAGTCTTTCCAGAGTTTTAAGATAATATATGCCATCAGGAACCCAAGTTTCATCGAGCTGTATTACTTGGCAGTGACACGTCGTGCGAAAGTTACTTTCGTCCATAAATTTTGTAGAGCAGTGTATGTAGTAAATAAAATATGCATTCTGCTGCTCACTTGACCACAATTTGCAGATAGTACTCGTACATAATAAATGTAGTTGTGACGCTTCTCATGCTCAGCTAACCACCTCAATTTCCCGCGCCGTAAAACGCATGAGAGGAAGCGCTTATAATGTGTTCCATGTAACCAGATTGACGCAGTAACTCTGTGAGCGCTATAGAGTAAATTTAAATATAAATTGCTTTTTAGTATGAATATATTTAAATAATTAACTAGTTTGTGGAATGATTGCTGTCAGAGGGTAATAGGTGCTTAAATTGCAAAATGCATTAAAATCTTCGTAAATAATATATGTGCTAAACGTTGTGTAAAATTAATAGTTACGAAGATCGCAAGTTGTTCACATCGCTAATTTTCAATTCATTTGGTAATATTTAAGGGTAACTTGCTAATCGTGAACGTAAATCGAAGTTGTAGGTTTTGAATTCCTAGATTTCTTAGAGACGTTTGGCTTTGTACAACGCTATCGACTGACATCAAAGGAACTAGTACATGGAGCTTCGTCACAAACCGACTCTACGTCTGCTCGTATATCTTCTCTAATCCACTGTGGAGTGCATGGCGAAGCATACATTTCCTTGTACCAAACAGCAGAGTTTCTTGCAGTTCCATTAACGCGTGAACAATAACTGCTTGAATGCCTGTGTGCGTGCAGCAAGTGGTCTAAACCCGTCTTCGCGGTTCCTGAAACTTTTTGAGTAGGCATTCATCGGGTAGTAGGTCTCTGTCTTCATGCGTTTGCCAGCTCCTATTTTTCAGCATCTCCGAAAGGCTGTTGCAAGCGTAAAACAAATCTGTGATCATTCCTGTTGACCCTCTTATTAGAAAACAATTGATTGAGGCTATTAGCCACCTCACTTCCTCAGCATTCACTAAAGTTTATCAGAATTTCAATACAAAGAAGGATGCATTATTAACTACAGAAATGTAAATAATTTCGTGGCGATAGAATTCGTGTGAGCCCTCCGTACGAAGCATCAGCCTCCACGTATAGTGACGTAGAGCCATACTCGGCTTGCACATTTTCCTAGAGTAACAAGCGCAAGCTTCGTACTGTATCTTCTCAAAGCATCAACAAAGAGCTGTTGAGGTACTGTTTAGTGGGTGTCGTCAGATTATTTTGGTGTAAACGTCTCCTACAGCCGCTACGATTTATTTTTCTATTAAGGCCTTTTTACGAGAAAATGCGTCACAAATCAAAGCCAACAGTTTCATTTTTTAAATTAATTACTCTACCAAACAGAATCTGAATTACACGTAACTGTTTACAACCGTTTATCCAGCAAGCCCTACTGAAGAAGCATCTGACGATGAATTATGTGTTGAGAGCAGTTGACTTCCGCAAGGGCAGCGAGAAACAGACTCATGTGTCTCAGAAAGGGTGTAATGGAATTGACTTTAAAGACGACCTTTCGTGCAACGCACTGGTTGGTGAAGTTTGTATAGCCTGAAAGAACTCTGAAACTTACGTACATGCAAAAATCCTAACGTGTGCACACACAAGAGAGCTCTCCTCTGAGCATCCGTTGAAAGTCGACCTGCAGCGTGTTCTGGCTGCTCAGAAATACTCAGAAATTACTTAGTATAAAATAGTACTCGTGGCGTTGTGATATTTACCAGATATATATGAGTGCCAGTGGAATTAAACAGAGGATGCGATCATTATGTAGGTTGTGTCTGACTGTGAGCTTCTATAATCACGTTGTTGCAGAACAAACGAGGAAAACTAGAAAAAAAAACGAGCACATCGACAGCAAATTTGTTAATGAATTGCTCTATTGGTAAACCACTCCTTTTACAAAAAATGGTTCAAAGGGCTCTGAGCACTATGGGACTTGACATCGATGGTCATCAGTCCCCTAGAACTTAGAACTACTTAAACCTAACTAACCTAAGGACATCACACAACACCCAGTCATCACGAGGCAGAGAAAACCCCTGACCCCGCCGGGAATCGAACCCGGGAACCCGGGCGTGGGAAGCGAGAACGCTACCGCAAGACCACGAGCTGCGGCCTCTCCTTTTACAGAACACGCAGAAGTACACTGGACATAACCAGTCAACATCGAAATTGAAATTGAGTAAAAAAGAGATAAATTGCTTTACAGTATATGAAAAACTAATGATATCAAAGAATCGAACGGACTTCCTTGTGAATGAAGCTGTACACAAAGAAACTAAATTCCCGAAAAGCCTAGACATGACAAGAGATTTACCTTGCCTTACCGCGACATCGGAAAACTAGCTGGTCCTACACAAGTGCAGCTGATTGCACCTGCAGTGCGTTGCTTAAGCCAATACCATTTAGCAGCATCATCCAAAGACTTGCATTAGTATGGTTTGAAACAGCAACCTTCGACCGCGTGATCGAGCACAACCAAAGCCAGACCAGAAGTGTATAAAACTCACGAGCAACTCGGGCTGCTGCAAACTGGACCCACGCCACGCAAGTTCAGAAACGAATTTTCGCGACAAGCCGTCTAATTGGCCGTCGCGAACCAAAGACCTACACGCAAAACAGGTCATGTGTCCGCATAGTTCAAAGAGCTATGCTAGGCGTTCCCAGCGCGAGAACATGCACGCGTCTTTGTACAAGACAGGATAGCGTGATGTTAACTTGAGTGAAAGCGAAATCAGATGATTTTCCCTTTTTCGTTCACACTTGTTGCAGTAATTTCAAATAATTATAAAAGGTAACAACGTGGATGCTTATAACGTATTTGATAATTATTTTTGTTGCGAAGTGGGTGAATTGCAAATACCTGCGTAATCATTTCCTTTTGAGATTTTTTTTAACTGCGAAGGGAACAGCGCGCTCATTAAAGAAGGAGCACAAGCTCCGATTATGAAAGGATGAGAAAGGAAATCGGCGGTGCGCTTTCAAAGGAATTATTCTAGAATTTGCCTGGGGCGATTTAGGGAAATGAAGGGAAACCTAAATTCGAATGGCCGGATGGGTATTTGAACCTCTTGAATGCCAATCCAGTGTGATAACCACTGCGCCACCTTGCTCGGTGCCGCTGAACATTCCTCAACATGTTTGTATCGTGAGAGCAGGCCAAAATGCTTTTGTGAAGTAAACACAGAATCAGGAAAAGACGAAAATTCTTTCCATATAGATCGTTGTGGCGTCATTTAGTACAGGTGAGACTAGTTCGCACAGCTTCAAGTGTATTACCAATCACAGTCTCTTACGTAATGAAGTATATGCGCTGCCGTACCATAGCATGTCGCTAGACGAGCCGAAACAAAATGACGCAGACTCCTGATAAAGCAGTCTTCTTTTTCCCTGGCCTTTACCTACTATCTGTGTGGAGTTGGTCAGTGCATCTAGATTTGATACGTTAGTTTGGTAGCGTGGCCGGATGCGCTTCTTGTCAGCCATTCTCCCGACCCTCCGCCCGCCCGTCACGCGGGACGAAAATTGGTTGCCCCAGCTGTTTATGTCAAGTGTTAGTCATGCGAAAATGTGAGAACGTGTTGGAAATGTTTGTGAATCATGTCACTGAGACAGGTCGTGGGTACCAGCCCAGTATTCACCTCGTCGGAAGTGGGAAACTGCCTAAAAACCACGGTCACGCTGGCCGGCAAACTGCCCGTCGTCGTTAATCTGCCGTGTCGATTCGATGCGGGGTCGATGCACCTCCCGTAATCTCGGAAGCGGCGACTTCACGCGCGCGGCTATTCGGGCGGCTTGTTGATATAGTATAGAGTCGAGAGGTAATTCCTTTCGACCCCAGTGGAAATGTTGCTGTTGCGTTAGCCTGTTCCTGACGACTAATCATAAAGTATAGTATCGTGCGGTAATTCGCTTTCTACATCTCCATACGGACTTCACAAGCCACAGTACAGTGCGTAGCGGACGGTAACCTGTACCACTAGGCCTGTGAATCATTTCCTTTCTTGTTCCATTCGCAAATAGAGCGAGGGAAAAACTACTATCTATATGCCTCCGCATGAGTCCCAGTTTCTCGTATCTTCGTGGTCCTTACGCAAAATGTATCCTGACACCAGAATCCTTCTGCAGTCAGCTTCGAATGTCGGTTCTCTGAATTTTCTCGGTAGTGTTCTTCCAAGAGGACGTCTCCTTCCCTCCAGGGATTCCCATTTCAGTTCCCTAACTATCTCCGTAACACTTGCGTGTTGTTCGAACTCATCAGTAACAAATCTATCAGCTCACCTTTGAATTGCTTCGATGTCTTCCTTTAATCCGACACTGACGGATCCCAAACACTCGAGCAGTACTCAAGAACAGGTCGCACCAGCGTCCTAAATGCAGTCTCCTTTACAGATGAATCACTCCCTCCCAAAATTCTCCCAGTAAACCGAACTAGACCATTCACATTCCCTAACACAATCCTCACACGGTCGTTCCATTTCATATCACTTTGTAATGCTACGCCCAGTGTGTCAAGCAGTACACTATTGATGCTGTAACTGAACATTATGAGTTGTTTTTGCCTACTCACTCGCATTAACTTACGTTTTTTCTACATTTAGAGCTGTCCCTCATTCATCAACCCAACTACAAATTTTTTATAAGCCATCAAGTTTCCTCCTACACTTACTCCACAACGACACCTTGCCGTACACAACAGCATTATCCGCCAACAGCTGCAGTCGTTGCTCACCCTGTCCACCAGATGATTTATGTGTGTAGAAATTAGTGGTGGTCCTATCACCCTTCGCTGGGCCACTCCTGTCGGTATCCTCGTCTCTGATGAACCCTCATGGACAGCATACTGGGTTCTATTATTTAAGAAATCTTCGGGCCGATCACTTAACTGAGAACCTACTCTATACGCTCGTATCTTCGTCAACAGTCTGCAATGGGGCACCGTGTCAAATGCTTCCCAGAAATCTAGAAATATGGAAACCGCCCGATGTCATTCATCCACATTTCGGAGTATATCATGTGACAAAAGGGCAAGCTGAGTTTCGGACGAGTGACACTTTCTAAAACCGTACTTCTCGATCTGAAGACGATTTATTATATTCGAACTCAGAATATATTCAAGGATTCTTAAGCAAACCGAAATGAGGGATGTTGGTCTGTAATTCTGCGGGTGCGTTCTTGTACTATTCTTACATACAGGAGTCACCTGCGCTTTTGTCCAATCACTTGGGTCTTTGCGCTGGTCGAGAGAGTCGCGATAAATGCAAGCTAAGGGGGAATGCTGTAGAGTACTTTCTCTAAAACCGAAATGGGATCCCATCCGGATATGGTGACTTCTTTATTCTCAACTCTTTCACTTGTTTATCCGCGCTGTGGTGCTTATTACAATGTCGTCCATACAGGAGTTTGGAAATGTTGCTGCTTTGTCAGACCTGTTCAGATGACTTCTTTAGTCGTCTGGATTGGCCTGTCACAGCAGCAACATTTTCGCTGCGATCAGAAACGAATTACCGCACAACACTCCAGTTTATAAATGGGCTGCGCTATTTTGTTTTGCTACGGTACTGCGACGCGGGATGTCAATGTATGCCAGGTCTTCAGATATGTAACTGTAGATAAAAAGTTAACTGCGTAACTTTACTTTTCGAGGACCAAATTACAATTTTTTTGATTATTCAAATGGCTCTGAGCACTATGGGACTCAACTGCTGTGGTCATAAGTCCCCTAGAACTTAGAACTACGTAAACCTAACTAACCTAAGGACATCACACACATCCATGCCCGAGGCAGGATTCGAACCTGCGACCGTAGCGGTCGTGCTTTGATTATTCCTCCTACACATAATTAATTTGGATCTTGACAAATATTTTTCTCGTCATGATGTGCCCGTAACATATGTCTTATTTACTACGCCTGTACTACAGAACATCTGGCCGGGGTGGCCGACCGGTTCTAGGCGCTACAGTCTGGAACCGCGCGACCGCTACGGTCGCAGGTCCGAATCCTGCCTCGGGCACGGATGTGTGTGATGTCCTTAGGTTAGTTAGGTTTAAGTAGTTCTTAAGTTCTAGGGGACTGATGATCTCGGACGTTTAGTCCCATAGTGGTCAGAGCCATTTGAACCAACCACAGAACTTATTGTACCTAATATAACATGACAGATATCAGATGAGCAGAAATTTCCAGGAAGTTTTACTGAGGTGACAAAAGTCATTAGATACTTGCTAATATCGTATCGGACCTCATTTTGCCCGACGCAGTGCAACGATTCGACGGGGCATGTACTACTGGATTACAAGACTGCCAGATGTAGAGAACGATATTCTTTTTCTACATTTGTTTATTCCATCTTCATAGGTGCCAAATGACTCGGCAACGCAGATATACAATGAAGAGACAAAAGTCAAGGGAGGCCTAATATCATGTCGTACCCCCTTTTTCTCAGAGGAGTGCAGTAACTCGAAAGGGTGTGGACTCAAGAAGTCGTTGGAAGTCCCTTGCAGAAATATCGAGCCATGCAGCCTCTATAGCTGACCATAATTGAGAAAGTGTCGCTGTTGCTTGATTTTGTGCACGAGCTGACTTCTCGATTACATTCTACACTCCTGCAAATTGAAATAAGAACACCGTGAATTCATTGTCCCAGGAAGGGGAAACTTTATTGACACATTCCTGGAGTCAGATACATCACATGATCACACTGACAGAACCACAGGCACATAGACACAGGCAACAGAGCATGCACAATGTCGGCACTACTACAGTGTATATCCACCTTTCGCAGCAATGCAGGCTGCTATTGTCCCATGGAGACGATCGTAGAGATGCTGGATGTAGTCCTGTGGAACGGCTTTCCATGCCATTTCCACCTGGCGCCTCAGTTGGACCAGCGTTCGTGCTGGACGTGCAGACCGCGTGAGACGGCGCTTCATCCAGTCCCAAACATGCTCAATGGGGGACAGATCCGGAGATCTTGCTGGCCAGGGTAGTTGACTTACACCTTCTAGAGCACGTTGGGTGGCACGGGATACATGCGGACGTGCATTGTCCTGTTGGAACAGCAAGTTCCCTTGCCGGTCTAGGAATGGTAGAACGATGGGTTCGATGACGGTTTGGATGTACCGTGCACTATTCAGTGTCCCCTCGACGATCACCAGTGGTGTACGGCCAGTGTAGGAGATCGCTCCCCACACCATGATGCCGGGTGTTGGCCTGTGTGCCTCGGTCGTGTGCAGTCCTGATTGTGGCGCTCACCTGCACGGCGCCAAACACGCATACGACCATCATTGGCACCAAGGCAGAAGCGACTCTCATCGCTGAAGACGACACGTCTCCATTCGTCCCTCCATTCACGCCTGTCGCGACACCACTGGAGGCGGGCTGCACGATGTTGGGGCGTGAGCGGAAGACGGCCTAACGGTGTGCGGGACCGTAGCCCAGCTTCATGGAGACGGTTGCGAATGGTCCTCGCCGATACCCCAGGAGCAACAGTGTCCCTAATTTGCTGGGAAGTGGCGGTGCGGTCCCCTACGGCACTGCGTAGGATCCTACGGTCTTGGCGTGCATCCGTGCGTCGCTGCGGTCCGGTCCCAGGTCGACGGGCACGTGCACCTTCCGCCGACCACTGGCGACAACATCGATGTACTGTGGAGACCTCACGCCCCACGTGTTGAGCAATTCGGCGGTACGTCCACCCGGCCTCCCGCATGCCCACTATACGCCCTCGCTCAAAGTCCGTCAACTGCACATACGGTTCACGTCCACGCTGTCGCGGCATGCTAGCAGTGTTAAAGACTGCGATGGAGCTCCGTATGCCACGGCAAACTGGCTGACACTGACGGCGGCGGTGCACAAATGCTGCGCAGCTAGCGCCATTCGACGGCCAACGCCGCGGTTCTTGGTGTGTCCGCTGTGCCGTGCGTGTGATCATTGCTTGTACAGCCCTCTCGCAGTGTCCGGAGCAAGTATGGTGGGTCTGACACACCGGTGTCAATGTGTTCTTTTTTCCATTTCCAGGAGTGTATAAATATTCTATAAGATTCAGGTAGGGCAATCTGGATGCCGAATCATTCGCTCCAAGTGTCCCGAATGTTCTTCAAACGAATCGTGAAAAATTGTGGCCCGGTGACATGGCGCATTGTCGTCCGTAAAAATTCCATCGTTTTTTGGAAACATGATGACCATGAATGGGTTCAAATGGTCTCAAAATAGACGGACATCAACGTTTGCATTCAATAATCGATTCAGTTGGACAGGAGGACCCAATCCATGCCATGTAAACGCACTCATACCGTTATGGAGCCACCATCAACTTGCATAGTGCCTGGTTGACAACTTAGGGCCATGGCTTAGTAAGGTCTGCGCCACACTCGAACCAACTGAAACAGGGACTCATCTGATCAGCCCCAGTTTTCCATTCGTCTAGGGTCTAACCGAAATGGCTACGAGCTCAGGAGATGCACTGCAGGCTATATTGTGCTGTTAGCAAAGGCACTGCCGTCGGTCGTCTGCTGCCATAGCACACTGACACCAAATTTCACCGCACTGTCCTAACGGATACGTTCGTCGAACGTCCCATATTAATTTAAGCGGTTATTTTACGCAGTGTTGCTTGTTTGTTAGCACTGGAAACTCTACGCAACAGCGGCTGCTCTAGGTCGTTAAGTGAAGGCGGTCGGCCACTTAACTGTCGTTGGTAAGAGGTAATGATTGGCGCTGTGGATCTCGGAATACTGAATTCCGTAACAGTTTCTGATATGGAATGTCCCATGCGTCTAGCTCCAATTACTATTCCACGTCCAGTCTGTTGATTCCCGTTTGCGCGGCCATAATCAAGTCGGAAACCTCTTCACATGAATCGCCTGCGTACAAACGACAGGTCCGCCAGTGGGCTGCCCGTTTATACCTCGTTTAAGCGATACTACCGCCCTCTGAATATGAGCATGTCGTTATCCTGTGACGTTTGTCACCTTAATATATGTCCGTGAAATACGTCTCCCACTGAACTTACTGGGGGTAGTTTAATAACGCAGATACCAAACGGAGCGGGCGAAATTCGTGGCAAGAATTAAAGCCTCAGCCGGCAAACGCGTACGTCAGTGTTCCATCCGTCCCCTCGTAGCGCTTCCATTATCACGAGAGAACGCGCTGCCCCTTCCGCAGATATGCAGCGTGCAGCGACACGCGCCGCCAGAGATGCAGCTCAGAGCCAGCTGGCCGCGCTGACGTCACGCGGCTCGAGAGCGCGGGCTACTTTAGCTTTAGCGTCGCCGGCGCGTTTGCATTCTAATTGCGGAGCGGGCCGCGCGATTATTTCTGAAGCGCTCGCCGCCGTCGCCGAACGGCAACTCGGAAGATTGCTCACTTCTTCCCGGAAGAGTCGGGAAATGCCGCCCCTGCGTGCGCGCGACTTCTCTGAAGAGACGTGAGGGGCTCGGCAGAAATAACGGCCTGAATAACGCGGACACGCTTCCTAAAGGGGCGTGCGCTGCTGTTGCGACTGGGAGCATTCACAGCCAAGTTGGTGACGAGGCGCCGCGTTCACACGGGTGACGGGACGCATGCCGGCTAGTGGCAGCAGTGGTGGAGCTTCGGTATTCCCGTTAGGCTTCTTGTACGGGGTGAGCGCAAGGTCTTTGTATGATTATGAAAATTTGTTTCAAAGGAACTATGCTAGGTACAGTTCGGGGCTTGTTCCAAACGGTAGTTTCACTCATGAAGTGTTTTTTTATCGGTACATTTCCACGTAGGCTCCATTTGTTATCCGTCGATCATCTAGGAGATGTTCAATTCTTCTCCATGTCATGCCAACATCTCTTGCACAGCTCGTATTCCTCCCGTGTCTGCACACCAGAAATTACTGAACTCAACACTTTACTCTTAACGTAACCCCACAAAAAAGTGAAGAGGTGTTACGTCTGGTGAATGTGGTGAATGTCGGACCGTCTCTACCGATCCATCCTCCTGAAAAGGTTTCAGCCAAGAACTTGTGAAGAAATACCCCTCTCCCCGTGGTTTGAAATTACTGTGCCGCGCGGGGTTAGCCGAGCGGTCTAGCCGGCACGGTAACTCAGCGTGTTCGATCAGAGGGTTAGCTGCCCTCTGTAATAAAAAAAACTAAGTTAATGGATCAACGACGAACTGAAATGGGTGTCTTACGACGTCTGCACCAAGCAGATGCAAAAAAAAAAAAAAGGCGGTCTGAGGCGCTGCAGTCATGGACTGTGCGGTTGGTCCCGGCGGGGGTTCGAGTCCTCCCTCGGGCTCGGGCATGGGTGTGTGTGTTTGTCCTTAGGATAATTTAAGTTAAGTAGTGTGTAAGCTTAGGGACTGATGACCTTAGCAGGTAAGTCCCATAAGATTTCACACACATTTGAAATTTTTTTTTTTTTTTGAAATTACTGTAACTGAGGTACTTCGTAAAGTCTAGGTAAATTGTTGCCATAGTTATAGGCTCGGTGAAAAAAAAAAACATGTCCAATAACGTTGTTGTGCGCTAAACCACACAATACATTCACTTTCTGGCAGTCCTCTATCTACAGCACTACGATATGTGAGTTCTCTGACCCTCAGGTCTGGAAATTATGCCTATTTACTTTCCTGAGGATGTGAAAATTCGCCTCATCTGAAAAGTAATCTTCTTAAGATAGCCACTTTCCGCATTTTTCGCTCCAGCGTGTTCCTAGCAATCTCAGCACGTCTGGCTCTTTCATTTGACTTGTATGCATGGAAATACAGCCCTTTGTGTAGGGTCTGCACCAGAGTGCTCAGAGGTATTCGTATTTCTCTAGAAATACGACGCATCGATTTTCACGGACTGCGTTAGACTGTTTTCCGCACAGTAGCAATATTACCGTCCCTAATTCGAGGTCTACCACCACTTCTTGCCTTGTCTTTGGCACAGCCAGTCTCTTTTAACCGCGTCGCACTATCCTTTGACGCTGTTCATGGTTGGTGGATCTCGACCTTTGACACTTCCGTAATGTCGCTGAACTGTATTAGGCGCCCACGTTTCATGAAATCACACACTGCGCTTTCTCCTACATAGACGCCACTGTGACAGCAATACTTCCAAATTACTCTACCTGCACCAAAACAGAGAGAGAAAAAAATGAAATTAGATGCTGTCAGATCACATGTATTAAATGTATCGACAAAAATTCCATGAGGAGTTAAGCTTCTATTTGCAGAAGAACGGATAGGTATGTGGAAGTGTATTCATAAAAAACTTTTGATTTAAGCTACTGTTTGCAACAAACCAGGTAGCTGTACCTAAGATAATTCCTCAGAATTAAATTTTTGTAATGAGGGAAAGTCTTCATGCTCATCCTCTATGCTCTCTTGATGCAATTTTCTCCACCGTGTTAAGGAAATGAAAATAACATCGAAAATTCTCTGCATAATAGTCGTTTTTAATTATTAACTTCAGTTATGTGGTAATAAAGATACTAATTTACAGAAATAATTTAAATATGAGTGTATATAAAATCATAATTAATTAGGAAAAATACGAAATAAAATGAAGTAACGATGTAAAGAACGAAAATGAACGTATTAAACCGCATAAAATCTGGATTTCTTAGCACAGCATCCTCCCCTCACACAGATTAACGCTCAGTATACTAGATTGTGAGGCATGATGATGTGTCAAACCTGGATCGAATCCATGGCCCAGATAAACTGCTATCCGCCTTGTCCACCTGCCAGCCTGCATGTGGCTTTTGGGCGGTGCCCGGCAGTCCTGTATCTAACTGCCGGGCTGGTTCTAAACCCGGAAACACAACACACCAACAGTTACAAAACAGAAGAGAATTACCCGAATCACAGATAGTGAACGTTTTAATACTCGATCGGTTATAATTTTTTTCGTTCCTCTTATTTTTCCAAGCAGTATTCTGTTTTCCTCTGGTTATCCAACGCATTATTTAGCCTCCCTCTCTCTCTCTCTCTCTTTCTTTCTGTCTACTTGTCTGTGTGTGAGTGCACGCATATGCGTGTTTATGTCTGTGAAAGTGATGGAGACAGTGGCGGATACATATGGAGTGGGGGGGGGGGGCGCTCCCCCCGCCCCCCTTGCGGGACCGCCCCCATTGCCACCCGCGCCGCCCCCGCCACTGGAAACATTGACGATGAACCTCAAGAGAATCAAGATGAAGAGCGTAGCGTTACTGATGAAGTATTAGGTACTACGATTCTAAGGAGAATGGATAGTCTTTCTCAATCACTGGAGAACTGTGTGGGTATATGCTGTGAAGGTTGCTTAGTTAATACGTTAGAATTGAAAGGAGCTGTGGCTACAATAAAAAAGAAAGCTATCAACGCGCAAGTATCACTGTGTCGAAGTCATCAGTCAACCTCGCTGTCTCTCGCAGTTGCAAAATTATAAGTGTGAGAAACTCACGTGGTACTATCGAAAAAGTAGTATCGTTCTTTACAGCGTCTAGAAAACGGTTCGCAACATTGAAGAGTCACCGAAAACACTTGCTGCAGTCACACTGTCAAACGAGATGGGCTGAGCCACATGATGCTGTTATTCAATTCGCAGCTGATCCCGGAACAGTTCGCCAAGTTCTTAAAGAAATACAGTGTTGAAGGGACAGGACAACGGCTGATAAAGCCAATATTCTCCTTCAAGCTCTCTTTAATTGTGAGTTTATTATCACTCTGTTTACACGGAGTGACATTAGGAGCGTAACGTACCCAGTCAGCAAAGACTTACAAGACCCTAATTTGGACGTCGCGATGTCAAAAGCAAAGTTACATTCGACGCTCAAGGTGTACGACAGATAGCCACTTTGCTCGTATTGTTGAAGAGGTGAAGCCAGTTATGGAAGAGTTAGACGTGGAGATGAGTGTTCCTCGTCTTACAGGCAGGCAAAGACACACGGAAAACTGCGATCATAATGATGATGATGTGACGTATTTGAAAAGAACTGTTTTTATTCCAACACTGGACCATGTTACGACTGACATGAGAGAACGTTTTGCTGAAGAAAATATTTATCATTTAAAATACAACATCCTTTTGCCCCCACAACTACTGAAACATAACGGTAATGATCTGCCATATAAGTTGAATCAGTGCGTAACTAAACTACCGTTATTTGAAGAAGAATCACTCTTTGAGAGACTAATGGGAGAGATTCTTAAATACAAGCAATCGAGCATAAACGCCCTTAATGATCGTGATTCTCTTCTGCAGGTGTTGTCTGTTTGTCCTAGATCTCACTATCCTACTTCGCACACGCTGTACAAAATATGTGCTTGTCTTCCCGCATCTGTTGCTACAGTAGAAAGAAGTTTTTCAGCACAAGACATGTCTGAGGTCGACAGTGAAGGAGGGTCGACTTAATGGCTTAGCTTTGTTGAACACACACCCTGACATTGATTGCCCTATTGACGATGTGATTAACCAATCTACCAGGAAAAACGGAAAAGGAAGGGCTTTCAAAATTCGAAACTTTGATAGTGAAACTCACAGCTCATAATACCATACTGATTTCTTAGAGGAAAGGAAGCTATATCTGAAGTACTAAGGAATTCACTCCTTGTGTACCATGAATAACAAACAAGAGGAGTACCGAAAGGTATAGCTGTTGCCTGTCTTATTCCACGTAGTTATTTTAATGTATCAGATTATTACTGACAGACAGACAATCTACTGCATGTCAGCACTGTCTCCGTTGATAGACAAGTCTCTAGTTCAACCCAATGGCAAGAAACACTTCACTCCTTTTTTTTCCTTTTAGCTTTTTCCTTACCTGAAATCGAGATCTATATTTACTTAACTCAATGTTGAACGCCGTGTTATCTAGGCACAGAAGCTTTGTGTCTTTGTAGTATACATATTTCACCTAATTTTTAATAATAAAACACAAACAGTAAGCGTTCTTCAGACTTTGTTATCATAGCTAAGCAGTATTTCCCTTAAAAAGCCACTGTCTGTCGAAACTGACTACCATCGTGAAATTCAATGCTATGCTGATGAACATTTTGGCAAATTGGATATTAAGTAGATGTTGGATAATTGACAGAGTCATTTTATGTCTGACAGTGCATCCTAGAAACAACAGAAAACATTGGACCGTTTCATTGAATTAATGAAAGTCATGTAGAGATTTCTAACTAAAGGAATTGGCTGCTGGTGTGAATTATAAACCACAAGACTGGTTTATGTAGCAGCAGGGTGCTTAACTCCAGAAGAAATATACGCTATATACCTTTAAACTGCAAACAGTTTTAAAATATAATTGTCTTCATTAGTGTTAAATACTCTCAGCAGTACACCAATCCGCTCTTCTGTATGTCTTCATTTCTACATACGTAGCACACCGTACATCACCCACAACACTGTGCAATGAACATGTAAATCGAATGAAAATAGCCAATTCCTATCAGTTCTAATGTGCTGATCGAGAAATATCACAAAGCCAATTCAAAATTAGCTCTGGTTTTCATTTTACATGGTTTTATTATGGTGAAATAATTATATAAAGATTTTATGTTAAGTTTAAAATCAAATATTATAATGGTTGTCAGAGTCGTAATAAGTAGTAACAATGGATTATATTATCGTCCCTGGTCTTACTTGTGTGCAATATTTTGGATACAAACATTTTGATTCCAATTTTAGTGATCTTTTTGTCTCCCTCCTCTTCAACTTCAGTGACTTTATTAATGCTATTAGGTATGCTGTTAGGGTACACAAAATATCGCTGCCTTCTCTGTGAATGGGATAGCCAAGCTCGTGCATCTCATTACAGTAAACATGAATGGCCCACCAGAAAATCTCTTCAACCAGGTATAAAGAACATTAAGAGTGAACCTCTAGTAGACACTAAAAAGATTCTTCTCCCTCCCTTGCTCATCAAGTTGGGTCTCATGAAAAACTTTGTTAAGGGAATGATCAAAGATGGTGACGCGTTTAAGTACTTAAGGCAAAAATTCCCTTACTTAAATGATGTAGGCCCACAGATTCGAGAGCTTTTAGGAGACCACACATTTTATGGAATCATATATGGTGATAAATGTCGTGTGACGAGGGCCTCCCGTCGGGTAGACCGCTCGTCTGGTGCAAGTCTTTCGATTTGACGCCACTTCAGCGACTTGCGCGTCGATGGGGATGAAATGATGATGATTAGGGCAACACTACACCCAGTCCCTGAGCGGAGAAAATCTCCGACGCACATCTTGGAACATGGATGCATATTTAGTTAGTGAGTTATTTAGACAAAAATGTAGACTACTTAAAAAAAACAACTAGAGCTAAATAATTATTAAGATGATGATTTTGTATAATTTTATACTGAAATAAACATAAGTAACTCAAAATCATGCAATTTACACACTTTCACTTCAAATTTGTAGTTCAGTGTAATTAATCTGCTGCATTATGACGTATTGATCGCCCCCAGCGATTCCTTCCCTCAGTAGCTCCTTCTGCTATTATTCCAATGATGTAATTGTTTCTTAAAATGTGTCCTACGTCTTTGTTTGTTCTTGTGGGTTTCTCACTCAGAGAGATCTGGTTTCCTGCATTATTCTCAGCATATCTTGATTGGTAACTCTCTCTAACTAATCTTCAACAGCCGTTTGTAGTGACAGTATCACCCACATGTCTGTACATTTTAGATCTGATTTTTTTTAGCACTCTGAGCATCTCTTTCCACATAATATTAACGAATGCCTTTTCCAGGTCTCCAAAGGCAACATAAGTTGCTAAATTTTTCTGTAATGTCAAAATAACATAAAACAAAGTGCAAAATGAACATGGGATAGGCAATGTCACACTTACAGAAAAGTGGTTGTAGAGATTAGGTGATCCTTCTTCTCTGGAAATTTGCGACACACTTCGTTCAAATGTTCAAATGTGTGTGAGATCTTATGGGACTTAACTGCTAAGGTCATCAGTCCCTAAGCTTACACACTACTTAGCCTAAATTATCCTAAGGACAAACACACACACCCATGCCCGAGAGAGGACTCGAACCTCCGCCGGGACCAGCCGCACAGGACACACTTCGTCACCAGTATTTATCTTCCAAAGCTGTTTACCGACATGCTGCAGTTAACGATAATCATTTATTGTGATATGAAGGATATCTGAAAATCTGTCGAGAAGAACATTGCAAACCACGTACTATTTCTTTATCCTTCATCGGTATGAAATTAGCCTTCCAAATAGGGACTAAATAATTAATTAATATTATTTGAAGGATAAATATTATTGTTGACGTGTCTTATGTAGATAATAAGTATTTCAATTTCTGATTAATGTAACTTTTCAGAGCGCCTTCAAGGTTGATGCAACGGTTCATTACGGTGCAATTTTAGCATCCTATGGGCCCTTCATATACTAGCTTCAGAGTATTATCAATTTCTAGTGACTCTCTATGTTCACGTCATGCAGAGGTTTTAAGTTTTTTGTATGCAATCTTCTCTTCTTTACAAATATCTTCGATTTAGATGTCCTATTTATTTTTCTGCTTCGAAATCTAGGTGGTTTGCTTTTCATCAACATCTAATCATCTGTCTTTATATATTAAATCATGTTATTTTATCATTCCAACGAGATTACAATATTTTTTTGTGAAGTTAACTTCACATTTTGTTCGGTGGATGACGCTTTTGAAAATGTATTTTCTCGTGTAAGAACGCATTTGATCTAACACGATCCTCAAATTTGTATGAAGTGTCTAAAACTTGAATTCGAGAAGGTGCCAGTAGTCATCAGCATCTCAGCCCTTATCTCTCGCTCAAGTGTGACTTTAGATTTGTGTACTGCATTCCACTACTTCTATAGTGCCGCTACGACCGCTATTCTATGTGAGAACTACTTACCAATGGGTGCGTCTCTTTACTTCTGATTGCATCTACAAATACATTAACATAATAAGTTTAGTGTCTGGTACTAACTGGGAGTGGCCCGATTTTGGACGCACGGGAACGTGACGGAAGGCATCTGCTTCGTCACGATTCGTGTCGAACACATCTGACCACTACAAGAGAAGATCGTCGTACTGTGCGCCAAGTACATCATAACCTGTTGACATCTGCGCCTGCCATCCAAGAACAAGCAATGGACTTCTGCAACTTCCTGTGTCATACTGCACCACTCATCGGAGACTAGCACTAGCCGGACTAGGAATAACCATCCCATGCGTCGGCTGGTGCTAACTCCGCAAAACAAACGTCTGCGTGTGGAATGTTGCTCTGAACGAGAATCGTGAACAGCTGATGACTATCGTGGCATTGTGTTCAGCGATAATTCGCGGTTCTGCACTCTCCCGATGGGTATCCTCGGCGATTATGGCGGCGACCGGGGAGCCGTCCTATTTGTCCAGTGTTTTGGAAAGGCGCAACATTGTTTCTCGTGGCGTCATGGTGTGGGAAATTATCAAGTACGAGCAGCTCACAACTGGTAGTGATTGAGAGACCTATGGCGGCACAACGGTACGGCACGGACATGTTACTTCCTCGTGTATTACCTCTCATGCGACGGTAACATGGTGCCATTTTTCAACAGGACACTGCTCTTCCACACTCGAACGTGCTTTACTAACTATCTGCATGATGTGGGGGTACTCCATGGCCTGCAACATAACGTCTCACAACTGCTCAACCCGTGAAGTTCCGTTTCGTTTCCACCTCTCCATCTGGGTGCTTCACTTTCTTTTCTCATTTCATTTTGTGTAATCGACACATGAGTTTCTTTTTCTTGATATAAAACATCTTCAGTGGTCTGGAATGAAACATTCGAGTATTTGCAAATTGACAGATGTAAAGACAGTTCACTACAAAAGACATTGAAGATGTGATTTTACTTGCGGCATTTTATGTCCGATTTCCGCATTGTCAAAAATATTTTTTGCCTTATCTCATGTTGGTTTGTAGCACTACATATTTCGTGACGTAAAATACGATACTATTTATATCGTCAACTCCCACACCATCCCTTCATTTCGCTCACCTATTAAATAGATAACATAACTGAAACGACATAAAACACATACGCATTAAGACAGATGAAGAGAACACATTTTACTTCAAATGTAAACCAAAACCAGCTGTTCAGTGGCCCAAAAACACACAGAGACACGTTTAGCCAGGAATATGCAAACAAGCAGTAATGTTGTCATATTGTGTCTTATTTCACCCCAAAAATGTGTAGTGCTGCAAACCAACCTGAGATAGGTGAAAAACAAGTGTGCTAAGCGAAGAGATATCTTAAAAATGTGCACGCAGACGATACTTCCTGATGTAAGGAAAAATCGGTTATGAAATACCGTAAGTGATATCACACATCCGTATCTTCTGTAATTAACTGTGTTTCGATCTAGAAAGCAAATCAAAATTCGAAATACATTTCATTTCATACCACTGATTATATTTCGCACCAATAAAACGAAATGCTTATCATTATGTAAACACGTATTTTGTGGAAGTTGCATAGACGGATTTTAAATACCTTTCATAATTGTAAAGCAACTGCGGACACTATGATCACACAAATGTAGTGTCTGGTAGTTCAAAGGATACTTTCTACGAACTGTGCCACAGCTGTATGATCCTCTAATCTGTCCTGTACGATGCACGTGTAATATGTGCCCCTCCATTTCATATACCTTCGAGTATCCCATCAGTTAGTTCAACAGCTTCAAAGCCATTTTAACTGCTCATCGCAGTGCGTAATGCATCCTGAGTACACAATAGCGGTTGGTGCCGGTCGTTTCTATACTTTGCCTCTCAATGACTTTGTTTGCTAATTTGAATGATCCGTAACATTTGATTTACTTTTTATACTTGCTGTGATGGATTATATAACCATCTGACGAGTCAACGCCGATTCAGTTGTGAGTGAATGAAGTGAATGTGGTCCAGTAGACAGTAATGTTTCTTTCATTGATTAAAACTAATTACTTATAAAATTCTTTTTTACTTTCAGGTCAGTAAGCGAGGCAGTCGTGTGGGAACTGATAGTGGTGAGTCGAAACAAAATGCACATTCACATAAATGTTTTGTAGAGAGTAAGTCATGAGACATTCCATAACGGTGAAACGACTGGGAGTTCCCTGCTTTACACTAGCTGCCTGAAATAGAAAAATTGGTTAAACATAAGAGATATACCATGCATGTAATTCATCTCCAGTTATCTCACAATATTAAGAGAAAAAAAATGGTATTTGTGGATATACGATAGCCCTGAGTAGCGGAAAACAGATATAGGCAGAGTCGTAACTAACTTACTGTGATAGAAGTAGTAATGTTCGCATGGTCAGACTGATGTTACGGGGTTTGCGTAAAATAAGTTTTCGCAAGTTTTCACAGAATTGCCTCTTGTCACTTCTCGCACTGCTGTTGTCTCCATTCTAACAAAACGGTTTTAGTGATTTTACCTTGCTGACATAATTGCGTAGTAGGACCTTCGGTGCGCAGTAGAGTCCCATAAAGCTCCCACGTCAATATTTTCAGTATTCTTTGCTTATCTTCTTAATATATTAAATGTTACTAGAATATAGTGTAGTGACCATAAACAGAAGTCACTGGAAGTTCACAATATATTTTTTTTGACATTACTTGTGGGCAACTTACCAGAACTTTGTTGGAATAAAGATACGAGTCCGTCTGGTTGTTTACTGTCTCAACATTTTTGCGTGATTGGAGAGGAGCGGTTTCATTATTTTGTCGTCGAAAATTTTTCTCATATGAGCAAACAAAAATTTTATAATCTGTCGACAACAGTATAAATTTGTTTTGAGGCCTGACACGGGGCCTGTTATATGTGAAAAGATGCTATCGAACATTCATGGCACACATGTAGAGAATTGGAATTCCGGCTGCACCCTGGTGTCCAAAATTATAGCGACAAACGGAAATTTTGTAAGGTTGCGTTTATTTTTCCACAAAACAGTATAAACAAGTGAGTGTAAAGTAGAAACAATGTAAAGAATAAAGAACCTAATCCGCTGCAACATGCATAACAATAAACAGCAATATTCTTCGTTTTTTTCAACTTAACGGATTTGCACACACATTCTGACAACTGGTTAATGTGCTCAGTATGGGGTTGACCACCTCTGTTACCAGTAGAGGCCTAACAACGACGGGACATGCTGTGAATGATATAAATCTTATGTTGAGGCAATAACACCCATTCTTCCTGCAGAGCTGCTCACAAGTCGTGGAGAGTGGGTGGTGGATGCTGACGTGATGCAACCCGTCTCCAGAGTGCATCTCAGTCATGCTCTATGGCATTCAGATCGGGAGAGCGAGAGGCCACGTTATGCGTGTAATATCTTCAGTTTCCAAAAAAACATAAACCATCCGTTCTCTATGAGGTCGAGCATTATCGTCGATCAATACCAAGTCTGGGCCCACAGCACCTCTCAGCAACCGCGCATGAGACCCCAAGATATCCTCACTGTACCTGACAGCAGTTAAGCCTTGCTGATTCAACCGTACAATTTCGTGAAGAGGAGTTCGAGTGGTCAACACAGTCATAGGTAAACAAACAGTAGGTCTCCAACAATAAAGGCTACTCTGCTGAAGCCTCCTGTACACCGTTTGCCTCGGGAGCCCCGCAGCGTGGGAGGACAGAGGCCAGTTGCATGCAGTAGTAGGGCGGAACCGTCGTTCCCTTACAGTCAAATGACGGTCCACTCTTTCTGATGTCTCACGATGTCGACCCTGTCCTTATGTCCGGGATACAGTTTCTGTCTCTATAAACTGTCACCTCGTCCGAGAAACAACAGAACGATTTCCATTAAGCCATCGGGCCACATCAGTTTGCGACACACCTGCTTCCACCGTTCCTATGCCCCTCCACAGAAGAGAGTCTGTACGCGTCTTCTCTGTACCGTACCGCACCGCCTGTGACTGTGTATACAGGGATTGTGGATGTGTGACTACCCTGCAAACACTACTCCGCCTGATAGGTGTCTGACGTCGTTTCTGGCGTGGTTGTCCGTTGATCGGAATGCCACCTTCCGCGCAGAGCACGATCGTAACATCTGTTGACAATTTGTACGATTATATGGTGAATCAGACACAGGACAGAGAAATAGCAGTTTGTTGCTTTATTTTTGGACACCAATGTATTTCGGAGTTCCGTTGTGGTAAATTCATCATATTATGGTGTACTGTGTAACTGAAGCTATTTATTATTAGTTTACGCACTTTATCTTTCTATTTGGTCAGGCACTCTTTCTTGTCCGCCTCTGTCTCCACAGTGAGGTTAATATCAAAAATCCGCGCCCGGGTTCCCGGGTTCGATTCCCGGCGGGGTCAGGGATTTTCTCTGCCTCGTGATGACTGGGTGTTGTGTGATGTCCTTAGGTTAGTTAGGTTTAAGTAGTTCTAAGTTCTAGGGGACTGATGACCGTAGATGTTAAGTCCCATAGTGCTCAGAGCTATTTGAACCATTTGAACATCAAAAATAACAACACAGAAATGTTTCTGTAATGGTGAAACAGTCCCGTGGCTCTCAGGGAATACTGTACCACCCCACAGCGGCCAACCAAGCCAATAGTGACTTTCAGGTCACATACTGGATGAGCTTGCTAATGGGATGACGTGTGGCATTTATCTGGAAAAGGTGTTAAAATCGAGTCCCATGCGCACGGGCAACGCATTTTGAGGCCAAATAGTTGGATATCTGAGCACAGCTCTTGCACTTGTGTGAATAGAAAACAGCGAAGAATGTCATCCAGGTTTGATCATTATCACACCTGACCGCTCAACAGTCACTCAATACCAAGTTCTGAGGTTCAATGCTACTAGTAGCCTATGTTTAATGTTTACGGCTACCTGAGCAGTTACATGTGCCTCAGGTAGTGTACTAATGGGAAATTGGTTTAGTGTCATATGGCACCTCATTTTGCCCAGATGACGACCACTAGAACTGTGTAATAGGAAATGTGGAACACCCTACTCGCGAAGGCTATTGTTTCTTAAGCTCCGATTGGTTGCAAAATTAACACCACAGTGAAAATTCGATGAAGCTTTGCGCAAATGTATTGTGCAGTGTCTCTAGTAAGCCTGTCGATCGCGTCAAGTCGCAGTTTTCAGATGAGAGTACAGAGTGAGTACGTAAAGATGCCTAGAATAATAGGCTCTTCCGCCAAGTATGAAGTGCGTGCTGTTGTTTCTTCACAAGGAAAGATTCCGCCTTATTTCATGCATCCCATATAGCATAACTGTCATGCGTGACAACAAAGCAACGATGCAAGAACTTTGAAGCCAGACTCACAGACATTCATGATGCAGACTGTAAGGGAAGTAGACAAGTGTCAGCCGGTGATCTTATTCAGCGAGTGGCTCAGGCCATTCGAGCAAATCGTCTACGAAGGGCAATTCAGACGAAGCGAAGAGCAATACGTCAGTCATTGTCCTTCTTCAACAACGACGCTTCTGCAGAGTTTTCTCTGCGAAGTGTTTAATAACCCACCATACCGTCGAAACTTGTTTCCCTCTGATTGTTATCTCTTTGCTCACATGAACCACTGGCTGTGAGGACAGCATATGCGCACAGAAAACGAGCAGCAGACCAGCGTAGAGAATTGGCGGAAAGCAAAGGAGGCTGCCTTCTATGATGAGGTTACTGAAAAGTTAGCAGGACGATACGAAAAATGTATAAGCCGGAGCGGCTGCTATGTAGAGAAGTAGGTGGAAGGGCTAACTTAATGTTGCAAATAAGACATTTGTAATTTTCGCTGTTGTTTCCGTTTCGCGACTGATCGAACTTCCGTCCTCGTATTTTCACTCGAAGGATTGGACTCAGGAGCAAGTAGCTTGATGGTAAGAGGGAGGGATCAGGCATGCCACCACAATTTGAACGCACCCCTGCTCTGTCATCAGCATTAATCCCCGGGGGAGTGGAAAGAGTGGGGGGGGGGGGGCGGAGGGGTTCAGGGTCGTTATACATCAGTCTTCTGACTGGTTTGATGCGCCCTGCACGACTTCCAGTCCAAGCAAACCTCCCCATGTAAGCATCTCGCAATAACACGCTAAAGGTCCCCAATTATTTGTTAGATTTCTGTGGCTCCCCCTATAATTTTGGATGTATAGTTTCCTCTAGCAACATGGCTGTTACTCTCTTATCTCTGAACACGTGATGTATCAACTTGTCCCTTCTTCTAATCAATATCTTCCACATATTCCCTTCATCCCTGATCCTACGGAGAACCTCGCCATTTCTTACCTCATCCGCCCAATCATTCTCAGCACCTTTTTGTAACACCGCTTCTCACACGTTTTTTTTTCTCTTCTTTTCCCGTTGCTCCACAGCCCATGATTACAAATTCACGCTCCCGGCGTACATTCTGAGAAATTTATTCCTTACAGTAGTGCCTATGGTATTAGTAGACTTATTTTAGTATTGTGCCTGTGCTAGTCTACCGTCAGCAGTATCGTGACTTACCAGGAGAGGCGACATATTACCAAGCTTGGGGCGAATTATTTCACCACATTGCACTGAGCAGTTAATACAACTACTCTCTCTGACAGCGGTTTCTGTACCGTAAGCGAGAATGTGGCTTTGTGTTTTAGAACCCATCACATATTGTTGATGACGTTTTTGTTGTTATTGTTGGTGGTGATGGTTTTGTCTTACACTGACCTCGTGAGTCGCGAGAAACTCAGTCTAGCTTCTTTATCACCGTACTTTCCTCATCTTTGTCCAATATCCCTAGGAAGTTAGGTACGCATTAGCTTTAGTAGTTTACGCTACCATTACTCGTGCTTTTCAGAGCTAATTTTTTGTATGATAACCAAATTAATTATTTTGTGTTTCAGGAACATACACAATCGATAAGCTTTTTGATCTGGTTTCTACACCGCTCTTTATCTAAATCTTATATCCGTACAGCTTTTTTGTATTACTTACATTCCCATTTGCTTCGTTCTACATCCTTCTTCATTTCGAGCATGTGCTGTGTTTCAACTCAAATGATCTCGTTGAGGACGGGATATTAAATCCTAATCTTCCTTTCCTATGGATTAGTGGTTTAAACGGTTGGACTGTAATGCCATTAGTAATGAAGGGAGGAATATATAGCTTCGACGAATCGTGTGAAACTAAGTTTTAAATAGGGCGCAGCCTACAGTGAGGAGAACGTTGACATTAAAGTGTGATGATTTTATCGGAAATTAGAAGCGCGGTGCACCCGAGTGCATGGTACAGAGCGGCGTTGCGCATTTCATATAACACTGAGTTCTGGTTCCGCAGAATTATTTTGTTGTGCCTCTGGCCCCGGTCTGTCTTAAGAACTATTCCGCGAAACAAGTGCCCAGGATAAATTAATCCACCCTGTGTCTGTCGTAATAGAGATCTGTGTTATAATCGTGGCTCATTTAGGAGGTGGTGAAAGGAGAATTCCACACATCATGGAGTCCCGGCACCAAAAGTACACAATATGCCGTGGGGTACAAACCAAATGTTACAAACAGTTTTCGACGGTAATCGTTGGTTCCGCCAACTATACTAAATTAAACTAAACTAAATTTGATCTTAAAAATGCGAAAATGGGTACAAGATAAAACATTGCTAATATTTCGTAACGAAATAATTTTCTGTCACTCATCATAGACATGAGTCATTCGCCCCTGTAGAACGTATTCTCTGATCAGAAATGGTGTACATAGTAACAGCAGTTGACTTAATGATGAACTATGACATAGCCACAGTTAAGGACAAATGGACCCAATGTTTAAAATTTGTAGAATTAAGAACAGCTTTTGATCACAAATCTTTTTTTCTTTTCTTTTACTTCCTGTTTACAATACATGTATGTGTGATTTAGTGGATAACGTCGGTAGCCCCATGAAACTGTTTGGAGATGGTAGGGTTGTCTGTAAGTAGGTGTCAACGTCAGAAGATTGCTCCGAACTACAGAAAGACGTGCAGAGGATTGATGAGTAGTGTAGGCTCTGGCAGTTGACTCTCAACCCAAAACAGACTGCAGAGGATTGATGAGTAGTGTAGGCTCTGGCAGTTGACTCTCAACCCAAAAAAGACTGCAGAGGATTTATGAGTAGTGTAGGCTCTGGCAGTTGACTCTCAACCCAAAAAAGACGGCAGAGGATTGATGAGTAGTGTAGGCTCTGGCAGTTGACTCTCAACCCAAAAAAGACTACAGAAGATTGATGAGTAGTGGAGGCTCTGGCAGTTGACTCTCAACCCAAAAAAGCAACATAGTAGAAGTCCATTACTGTACAATTACGCTATTGATGACGAGTTGCTGCAAACAGTGACTCCAGTGAAGCACTAACTGTTACTATTCGGAGCGATATTAAGTGGAATGACCACATAAGACAAATAGTGAGAGAAGCATATGCCAGATAGAGATTCATAGGAAGAATCTTTAGCAGATGTAATTCATTCGTGATAGGAGTGGCTTACAACGCTCTTGTTGGATCGATTCTTGAGCACCACTCATCAGGCTGCAACCCTTACCAGGTTGGATTCATAGACTAGGTAAGCAAATTCCAACGAAGAGCGGCGCGTTTCGTCACGAGGCCCTGTAGCTGGTGCGAGAGCGGTACGGAGCTGCTCAAATTCCAGTGGCAGACGCTACATGAGAACGCTGTGTATTGCGGAGACATTTACTATTGAAATTCGAGAGAGTGCGTCCCCCGAAGAGCCGGAAAACATATTGCTTCGTTCCGTGTACGTCTCGAGAGATACCGTAACGAGAAAATTCGAGAAATTAGGGTTAATACAGGAGCTCTATCACCAGTCATTCTTCCCATGCGACATTCGCAAATGCAACAGGGAATGGGGGATGAGGTAATGTTACCAGAAATACCTTCTGCCGCACACCGTCAGGTGGCTCGCGAAGTGTAGACGCCACGCGGGATTAGCCGAGCCGTCTAGGGCGCTGCAGTCATGGACTGTGCGGCTGGTCCCGGTGGAGGTTCGAGTCCTCCCTCGGGCATGGGTGTGTGTGTGTTTGCCCGTAGGATAATTTAGGTTAAGTAGGGTGTAAGCTTATGGACTGATGACCTTAGCAGTTATGTTCCATAAGATTTCACACACATTTGAACATTTTTGAAGTATAGACGTAGGTGTATGTGTCGATCTGTATGATCGTGATTAGATATGTCTATCTTCCTAAACTATTAGTACCTCCGTCTGAACAGACTGCACCGACCGACCGCCATGTCATCCCTAGATCATAGGCGTCACTGGATGCGGATAAGGAGAGGCATGTGGTTTGTACAGGGCACCCCCCGGCGGTTGTCAATTTACGAAACCAGACCCGTTACTTGTCAGTTACGTAGCTCCTCAATTGGCGTCATAAGGCCTGAGTGGACTTGCTTGTGAATACCACTCCGCAGCCCGAACGGTCAGCCATCAAAGTGGTAGCCAAGCCTGCCAGTGCTCAACTTCAGTGATCTCACGGCAACCGGTGTTGCCAATGCGGCAAGACCTTTGGCTAAACTAGTAAACGAAACATCAAAAACTTTTAGCCAGATAGTCTCCGTCAAAATTATGATAAAGAAAATGAACACAAATAACTCGTAATCTAGGATCACAATATGCTGCTGGTGACCATACAGAGAGGGCTATTTATGTTCACGTGATGTATCATAGCTTTATTATGTTTTGCATATTTTTCGGTTTTTGTCTTTCATGGGACGTGTCAGTACATGAATTTACAACATAAAAGTAATAACAGATAAAAATAAATGTTCATGAACCTGAAAGAAAATCAGTCCATAAGTTTAAGCAAACGCTATCAGCAATACAATGAGAATCATCTTAATTTTTCAAGGAACTCCTCGACGGAATAGAAGGAGTGACCCATGAGGAAACTCTTCAGTTTCGATTTGAAAGCGCGTGCATTACTGCTAAGATTTTTGAATTCGAGTGGCAGCTTATTGAAAATGGATGCAGCAGTGTACTGCACACCTTTTTGCACAAGAGTTAAGGAAGTCCGATCCAGATGGAGGTTTGATTTCTGTCGAGTATTAACCGAGTGAGAGCTGCTTATTGTTGGAAATAAACTAATATTGGTAACGAGAAACGACAATAAGGAATATACATATTGAGAGGCCAATGTCAAAATACCCAGACTCGTGAACAGAGGTCGACAAGAGGTTCGTGAACTCACACCACTTACTGCCCGAAACGCCCGTTTCTGAGCCAAAAATATCCTTCTAGAATGGGAAGAGTTACCCCAAAACATAATACCATACGACATAAGTGAATGAAAATAAGCAAAGTAGACTAATTTACGTGTCGAAGTATCACTCACTTTCGATACCGTTCTAATAGTGAAAATGGCAGTATTAAGTCTTTGAACAAGATCCTGAACGTGGGCTTTCCACGACAGCTTACTATCTATCTGAACACATAGAAATTTGAACTGTTCAGTTTCACTAATCATATGCCCGTTCTGTGAGATTAAAACGTCAGGTTCTTTGACTTGTGTGTTAGAAACTGTAAAAACTGAGTCTTACTGTGATTTAACGTTAGTTTATTTTCTACAAGCCATGAACTGAGGTCATGTACTGCACTACTTGAAACCGAGTCAATGTTGCACACAACATCCTTTACTACCAAGCTAGTGTCATCAGCAAACAGAAATATTTTAGAGTTACCCATAATACTAGAGGGCATATCATTTATATAAATAAGGAACAGGAGCGGCTCCAACACTCATCCCTGGGGCACCCCCTACTTGGCAGTACCCCACTCAGATCCCACATCACAGCCGTTATCAACATTGTGAGTAATGACCTTTTGCTGCCTGTTGCTAAAGTAAGAGGTGAACTAATTGTGAGCTACTTCCCTTATTCCGTAATGGTCCAACTTCTGGAGCAATATTGTGAGATCAACACAGTCAAATGCCTTTGTTAAATAAAAAAATACGCCAAGCGTTCGAAACTTTTTGTTTAGCCCATCCAGTACCTCACAGAGAAAAGAGAATATAGCATTTTCAGCATTCAGCATTCAGCATTCTAAAGCCGAACTGTACATTCGATAGCAAATCGTGTGATATAAAATGATCAATTAATCTTACATACACAGCCTTTTCGATAACTTCTGCAAACACTGATGGCATAGTAATGAAGAATGAATAAAAATATTGTCTATGACTGTGCTACTATTCCCCTGCACCCTAGTTGGAAAAAACAGTTTGCATCAGATCATATGAATTTAGGAGATCTACCACCATCCTTTTTCTTGCACAATCATGTACAAAATTAATATTGAAGTCACCACATATAACTAATTTCTGGTACTTCCTACAAAGTGAATCAAGAACCCTCTCTAGCTTAAGCAAAAATGCTCTGAAGTCGGAGTTAGGGGACTTATAAACAACAGCAATTGGGAGGTTAGTGTCACTAAATTCAACTAATGCTCCATAACTTTCAAATATCTGTTCATCGCAGTGTCGTGATACGTCTATGGACTCAAATGAAATACTGTTTTTTACCTACAGAGCCACTCCCCCACCCCGCAAGGAACTCCTTGAGGAACAGCCAGCTAATCTGTAGCCTGGTAAAGGAAGCCTCTGAATTGTCAAATTATTTAAGTGGTGCTCTGATATACCAATAATTTCAGAGTTAACACCTATTAGCAGTTCACTAACTTTATCTCTAATACCTCTTATATTTTGATGAAATATGCTAATTCCTTCTCTACTTGGAAACATTACATCCTCTGGAGGTGAGCCCTTAGTTAGAGGCACTTCCTTTAAGCAGGTATACCTATCAGCTGGAATACACTTTCGGTAGAAAGTCGAAAACTATGGCCTCCAGCGAAAATTTCTCTCAGTGTCAGCACAAAATATAACTACATTAAATTTCCTTCAAAAAGGCCCTTTCCTTTTCTTCTGTTGACTAATAGTTTGCTTAGTTAAAACTCTAGCGCGATCCTCCGTGGCCTAGCGGCGGCCGAGCGAAACTCGTTCAAGGTCATCCGTGTTCGACAGCGTTATGGAATAACAGCACGAGCGAGAGTATGTGACAGTCTCACACGTAGTTTTTGAAGGCGTTGCGGTTTGCATAAAACCTATAGGTAAGAATATCTGAATGACCCTGTTTAATTATACTAGTTTAAAAAGACAGACATATTGATTGAAGATCATACAGATCGAAACCGGTCATAACATAAAAGAGAAAAATGTTTGTGATCAGTGCTGGTTTTAATTCTACAAATAGATTTAGTGTCAAAGGTTGTGATCTTATTGGAACGCAGTGCTACGCGCTCTTAGCATGGCTTACAAACAGAGCTACCTACTGTGGGTACAGCCAATGCTGTATCAGATGAACTTCAACTGTAGGCACACCTAAACGTAGCAGTCGCTTGTTAGGGGCAGTTCAAATGGACTCGAGACACGGTCTAGGGAGGGGCGTCGTTTGCAGTCTGTAATCACACCTCGGCTTGCTGTTAGAGGGCGCCAGAACTACAGCAGCTGAGGCGCCTTTCAGCTGCCTGATGGAGGGCTCTCCACGGCAACACCGCTCGCAGGTGGCCGCGGTGCTCTGTACTGATACCTCGGTCCACTGCCTCTGGAGAGGCTCTCGTGAAGCAGAGCTGCGACAAGTATCCGGAACCCGGTTACGGCTCACAGGAGCTGCTCGTGTCAGAGGACCGCAGCAAACAGGACCAGTGCCCTGCTGCAAGCTCTACCAAAGACAACCCACCCCGTAGCCGAGATCACTAGCGCACGGCTGTGGGGGGCACTCCGCTCAGAACGTAACCTATTCGAACCCAGGTGGTGGAAGAAACTGTCACCATCTATATTTGGCTGGTAATGAGAGCAGAGTTGAAGGCGTCAAGTTTCTGTAAACAGACTTAGTGAAAATCTCCTAGGTTAAATGCAAAACCTTCCTCCAGGGTCTCATGGAATGAGGCAGGCACGTTGCACTGTTGATTTTGATCCGTCCTTCGGATGGGGGCATTTAGCTCGGCGACCCCCTTCGTGCTACTCGAGAGGAGTAAGTTATGCGCTTGTAGCGGGTTCCATCTTCTCCTTTCTGCCATAATCATGGAACACAGACATAACACCACACCATAGAGACACGTCCACTTCAGTCAGCTGCATTCAACAGATACACTTAACACACAGTTCTCACATTTCGCAAAGGAAGAAAAACCTTTCCAATTAGATGGTCGAATCTATCTCTTACTACCAAAGTCGAGCTGTTAATGCAGCCTCAAATAATGAGAGAAAATTACAAATTCCAATTTTTGCAAAGATTATTTGAGAATTTTGTACGAAAACTGATAGAGTAAGTTGACAATCATTGTGAATCTGACGACTGTGAGCAGTTTGTTGGAGTGCGGTCGGAAATATTCATTGCTCTTGAAGCACTCAACGATGACAATTACTTTACCTTTTCGTCGGAATGTTTGCGGATGAGCAGCAAAAACAAACCCGTTATGTTCGGATATGTCATTAGTGGTGTCCCGCTAGACATAGTGACGTAGTTTAAATATCTGTGCGTAACGTTGCAGTGCCACACAAAACGGTACGAGCGTGTGAGGGTTGCGGTAGGGAAGGCGGATGGTCGACTTCGGTTTATTGGGAGAATTTTAGTAAAGTCTGGTTCATCTGTCAAGGAAACCCCATTTAGGACGCTAGAGCTACCTATTCTAGAGTACTACTCGAGTGTTTGGGATACGCACGAAGTCGGATTAAAAGAAGACATCGAAGTAATTCAGAGACGGGCTGTCAGCTTTGTTACGTATACGTTCGAACAACGCGAAAATGTCAGGGAAATGCTTCGGGAACTCAGATGGGAATCCCTGTAGGAAATGTAACGTTATTTTCGAGGAACACTACTGAGAAAATACAGAGTACCGGCATTTTAAGCTGACTGTAGAACGATCCTATTGCCGCCAAAACACATTTCGCTAAAGTAGGTTGACCAAATTATTTTCGGTGAAAACCGGGACAAATTCACCCGGGTGCCAATGGACACCTCATTCCACATGTATCCAGGTTTCTTAATTTTAAATATTAATGTTTTGTTGATACATTTTGTTAACCCGATTGTTATAACTAATAAGAGGATACAAAAGATTGATATAATCTAGATTATCTGTATAATTAATGACAGTTAATAAACGTATACAGTAACACAGAAATGTATTACGATTTTACAAAATTTTACAGCCATTCAACTTTTTATCAATTAATATTAACATAAGCTTTAGTATTACTGAGCACTTGTAGATAGAATTGACTGTCCTTGGAGAAAAGGGTATTTTTCACTGCCTCCAGCGTTCTTGATCATGTCTTTGTTCTTTGAGACACAGTGATGAAACAAATTTTTAAAATCTTGGTTAATGTGGCCGACACAATTTTATCTGAAGGGTATGACATATGTTTATTTATTCATCCACTTTCAGGCAGTTGCATTCAGTCGTTGTTGTCATGAGGAATTTTAGAAAACTGCTTTTACTTTGGGGATTTTATAATAGTGTCTACTATTTATTGAAATATACGCTATAACTAATGGGATGGTGGTGTCTTACAGTAAGAAACTATGCTAGAAACGACCTATTCCTAATAACGACAAATCTTTGAGGTTGATTTGTTGTAGTTATATTTTACTTACGTTGAAAATCATGCGTCATCTGCACGTCCAGACATGATAGTTCCTTTCTGCCACTCTGTCACGTATGCTCGTCGAACTATCATAGCAGTGTGGTTCCATCCAACCGGTTGGCTACATACGGAGATTGGACAAAAATATGAAAAAAAACAAGTGAGAAATGCATGCTTGAACACAAATACGGTTGTTAGCCAAATCTGCAGGCTGCGCTGCATTTGACCATGAACGGCACCTATGTTATGTCCTCAGTCCGGAACCGCGGGACTGCTACGGTCTCAGGTTCGAATCCTGCCTCGGGCATGGATGTGTGTGATGTCCTTAGGTTAGTTACGTTTAAGTAGTTCTAAGTTCTAGGGGACTGATGACCACAGATGTTAAGTCCCATAGTGCTCAGAGCCAGCCAGCTATGTTATGTCCACAATGCGTTGCAAGTGTCCATTGTGATCAGGACAGTGTTCTTTGAAATTGTTAAGTGCATTATTTTGCAGCTAAGTGGATTCAGACATGGGCAAATTAGTGGTGCTCGTATGCTTGGTACTTCGGCAACCAAGGTAGCTGAAATGTTTGGTGTTTGAAGGGGTACTGAAACGAAGATTGTTGCCTCATACAGGGGAAGCGGAAAAACATCAACCGCTAAATCACAGCGGGAACGAAAGTGCGTGTTGAGTGATCGTGGCAGTCGGTCATTGAAGACGGTTGTGACAAGAAGTAAAAGGACAACAGCTGGAGAATTCACTGCAGAACCGAATGTCTCATTCGCGAACCCTGCCAGCACCGAAGCAACAGAAAGGGACTTCCATAAGCAGGGGATAGCAGGGCGAGCTGGAATTTCAAAACCATTTATCAGCGATGCAGATGCCCGTAACAGGGAAACGTGGCTCCGAAATCATAAAACCTGAACAGTGGCCAATGGAAGAATTTCATTTGACAGGATGAGTCTTGCTTGACACTGTTTCCAACTTCTGGCCGAGTGAAACGTGGCGACGGTTCTGTTATGATTCGCGCAGCCATATCGAGGTATTCTGTGAGTCCCGAGGCTATTCCGCAAGGCCGCATTACTGCCTAGGATTGTGTGACCATTTTGGCTGATCAGGTCCAATCCATGGTGCAGTGGAATGCTGTATTCCAAGACGACACGGCCCCTGTTCACGCAGCTCCCATCGTCCATGACTGGTTTTGTGAAGACAAGGATGACATGTCACATCCGCCCTGGCCATCAGAGTCACCAGCTCTCAGTATTATTCAGCCTTTGTGGACTACTTTGGACAGGAGGGTGCGTGATCATTATCCATCTCCGTCGCCATTACCTGTACTCGCTGCTGTTTTACAGCATGTTTTGTACCTATGATCTACAAGTACTTAAGTTCGCAAAAATTTTGCGCTCAATAGGATGAAAAGATTTGTTGGTATTCGTCTTCAGATTTCAGTTGATAGCAGAAACATCAATTGTCTGACATGTAGCTGCAGACTGCGACTCCAGTCGTGTAAATCACAGAAGTAATTTGCACCTGGGGAACGATATCTTAGAGGCTCTTACTACACCCTCTGAGTTCGTGACCTCTCAGTGAAAGACTTTTGCCAACATACTGTATAGCACGAAGTCGATTGTGATGTATGCCGACGACATCGCTGCCACGTACACACAACTTCACTGGCATTCTTGTATCAGTGAGGGATGAGTGGTGCAGGGGGGGGGGGGGGGAAGCGATGGTACATGTTGCGCGTGGCATTTATGACTTGCAATGACGTTATTGCGTTGTGCTAACGCGTGTGGATTTCGTAACCTTCAGAATCCAGCGAACGTGAATCTGCTGCGTAATGCCCAAGCACATCTGTGGGCAACGTATACTTTCACCGGCGTGACATATCACGCAGTGGACATATCCAACACTTTGCACACAGTGTTTTAAACATCAGAGAGAGGCAAATGGTCCGAACCCGGAATAAACAAAACTAAGTCGGGATAAGAATGCATTATGTTACAATAATCACTCCCCTTTTACACCAAATACTTGATCTTTGTTTTTAGGAACCACTAATACAATTTATCAATTTCTCATGGTTGGCGTTCACAGTTACGTAGAACTTTTTACAAGTAATTGTATTCTCCATTGACTGTAGAGATTATTTACTTCACAGCTGAGATTTCGACCTTAAGGCCATTATCAAAAGGCACTGTGAAAGCTAATAAATTTCTTAGTCAATGCAGTACCTCTTGATAATTTGCTTAAAGTCAAAATTGCATTTGTGAAACAAATGGTCTCTACGGTCAACGGCGAACATAATGTTCTTTAAACAACTGATACAATTCTGACGCTCACTTACTGAAAAAACTAGGCCACGAACTGCTCTTGGATAGAGAAAAGGGACGCCAGTACAGAAAGGTCATTTTTATACAACGTCTCCCCAGTTTTCTACGCCACTACACTCACCCGTCACGAGCGTCAATAATGCATTCTTGTGCGTCTGCCTCTCATGAGGGCCCATGAACAAGTGTTGTCTTTAGATCAGCGTCGACTCCAGACTGGCTTGCAGAACGAATGTTTGTGGCAGCCAGTCAGGTACCTTCCTCCAAGCTACTTTAGCTTTTAATATCGTTCTAGAGTAATGCGACTTGGAAAGGTAAATAATCTCCCCAGATTATGTAGTGGGAGGCAGACCGTCTCTGTCTGTATGCCTTGAATACTCTGTTTGTACTTTGCAGTGCACAGGACATACACTATTTGAATACAGGGCTCCGGTTCCTTTGCATTCGATTTCCGCTGAACCCCAGATTTTTACAAAAAGCTATTGTGGCTGTCCCAAGTCTGACGAGCTGCTTTCTACTGGTTTCCGGTCGCACGCCGATTTCGAACGTTCTCACAGCACCTACCATTAAACTGGCTGTCTCTTTATTTACTTTCTCTGTTCTGTTACCAGTTCTACACCATCTAAAGCTCTCACACCAATGTAAAAACTAGTAGAAGCCGACGTCGGGGAAGATCAGTTTGGATTCCGTAGAAATATTGGAACACGTGAGGCAATACTGACTCTACGACTTATCTTACAAGCTAGATTAAGGAAAGACAAATCTACGTTTCTAGCATTTTAGACTTAGAGAAAGCTTTTGACAATGTTTACTGGAATACACTCTTTCAAGCCGGCCGGTGTGGCCGAGCGGTTCTAGGCACTTCAGTCTGGAATCGCGCGACCGCTACGGTCGCAGGTTCGAATCCTGCCTGGGGCATGGATGTGTGTGATGTCCTTAGGTTAGTTAGGTTTAAGTACTTCTAAGTTCTAGGGGACTGATGACCTCAGCTGTTAAGTTCCATAGTGCTCAGAGCCATTTGGACCATTTTTGGACTCTCTTTCAAATTCTGAAGGTGGCAGGGGTAAAATACAGGGAGCGAAAGCCTATTTACAATTTGTATAGAAACCAAATGGCAGTTATAAGAGTTGAGGGGCATGAAAGGGAAGCGGTGGTTGGGAAGGGAGTGAGACAGGGTTGTAGCCTCTCCCCGATGTTATTCAATCTGTATATTGAGCAAGCAGTGAAGGAAACAAAAGAAAAATTCTGAGTAGATACTACAATCTATGGAGAAGAAATAAAAACTTTGAGGTTCGCCGATGACATTGTAATTCTGTCAGACAGCAAAGGACTTGGAAGAGCAGTTGAACGGAATGGATAGTGTCTTGAGAGGAGGATATAAGATGAACATCAACAAAAGCAAAACGAGGATAATGGAATGTAGTCTAATTAAGTCGGGTGATGCTGAGGGAATTAGATTAGGAAATGAGACACTTAAAGTAGTAAAGGAGTTTTGCTATTTGGGGAGCAAAATAACTGACGATGGTCGAAGTAGAGAGGATATAAAATGTAGACCGGCAATGGCAAGGAAAGCGTTTCTGAAGAAGAGAAATTTGCTAACATGGAGTATAGATTTAAGTGTCAGGATGTCGTTTCTGTAAGTATTTGTATGGAGTGTATCCATGTATGGAAGTAAAACATGGACGATAAATAGTTTGGACAAGAAGAGAATAGAAGCTTTCGAAATGTGGTGCTACAGAAGAATGCTGAAGATTAGATGGGTAGATCACATAACTAATGAGGTGGTATTGAATAGGATTGGGGAGAAGAGAAGTTTGTGGCACAACTTGACTAGAAGAAGGGACCGATTGGTAGGACATGTTCTGAGGCTTCAAGGGATCATCAATTTAGTACTGGAGGGCAGCGTGGAGGGTAAAAATCGTAGAGGGAGACCAAGGGATGAGCACACTCAACATATTCAGAAGGATGTAGGTTGCAGTAGGTACTGGGAGATGAAGAAGGCTCTGAGCACTATGGGACTTAACATCTATGGTCATCAGTCCCCTAGAACTTAGAACTACTTAAACCTAACTAACCTAAGGACAGCTCACAGCACCCAGTCATCACGAGGCAGAGAAAATCCCTGACCCCGCCGGGAATCGAACCCGGGAACTCGGGCGTGGGAAGCGAGAACGCTACCGCACGACCACGAGCTGTGGACTGGGAGATGAAGAAGCTTGCACAGGATAGAGTAGCATGGAGAGCTGCATCAAACGAGTATCAGGACTGAAGACCACAACAACAACAACAACAACCGATCAGTGTTCTCTTTTAAACTGTGGCTAATCTTTCTTCGGTGAATCTGTCTGTAAGCTGTGGAACAGAGGCAGTAGTTTGGTAATCTGCTCCAGAGTTCATGCCAGGTATGGCAAGCGGATGCGGAAAGCAAGGCGGAGTGCATAGCGTTCAAGGACCTGGTGGGACGCCAAGAACGGACATTTTCTCGGGAAGAGGGGAGCAGCCCGGGCGCGGACACGGCCTGCTGGGAGCGCGGTCCACGTGGCACGGACCGGGGAGGGGGGCTCAACTGGCAGGCACAGTGCGGCCGAGGACCGCCGGCTATTCCCGGACGCTCTCGGGCCCCCAATTATATAAGACGCCGTCATTTGCTATAAACGCCCGTAGAAATACCGCCTGACTCACGGCGGCACGCTACGAGCGCTCACTTCCCGCGCCGGCGCCGGCGAAGCGCCGATGCGCTGGTAGCGGAGGGAATACCTGTCATCACATGAAGAGTGGATCAGGAAAACACTCCAAGTGACAGATCTCACATTTGTAAGCAGACTCTAAACAAAACGTATTTCTTTTTGTATATAGCTTACTCGTATCCAAAAAATAGAGAACGTATTTTGATACTACAGAATTTTGCTGCCCACCTCATCACTGCAAAAAAATAATGAGGTAAATTAGAAACTAAATGATTTATTACCGACTTTCTAAGTGCCAACTAGGAAGGAGCAGTAACAAAGTTTTTACTCCAAGTGTCCTTCATACAGAGGCACTACATTTTATATGTTGTAATACAAGTACAGAAATTCTTCGAGTTAACAGAAGTCATTGGACATCCCCCAGCATAGTGTCGGGCCTCCTCCTGCCCGGTGTAGTGAAGCAACTCCACGAGGCATGGACTCAACAAGTCTTTGGAAGTCCCCTGCAGAAATTTTGAGCCATGCTACCGCTATATACCTGGATATGCAAGAATAACAAAAAAAAAAAAAACCAATGAGATTGCGATAATTTCTGTGTTTCTGTCCTTCCTTATAACTTCTTGGCGCAAAGACCATATACCTTCCTGTAATTTTCTCGCTGATTTGATACTTGGAACAAGTCTTGGGCCGTACAACAGAGTACCCAGAACACTAAGGCACTGAAAACATAATTTTGAAAAAAATTGATATTTAGAACGTTTTCCTTTTCCACTCTTCAAATGAAGCTCCGAATAACACACAGATTTACTTGTAATAAGCTTGACCCCACTTCGCGTCGTAATTTGGCTTCACTCACGTACTACTGTTCTCGTTGTTCATGTGCAGATCTTCATATAATATATTCAGTGTATTTACTTTTTGTTCAGTGTGGCACACACAGAAGCATACATTCAGCTTCTCAGGCAAGCGAATACGAAGCTGCAGTACACCAGACGGAAACCAAACGCCATAGTCATCTACATCTACGTCTGTGCTCCACGAGACATCTTAAAGAGAGTACTTCTGGCACCATTTTCCATTCGCAAATATCGCGCGGGGAGAACAAAGGACGGCGAATCTCCACTTTAGCTCTGATTTCTCTGATTTTCTCGTTGCGGTCATCTCGGGAGACACATGTCCTGTGGGAGGAAGTAATTGTTAGTGACTTTTCCGAGGAAGTAATTGTTTCATGACTCTTCCAAGAACGTAGTTGTGCTGAATAATACAGACAGTTTTGGAAAAGTTGAAAATTTTAGTCACAGGGGAAGAATCACAAAGGGAGTCCTTCAGGGTTCAGTTTTTGGTCGTATATGTGAATATCTTCCACTCAGCATTCAACAAGCAGAATTTGTACCTTTTGCAGACGATACTACTGCTACAATAAATCCCAGTAGAGAGAAAGCACTAGAAGAGATTGTCAATGATGTTTATCAAAGAATTATTAAGCGGTTCTCAGAAAACTGAATCGCCTGCAATTTTTAGAGAACGCAATATGGAGTTCCGTATAACAAATAGTCATACCAACAATTGATGAAGCACGTGAACAGGAGTCAGTAAATATGGTAGAATGCTCCAACGTTTTGGGTGTACATGTGAATGAATACTTGAATTGGAAGAACCCTATTAATGACCTCCCCAAAAGATTAATTCCAGCTGCATTTGTTCATCGTATAATTGCGAGTTTTGGAAACCAACGAATTAACTTCCTGACTGTTTCCCCTTAATCATATCTTATGGAATACATTCCTGCGGTAAGTCACCACTTAGAAAAAAAAGTATTGACTGAACAAACGCGAGCATTAGGAATAATATCCTCAAGGAGTTAGACATTTTAACTGCATTGTCGCGATACATATGTTGCCAATGAAATTCGTCATAAATAATCCATCACAATCCATCTAGAGCAAAAAATGACGTTGTTTACCCATTACTAAAGATTGGCTCAGAAAGGAGTTCAGCGTGCAGCAAAAAAAATTTTTGATCATTTGTCAATTAACATGATTCGTCCGACAGGTAGCAAAGCGAGTTTTACCTCTAACTTAAAATCATTTCTTCTAGACAACTCCTTCCATTCCATGGACGCATTTCTCTTTAAAAACTGGTAGTATGTAAAAAAAGAAACAAACCTCGTTTCAAATGTAGTTGCATGATTAGGACCAATAAATAATGCATTCATTAATATTAACAATAATCATTTATACGTATCTTGTAAACTGACTCGTTCCACATCATTTCGATACAAGACTCGTTCAAATGATCTATGGAACATGTAACTAACTAACTAACTAAGTCTCGGAATGTCAACAGTAAATCTCTGTGACACACAATGCCTCTGTTGTAGCATCCGCGTACCGAGTTTTTCGACTAACACCGTAATGTTCTCGCGCCGTTTAAAAGATCCCGTGATTAAACTTTGCGCTCTTCTTTGAATCTTCCCCATCTACTCTATTAACGCAACATGATAATCGCCAGAGACAGATGAGAAATACTCTAGAATCGGTCAAATCCTTTTCAGGCCGTTTCTTTCGTGGATGAATTACATTTCCTTAAGATCCTTCCAATGAATTTTAGCTTCTCATCTGCTTTCCTACCATTTTTATGTGCTCATTCCATTTTATGTCTTTGCCGCTACTTATTACTATGGATTTTCCTGTAGACACTGTTTCCAGTGATTTATTGCCGATAGTGTAATCGAACAGTATTCTTAATGTTAGGTGACAGTGTGCTTATAATGTAAGTAGTGTGTACAGTGAGTGGTGTTGAGAAACGAATGGACACCATCGTATGTCGTCTCCCACTTTCTTGTCGTTCGTTCCCTATGGTGACAGTAGATAAAACAGATTCAGCCAAATTTCTGTGCGATATTATAGGTCTGAAAGGAACCTTGTCTAGATAAAAGAGAGCCACTAGTCACCATACGGTACAGGTCTCACTGAAAGCTATAGAATTGCTAATTAATGCAATTGACGGAAACCAAATTGCAACACCAAAAAATAATTAACTTAGAATAATGAAGTTTCGGGAATACTTTTGCCTAGGTAACATATTTAAGCGATGACAATTGCAAAATCATAGGTTAATGTATTTGCCATCGTAAATGTGAAATGCTGGTACGTTAATAATCGATGTAACCAACAGAATGTAGAATCCAAGCATGCAAGCGTGAATGCATTGTGCTGTACAGGTGCCGGATGTTTTGTGGTATGGAGTTCCATGCCTGTTGCACTTGGTCGGTCAGTACAGGGACTGTTAATGCTGTTTGTGGATGACGCTGGAGTTGTCCGATGATGATCCATATATTCTCGATTGGAGATAGATCTGATGATCCAGCAGGCCTAAGCAACTTGTTGACACTCTGTAGAGCATCCTCTTGGAAAACACTCCGTGCAATGCTGTTCATGAATGGCAGCTCAACAGCTCGAATCATCAGACCGACGTACAAATTTTTAGTCGGGATGCGTGGGATAACCACGAGAGTCTCCTGCTGTCATACAAAATTGCACTCCAGACCATAACTCCAGGTGTAGGTCCAGTGTTTCTAGCGCACAGACAAGTCGGCTGCAAGCCCTCGACTGACCGCCTTCTAACCAACACACGGCCATCACTGGCACCGAGACAACATCAGCTTTCATCAAAAAACACAAGAGATCTCCACTTCGCCCTACAATGAGCTCTCGCTTGACACCACTGAAGTCCCAAATGGGGGGTGGTTAAGGGTTCAGTGGAATGCACGCTACAGGGCGTCTAGCTCGGAGCTGTCCTTGAAGTAACCGATTTGTAACATTTTGTTGTGTCATATTGCTGCTGCAGATGAACTACAATGGGCCAGAGCTATGCACTGAATACGATGGTCTTCCCTCTCTGGAGCCCGGTCTCCTTACGACCGTACATTGTCGTGATCACCGGTGCCAGCAGTCATGTACAGTGGCTACATTCTTGTCAAGTCGCTCTGGAGTATCGCAACGACCTCGTTAAAACTCAGCGAAGTGCTGATAATGGCGTCTCTTTCGCCTTGAAGGCATTCTTGATTCAGAAGAAGCGACTTCGGTCACGAAAACTGACAATGGCTGGGAGACCGGCGTACTGACCACATGCCCCTCGTTATCTGCATCCAGTGACGCTGATGATGACACGACGGTCGGTCAGTACCGTTGGGTTTTCCGAGACATGTTCTTACGGAGTTTAATTTTTGGTCTGCAACATGTACAGTGATAGGTGTTGAGAATTAAACGGTGTACCACTAGCATTTTGCATTATACGTATATTAATATTTTACATTATATATAACTTCTTTGAAAGAATGTATTAACAGAACAGCATTGTTCTAAGGGATATACCGAAAGAGGTTTTGTTTTAAAGTGACTGGCTTTGTACTCGGAGGAGAGATGTTCTACCAGGGCCGGTTCCAGGCCGGCCGCGCGGAGCGCCAATCAGAGAGGGCGCCCTAGTGCAAAAGTTGTACACAAGCTGTACCAGAATTAGTAGCGGAAACAACCCATTTAGAAGCTCTTGGACTTACATTTACTTTTAAAAGTCTTGCCAAGAGCCGAAGGAATGACAGATAATGTACGAAGTAGGGAGGGATGTTTATGGGTGGGCGCCTGATGATTGACCGCTTGTGTGGATAAATGTTCTCGAACTGGCCCTGGTATTAACGCAATCAAGCCATCCTAATTTATGGTTCCCGTGATTAACGTAAATGGCAGAATGCTTCTTACTATAAGGTCATGTCCGGCTATTTATCACATTTCTTTACTGTAATTATGAGGCATGTGAACTATTCTTGTGAACTGGTCTGTGGAAGAATAAAACTACTACTGTTGCTAGTGCCTCCTCTTTGATCTCCGCACTACTTTCCCTGTTTATTTAGGATTACTAACAACAGGCTTGTGAAGTCTCTGACATTTTACCTTCCTCCTCTGCTGCCCTCTTCGAAATCTTGCGCTACTTCTGCTACGTTTGTGTATGTATGTGCTTATATATTAAACCGGGGACCTAGAAACGACAGAGAGGCTTCGTCTCGCCGCATTCCTCAGTGGCTCACTATCCCACAACGGGCCACAGTAGTCCACACCGAACCCAGTGTTATTGTGCGGTTCGGCCCCCAGAGGACCCCCCCCGGTCTCCTGGGAACGTCTCGTACCAGACGAGTGTAACTCTAAATGATTGCGTGGTAGGATAATTATGATGTACGCGTATGTGGAAACGGTGTTTGCGCAGCAATCGCCGACACAGTGTAGCTGAGGCGGAGTAAGGAGAAGCAGCCCGCATTCGCCGAGGTAGATGGGAAACCGCCTTGAAAACCATCCACAGACTGGCCGGCACAACGGACCCCGACACTAAGCCGCCGGGCGTATTCGTGCCTGGGACCAGCACTGCTTCCCGCCCGGAAAGCAGCGCGTTAGGTTGGTTGGTTTTGGGGAAGGAGACCAGACAGCGAGGTCATCGGTCTCATCGGATTGGGGAAGGACGGGGAAGGAAGTCGGCCGTGCCCTTTGAAAGGAACCATCCGCAGCGCGTTAGACCGCGCGCCTAGCCGGGAGGACTCTGCTACAGTTATCCGTGAAACATTTCAGGTCTGCGATCTATTGCTGCAATTGGCAATGACATAAGCACGAGCATACTCAGTGCGAGCTATCTGTCAGTAGTCGGAATGAGTTTAATTAATGCGATTATTCCAATATCCCGCTACTCCAGTGATATGTAGCCAGAGTCGGATAGTGGCACATAGTTCCACCTTCGGCTGGTGGCACAACAGGGATGGTGCCAAACACGTTATATTGGGATGGGCGTTGCAGGAAATAAATACCCGACCAGCGGATAGGTCAGTAACTACGTACCACCTCTCATGAAGCTTCATGGTGTAACTACGCTCTCTTGCCTCATCTTTGACCGACTTTCACTACCCATTGATGAAATACGGCCCGAGATACACCCTTCTTTGCAGCCTTAGTTAGAACGCCCACCCCACACCATCCTTTCACTTTGTTTCCTCCAACTTACTCAGTCAGGGACATTTAGGCGTAGTCGTTACTTGCGGTACCACAAGGCCCCATAGTCATATCCATCATTCCACCTCCATCATGAGAATGATTATTTTCATGCACCACCAGCATTACGATTGTCGCAAAGCAGCATCATTTCATCAGTGATTATTTTTCAACTGTAAAATAAAATCATCTGAAAACTTTAAAAAACTATAAAATTTGCCCAGCAAAGTATGTTAAAATCATTAATGCTTTTTATATGTTTTAAAATATTTGTTGAACATGTAAACACTGTACCTGAAGAGTGATTTCGTCTGCTGCCAGCTCACCCCTTCGTGAGGACCTGGAAAAAAAAGGAATTAAGTGAAAAAGTGAATCAGCGGCTCATCTCTCACCTTTGGAGCGTTCGTCACGCCGATTCACGAGTCCTGGACTCTGATTTGAAATTGTTTAATTGCGTGTTGTCATTTAAGGCGATTGTGGAGTTGATCATCAGTACTTATTTCAGTTCACGTTGTCAGGCTGCCACACTAAACTAGAAAATGCAACAAAACGAGCGCAGCAATGAGAATCGCCCTAGAACAGACTAGAATCCGAAACTGCAAAGAGAGCGGAGGTGACGCTTCTGTAAGGCCATGTATCTGCTGATATAGGAAAAAATCGGGCAACTTATGCGTAGGGAATTGTTTTCTAGCATGTTATTAATGAGTTGTAGTTTCAATTTTAATTTATTTGCAGGCCTTACCAAAAACACATTTCGCGAAAGGATATTTTCTTTACTGGTGATTTTGTTCATATGTTTTGGCGCATACGGTGACTCACTTATCTTCTTCCTTAGCATCCCATGAGAGATAACGATTCAGTAAAACAAGCAGCTCGACCTGACCGTAGCAATCGTCACACGTGGCTAATACTTCATCTAGAGTGTGGCATATCGAGACATTGGATAGTTTAAGACAGAGATTGAGAGGCCGGAGGGTTAAGACCTGTACTCCCTTTCGTAACAAGGGTGTGGGCTACAGGCGCCAAGCGAGGTCACCCCAGACGCAGCAAACTTAACAATGAAAGTCGCGAATGACCTGAGCCCCCTGTCTTTACGGGCGAAAATACACCAAAACTAACGTCGTAATCAATTAAACGGATAAATGGCGATAGAGGAAAGATGTAAGACGGTTTTCACACGTTCAGCCATGAACTCACCGTAATTTAACCTCGAAAACTGTAGAATTACCAAAATGGCTAAAGATAGAAAGCTAACGTTTTGGGGGAAATGGACCTCCGAACTCCCTAGTTGGTACTGTCTTTCTTTGGATACAGAGGAGGATATTTTCGAAAGTAAGAATGGCCGCTCGGCTATTCCAATTGGAAGGAAAAGGAGGTGTTTCAAATGGAAGACGAAAGACATTTCGTCTTTTCAACAAGTTGATTGATTTGCCCATTGAGCTGTGGTTTCATTTAGAAATTTACTGTATTAATAGTCCAAATAGTTCAGATGCTGACCATGCCAGGAACCTAAGTTGAGAATTTGATTTGTTCGGCTAGCACTTGCCTCAATCAAACTGCAAAATTGGATTTCGTTATTGCTGTCACATTGACAGTCGCAGCTGACGGCGCATAAACAGCAAATGCTACATCAAGAAGATTTTGGTGCCAGGAGTGCCTTAAGGCAACTCCATATGACGTACCTCAGTAGAATAATGCTCACCAATATGTGACGAAAAAAGGGGGCAAATTTCTTTGAGGAGTTACTGCTACCGTCATTTTCATTGGCTGTTCGTCCACCTGACGTGTCGCGTATTGAACACGTCTCGGTTATGGTTCGCCGTAAACTTGTTCGTAACGGTTCTCACGCAATCAGTTATGTTGCTTAGTGAGATTGGGTACAAACTGCGTGCAGGGAGATTTCCGGGGAACATAGACAGAGCCTCATTTCATACCGTGGCGACTACTGGCTGTGAGTGTAGAGCATAGCTGAATCTACAAAGCTAGAGATCATTTACGGTTATGAAATCTTAATCATCCATTTTTTCTTTGTAGTCTATCAGTACTACAAGCTACATTCAAATCTTGTCTATAATTTTTGGTTATTCAATTTACATCAACATTATTTTATAAAGTCTCGACTCATCCACCGCTTTGACAAGTGACACAATTTGCGGAAGACGAAAAACGAATTTCAGGAACCAATTAGGCCCCACCGCTGAATCGATCTTGCTAGCCAGATTAAATTTCCGTTCCGATCGTCAGCGTTTGTGAGTCGGCTGTTTTGAATTTGTCAACACGATGAAGTCATACTATCAGTACCTTCGTAATATTTTTAATAAAGAGAGAGTACCGTTTCCTTTTACCTGCTATAGATCTCATAAAGAAGAGCAGGAGATTGTTCAAGAAAAGATGCTAATAATCTTATCCAGTCTTGGAAGTTGATCTGTGAGACACTTTTATTACACCCACCTAGATCACGCGTATTGTGAAAAATGTTCAAGGCGATCACTTGTAGATTATTACTGCACTTCAGTGTTTTACGTATTTCCAATGAACAGAAAATTTCTTGATAAGAAAAGACACATTCTTAATCTTAAGCACAGAATTAGAGAATATTTCGTCACCAGCCATTGGCTGTGTGTATGTGCGTTTGCCATTACAAGCGTGAGTCGGTACAGCAATTTATAAACCAGCTACGCAGGTTGTAAAGTTGTTGCCAAGCAATTCGACGTTGCTGACTTGATAAATATAACAGTATTCATATATCTCTTTCCATCTAATCAATATAAAATTTGCCTCCAATCATTTAAAGGAAGGAAATGAATAAGGTTCTGACAAGGTAAAGACTTCTCTATTTTCCCATAACTCCATACAAAATCACTTTCCACACATTAACGAACATTTTAAAGAGCAAATAGCAACGGAGCGACCCATAAATTAAATTGGACAGAGCGTTTACGTGGAGGGAAAACCGATTTTGGAAGCTGAAATCAGGTGGCCAGAACCTCATTTCCAGAATCGATACTGAAGTGTTTACATGACCAACTAGAAGTCGCTTTGGGGCAATCGGTTTAGGGAAAACCGGATTTGGGAGCCAATGTAAACGCAGTAAGTCAAGCACAGGAGGAGAGCATTTCGAAAAGAAGAGCAAACTTTAGCAATTGTGTGTGCTAGATGAATTTTCGTAGTTAATTTTCTCTTTGAAGAAGGATCACTTTCACAAGCGATCAGCTGTTTACTTGAGGCCGAGCCGTCTTCGTAGATAGAGGGTGATGTGTTTGTCAGATCGCGACGAGGGAAGTATAAACTTAGACTTGAGGCCACTCGCTGACGTCCGGACGGTCGTCGCTCGTTTCCGCGACTGGTAAACAGGGGTCGCAAATATTGATCTATTTACGAGGATACACGTGCAGACAGCGCCTTAAAGGCGATGATTTCCTTATTATACGTCGCTACAGGGTTAGAAATAGTGAACACTGTGAGCTCCTAAACCGGGGGTTTTATTGAGCTCACCCTTCCATTTGCATAATGTTTCTCGCCTGACACACAATGTTGTGTTTTCGTGATGTTTCATTTATTGGTATTAACTCCAGGATTCGGCGTTTTCCAATGTAATTGCACTCTGTAGGTATTTGAGATGTTATTTAGTTATTCGAGTCAACGTCTTTTAATTCTAGTTGTTTTTACTATCTATGAATAGCCAGTTACGCTTGGATAACATTTTATTTCGCTATCATACAAAAAGTTGTGCACTGTTTTGCACGTTCGGGTTCCACTAGGCTTCCCGCAGAACTAAGAAGTAGTTATTAACATAGACTTATGAAGTGAAAGTTGAATGGATTTCTGTAACACATTCCTTTAACACTATTTTTATTAGCATTTATTTATTCATTTATTTGCTGTCGTACCTCTGTTTTCCTACCTAGAAGCAAAAGCAAACCGAACAATTGCTACTACAATCACAAAAACAGAAAAAGAGAAAAAAATTACATAACAAAATAAATCTGTACAAGAAGAACTGACTATGTTCCCAAAGTCGTAAAATTAAGATTAATACCAAATGAAAACTGTCACTTGAATGCGGCTATTAGCGCACAGTAAGCCTGTTTTATCAAAGCATAGTCTCACGCTATGGTTCTCAGTGACACATGCTACTGGTTCCCAGATTTAATAGATTTTTAATAGAGGTGGAGCCCCTCCACGCCCACACCGGCATGATGGCCAACACAAAAGGTCTACTGCCATCTCTGCATAAGGGTTAGTATTCACTAAAGTGAGGTGTCGCAGGATGTGGGTACTGCGATGTCTGCGTACGTCTGGTTAGGATTAACCATTAATACGCGCTCATCTGGCACTGGTTCCCAGATGACCTATGTGTCATTATATACCACATATCGTCTTCCAACTGGGTAATAATTTTTCTCGGGGTTGAAGCTCACGTATTTGTCCTTGTTTGCTTACAGTTAAATTTGTTTTTGGATTGGTTCCAACTTGAGGAAACACATGTTTTTCATCTTCCTATTCAGACGTGTTTAGATGAAGTTAGAGGAACATCAGTCGGTTTTTTATTTTCTTTCTTGTTGACATGTTCCGAAAAAACTGCAAATTTAAAAGTGCAGTTTCACAGTGAAGATAACGCGGAAACCTGAAAAAAATCACAAACTGAAAGAAAAAGAGCTAACATGAACAAAGCCACAAAAAAAGCTTGCGTTAACAAGAAAGAACCCAGTGACGCTGGTGTAATTTCAGCAAAACAGGGCTGGTTAAAAAGAAGTAAAAATTGTGTTTGCTAGCCAACGCATTTAATAATCACTCTTTTGTATTTTGTTATAGTAGTGCGAAATATATAGATAATGACTTCACATAAATTAAGTGGACTATCACGTCTTGCGTGAGGCAATCTTAGAAAATAGATTAAGGAAAGAGCAAACCTACGTTTCTATCATTTGTAGACTTAGAGAAAGCTTTTGACAATGTTGACTGGAATATTCTCTTTCAAATTGTGAAGATGGCAGGGGTAAAATAGAGCGAGCGAAAGATTATGTACAATTTGTGCAGAAACCAGATGGCAGTTATAAGAGTCGAGGGGCACGAAAGGGAAGCAGTGGCTGGGAAGGGAGTAAGACAGGGTTGTAGCCTATCCTTAATGTAAAGGAAACAAATTAAAAATTCGGAGTAGGAGTTAAAATCCGTGGAGAAGTAATAAAAACTTTGAGGTTCGCCGATGACATTGTAATTCTGTCAGAAACAGCAAAGGACCTGGAAGAGCAGCTGAACGGGATGGACAGTGTCTATAAAGGAGGATATAAGATGAACATCATAAAAGCAAAACGAGGATAATGGTTCAAATGGCTCTGAGCACTATGGGACTCAACTGCTGAGGTCATTAGTCCCCTAGAACTTAGAACTAGTTAAACCTAACTAACCTAAGGACATCACACACAATCATGCCCGAGGCAGGACTCGAACCTGCGACCGTAGCGGTCTCGCGGTTCCAGACTGCAGCGCCAGAACCGCGCGGCCACTTCGGCCGGCGAGGATAATGGAATGTAATCGAATTAAATAGGGTGAAGCTGAGGGAATTAGATTAGGAAATGAGACGCTTAAAGTGATAAATGAGTTTTGCTATTTGGGGAGCAAAATAACTGATGATGGTCGAAGTAGAGAGGGTATAAAATGTAGACTGGCAATGGCAAGGAAAGCGTTTCTCAAGAAGAGAAATTTGTTAACATGAGGTATAGATTTAAGTGTCAGTAAGTCGTTTCTGAAAGTATTTGTATGGAGTGTAGCCATGTATGGAAGTGAAACGTGGACGATAAATAGCTTAGACAAGAAGGGAATAGAAGCTTTCGAAATGTGGTGCTACAGAAGAATGCTGAAGATTAGATGAGTAGATCACATAACTAACGAGGAGGTATTGAATAGAATTGGGGAGAACAGAAATTTGTGGCACAACTTGACTAGAAGAAGGAATCGGTTGGTAGGACACATTCTGAGGCATCAAGGGATCACCAGTTTAGCATTGGAGGGCAGCGCGGAGGGTAAAAATCGTAGAGAGAGACCAAGAGATGAATACACTGAACAGATTCAGAAGGATGTAGGTTGCAGTAGGTACTGGGAGATGAAGAAGCTTGCGCAGGATAGAGTAGCACGGAGAGCTGCATCAAACCAGTCTCAGGACTGAAGACCACAACAACAACAACAACAACGACAACACGTCTTGGTATCAGCTCTCGCGTGCGACACTTATTTAATACTGTAAAGGATATACTATTATTATTTCAGATGCAGATGAAGATTTAAACGAAGGAAGGGATTATAAGAAAAATAAAATTCAAGAAGTAATGAACGCAATATCGTGGATGAAAGTATAGGATGATGAAACGAAAGAAATGAAATCGAAATTAATGTATAACATTTTTAAAATGGCATAACAAAGATTCTAAGTGATGAAAGAATGATTAGAACAGAAACTAGAGCAAACGAAAATGTTGATGCGATGATTAAAATTATGTGATAAAAGAACTGTTACGGCGTAAAGTCAAGCGCCAGCACGCCAGTCAGGAACGAGAGAGCGGAGAGGGATGTGAAGAAGACGTCAGCCAGTTGTACGCTGACCGACCCCTCTCCAGGACGACCACGCGACAGCAGCGGCCTCTATGCGAAGAAGACATAAGCGCCGCGCCCGACTGGTCGCGGTACAGTAGAACAGCAGCCTCCCGACTTGCATAGAAGGGTCAAAGCTCATTATTTCCCCGAACCTTCTATTTATCAGAGTTTGGAATTGTTATACTGAAGAAACTTGATTGTTTCGTATGTCTCCCTTTGCTTGCGACACATCTGTGTATTGAAATTGCCCATTTCGTAATAAAAGTCATTAATACGATTTGCTTGAATTGTTGTCTAGCGATCCGAGAAAGCATGTTTCCTAGACACCCCATATTGAACGATTAGACAGGATTCAACATTTGGCGACGATGATGGGATGAACAAATGTTGAATCATGCCTACTCGTCAATTACGAGGTGTTTAGCAAACTTGCTTTCTCGGATCGCTAGACAACATTAAAACAAACCATATTAATGAATTTTATTACAAATGCAAATGATTACTATACTTTGCATCTACACAGATGTGTCGCAAGCACAGGGGGACAGACAAAATAAGCAAGTTTCTTTAGTACAGACAATGCTGCGTAGTAGAAGCGAAATGACTAGTCCTGATGCTATTCTTGAATTGGGCCGCGGCGAGTTGGGCGCAGCGCTTACGTCTTCGCACAGAGGCCGCTGCTGTCGCGTTGTCGTCCTGGAGAGGGGTCGGTCAGCGTCCGAATGGCTGACGTCTCCCTCACAGCCCTGTCTCGTTCTTGACTGGTGTGCCGGCACTTGACTTTACGCTGTAACAGGAACAGAAACGAAAATTCCATTTAAATCAAGTAACTGGATAAAAATAATGATTAAAGTAATTTGGATATAGATTTTAAAATAAAAAATGTTGAAACACCTGACGAGGTTCGAGCGCACAACATACTGCGTGTGAGAGCCTTACCCTATCCTCTACGCTACCTAAGAAGTCCGTATTACACTACATTTTTAAAGCTATTGAACGTCACACAAAATTCCAAACTTTTTTAATTTTTAATTTTTTTATTCTTTCGTTGACTACTCGCGAAGGAGTTCCCACCAGGGTGAATGGCTGCAGAGTGCGATAACTGAGATCTTAATCAATATTACCTTATAGATGATTTCAAAAAGTGGATCACACCGCTGGGGACCTCTCCTTGTGAGCACGGCCGTTCCGAACCCACGAATGCCGCATTCTCATGGCAGTCTCGGGATCCTCACCAACGCGAAAAGAAATATAGCGGAAACGCAAACTGCAGTCCCGATAGACCATCACCCTGCCACTGTCTGTTTCTGACACGTACTGATGGACATTTATCCTTTTATGACATTGCATGACGTTATCTTTTCACAGACTACCAATATTCAAATGCAGTATTTGAAGAAAAATCATCTTTCCTTATAGTTACGTATGATGTAGGTGGTACTGCTGCAACATACTTCGTGCTGTTGCGCTGAAATACTATTTGCATATCCGAGCACGAAGTACTCTACGTGTCAGTTTGCCGTTTGTTAGATACCGTCTCACGGTGCTGCAGTTTCAGTGGCCAGCAGCGTAGCTGAGTGTTGGCTCCCACCGTCACAGCCCGGCGAGACTTGGACTATGTACACTCCAGTCCGTGAGTACCGGCTGTATTTGCATCTGGCAAATGCGCTTAATTGAGGAACCGCCTTAACTGTGGAGCAGCTGTTTGGAGACGAATGTAAAGCAGGACGGCGGGGCGCGGGATGAGGCGGCCCGCGTGCAGCGGCGCTAAGTGAATTAAGGCTGGCCGCCGGCCGGCGCAATCCCGTTACACGCGTTAATCACGGCAGCGACGCGCAATGGCGGTGCCGGGCCACGTGCCGGCTGGGGCGGCAGCTGGAGGCACGCCGGCGGCTGCGGCTGCGGCGAGCGCGCGGCAGAAATAGCTGCGCTCAGTAGCGCGGCGGGCCGCTTGCTCAGTGCCCTGGGGCGCGTAGCTAGAGATCATCCGAACGCTATGCTGTGATGTCGGGTTGGTGATTGCGGTTTCGGCGCACTCTTCCTCGGTCTGCTCATCTTCGTAAGGTTGTTCTCGACGGATCAAAGTTGACAGATGCTTTCGGAAGTACGCCGGCGGAATGTCACACAGAGGCGAAAAAAGCCTTGGGAGAGCGATAATTACATATAAAGACAGTGGTAGAATCGAGTACACTAGGTGAGAAAGGGCAGTGCGTTGTCGTGACCGAAAGCCTTCACTTAAAGACCTAGAGCAGCGGCGTTTGCGTAGAGTTGTCACTGTTAGTAGACAAGCAACACTGCTTGAAATAACAGCAGAAATCAACTTGGGACGTACGACGAACGTATTCGTTAGGACATGGTGGGGATATTTGGCTTTAATAGGCTTTGGCAGCAGACGACCGACGCGAGAGTCTTTCTTAAGAGCACGACATCGCCTTAGCACCTCCTCTGGGCTCGAGACCATATCGGTTGGTACCTGGAAAACCGTGGCGTGGTCAGATGAGACCAGATGTCAGTTGGTAAGAGCTAATGGTAGGGTTCGAGTACGGCGCTGACCCCACGAAGCCTTGGACCCAAGTTGCCAACAAGGCGCTGTGCAAGCTGGTGATGGCTCCATAATGGTGTGGTCTGCATCTACATGGAATGGACTGAGTCGTCTGGTCCAGCTGAACTTGGAGATCACTTACATCCATTTATCGAGTTCGTGTTCCCAAACAACAATGGAACTTTTATGGATAACAATTTACCATGTCATTGGGCCACAATTGTTCGCGATTCGTTTGAGGAACATTGTGCACCTTTCCATGTGCAGCCGACCGCTGTGGCCGAGCGGTTCTAGGCGCTTCAGTCCGGAACCGCGCTGCTGCTACGGTCGCAGGTTCGAATCCTGCGTCGGGCATGGATGTGTGTGATGTCCTTAGGTTAGTTAGGCTTAAGTATTTCTAAGTCTAAGGGACTGATGACCTCAGGTGTTGAATACCATAGTGCTTAGAGCCATTTGAACCATTTTTTTTTAATTTGTGCATCCAGACCACCCTACATGGACCCCATCGAACGCTTATTCCGGCAAACTTTCGCACTGCAGGAGACTTCCAATGGGTTGTTGAGCCCAAGCTACGTCGAGCTGCTTTACTAGGCCCGACACGATATTTGGAGGTACCCAACGTCTTTCGTCACATCAATGTATAGGGCCGTCACTGTTGACAGTTTACATTCATGACTTAGTAGCTAGCGTTGGGGTCCCCGTAAGGCTATGCCATTGTTTACAGGAAGAGTGCAACGTCAAAAGACTGTAGTGAAATACAGAAACACTTGTAGGTGATTGACGATTTGTGATTGATCCTGAACATAAATAAATATATCGCATTGCGCATAAATAGACAAAGAGATTCACTTCTGGTCGACTACACTATTGGTGACAAACCATTGGAAACATTCAAAAGACAAATATTTCGATACTCGGGCTGTGAGTGTAGGGGAGCAGTTGCAGTAATCACCGCGCGGGATTAGCCGAGCGGTCTGAGGCCCTGCAGTCATGAACTGTGCGGCTGGTCCCGGCGGAGGTTCGAGTCCTCCCTCGGGCATGGGTGTGTGTGTTTCTCCTTGGGGTAATTTAGGTTAAGTAGTGTGTAAGCTTAGGGGCTGATGACCTTAGCAGTTAAGTCCCGTAAGATTTCACACACATTTGAACATTTTTTTTAGTTGCAGTAATCCTGCGTCGTCGTTCTAGGCAAGGTCGTAGTTGAGGTGGTTCGCCGTTGCCGTTCTCCAGTGGCGCACTAAAGGTGCATCTCAGCTGGCGGCCCCCCTGACCGAGAGAGGCTCCCAACTATCGAGGGCCTCAAGGTTTGGAGACCCCGCAGGACCAGACCATTTTTAATCAAATTCCAAACAAAGCCAAAATACGTTCAGTAAATAAGAGGCAGTCTGGAGTTCGGGAACCCATGTTGTTGTTGTTGTTGTTGTTGTGATCTTCAGTCCTGAGACTGGTTTGATGCAGCTCTCCGTGCTACTCTATCCTGTGCAAGTTTCTTCCTCTCCCAGTACCTACTGCAACCTACATCCTTTTGAATCTGTTTAGTGTATTCATCTCTTGGTCTTCCTCTACGATTTTTACCCTCCACGCTGCCCTCCAATACTAAATTGGTGATCCCTTGATGCCTCAGAACATGTCCTACCAACCAATCCCTTCTTCTAGTCAAATTGTGCCACAAGCTCCTCTTCTCCCCAATTCTATTCAATACCTCCTCATTAGTTATGTGATCTACCCATCTAATCTTCAGCATACTTCTGTAGCACCACATTTCGAAAGCTTCTATTCTCTTCTTGTCTAAACTATTTATCGTCCTCTTTTCACTTCCATACATGGCTACACTCCATACAAATACTTTGAGAAACGACTTCCTGACACTTAAATCTATACTCGGTGTTAACAAATTTCTCTTCTTGTGAAACGCTTTCCTTGCCATTGCCAGTCTACATTTTATATCCTCTCTACTTCAACCAGCATCAGTTATTTTGCTCTCCAAATAGCAAAAATCCTTTACTACTGTAAGTGTCTCTTTTCCTAATCTAATTCCCTCAGCATCACCCGACTTAATTCGACTAAATTCCGTTATCCTCGTTTTCCTTTTGTTGATGTTCATCTTATATCCTCCTTTCAAGACACTGTCCATTCCGTTCAACTGCTCTTCCATTTCTTTTGCTGTCTCTGACAGAATTAAAATGTCATTGGCGAACCTCAAAGTTTTTATTTCTTCTCCATGCATGGATTTCAATTCCTACTACGAATTTTTCTTCTGTTTCCTTTACTGCTTGCTCAATGTGCAGATTGAATAATATCGGGGAGAGGCTACAAACCTGTCTCACTCCCTTCTCAACCACTGCTTCCCTTTCATGTCCCTCGACTCTTATAATTGACATCTGGTTTCTGTACAAATTGTAAATAGCCTTTCGCTCCCTGTATTTTACCCCTGCCACCTGTAGAAATTGAAAGGGAGTATTCCAGTCAACATTGTCAAAAGCTTTCTCTAACTCTACAAACGCTAGAAACGTAGATTTGCCTCTTCTTAATCTTTTTGCTAAGATAAGTCGTAGGATTAGCAATGCCTCACGTGTTCCAATATTTCTACGGAAACCAAACTGATCTTCCCCGAGGTCGGCTTCTACCAGTTTTTCCATTCGTCTGTAAGGAATTCGCGTTAGTATTTTGCAGCTGTGGCTTATTAAACTGATAGTTCTGTAATGTTCACATCCGTCAACACCTGCTTTCTTTGTGATTGGAATATGCAAAATATAAACTTCTTATCACCCCATGCCAGTAGTCAGTGGGTGTTATTAGAATTTTTTGTAAAACGTTGAATGAAACTTAAAAGGTGTAGAATTACAAACAGTTGTGTGTTAGATGTAATTATTTGACATGAAACGTTTTTGGTATTATGCCACTTACACAAGTATACTGTAAGTTAGTTTAAAAATACGCACATATGTGCAGTGTAGAATTACCACTGATTTGTTAATTTTTTAACTGAAGTATTACATTCTGAAAATCACTTTTTTAAGAGGTTATTCGTAATTATGATACAGTTTATTTTATGAATATGAAAATTCAGGTCGATGAACTAGAGTAGACTCATCTATATTTGAGAAGCGTATATTACCAGCTGTAGACATCAATATTACCACTAGAGATATCTTAGAGTTTATACGCCGGAACTAACGGTATAAGAAGTTTTGTGACGCTTTTTTCTTGCCGAACGCACCTAAAATCGCATACATTTTTATCTAGTTGGCTCCTTAAAGTTGCGCAACCAGCTCTCGCCATATAGTGTTCGGCGCGAAACATAAATTCGTCGTTGCTGTGTTAAATGCTGATTGATATTCTAAGTTTCTCACCTATATGTTTGAAATGGTATATTACTACTATAAATACTTGAATTTTTTGTTTGCTATTGCATGTATATTATAGATTTTTTACAAAATGTTCACTACAAATAGATCAGTTTCTAAGCTGACAGGTGGCCTCCTTTACTTTCGCGGGGGCGTCATTTAGTTTCGCCGGCGTGGGCGCCCAGTCAGCTTAGTCCGACACTACCTTTTTCCGACCTGTTACGAAATATCAAGTGTGTCTCTGTGTGGTACAGATAACTGTGATGATTGCTTGTACTGCTTAGTGTCAGGTTCATTTTGTTATGGGTGATGGAAGGGAGAGGGTGAAAGTCGGTGCCGACACATACCTTGCTCTTCCCAAAATATACCAAGGGGACCATCTGACGGCCGGGTCACCGTCAAAAATGTCAGATGCGCTCACTTCATGAGAGATTGCGGAGAGATTTGGAATTCACTCCAGGTCGTAGGCGCAAGGACTGGCGATCAGGAACTTCACGCCATCACCTCTTCTTCCTTTGCCGGCCAAACACTTGGAACGAAAATTTTCCACCACCAGAATTTGAAGCGGCATTGCTCCATGTCGAGCGCCACCGAAAAAGCGTACGTTAGTGACATCGGCCACGGAGACGGGTTATTGGGAGCAGTAGCTACTGTAGGTACTAAAATGTAAACGTCGTGTGGCTAGGGCCTCCCGTCGGGTAGACCGTTCACCTGGTGCAAGTCTTTCAATTTGACGCCACTTCGGCGACTTGCGCGTCGATGGGGATGAAATGATGATGATTAGGACAACACCCAGTCCCTGAGCGGAGAAAATCCTGGGCCCTTAGGATTGACATTCTGTCTCGCTGAACCCTCAGCTACCGGGGGCGGACACTGTAGGTAGTTAGGAGTAACTATCAGGACGACCTGAAGTGGAATCACCACATATAACAAATAGTAGGCTCACGACTAGAAAATCAGAGAAAGTGATTCTTCCCACACGCCATACATGAACAGGACTGGAAAGGGGGGAGGGGGGGATAATGGTGGTACCAGAAGTACCCTCCGCCACACACAACAAGGTGCCTTGCGCTGTACGGAAGAAGATGTAGATGTGGTGGTATTAAGTAGCGTCCATGCGATGCCTTTCTTCTCTTTAATTTTGCACGTATGCGCATTCGCTTAAATGTGCCATAGCATATTGGCGGGGATCTCTTGCGCCGTTTACGTTCGTTGTATGTAGCGTCTTTCTTATATTTTCAGTAGATACACTGCTCGAAAAAAAAGTACATCTGTAAAGGCGACGTCGATTTTGATCCGATGATGGCACGTGGTCACCTCGGGGTTTGTAGATATACTGATAATGGTCTTCTGCCAACAGATAGCGTAACGGCATAGCTGCCAGAGCACCACCTGTGTCTATCTTTTAATAGGAAATGCTCACGGCCAGGAGGATTAGTGTGATAAAGAGGTGTGAAGCATTCAGACAACCATTCCAAAGAGATGTACTCGTGCTTCCTACAGCCAACTGATCGAGTTTGAGAGGGGTCAAATTGTGGCCCTCCGATTGGTGGGATGGTCCGTTCAGGAAATTTCCACGCGCTGCGTCAGTTGTGCAGCGATGCTGGTATCAGTGGTCACGTGAACATTCTCACACCCGTAGACGAGGTTCTAGACGTCCACGCAGCACTGGCGCCCGCCAGGATTGTCGTATTGTATGGGCAGCAGTGGCAAATTGCACAACTACCACAGTACAGATAAAAGGGCTCGCGGTCCAGACGTGTCAACGCAAACTTTTGCGAACTGGTTATCAGCAGTGGGGCAACGGGCACGGACACCTCTAACCCGTTTTTCCCTCACGCCACAGCAGAGGGTCGCTTGGAAGATAGAATGGTGCGCCATGGTCTTCAGCTATGAAAGCAGATTTTGCCTGCACGCAAGTGATGGTCGTTTGCGCGTACTGTGTAGACCTGGTGAGCGCTGTCTCGTTGTGTGCATTCGTCCAGACATACTAGCCCCACCCCACGCCTTATGGTCTGGGTGCGATAAGCTACAACTCTCTTTCACCTTTGGTGTTTCTGGAGGGGACGGTAACCAGCGCTCGGTACGCCCAGGGTGTTGTTAGACCCGTTTTTTTCGCGTTTTTGCAATAGGAAGGTGATGTGTTGTTCCGGCAGGATAATGCTCACCCACACACTGCCCGTGAAACTCAACGTGCTCTGCAAGACGTGCAGTAGCTTCCCTGGCCAGCACGATCTCCGGACTTGTCTCCAGTCGAGCATGTGTGGGATATGATGAGACGAGAAGTGATTCGTGCGACTTTTGAACCAACTCTTACAGAATTACATGAACAGTTCGGGCAGGCGTGGCATAACGTACACCACGATAGTATTCATCATCTGTAAAATCTGCTGGATGTCGGAGTCAGCGCCTACATTGCCCACCACAGGGGTTGCACCACGTACAGATATAAGTGGATCTATACCTCGTACCTCAGGACCGCTTGTGCTATAGATCAGTGAATGTAATCGTTTCATGTACTCCATATGCATTGTTGCAGCAATAAATCTTAAGTGAATTGGAAACCTCTAAAAGGGTGCACTAATTTTTTTCGTACAGTGTATATCTCCAAAGATAACTGTTGACTGTAGAGAGAGCTCGCTAAAAGTTAGAGACAGTTACAGACAGAGAGAAATCACATGAAACTTCGGTTCTAAAGATTTTTTAAACAAAATATTGAGATGTAGTACCCTGGACGCCAAATATGGGCTTCACCTGAGAGCAGGGTGGACTATAAAGTAAATTGTCTCCAGTTATTTTGCTGTACAGAGTATGATGCATCTCAATGTAGGAAAACAGGCAAGAAGTCACCTACAAATTCATTAAATGGGCATGTAAAACCAGTGAATGAATATTCATTCTTTATCGACTTTATAGCACTTTAAGACACTGGTACCTAAACATCTGGAAATATGACATAGGTGGAAGTCCTCAACAGACTACTAGAAATTGAAGTAAAGGATATCGAGGACGTAAAAGTGTAATGGGAGGCAACTAACCTGCAAATAATCACGAAGTAACCTTCACATGATCACTAAAAATTCCCGTTATGTATTTCACAATTTCAGGAATAATCACAGAAAGGCTTTGTTTCGTAATTCGAAATCAATAGCTCAAGCTGGTATGACTAACCGGTTGGCAGATAAGAAAGTGTAATTGCCAGCCACAAAGCTGCATACCTCTGTTATTTCGATTATTTTTTACTCGTGGTCGCCTCTGTGCTTCCTTTTTGTGTCATCGTTCATTACAGTAAAGGCAGAGCAAACTGAAGGGCCAAGAAGTGAATGCGTAACAGAGTACGTGAACAATGGGAACAACGTGTGGACACGAGAATGGACTTGGGTACGGTACATTGTTTCCACAAAATCTTGCGCAGTGTCGTTTGTGTTATGCGTCTGGGCTTGCAAGAGAGGAAGGTTATCGTATGGCATACCTTTAGTACAGTTTCTGCCTGGCCTGGCCAGAGAGGCAGTTATCGTTGGTGTCGCGGCGTTGTTTACAGTTCAAGGTTACTTCCGGCACCGCCGACGTCTTTGCACGAGCACACGTAACCTACCCTAACTTAACTTCCCAGCGCCGTGCTAATGTTACGTCAAATGTACACCCTCACGGCGTTTTTCACAATTGAGAACGGATTGGCCAGTGACATCTTAACAAAGAAACTTCCAGCTCTACAGCCTTCCTTTACGTTAACACGTCCGTCTATTTGCATCATGTTTTCTCACAACTTTATGTCGATAGATTGCCGCACCGTTTTATAGTAAACAAAACACGTTCACATGCAATATACGAACTGATTGTGCGACTGGACTGAAGAGGTCGTTGCGAACAGAGCTCAGTATTTCGTTTTCAGCCCTCCGGTTACTAGAAATAAAATATTTGTCAGAATTTTTATTTTGTTAACATAGATAGAATCAAGTACATGTCAAATTAACGTAACTACAAATATTTCCAGAAAAAGTTCTACGACACTGTTACACTATGTGGTGCAGAGTGAAATCTTTAGTAAACCGATTTAGGTTTTCCGTGATTTCCCTAAATCGCTTCAGGCAAATGCCGGGATGGTTCCCGTGAAAGGGCACGGCCGCTTTCCTTCCCCATCCTTTCCTCACCCGAGCTTGCGCTCCGTCTCTAATGACCTCGTTGTCGACGGGACGTTCAACACTCCTCCTCCTTTGGTAAACCAGTGTTGTTCCTTTTTTGCGGTAATCTGTAAAAGCGTTCGTATTACTACTTTTACAGAGTCAGTCACGTGTTTAACTTGTGGAACGTACGCTGATACGAAGTGATTTATTTGTTGTTGGTGAATACATGGATGCCCCCCCAAGCCCTGCAATTACAGCAACTCTGCACTCCCCCAAACGCATTGTATTTTCTCATCTAATTTCTAATCAAGAAAATGTCACATTATGTGGTGCCATAATTTCACTTTCATTGCCATTATCGAAGGTTTGTGACTTCAGTTCAGCTGGTAATTCACCCAGTAGCTGATATAGCATGTTATAAGCAGCTCGCCTATCCATGATTACTTTGCTGACAAGAGAAGACCATTCGATTCTTACTTGCCACTACTTACATATCAGAAACACTCTTTGTTTACTACAAAATGAGTTTCTACCACAAAACGTAATTTTAAAGACACGTCGACAGTTAGTATCAATAAAAATTGGTGTCTGACGTGTACAATAACAAACAAAAAACAACTTACGTAGAGTGGAGGATACAAAGAGCATGAGTTTCACTGGCAAACAAAATCAAGAGGAAAGGAAGGAACGTGTGTGCTGTTCCAAAACGTGTACTGGGGGTGGGCACTTAAGTTCAGTAGGTACCAGTAAATGTCATGCTATCATACCACTGGTAAACCTGGTATATAGTAGTCCTAAGACAGGTTTTATGAAATCAAAGCATGTTGCAAAGGGTTGCAACATATTTCAAAGGTGATAATTAAACTCTAGCAATCCTAAGTTTATGTCGACTTTACTGGCATATCCAGAGGAAAGATAAAACTTTACTGCTCCAGTCGTTCTAGTCGTAATTCTAGCGCAGCCTTCGTCCTCAGCTAACTTCACGTAGACAGCTTCTGCAAAGAAGTCATATTGAAACCCCAGAACATTTCTATTTCTCAGTCATGTCTCCTAGCCTATACCATTACGGAGCCGCCACACGCTTGCACAGTACCTTGTTGACAACTTGTGTCGATGGCGTCGTGGGACCTGCGCTACATTCGAACCCTACCATCAGCTCTTGCCAACTGAAGTCGGAACTCATCTGACCAGGCCACGGTTTTCTAATCCTCTCGGGTCCAACTGATATGGTTACAAGCCCAGGAGAGGCGCTGCAGGCGATGTCGTGCTGTTAACAAGGGCACTCGCGTCGGTCGTCTGCTGCCAAAGCTCATTAACATCAAATTTCGTGGATACGTTATAACGCATACGTCCGTCCTACGCCCCACGTTGATTTATGCGGTTATTTCACGCGCTATCGCTTGTCTGTTATCAGCAACAACTCACCACAAACGTCGCTGCTCCCGGTCGTTAAGTGAAGGTCGTCGGCCACTGCGCTGTACGTGGTGAGAGATAGTGCCTTAAATTTGGTATTCTCGGGACACTCTTGATACTGTGGATCTCGAAATATTGAATTCACTAACGATTTCCGAAATGGAATGTCAGATATGTCCAGTTCTAACTACCATTTCGCGTTCAAAGTCTGCTAATTCTCGTCTTGCGACCGTAATCACTTCGGAAACCTTTCCACATGAATCACCTGAACACAAATGACAGCTCCCCAACTGCACTGGCGCGGGGTTAGCCGAGCGGTCTGAGGCGCTGCAGTCATGGACTGTGCGGCTGGTCCCGGCGGAGGTTCGAGTCCTCCCTCGGGCATGGGTGTGTGTGTTTCTCCTTGGGGTAATTTAGGTTAAGTAGTGTGTAAGCTTAGGGACTGATGACCTTAGCAGTCAAGTCCCATAAGATTTCACACACATTTGCACGTTTGCCAGTGCACTGCCCTTTTATACCGTGTGTACGTGATACTACCGCTATCTATATTTGTGCATATACTTGAATTTTGGCACCGCAGTGTACAAAGCTGTCACGCGCTGTTTTAGTTCTGACGCATTGGTATGTTAAGCGACTGGTAGTCAGGCGTATGGAGCTCCGATTGGGAATATTTAGAAGGGTATTTCCGGTGCCAGAACTTTCCTTACAACCGAAGGAAACCTCACATAAACACCTTCGGCATAATTATGTTGGATGGAACCTTTTCTTCATTTAATTCTGGAACAATATGTTCCCGATAAAGATATAGAACTTTAGTGTACGTGAAAGGGTATTTTTTGTGTATATAGGATGAAGACAACACTTGCTTAACATGTGCAGTGCACCTACGTCGCTGGCAATGCTGTTGTGTGTGTGTGTGTGTGTGTGTGTGTGAGAGAGAGAGAGAGAGAGAGAGAGAGAGAGAGAAAGCAGAGCGGGGAACACGTGCCGATACAATTTAGTGAACGGCTTGATCCGAGTCCGTCAGTGGAATGTTTTCACTGTCGTAGTGTAGCGCAGTGAAGTGTGTCGAGCAATGGCTAGGCCACGTGGTTGACGGCAGCGAGAGGTGTTAGGGAGGGAACATTCACAGTTTGCCTTCTGTTCCGGCACCAATATTCGCACCTTACTCGAACTTAGTCATTCCATTCCTTACTTCGAGCAACACAATTTCTTGACACGACAGCATCATATAGTCACGTTTCGGCTAGCACCCTTGTCACCGTAAACAAGCTGTCAAGAAATACGAACAGCTGTAGCCATAATTCTGTGGCCGTGACGGAGCAGTGTAATTACTAGCTCGAATGAGGCTGTTTAAGTCTAACAACCTTAGATAAGGAAAGGTAAAAAACTTGGCTTCGAAACAAAAGAATTCCATTAATGTCTTCCCAGGATAAACTGTGAGAAACGCCGTAGTTCCGGGAGATACTATCGCGAAGTAAGACCAGCTAACGAGTGTTGGTGATTATCTAACGAAACGGCGATCTGACATACAACTTATTCTATTTTTCACTGTGCTTTCACAAGTTATTATAGTAGAAAATTTATCAGTGCAGCAGAGACTATCTGAAAATACGAGTAATCGTAAGTGTTAGAGCTGTGCACAAACATTTGCTAAATCCCTGAATAAATATGGAAATTATCAGAAATTTAGCCCACAAGAAGAATTCGGAAGCCGACTGACACGAACGCCGTAGGAACTTTGACATTCATTAGTGGTTGCATGACGAGATAAGCTTGAGAAATAAGGTGTTCTGGCGCTTCAGTATGACTTCTTTGCAAATGTTTTCTATGTGATGTTAGCTCATAACAAGGGAAGTGTTAGAATTATGACTACAACCAACGGCCCAATAAATTTTTATCTTTCCAGCGGAGATGTTAGTAAACTTATAATAAACTTAGGATTACGAACTGTTCGAGTGTTTAATTATCACCTTTAAAATACCTTTCTACAATTTTCAACACGCTTTGGTTTCATATGGTGCAATGCTGAAAGTACATAGAGATGAATACTCAACATTTTTGTGTAAATGAGGTGAAACGCAGTTTAAAATAGAAGGAAAAAAATATATTCAGTCCTCTATAACAGTACGTGATTTAGGATACTGGTTACAAACCACAGATAGGTGAGAACGCTTGCTTATTGTGGCTAGATGAAGTATTTTTAGACTGTTTGTCCTCAAGTTAAAACATGAAAAGAACTGCAGCTGCCTTAAACTTGTCCTCGCTTACAATGAATAGTCACAAGGCGGGTTTGTAACTTGGCTACTCTAAATATTAACAGGATAGCGCCAGGCTGTAAACATTACAGTCTAAGGGAGTATCTCTTTTCTTCAGACATTAATATTGCCAAGTCGCAGGAAGTCACAACTGGCCGAATTTCTGAGATATTTGGCCACGATGAAACCATAAATACAGAATGCGAGGGAGATAATACCATCCTCTCTGAAGAAGGAATTCTGTACTGCTAGAAGGTCAGCAGAAGGCAAGAGAGAAGCGACTGGTTTAAATGCGCGATCAATAATCAATTTACCTACATGTTTGCAAACGTAGTAACGGGAGGAGGCGTTAATTGTGATAGCGGAAGGAGGCCTAGAAGCCATTTTTTAATAATTCTGACAAAAACTGCAAATGTCAGCCAACACATTACGTTCATGCTGTTTCGTCGAAAACTGACTTGGTGGGACCGTGAGTGTTCCTAAGGAAATGCAATCCGAAAACAAAGGAAGTAGGTTACAGCACGCTTGTTCGCCCACTGCTTGAATACTGCTCAGCAGTGTGGGATCCGTACAAGATAGGGTTGATAGAAGCGATAGAGAAGATCCAACGGAGAGCAGCGCGCTTCGTTACAGGATCATTTAGTAATCGCGAAAGCATTACGGAGATGATAGATAAACTCCAGTGGAAGACTCTGCAGGAGAGACGCTCAGTAGCTCGGTACGGGCTTTTGTTGAAATTTCGAGAACATACCTTCATCGAGGAGTCAAGCAGTATATTGCTCCCTTCTACGTATATCTCGCGAAGAGACCATGAGGATAAAATCAGAGAGATTAAAGCCCACACAGAGGCATACCGACAATCCTTTTTTCCACGAACAATACGAGACTGGAATAGAAGGGAAAACCGATAGAGGTACTCAAGGTAGCCTCCGCCACACACCGTCAGGTGGCTTGCGGAGTATGGATGTAGATGTAGATGTAGGTTACTAACTTTCAGCATTCTGGATGGCAACAGGGAGCATCTTACTATGATTCAGTGAAATTACAAAATCATCGAAGTTGCACGGAAGTTTCTTATTTAAATTGCGACCAGTTTCGGACCTTAGTCCATTATCAAGCCATCCACACAAATGCTACTATAATGTGTGTACGCTGTTCACAGTGCCTGAGTGAATGACTGTGTGCAAGGTACTATTTGCTTACGACAGTCCCGCGCTGCGTGCAGCAAAACAAGTGGTTTATGTGCGTATGCAAATCGTACCTTGCACTTAGCCACTCAAACGAGCAATGTGGCCAACGTACACACACTGTGGTGACACTTATGTGGATGGCGTGATAATGGACTAAGGTCCGAAAGTGGTCACCATATAAATAAAAACAAACTTCTGTTCAATTTTGCCGGTTTCGTAATTTCATTGAGATGAAGGATAATTCTAAAATAAAAGTAACAACAGAAAAGAGCTTCTGTTAATAATGTCATTTGTTTAAAAAATTATAGCGCCGCTACTGTTTTAGAAACGATAGATTCATCATCAGATGGCTATTACATTTATAATTTTATTTAGTTTATGCTGAACACAAGACGTCGACTGTTTTTGATTATGGTGAATGTTTCCTGTTGTTGTGGAGCGGTCGAAATTTGTTACTTCACGAATCTGTTGGCTGTTTTGGAACAGGTTCGTGATACGTAATGTGAAAGACAAGATTCTACACTTTTCAGTACTCTGGAAACACAAATAGTACAAAACACCACACACGTCCCTCAATATTTGTCCGTGATAAATTATTTCGTTTAGAATTTTTGTGGTAAGATGAACCACACCATTTATTGTCTTCTTCAGGGAAAGCAACTTCCTATTTTTTTCACGTAATGAAACGATGGTTTTTAGTTGATTCTTAAATATTTAGTTATTTATATTTAGCGAGTTCTGCATCTGGACGACTCTCTCCTGAGAGTCGTCAGGAGCATTTTCTCTGGTGTTTCAGCAGATATTTGCAATTTCGTTTTTGTATTGCGTTGCTGGAGTGAGCACAAATGTCTTTCATACGACGCCCTGAATCTACGGGAAGCGTCGATTTGTTTCACATTACAAGCAAAATTATTTATAAAGTGAAATTTTGCGTGCCCATTCGACGGGGCTGTCTCATATTGGTCTATTACGATATTTGTTTTACCGATATGCGTTAAGAGGGTCAGTAAAGCACCAAGTATAACCAGTACTCCAGCAGCTACACCACTGCCCTGGCCCACGCTGACTGCAGCCGCCAAGCTCGCAACGAATATCGGACTAATTTGGAAGCGCTCTGTCGAATGGGCACGTAAAGGTTCGATTTGAAAATAGTTTTTGATGAAACGGGAAAGAAAGTGAGGCTTTCTGTTGACACTGGGCGTCGCATGAAAGATGTGACGAGCAGTAATTGTTTGGCTGACTCCAGCAACACAATGCAGAAACGAAATTGTAAATATCTTCCAAAACTACAGAGAAAATGTATCTGACCTCTATTAGGAGAGGGGCACCATGTATAACGTCTTAACATAAGATACTCAAGCCAAAAAAATTCAGATGAAATATTATTTTAGCAGGTGGATAAAAAAGAATGATCAAAACACGAACAAAGACAAATAATCCCTTCCTAGAGTCAGCAGTTCATGAGGGTGTGGCAGGATGCCAACAAGGTGCTACCAACACGAGCTTAAGTTTCGGATTTGCTCTTGTTACGAAACCTGTAATTTAGTCATCTCGCGTATCCATACGTTCATGTGCATAACTCGAACGAAGATATGGAACTGTACGAGAAGGAAACCTGCTGTTATCAATAGCCCCAAACATAGGTGTGCGCATTGGATGGAGAGTGTGGTGGAGGGGGGGGGGGGGGAGGGGCAAGGTGGGACACTTTTCTCCCCACTGGAACGTGGGATACGGAATTTTTATTCTTTACACGATCTACCTATAACAAATGTTCAATGGGTTACCATGATTATTCTCGGATATAATAAGGCTTTTGTGTCATAAATGTACTTCTTGTGGCATGGCACGGCCCAAACTGACCATCACATTTATATTAAAAAATGACAGTTCTATGGTCTACCCTTCCTTCTCTACCAAGTGGATAAATTTTTGCGAAAGCCCATGGTTGCGTGCGTCATAAACGCGACAGAGATGTTCCAGTCAGACTAAAAAGAAAGGTAAAAAAAAGCACATAGCATCGTTTCGCTCATCTTGTTGTTCGTTTATCAGATGCTAACAGACTCAAAGCCCTGTACTTGATGGAAGCCAGCACGGTAGCTCAGCGTGTTCGGTCATAGGGTTAGCTGCCATCTGTAATAAAAAAAACTGAGTGGAAGGATCAACAGTGAACTTAAACGAGTGTCATGGAACGTCCGCACCGAACAAATACAACGAACAATATCGAACAAAATGCGATTAAAAGAATGGAGCATAACAAATAAAGGTATTTTTAGTTTTAGGTGTAATAAATATCAGAATGTCGGTTTTTTTATAAAATTGATGAATCTAACGTCGTCATTGTACTGTGCTTCGAGAATATTGATATTGCGAGGAACTATGAAGGGAACTACGCCGTTCTGAGCATACTGTGGCGTAAATTACTTCTACATGGCTGATGATGGCTGTCCTTTGTCTCTTTAGACGTCCTTCTTTGAATTTTCACATTTTTGCATGAAATTTTAATATTTCTGAATATTGGTATTCTTATATGAGTAGTAATTAAAAACGAAAAGGTGTTATTTTTATTTGAAAATAAGTTTCATAATTTGTTGACTAACATTTCTGTTTGATAATAAGTACTGAATTTAAAAAAATTGCACTTGGCAAGAATTGAACTAGTAACTTCGCTAAAGCAACACCAGAATGCAACGCACACATCCACTATTTGGTTTCGGGAAGAAAATCGTACCGCTTCAGAAAATTATGTCCAGATACTCACATTCAAGTCCCACAAGTATGTATAAAATAAAATAGGACCAGAGCACAGTGTCTCCACGTAAGCAGTGGGACGAGTGGTACGGCAGTCTGGTACCTACACCTGCAGAGCCGCGCTTAGTCGGAGAACTTGGTTGGTTGGTTTTGGGGAAGGAGACCAGACAGCGTGGTCATCGGCCTCATCGGATTAGGGAAGGATGGGGAAGGAAGTCGGCCGTGCCCTTTCAGAGGAACCATCCCGGCATTTGCCTGGAGCGATTTAGGGAAATCACGGAAAACCTAAATCAGGATGGCCGGGCGCGGGATTGAACCGTCGTCCTCCCGAATGCGAGTCCAGTGTCTAACCACTGCGCCACCCCGCTCGGTAGTCGGAGAACTCTCGCAGGACTGAGGCGGGGAGAATGCAGGGGGCAAACCCGCCAGCAGCGGCAACTTGAGAGATCAACTTGTTCGCTCGATTGTTGTGCCATCAGCCGCAACTCCTCCGTTCAACAGGTGCCCCGCGCTATCTGCTGCTGGGTGGACGTCGAGCACAGCGGTGCGCAGCGAGTCGAAATACTCTACCCCGGGAAGGGAAGCGGAGACAATCCCCCACTCCGTGAAACGCTTACCTGCTATTGGCTCTGCCCATCCTCATTTCTATCCGCCTCAATGACTTTCGGTGTGCTGGATTCCTAATTTTATTTGTTTTATCTTCGTTTTCTGGCGCGGTGGAACTTCCCGCAAGACATCTTTATCATTGGAGGCAGTACATCAGTGGTACTCTTCGGTTGCATAAATGCAGACATTATCAGCGAAGTACAGAATCTTAGTGTCATTCCCACTAGATCATGTATATCTAGAGCCGTAAAACTACTGTATACTAACATTAGTAAATGCAGACTACGGTGGATTTCTTAGTAGCTTTAGGTCAGTTGAGGTCATACCTGTGTTACCTCTACGTTACGCGTGTTGCATATCTTTCGGCTTTACCTCGTAATGTGATCAGTGTCTTACTAGAAACAGGAGGTGGTGAACCCCTAGAAAACGAGTGAGAATGTATAAAGGGCCACATAACCTACGGAACATTTCTGTTTTGCATAGTTATCTTCCTATCTGTTACTTAAAAATAAACAGTACATATAGTAAAGTTGAAGTTGTTGGTTCAGTTTTTATTCGAAAACGTTTGATTTATAATGTGAAACAGAGGGATATTGTAGTAACCACAGAGTAATATTGCGTTTTCTATCGCTATATGATAAATCTCATAGACAACATTTTTGTCAGTAATCCCAGAAAACTATCATAATGAAGAACATTCTATTGAATACGAAATAACAACAATAATTATACATATTTTTATGTTCGTGAATATAAACTGTACTTGCATCGACACCAACTGCTTTCGTTACATAAAAGCGCAGAAGTTACGCAATCAACTAATTTTTGTTACTTATAAAATGCAGTGCATATTCTGTAAGGATGTACAATACACAATGGACTAACACTGACTGATGTGCTGTTCTGATTATGTGGAAAACAAGCAAAAAACTAGAAGAAGTCGTCTGCTCCCATTTTTTCTGTTACACATTCATTTATGTTTCTTTCCTTACCAATACTACTAATACTAGCGGTAGTCCTACCATTTACTACGTCATTTATGTACTATACCAAAACTACCGAACTGCATTTTTGGTGGAGAGCAGCTCTATGTATATCCTTTACTGTATACAGTATCCTTAAAAGCAATGAGGACAAAATAGAATCTTGAGGCAAGGCACTCGTCATCCGCAGTCCGATTGTGGGTCATTTCTAATGATGACTTGTCAGTGCGATGATTCATGCTATAAATTTTAAGCAAGTCTTTTGAGCACATCATAGTTAATCACCTCGTGTGTTGTCCGCCCCGGTAGATGAGTGGTCAGCGTGACAGACTGTCAATCCTAAGGGCCCGGGTTCGATTCCCGGCTGGGTCGGAGATTTTCTCCGCTCAGGGACTGGGTGTTGTGTTGTCCTAATCATCATCATTTCATCCCCATCGACGCGCAGGTCGCCGAAGTGGCGTCAAATCGAAAGACCTGCACCAGGCGAACGGTCTACCCGACGGGAGGCCCTAGCCACACGACATTTCCATTTATACCTCGTGTGTTAAAATCGGTAATGATACATGTCTTGTTTCTTAATTGTCGCTATTCAATATTTATTGATAATGTTGTGGAGGACAATATGTTAGATTGAGAAACATACATTTTTCCTGCTTTAATATACAATTCTGTGTAATACTTACATAATCTGCGCTAAGAATCTCCATGCAGTTTACAGGTAAATAATTAAAACTGAATGCAGATAAAAAATAGTTTCTAATGTTTTCTCGATCTTTATTGTGTGGAAGGCTTACTTCCACACCACTCAATTTCGATGATGTATGCAAGGAAGAAGCAAAACTTTCTCGTAGATGCTTGGCTGTACATTTTATAAAATCAATAGGACGGCTAATCTTTATAATGTGTGTACGAGTGTAGGTTTTGACGCAGGAACGACGACATATGAAAGCCTGGCTCTGACAGTGAGTCGAATACGGATAGTAGGAGCGGTTAGGGCGACCGCTGGCGTAAAGTGGGAGATCTGGGTTCGAGTCCCCATGCGGCACAAATTTTCAGTGTCGCCATACCCTCATCTCATATAGCTGATGGTTCTTACTCTCCATTACGGCTACATTTCACGGCCGTAAGAGTGGCCTTATGGTTTTACTAAAAACTTTTATCTTGCGTGGAAGACTATTGCAAAGTTTTCAGAGTTGAGGTCCTTACTTCCTGGACATGGAAATTTACTTTTTGCCTTCTCGTATGGATGGATATTTAGGTTTTTACTTATGTACATTACAGACAGAAAAACCTGACTAGCATGGGGACAAGGAAAGAAATAGAGCTAAAGGAGCAATTTTACTCGCGTCCATTTTCATAACCAAACCGTGTGATTTGCGAACCGTATACAGCCGACAACTGCCACTGTAGAGCGTTGCGTCACAAATTACACATTCCGTGCCATGCACTAGCTCGTTTCTAAGTGTGCAACAACCACGATGGAAACCGCGTCTGGCGTACTCTACGATGAGAGACACGTCCTATGTGAGATTGACTTAAGACACTGTTCATGACTGCATCGTTCTAAGGGCTGAAACGGGCATACATTACATAATAAAATTATGTCCTGTGGAATCTGTCCTTAACAGCGTCTCAGAAAATTTATTTGAGCTCATTTATGAACACGGCATTTGGGCGGCATTTTTCACGTCATGGCTATAGCGACTATTCTGAATTGCACACAAGTTTGTGCTATTACTTAAAAAATCGTTTCTCTGTCATGTGATCACTGAATGGATTGGTGCTGTTTCTTTGGAATACATCTGTATCCTTAACAAGCGAATACTGCCCAAGCCCACAGATGAAGTATTTTTTGAAAATCTTGCTTTGTAGAGGAATTCACTCTCCACAACGAGTCAGTCGGCTTAATCATCCCGTTGACGGCCACAGTTATCACAAGAAACAGCCGCATATCAAGTGACACCCGCGCAAATAGGAAAAAAAAAAATTTGCCCCTTACGTGGGCGACATCGCAGCAAACTATTCGCGTGACCGCGGGGAGTGTTGTGCGTTTCCCGTATCGTGCATCCTCCCCGCTAATGCAAGCCACACACGCACCAGCTGCCACCGCAGCGAAAGGTGCAGGACCGGAAGCCGCCAGATAGCGTTTATCGACTGTCTCCCAGGTCGATACCACTACGTATCTGGCACCGAGACTGCTGAAAGCATTGCTTTGTTTATACCTGCCGCACTAAGTTTCTGTTTACGTCTTAACATTTTGATTTTCTTGGCATTCGTGCCTCTGAGCATCACCCCTTTATTTCGTGTGAAACAGTACCTCAAGTCTCATGATTGACGGTAGTGCATCTTGTAGTAAAAATTACTTTTTGAAAGAAAAAAAGAGGGATTAGAATTTATCGAGGTGACTGGAAGCGTTAGCACGGACTGGATAGTGATAGGAAAGAAAATCATAAAAGGCTTGATTCGAGAAATAATACTTTCACTGGCTTCGGTCGGTTAGCGACAACATGCCACCCGCTGCGTCCATGTATGAGGAGACTATAAACGACATAAGAAAGCCTATGCGCTCAACAAAACTTCTATATCGTGAATACCACTTTAACAGTTCGATCTTGGAGGCGAATGTGTCATCTGTCGTTGCACCGACAAATCTTATCTACACACGAGAACTTATTTTGGTTTGTACAGTGCCATCGTTAGTTATACAAATGGATTCAAGAATGAAAATGGTACAAGGAGTGCATATTGCAACTATAAAACACAGTATGGTGGAGAATTTCAGATAGCAAAGGACAGCACAATCATGGTAGCGAAACTAAATGCAGTCTTGGAAACTCTTCTTTCTATCCAATTAAAAAAAGTTTTGCATCACCTCAGTTCCGAGAGTTCCGCAACCTGTACAGAAAATTAGAATAGAGGTAAACAAAAACATCATTTCTGCCCTTTTATTGCTCATGAAAACCACACATTGCATATTGTACCACCATACAGCGAGACCTTCACAGGTGGTGGTCCAGATTGCTGTACACACCGGTACCTCTAATACTCAGTAAAACGTCCTTTTGCAGTGATTCGTTCCTGTATTCGTCATGGCATACTATCCACAAGTTCATCAAGGCACTGTTGCTCCAGATTGTTCCACTCCTCAACGGCTATTCAGCGTGGATCCCTCAGAGTGGTTGGTGGCTAACATCGTTAGCCCTTTTCAAACTATCCCAGGGATGTTCGATAGGGTTTATGCCTGGAGAACATGCTGGCCACTCTAGTCGAGCGATGTCGTTATCCTGAAGGAAGTCATTCAGAAGATGAGCACGAATGGGGCGCGAATTGTCGTCCATGAAGACAAATGACTCGCTAATATGCTGCCGATATGGTTGGACTGTAGGTCGGAGGATGGCATTCACGTATCGTACAGCTGTTACGGCGCCTTCTATGACCACCAGCAGCGTACGTCGGCCCACGTAATGCCTCCACCTAACAACAGGGAATATCCAACTTGCTGCACTCGCTGGACGGTGTGTCTAAGGCGTTCAGCCTGACCGGGTTGCCTTCAAACACGTTTCCGACGACTGTCTGTTGAAGGCATATCCGACACTCATCGGTGAAAAGAACGTGATGCCAATCCTGAGCGGTCCATTCGGAATGTTGCTGGGTCCACCTGTACCACGCTGCATGGTGTCGTGGTTGCAAAGATGGACCTCGCCATGGATGTCGGGAGTGAATTGCGCATCATGCAGCCTATTGCGCACAGTTTGAGTCGTAACACGGCGTCCTGTGGCTCCACGAAAAGCATTATTCAACATGATGGCGTTGCTGTCAGGATTCCTCCGAGACATAAACCGGAGTTAGCGGTCATCCACTGCAGTAGTAGCCCTTAAGCGGCCTGAGCGAGGCATGTCATCGACAGTTCTTGTCTCTCTGTAACTCCTCCATGTCCGAACAATATCGCTTTGGTTCACTCCGAGACGCCTAGATACTTCCCTTATTGAGAACCCTTCCTGGCACAAAGTAACAATGCGTACGCGATCGAACCGCGGTATTGACCGTATAAGCGTGGTTGAACTAGAAACAACACGAGCCGTGTACCTCCTTCCTGGTGGAATGACTGGAACTGATGGGCTGTCGGACTCCCTCCGTCTAGTAGGCGCTGCTGAAGCATGGTTATTTACATCTTTGGGCGGGTTTAGTGACATCTCTGAACAATCAAAGGGACTGTGTCTGTGATACAGTATCCACAGTCAGGGTCTATCTTCAGGAGTTCTGGGAACTGGGGTGATGCAAATCTTCTTTTGATGTATGTACTAAGCAAAGACTCATATTCCAAATCAGGACTTGTCTTACAAAAGAACAGCAACGCCGGAAAAATGAGTCACTCTATAACGCACGTAATAGTAGACGTATTGTGAAAAATCCAGAGTAATAAAGGACAAGTGAAAGTGCAGTGGGTCAAGGGTCACAGTGGGGTAAAAGGCAACGAAACTGCGTATAGCCTAGCCGCACAGGCAGTATGTGATGCCTAAGAAAAACGTCGAACGGTACCGGTAAATGAATTTCTACAAAAATGTAGACGACTAACGAGAGAGGTATGGAATAAAGAATGAGCAAAATTCTCAAAATGAAGAGTCCGACTTTTTGCTGTACGCACCAGTTCCATGCAAACCTTCCTATACGAGGAGCTTTTATGACAGAAGGCTTGTATCCGCTATAGCATGACTGAGCTTCAATCATGTATACATCAGAGAGAGTCTCCACCGCATTGATACTGTTTAGTGAGCGTGCAGTCATGAATGACGTGAACCACTTGTTCTTTGGATGCAACGATCAAAGATAACAATCCTCAAAATTGATTCGAACTCTGGTGGCGTTAAAATGTCCTGTTCCAATACCTGCGGTGACACTCCTGCCGACAGGGACTGCAGGTTCCTTCCTGTACGCAGAATAGTTAGATATATAATACAGGTATATGCAAACAGATGAATCACTGTTAAAATGTGGTAGAAGAAATTTGTAAATTTGAAATTGCCTGTTAATTTAGACGAGTTAATTTAACGGACTCATCTAGACCTATACAGCATGTATATTGCATTACGTCCCGCTGTATTGTAAATCTAGTTATGTAGCGTTTAGAATTAAGTAATAGATATTAGAAATTGTATGTAGATGGTTATAGACAGAGGTGACAAAAATCATGGTGTACTTCGTAACATGGTGTCGGACCTCCTTTTGCAGCAACTTGACGTGGCATGGACTCAAGTCGCTGGAAGTCGTCTGAAATATTGAACCGTGCTGCCTCTATAGGCTTCGATAATTGAGAAAGTGTTGCCGGTGCAGGATGTTGCCCACAGACTGGCCTCTCGATTATGCCATGTAAGTATTCGATGGGATTCATGTCGGGCGATCTGCGAGGCCACAACGTTCGTTCGAATTGTCCAGAATGTTTTTCAAACCAATCACGAACAATTGTGGCCCGGTGAGACAACATCGTTGATTTGGAGCATGAAGTCCATGAATGGCTGAAAATGGTCCACAAGTAGCCGAACGTAAACATTTCCAGTGAATGATCGGTTCAATTTGGCCAGACGACCCAGTCCATACCATGTAAACACTGCTCACACCATTATGGAGCCATCACCGGCTTGCAAAATGCCTTGTTGACAATTTGGGTCCATAGCTTCGTGGGGACTGCGCACACACAGACCCTACCACCAGCTCTCACCGATTCAAATCGAGATTCATTTGACGAAGCCACGGTTTTCTAGACGTCTAGGGTGCAACCGATGTGGCCACAAGCCCACGACAGGTGCTGCAGGCGGTGTCATGCTGTTGGCAAAGTCAATCGCGTCGGCCGTCTGCTGCCATAGCCCACTAACGTCAAGTTTCGACGCACTGTCCTAGCCGAGACGTTCGTCGTATGTTCCACATTGATTTCTGCGGTTGCTTCGCGCAGTGTTGCTTGTGTTTTAGCACTGACAATTCGAGGCAAATGCCGCTCCTTTCTGCCGTTAAACGAAGTCCGTCGGCCACTGCGTTGTCTGTGGTGGGAGTTAATGCCCGAACTTCGGTATTCTCGGCACACTCTTGACAGTGTGGATCTCGGTATATCGAACGCCGTAACGATTTCCAAAGTGGGATGTCCTATGCGTCCAGCTCCAGCTACCATTCCGCGTTCAAAGTCTGTTAATTCCCGTCGTGAGGCCGTAATCACGTCGGAAACTTTTTCACGTGAATCACCTGACTACAGATGGCAGCTCCGTCAGTCCACTGATCTTTTACACCTTGTGTATGCGGTACTACCGCTACCTGTATACGTACAAATCGCTGTTGTTGTTGTGGTCTTCAGTCCTCAGACTGGTTTGATGCAGCTCTCCATGCTACTCTATCCTGTGCAAGCTTCTTCATCTCCCAGTACTTACTGCAGCCTACATCCTTCTGAATCTGCTTAGTGTATTCATCTCTTGGTCTCCCTCTATGATTTTTACCCTCCACACTGCCCTCCAATACTAAATTCGTGATCCCTCGATGTCTCAGAACATGCCCTACCAACCGATCCCTTCTTCTAGTCAAGTTGTGCCACAAGCTCCTCTTCTCCCCAATTCTATTCATTACCTCCTCATTAGTTATGTGATCTACCCATATAATATTCAGCATTCTTCTGTAGCTATCCCATGATTTTTATCTCTTCAGTGTATGGATAGAGACCTAAACACCACTTTAAAAAAAATCTTAAATGGACAAAGATTGTTTATCATTTGTGGCTTACAATACGTCAAAATCTAAATCAGGACAATGTAAAAAATGGCGTTTAAATCTACTTTATAGTGTAAGAAATGTTTCTTTAATCACTTCGACTGTCTGTCTGTCCAATGATCATTTTTGACAGAGGATCCAATGATAAACAAAAACTGATTTTAATCGTTTCAGCATTTGAGTCAGCAATGTCACATATTTAGAGATGTGTGCGACGCGACGGTAACGGCACGGGTCGGCTGATTCCGAACAGAGACACGGCGCCGTCGATTACGGCGTAATTAGGGTCAGTCGGGCTTAACTAGGACAGCCGTGCCGTCGCTACGGACTGTCCGCTTGAATGATGCCCTGCACTGCGTAGTCCGTTCAGCACACGTAGCGTCCGGAGGCTCATCTGCAGCCGTGACGGGATTAGCGATGGTTGTTGCACCAGCACGCACACATGCCGTACGGTTGTACCCTGGTTGCTATGACGCAATTTTAAACCATCTGGTTTGACAAGTTATACTGATTTTTTAAACATTGTGTACCTGTTACATGTGAAGGTCTCCTCGAGAGATGATGATAAGAAGTACTCAGGTTGGTTGGCTGGTCCTGATAGCATTATGTACACGCTTCCCACCGCAGTCCGTAGCTCTCTGTTGACCTTGGGTGTGTGAGCAATGCGCAGAAGTGAGTCAGAGAAAGGTGAACTGAATAATGTTTTCCAGAGTACAAGCATGCTAGAAGATCTGAAGTTTCTCTCGGACGTTGTGGAGAAGAAGGGATTTGTGTTGAGTTAACCCCTTGTACATCGACGGAAAAGAATCTCAACACCAAGTTATGCGCATAAACGAAAGTTGTTTCTACGTCTGAAAGATGATGTATATTCAAATTTCGCGCCAGTCGCATAAGAGGTGGGCTAGTAGCGCCACTATGAGGATGCAAATCAGGTTTGCTTTTAATACACATTGTAACAGCCATGAGCTTTAGGTGTCTTTGAGACTGGACGTGGTGAGCTGATGTTACTCAAAACGACAAAGACGCCATTATCAACACCTCACTGAGTTTGAACGAGGTCGTTTAATTGCGCTTCGAGAAGCTTGATGTTCCTTCTGCGATATTCCAGAAAGACGTGGTAGGAATGTAGGCACTGTACATGATTGCTGGCAGCGATGGCTACGAGAATGTACAGTCGCAACAAGACGGGATTCCGGACGTCCATGTGGCTCTAGCGAGAGGTAAGATCTTCGTGTTCGGTGTGTGGCTCTGACGCATCATACTGCATCTGCAGCAGCAATTTGAGCAGCAGTTGGCACCACAGTGACACAACGAACTGTTCCACATGGGTTACTTCAAGGACAGTTTCGAACCCTTTAGCGTGCATTCCACAGATCCTACACCACCGCCATTTGGGATTTCAGTGGTGTGAAGCGAGACGGCAGGGTGAAGGACTGGTGTGCTTTCTCACGAAAGCTTGTGGTGCTTCTGTCTCAGTGGTGGCTGTATTACCGAGAAGGAGGCCAGTAGAGGACCTGCAACGAACCTGACTGCGTGCTAGACACACTGGACCTACACCTCGAGTTATGGTCTGAGATGCGATTTCGTATGACAGCAGGAGCACTCTCGTGATTATCCCATGGAACGTGACTGCAAGTTTGTGCCAACCTGGTGATTCGACTGTTGCGCTGGCACTCATGAACAGCATCCCACAAGGGGTTTTCCAATAGGATAACGCTCGTCCACATACCGCTGTTGAAACCCGACATGCTCTACAGAGTGTCGACATGTTGCCTTGGTCTGTTGACTCACCAGATCTGTCTCCAGTCGAGCAAATATGGGACATCGTTAGACGACAACACCAGCGTCATCCACAACCAGCATTAACCGCTCCCCGTGTTTACCGATCAAATGCAACAGGCACGCAACTCCATCACACAAACTGACAACTGGCACCTGTACAACACAATGCATGCAAGTTTGCATGCTTGCATTCAACATTTCGGCTGTTTCATTGGTTATTAATGCACCAGCATTACACATTTACGATGGTTTATCTCGTCTGGCATTAACCTTTGATCTTGCAATGTTAATCACTTCAATATGTTACCGAGACAAATGCATTCACGAAATTTCATTACTCTATATTATTTATTGTTTGGCGTTGTGAATTTTTTCCGTCAGTGCATTTTCACCAAATATTATATTAATGTGATCCAAACAGTTGGCTTATCCTGCAATCCAGTCCGAGAAGACGTTTTTTTTTTGTGTTGGGCGCACAACAGCTCGTACATTAATCTTATGAGGCGAATGTCATTAAAAGTGGTAAAACAAATAAAAAAGTTTAAACGAGGATTAAAATATTAAGATTTACCAAAAACCACCCCCGCACAAACACACACACACACACACACACACACACACACACACACACACACACACTCGTCCCCTCTCCTCTCTCTCTCATTAAAAAAACGTTTTATTTTCAACCCTAAAACTCATCATAAATTACGAAAAATAACTATGAAAAATCTAAAGTAAATAATAAAATAATATCTCATCAACCACTAGGCTGGTTTGAACACCATTCTGCTTTACTAAGCATGCTCCAATTGGAGAAGGTTTGCCCTTCCTTCCTCCTATCTGCGAACTGACGTCCCTAGTTATATGAGTACCAATCCACAGCGTAGCCTCGTATTTTCGCGAGAACAAATCACTCACGGCAGTAAAACAAGCGATAAACAACAGAAAAGAAATCTTTTCGGTGACTAGAGGTATAATTCAGGCCTTTTTTTGATTTCTAGTCTGGATTTTATCACCTCAGCAACCGAGTGCAGCAGAAAAACATGGCTTATACACCATTGGAATAGAAGACAATTAACCAGCCACTGCACAACACACTACAGCATCGATTTCGTCTGTCTGACTGGCAAGAGGTATGCTACAGACAGCTAGTTGGTTTTAGCGTCTGCAATTTACTGTCCATCACCTCTATTCTTTCCATAGTCGCATTGCTCTTTCCCTTTACAACCAGACGACATCCTCGTTGCGACTGAGTTTCCGAATGCGTCGCGTAGTGTTCCCTGCAGGTCTCCTTGACTGCTACGATAGCTTGCTCGTTGCTGCATGGCCTCCTGTCCAGCTGAAAGATATTAATTTTACTTGTTGCTTCAGGAGGGTGAGGAGGTCGTCTTGCAAAATTTGAAATATTTTATCTGTTGGATATATTTGTTGTAAATTCGCAGTGAGGCAGTCAATGCCCATAAGAAATCTCTTACTATCGTAGCGTTTCATTAACATCAATGTCTTCTAGGCCGCATGAAATTCTGTACTGTACAGAGATCAATAGGAAAGCGATTTCTGAAGACATATAAAACGACTGACAATCGAGAATTTCTTCGTGCTTTGAATTGTCTGTGCACGAGGTCTGTTCGGAAAGCAAGGAACGATTGGTCGCGAAATGGAAACCACAGTGAAAATCGAAACTGTTTTATCTGCAGCATTTACGTATACCTTCCGCCTACTTCCCTACATAATCGCCGCTTCATCTTAGACATCTGTCGTAGCGTTGTACCAACTTTCCCCGTCGCAGAAGGCAGTCTCCTGCGCATTCCGACATTTCCCTACGCTGGACTAGAGTCTTTGTCTGTGCCAAAACATTATTTTCATACTCAGCGATTCATATGACCAGAGAAGAAAATCAGAGCGAGCCATGTCCGGGCTGTATGGTGGGTGATCAAACACGTCCCCAACTCCAGTGAGAATGCGAGTTTGAGTGACTCTAGGTTTATCACAATCGAAGTTCAGTATATCTGAAGAATATTTGCACTGATATCGTGTCATGACACAGCATCTTCATTGATTTCATTCCCATCGACCCATTTGCATTGACTTCTCTTTCAGTTATGGATGTCACGTGGAAATATGAACTATCAGCAATACCTCAATAGATCGTAGGAACCATCTGAGATGAGAAGGTTAACAATAAATATTAAATTCAATTTCAAAATGTAGTTGCTGCGCTAATTTGATAATACGATGTAAATTTCAAGCATAAGATTTCGTACATAAAATGGGACTAGTCACCGACATGTGCATGCCCTGACTAGACGATTATCGATTGAAACACTGGATCAGTACTTGGGTGAACCGGGCTTCGAATCTCCATCCGGTCATTTGCATTAATGCTTTTTGAACGAGTTAAAGCGAGTCTGGAACGTTTCCGTTGAAACGAGAAGCTCTATCTGAATTTGAGCTCTTTTATGTAATAACCATATCGTCGATGAGAGGTTACGTATTAATCTTCCCCCATTTCAAGTATTAGCGGAAACGATCTGAATGTAGACATAGTTACCGCTAGTATAGAACAGCTAAATCCCCAAAAGCTTCTGAGACAATCAAAAGCAGTTTCTTAAGGTCGTGGATAGTGCTTTAAGGCGAAATCAGGGTAGTTCGATATTTGTTCTTTTTGGTTATTAGATATTCATAATACTTTCAATTAATATCATTTGTGTATATGTGTGTAATATGAACGACATGACGATAGCAAAATGTACGAATTTTGCTGAGATTCCAGGTGACAGATATTATGGCAGTATACTGAATTGAACTCTAAACTTATCATCTTTCAAAATATATCGCGAAAGAATCTGCCACTGTTAAATCCGAAATGTTCAAATGGTTCAAATGGCCCTGAGCACTATGGGACTTAACTTCTGAGGTCATCAGTCCCCTAGAACTTAGAACTACTTAAACCTAACTAACCTGAGGGCATTACACGCACCCACGCCCGAGGCAGGATTCGAACCTGCGACCGTAGCGGTCGCGCGTTTCCAGACTGTAGCGCCTAGAACCGCTCGGTCACCCCGGCCGGCAAAACCGAAAGGAAAAGAAACACACATTTCAGGTTCTTTCTATTGTTACTTCCATTTCTCAACGCATGTTTTCTAAACAACATGCGCGCTGTAATACATTTGGTACTTGTTAGCGCGTTTATTGTTGTGTAGTCCATTACAGACACAAAAAATAAGCACAGACGTGGAGGTGACAGATGGTGCTCCCGGTGATGACACAGGCTGATCTTACCGGGGCCCCTGGCAGCGCTGTGTTTACAGACGCTATTTTGCGAAACGAGGCACGAGAGCGATCGCCCTGCGAATTCCGCTGAAGCGCCCTCTATGCAAATTACCTCAGCCGGTATGCATATCACCTACGCTCTCCTGTGTGGATTATCCCGGCCCTGCTGAGCCCAGCTTGCGTAGTCAAGGGCCCTAGCCTGCCCTGCCCCGACCTCGTAAATGAGCCTGCCTTTACGGGGCCAGAGCGAACGCCCCATTGGCGCCGTGACTTACATGTCCTCTTATATCTGTGTAATTCGTTCTGTGTCGTTCGTTCTTAGTTTAACCACTGGACAACCCGGTTGAGCTTCATAAGAAAATTCAGACAGCACGTAGGTGCACTCCGTCTTAACAATATAAACAAATCGAGTTTTGCAACACATATTGCCCAATACAGTCATTCTGCAAACTGCGTAGAGTAGAATCTTTAATCGTTATAGTGGAGAAAATGTGTGAAAAGCCTGCACGCTGAATTACGTTTGAGGGGTTCTTGGTGCTTTATAGCCATTCGAACATCCATCGTATTGTAGCTATGTTACAGTATATTAACCAAGGTTTGAACGACGAACCGGTGCTAACGCCCAGGCAAATCGATTATTTCTTTTCGCAGAAGATTTTTAATTGGGCTGACATTAATGCTCAGGTAATGGTATCATTTGTATGCGCACCTATCGGATTTTACGTGCAAAAACAGTCACTCTCGTTCGAATTTTACTGGCGAAAACAGTCACCCATAAATAACTCCGCACTAGGGTTATACTGATGGTTAAAATTTGGTTCGCAGGTGTATCGGACCTTGGTCTAAGATAAGTTTTGGAAAAATCTTGCTTCGTTTGGATTTTACATAAAAAACAGGTTTTTCCGGGAGGTTTTCAGACTTGTATGAATCAATTCAAACTTTGCGCCATGGTGGGTAAACGTATAAAGTCAAAATGCAATTTTTTTAAATGCAGTAATATTCATCCATAGTCGAGATAACGAAGGTTTAACGTCTTTCTGGAAGGTTTGTGAAGCGCACCAAATCTGTACCTTAAACTCGTACGAATCGGTTCAAACTTTGCACGATCGTAAATAAATGGATGAAGTCAAAACGAAATTTTTTATTCAGTAGTCTTTAACCGTTGTCGACATACGACGGTTTAAATTGGAGCTAAATGTAGCACGTAAAGTTCGTTCTTACGTGAACTGAATGTGCAGAAACGGTTAAGAATAAATAAAAATTGCATTCTTACGATATAATTGAAAAGTCTCTTTTAAAATCTGTTTTAATTCGAATTTTACGCACAAAAAACACTTTTCTTGTGAGCTTTTTACGCGCGCCACTTCCGTGTTTCAAACTTGTGTGAATCGGTTCAAATTTTGTAAGAAGGTAAACAGACACATTTAATTAATGGTCGTCTTCCCTTTTTTGAAAGCTTTATTTCTTGCCACGGTATAAACAGCATGGTTCAAAAGACAATAAAAAAACCTACAGCTAATCATTCGTTTCCTGGGTCACCAAAACACTATGGCGGTATAATGTCAAAATTGTGATAAATCTGAGAACCAGAATGAAAAGTGCTCCTATCATAGCACAAAAAGCGGTGAATATGTCCTGCACGGAGCTAGAGATTTTAACGAAGGGAACTTATCTGCATCTTCAGAGACGTGTAAACTCAAAACACCTCGCGCATTTTTAAGTGTTAAACCTCCTTCCCCAGCGCAGTCAACTTAGACCCAGCCTGAGTTACATGTATGATGAGGAGTTTAAGAAGTAATAGACACTCTCTAGAGTGAGATGCATCTACATTAGCAAGTATCTGAGAGTGGGTGCCTCTATAGTAGGAAGTATGCCATAGAGAGGGTGCATGCACCCTAAATTTTAATGACGAGTTGTGTTATACTGCACGAAATGTCAAATGCCATGTCAGGTGACACGATAGCATGTGTCATGTTATACGACACGACGTTATGTACGATATTACTTTACCTGACACGATGCACTATATCACATGACATAGATACTAATACTAACAGGTAGAAAGGCACGGTATTTTGATTTAAATGTCTTCCAAGTTGCCAGATAAGTCGAAAATCTAGTTCCCTTTTTCACACCCCTACTCTGCCCAGCACATGTTTGACTTTTTCTGTGCTACGATATCAGCATTTTTCATTCTGGCATATTATCTAGCATAAAACTTGATCGTCTTATCCAAATTGACCTTTATATCAACAGAAATACAGCAAGCACCATCTACATCTACGTGAGTACTCTGCAATTCACACTTAAGTGCCTGGCAGAGGATTCGTCGAACCTACAGCTCCACTCTCGAACAGCGCGTGAGCAAATCATTCTGCTTCCCGTGCCAACTCCAATTTCTCTTATTTTATTGCGCTGACCAAATATCCCTATGCAAGTGGGTGTCAACAACGTATTTTCGCATTGGGCGTAGAACGTTGGAGATTGAAATTTGGTGAAAAGACCTCGCCGCATCGAAAAGCGCTTTTATTTTGATTGTCATCCCATTTCGCGTACCATATCCGCGACACTCTCCCCACTATTTCGCGACAATACAAAACGAGCTACCTTTCTTTGAACTTTTTAGATGTCCTCCGTCAATTCGGTAAGGATCCCACACCACACAGCAGTACTTTAGCAGGGGACAGACAAGCGTAGTGTACGCTAGTAGACCTGTTACATCTCCTAAGTGTTCGCCAATAAAACGCCGTCTTTGGTTTGTCTTCTCCAGAACAGCATCTGTGTAATCGTTCCGTTTGCAGTAGTTCGTAACTCTTATCCCTAGGCACTTAACTGAGTTGGCAGACTTTGGATTTGTGTAATTTATTGTGTAGCCGAAATTTAACGGATTCCTTTTAGTACTCATGTGGATAAACTCACACTTTTCGTTATTTAGGGTCATGATTGCCACTTTTCGCACCATTTCGATATTTCGTCTAAATCATTTTGCAATTGTTTTTGATATTCTGATGACTTTACTAGACGATAAAGGACAGCATAATGTGCAAACAATCTGAGGAGGCTACTCACTTGTCTTCTAAATCATTTATATAGATTAGAAACAGCAGAGTGCCTATAACATTTCCTTGGGCAACCTCAAACATCTTTTGTGTTTTTCTCGATGACTGTCCGCAAATTACTGTGAAATGTGACATTTCTGACAAGAAATAACGAATCCCGTCGCTCAACTGAGACGATACTTCATAGGTACGCAATTTGGTTAGAAGTCGCTCCTGAGGAACGAGTCAAATGCCTTCCGTAAACCTAAAAATGTGGAATCAATTTGTCGTCCGCTGTCGATAGTACCCATTAATTCGTGAGAATAAAGAGTTAATTGCGTTTTACAAGAACGATATTTCGGGAATCCATGCAGTCTATGTGGCAACAGATCGTTTTCATCGAGGCAATTCATAATGTTCGGACACGTATATTCCAAAATACTACTGCAAATCGACGTAAGTGATATGATTCGTCGGATTACTCCTACTTCTTTTCTTAATATTGGTGTGACCTGTGCAATTTTCCAGTCATTACGTATCGATGTTTCGGCGATCGAGGGGCTATAATTGATTGTTAAGCGCAGAGCTGTTACTTCAACATTCTCCGAAAGGAATCTAATTGGTACACAGCCTGGACTGTTGCACTTGCCCTTATTAAGCGATTGAAGCTGCTTTCCTTCAACTTGGTTATCTCCTTCTAAGTTACGTTGACAGTTGTTCTTGATTCGAATTCCGGAATATTTACTTCGTCGTCTTTGGTGAAAAAATTTCGGAAAACCACATTTAGTAGCTCAGTCATCACAGTCATCGGCAGTATTACCATTTCTATCGCGTCTATCTAGGTAAAAGACCACGAAAGTAAACTCAGAGATATTCGACCTCACCCAATCCACTACACACCTAAAGGTAGCTTGTGTGGTAGAGGAGTAGATGTAGAGAGACAAGCTTGTTCTATGTGGGATATGAGGCAGAATTAACTTTTACACTTACTGTTGCTTACCTTGTCGTGGAGATGTAGTATAAAATTTCAGAACAGGAACATAAGGAAAAGGGTTAACAGCAAGGTTATAATACGGCATGGACATTCTGGAAAAAGGTAACCAAGACTTAGAAGGCCCATCAACAGATTAAATGGAATGGGCTGGATGTGGGGACAGCGTTGCGCAAACCTACAGGGACAATGAAAGAATGCTCCTACTTGTCAAACAAGATTACACACACAGACACACACACACACACACACACACACACACACACACACACACTGATGAGCCAAAACATTATGACCAGCTGCTTAATAGCTTGTTTGTCCATCTTTGTAACGAAATACGTAACTGATTCTGCGTATCAGGAATCCAACATTTTGTCGGTAGGTTTGTGGAAGTATGTGGCATTAGATGTGTATACGTAGGTCATGTAATTCGTGTAAATAACGGACCGCTGATGTGCGTACTCGGTGATGGCGTCAGATAGCGAGCGAGAAGGGTTCCAAAGAATTTACATCAGGCGAATTTGGTCGCCGAGACATCAACGTGAGGTTACTATAAAGCTCCTCAAACCATTGTAGCGCCGTTCTGGCTCCGAGAAACGAACGATTATACTGCTGAAAGATTGGATCGCCGTCGGGGAAGACATTAAGCATGAAGGGGTGCAGATGGTTCGCTGCTGTCAGCCGGTGGGTCGCAACTGTCAGCCGATTACCACCACAGCCCCTATGTAAGCGCAGTAGAATGTTCCCCATAGCGTAATACTGCTCCCACCAGTCTGCGCTGCACGTTTCGAACCGCCGTTCATCTCGATTGCGGCGTTTGTGGAGACGAGCAGCGACCTAGTGTAGCAAAAATGTAATTCACCCGCAGAGCCGACACGTTCTTATTAATCGACGGTCGAATCCCGATGGTCCCGTGTCCACTATAATCGTAACATGGGTCAACATGTGAACACTTAGGGTGGTCTGCTGCGGAGCTCCATGTTGAGCAGTGTATGATGAACGATGTGCTACGAAACACTTGTGCGTGCACCAACATTGTTCTCTTTCGTCGGAAATACCATTGATCACCATCTATCGTACTTTACATAGCAGACAAGCGTGTGAAGAATCGTGGACGTCCAACCATTTAGCGCCTAGTGGTAGTTTCACTGTCCTTCTACCTCTTTCCGAAGACGCTCACGACAGTAACACGTCAGCATTCATCCAGCTTCACCGTGTTCGAGATACTCCTTGACAGGCTTTACGTAATAACAATATGCCCTTGTCAGAGTCGCTTATTTCCCCATATTTTCGCTAGGAAGATCCCCCGTCCGTGACTGCTCTGCTTACATACTTCTGTTACCGCGGCGCGTGCCCGCAACGTCACCAGGCTGCATCCAAGATCGCGGTGGCCAGAGGCTTATCAGTATTGATACATTGTGCAGATGGTGTCCCACAGGTCGTAAACAACTGAAAATAAGTCATATATCAAAACTGACGAGAGCAACTGGTGCAGGTTGTCAGGCTGTTGCAGGGAGTCCATTACTTGTTCCCCTATGGTAGACGCAGATGTGAAGGGATTACGATGTGCCTGGTTACAGTACGGTGATCCTCCTTTGTGTTGGTCATGCATGATCGACCGGGACCTTGACAAGTGTACGCCTACACTCACGTTCTCATTTAGTCCAACGTCTGGTCACAGTCAGATCGGAATGCCCCATCCCCAACGTGGGCATTGCACGATCCGACCACCCGGCCAAACAGAGATCCACAAAGTACACTTTCAAACTCTGTCACGTGCTGTCTCACACGAGAATGCAGCATCTCCATGTCCTTTACACCTGACGCTATTCACGCCCCTTTTACCCTTGTATACTCTTCCAGGCTTGGTAACAACACTAAACACGAACAACACTGATTTTCTCTGTGGCGATTCTGCTTGTCATAGAGAATTGTAACTATAATCGTTTGCGTACTCACCGATGGTGTGTGCCTGTAAGAAGCTACATCCGACTATGTCTTCTCGATGCTCCAGTAGTATGGATTTGTTGAGTACGCGGTCTGAACTGTACATCTTCAGGTTAGTATTGTGTGGGACAAGAACCTAGATTGTGGAAAGCGGAAGAGAAGAAATTACAAGCAATGAAATGTAATGCTGTGGAATTATGTAAGAAAGTAGCCTGATAAATTGTACTCATGATATTTCAGAAACATAGTTGAGAAAATATGTCGCTGACTAGCTTTACTAAAAGAAGAAATCAAGATTAGAGGGAGGAAACTTGGTATCAAAACGCTCCTTCGACGATAAGGTCATTATAAATGCATCACACACAAACGTATGAAACAAATCAGCTGTATACTTTTCAAAGTAACTATCTTAGTGTTTATCTACAGCGTTTTAGGTAAAAGACGGAAAGTCTAAGTCGGGATTGCCAATTTTTCTTTGCTGCTGAATGAAAATTTTGATATGTTCTTGGTATTACAAAATTCAGGTCTGCAGTTGCGAGTGTTTAATATTTTTTCAAGATTGTCTGAAATGTTGCCAATATATGGAAATTTTGCATCAGGCTTTGTAACTACTGAGTGGTTACGGTTGGCTGGCATACAGAAGTAGTGTCATTTTATTCATTTTCTTGTTTCGTTGAATATTGAGGATTAGTTAACGTTCCATCGACAACAAGGTCATTAGAGACGGAGCACAAGCTCGGATTAGGGAAGCATGGGGAAGCAAATCGGACGTTCCCCTTTCCAAAGGAATAATTCAGGCATTTGCCGGAATCGATTTAGAGAAGTCACCGGAAACCTAAATCAGGATGGGCAGACGCTGATTTGAACCATCGTTCTCCCGAATGCGAGTTCAGTGTGCTAACTACTGTGTCACCTCGGTCGGTCGTAAAATATTATCATTCAGGGCAGAGCAATAGCCTTTGCCGTAAGTGATTTTTGTTTGATGTTTTGTACCTCTTTTGAAAGGTTGACTTGAATAATGGTACAAATATGAGGTGAGGCATCATTGTATGGAAAGCCTATGTCTGTGGCTGTGTGGATGCTGGGAGCTTGTAGGGGCAACCGTACCAGTAGATGTGTGTTTTCGTGTACTGGTATCTATCTTAAGGTCCAAGAAATTTATAGACGAGCCTCCCAACTTTTTTTGAATTTAACTATTTGAAAAATACTGTTGCTCCCTTGGGCATCACCGTACAATAATGATTGGCAGGAAAAGCACACATTTCGTGTGGACCATTGATACAAGTTCAATGTCGTGGGATTTATGAGAGAAAGAAACATATATTTCTCTAAAAGGCCCTCGAATATGAAACGAGAAACTGGCATTTTTTTTCGCCTGCAATAGCATACCGTTTCGATGTTGACCAGACGAAAACTCAAATTTTTCTTTTCTGACAACGAGCTAATACGTACAACACACGAACTGTTTGCAGAAATTCGGTATCTTTCGGTTTTCAAAATATTCTTGATCTGTGTTTCGACACTTTGAGTAAATTAATTTGTTTATGTTTTCATTAACAGTATTCCGAACATTGCTGTTAAGCGTCGCTACTATACACAGAACTGACAAAGAGTCGTGGGATAACGATATGCTCATACACAAAGCATAGAAGGGCAGTGCACTGGCGGAGCTGTCATTTGTACTCACTGTCAGGTGAGTCATGTGGAAAGGATTCCGCTGTAATTATGGCCGCAGGACGGGAATTAACTGACTTTGAACACGGAATGGTAATTAGAGGTAGATGCATGGGACATTCCATTTTGGAAATTGTTAGGCAATTCAATCTTTCGAGACCCAAAGTGTAAAGAATGTGCCGAGAATACCAAATTGGAGGCATTACCTGTCACCACGGACAACGCAGTAGCCGACGACCTTCACTGAACGACCGTGAGCAGCGGCGCTTGAGTAGAGTTGTCGGTTCTAACAGACAAGCAACGCTGTGTAAAATAACCGCGGCAAGCAATGTGGTAGTACGAAGTATGTGTACGTTAGGACGAAGCGGCGAAATCTGCTGTTAATGGGCTGTGCAGCGGACAATCGTTGCGACCGTCTCTGGTAACAACACGACATCGCTTGCAGCGCCTCTCTTGGGCTCGTGACCATATCAGTTGGATCCTAAGCATCTGGAAAACCGTAACCTTGTCAGATGAGTCCCGTCTGTTGTTAAGAGATAATGGTAGGGTTCGAGTGTAGCGTAGTGACAACTACTCCACTGTGCAAGCTGGTTGGTGGTGGCTCAAAATGGTGTGGACTGTGTTTACACGGAATGGACTGGGTCCTCTGGTCCAACAGAACTGACCATTGACAGTAAAAGATTACGTTAGACTTCTTGGAGACCATTTGCCGCCATGCATGGACTTCATGTTCCCAAACAGCGATGGAATTCTTATGGAGGGCAACGGGTCATGCCACCGGGTCATGTTCGCTATTGGTTTGAAGAACATTCTGGACAGATCGAGCGAATGATTTGGCCACCCAGATCACCCGAATGAATCCCATCGAACATTTATGAAACATGATCGGGAGGTCAGGTCATGCATAAAACCCTGCGCCAACTCTTTCGCTAGTTTGGACGGCTGTAGAGCCAGCATGGCTCAGTATTTCTGCAGGGCACTTACAACGACTTGTTGAGTCCGTGCCACGTGGAGCTGCTGCAACACACCGGGAAAATGGAGGGCTGACACGATATTAGGAGACATCCCATGAGTTTTCTCATCTCAGTGTATCTTACGTCCATATTTTGCAAGTTTGATTATGAGTTCGCGGCGGAACCAGATTTTGGTGTCGTGTGGTCTACAGTGATACCACAGTGAGAAGTGAGTGTGTGTAACAGGGTGGGTCCCAGAAGACGACTAGAGCTTGTGATGATCGGTATCACTTGTCTGTGCTTACAGGTTAGTGTGCTGAAGGAAAGCAGTGGTTGAAACATGGAACCGCGGAACAGTTATCTCCTGTCATTATCAGCGAGTTACCGCTCCGCCTGACGGACTTTCTCGAGGATTCATGCGAAAGCCCTTCTCTGGACAGATGTGGAATTTGGTCGTAGGCACATGAATACAGTTTGGTGGCCACGAACTGTACGCTGTTCAACACGAAACAGTTCTTGTTGTCGTGGTATTTAGTTCAGTTAAGTTCAATTAATTCAGTTCTCGTTGCTAGTCTATCCTATACAAGTCTCTCCATCCCTTTATAACTATTGCAGCCTAATTCCACACTCCTGCATCCACGCCTTTGTCACCCTATACCAGTTTTACCGTCTAGACTTCCCTCCATTACCAAATTAAATATTCCTTGATGTGCAGGGATGGCCTTTCAAACTATTCCTTTTTAAGTCATGTTGTGCAATGAAGCTCCTTTCTTCACCATTCGATTCAGTCCCTCTTCCTTCTTATCCGATCTAACTATTAAATTTGGCTTCTTCGACTACGGTTCTAAGTAAGTCTTTACACCAGACGAATACTTACAGGAAAAGATTTTCCGACGTTTAAAACTGTATTCGATGGTAAAATAATTATCTTTGTAAAATACTACCAGTTTGCGTTATATGTAGTTTTACTTCTGCCGTCGTCAGTTATTTTGCTACCAAGTAGTAAAACAGTGTGGCGGCGCGGTTGTTGTTGTCAAATGTACTCATTATCAAACAACTTTCAGGTGTCTTCTACGTGACATGCCACAACAGATGTAGCATGCAAATGAGTTCACCAGGCCCCGTGTGAAGCCAGTTATAAACACTAACGTGATCTGCATCAAATAGAGCCAAAGTGTTTATAATGGAAGAACCATGTACAACGTGAGTTAAGTAAGTTTTTACAACGAACTACTGAGATCCCAATCATTTCATACACCAACATCGAACTTACTGTCATGGTATGTCCACTGACTGCATTGCACGTATACCTGGACTGCATCTTGTTGATTACTAATTTGCTGGAATTTCATTATTTAACTCAGATTTAGGTTCTCTATCAACTGATGTTTGTTCTTTGAAGTTATAATTGATGAAACCATTTTAAAAACCACTTACGCTGTCAGTTTTGTTATGAAAAGTGCCTCCATTGCACTATGTACATATCTGACATTGCTGTCGTGTTAAATTTTCAAATGTGTAGTGGTAGTGTGGTGTGTGTCACATTTAAACACTGTTTCGTGTTATATGGGGACTAACACTTGTTCCCACGGAGATCTTGTTGATCTCTTACGTATACGGTCATGTCCATCACAACCTGATTCCAAGCAAAAGCTATACAACACTGCAGTGCAGCATCTGACACAGTGCACTGACGATCAGCGGTCGTATTCAGTTAAGAGAGATTATGGTTCCGCATCAGCTGTAGAATATTTCAGAACAAATGAAAATTTGTGCCGAACCGCGCCTCGGTGCCAGATCTCCCTCTTGTCTCGAGCGCATACATTAACAACTACAGCTATCAGTACAGGCTTCCAGGAGCGGCCCAAATCCCTTGCGCCCGGACTGTACTACCGTGATAGCTACATAAGGTGAGACACCGTTTTGTCCCGTCATTACCTTGCTGTGGCATGAAATATTGCTGTTCAGTGCCTCGCCCTATGCGGGAATCACGGTAATACAGTGCGAGCACATGGGAGAGTAGACATCAGGACAAGTGGAGTTACACAACACGGTACGGAAGTACGAACACTACCAACTGCTGGATTCCTGGTCCTTGCACATTTATTACGGGCACAACATGCCCTTTTGCTTCCACATACATAGACATAACAGCAGATATCATTTAGTACTGCGACTGTGAATACAAGTCTTTAAATTACAGCTACGTACGCGTATAAATGACGGGGATGCTGTTTCCTTTAGTCATTTCCGTCTACTTTCGTCAAATTAGTCTTTCTATTATTCTGAATAAAAAGTTCTCGAGTTTCCAGCCACTTCAAGTGATAAAAATTTCACGAGCTTTCGTCCAAGTACCCCTTAGTCATCGGCAAATGGCGTGACTGCCAGTGTGTTACTGGTGCGCCCCTTGTATACAGTGCCTACCGACAGTGACGTCACTGGTGCTCGCGGCATTGCCGTATATGGGCATTCGGAGAATGCGTTCGATGTGTCGGCTTCAACCGTGTAGTCGCTGGATCCCACAAGCCGCTGAGCTGCAGGCTGTCGTCCCTGTTTAGGGTGTTCTTGGTGATTTTTATTTCAATGGCTTCTTCTGTTACATAGTCCCAGAAGCCGTTAGTGCGAGTCACGACGGAGGTTTCCTCAAATTTTATCCGATGACCGTTTTCTAAACCAAGCTCAGCTAAAGCGAATTTCTCGTGGTAGCGTAAGTTTGAACAAGGCTCCGGGAGTAGGCGACATTCCGTCAGAACTACTGACAGCCTTGGGAGAGCCAGCCATAAAAAAGCTCTCCCATTTGGTGTGCAAGATATATGAACAGGCGAAATAGCCTCTCACTTCAAGAAGAACGTAATAATTCCAATTCCAAAGAAAGCAAGAGTGAATATTATCGAACTATCAATTTAATAAGTCATAGCTGAAAAATACTAACATGAATTCTTTACAGAACAACGGGAACAACGGTAGAAGCCGACCTTGGGGAAAATAAGTTTGGATTCCGGAGGAATGAAGGAACGTGCGAGGCAATACTGACCCTACGACTTACCTTAGAAGAAAGGTTAAGGGAATGCAAAAGTACTTTTCCAGCATTGTAGACTTAGAGAAAGCTTTTGACAATGTTGACGTGAATACTCTCTTTGAAAGTAACAGGGGTAAAATACAGGGACGGTAGGCTTCTTACAACTTGTACTGTAACCAGACGGCAATTATAAGAGTCGAGGGGCATGAAAGAGAAGCAGTGGTTAAGAAAGGAGTAAGACAGGATTGTAGCCTATCGCCGATGTTATAGAATCTCTACTTTGAGCAAGCAGTAAAGAAAACCAAAGAAAAATTTTGAGTAGGATTTAAAGTTTGGCTAAAAGAAACAGAAAGTCTGAGGTTTGCCGATGAAATTGTAATTCTGTCAGAAACCGCGAAGAACTTGAAAGAACAGTTGAATGGAACGGCTAGCGTCTGAAACCAGGATATAAGATGATCATCAAGAAAAGCAAAAGGATAATGGAATGCAGTTGAACTAAATCAGGGGATGCTCAGGGTATTAGATTAGGAAACGAGACACTGAAAGTAATAGATACGTTTTGCTATTTGGACAGCAAAATAACTGATGATGGCCGAAATACGAGGGCAGTTCAATAAGTAATGCAACACATTTTTTTTCTCGGCCAATTTTGGTTGAAAAAACCGGAAATTTCTTGTGGAATATTTTCAAACATTTCTGCTTCGTCTCGTATAGTTTTATTGACTTCCGACAGGTGGCAGCGCTGTACGGAGCTGTTAAAATGGCGTCTGTAACGGATGTGCGTTGCAAACAACGGGCAGTGATCGAGTTTCTTTTGGCGGAAAACCAGGGCATCTCAGATATTCATAGGCGCTTGCAGAATGTCTACGGTGATCTGGCAGTGGACAAAAGCACGGTGAGTCGTTGGGCAAAGCGTGTGTCATCATCGCCGCAAGGTCAAGCAAGACTGTCTGATCTCCCGCGTGCGGGCCGGCCGTGCACAGCTGTGACTCCTGCAATGGCGGAGCGTGCGAACACACTCGTTCGAGATGATCGACGGATCACCATCAAACAACTCAGTGCTCAACTTGACATCTCTGTTGGTAGTGCTGTCACAATTGTTCACCAGTTGGGATATTCAAAGGTTTGTTCCCGCTGGGTCCCTCGTTGTCTAACCGAAAACCATAAAGAGCAAAGGAGAACCATCTGTGCGGAATTGCTTCCTCGTCATGAGGCTGAGGGTGACAATTTATTGTCAAAGATTGTTACAGGCGATGAAACATGGGTTCATCACTTCGAACCTGAAAAAAAACGGCAATCAATGGAGTGGCGCCACACCCACTCCCCTACCAAGAAAAAGTTTAAAGCCATACCCTCAACCGGTAAAGTCATGGTTACAGTCTTCTGGGACGCTGAAGGGGTTATTCTGTTCGATGTCCTTCCCCATGGTCAAACGATCAACTCTGAAGTGTATTGTGCTACTCTTCAGAAATTGAAGAAACGACTTCAGCGTGTTCGTAGGCACAAAAATCTGAACGAACTTCTCCTTCTTCATGACAACGCAAGACCTTACACAAGTCTTCGCATCCGAGAGGAGCTCACAAAACGTCAGTGGACTGTTCTTCCTCATGCACCCTACAGCCCCGATCTCGCACCGTCGGATGTCCATATGTTTGGCCCAATGAAGGACGCAATCCGTGGGACGCACTACGCGGATGATGAAGAAGTTATTGATGCAGTACGACGTTGGCTCCGACATCGACCAGTGGAATGGTACCGTGCAGGCATACAGGCCCTCATTTCAAGGTGGCGTAAGCCCGTAGCATTGAATGGAGATTACGTTGAAAAATATTGTTGTGTAGCTAAAAGATTGGGGAATAACCTGGTGTATTTCAATGCTGAATAAAACAGCCCCTGTTTCAGAAAAAAAATTTGTTGCATTACTTATTGAACTGCCCTCGTAGAAAGGATATAAAATGTAGACTGTCAATGACAAAAAAGCGTTTCTGAGGAAGAGAAATTTGTTAGCATCGAATATAGATGTGTTTTCTCGAAGTACTTGTATGGAGTGCAGCCATGTATGGAAGTGAAACATGGACGATAAACAATATAGACAAGAAGAGAATAGAAGAGTTTGAAATGTGGTGCTACAGAAGAATGTTGCTGCTTAGACGGGTAGATCATACAACTAGTGAGGAGCTACTGAGTAGAACTGGAGAGAAAAGAAATTTGCTGTGCAGCTAGACTAGATGGGATTCGTTGATAGAAGACATTCTGAGACATCAAGGGATCACCAACTTGGTACAGGAGTGAAGAGGGGGGGGGGGGTAAAAATTGTAGCCAAGTACAGTACAGTAAACAGATTCAGAAGGACCTAAGTTGCATTAGTTATTCAGAGATGAAGAGGCTTGCACAGGATAGAGTAGCACGGAGAGCTATCTCAGTTCAGTATTTGGGCTTAAGACGACAACAACAACATCAACGTAAACACTTGCAGTAAAATGTTTTTTGGCGGTTGCCTTGATGGAAGGGGGTGGTGGGGGGGGGGGGGGGGGAGAGTTGTCGTGACCGCAGTGACCGTCGCCACCGCCACACCCGTTGCACCCGCGGCTGTCGGCCCCAGCAGTAGACGGCAGTAGCTGTTGCTGGAGAGCGGAGCGGGCTGGCGGCGGCGGCAGCGTGCGCGGATCAATGAGGCCGCCACAGCCGGCCCTCCCAGCGAAGAACCTGCCGGGTCGCCGCGTCCAAATGCCTCCCCCACAGGGGGGTCCAGGCGCCGCCACCTGGCCACCCTGCCGCCGCCACGCCGGCGCTCTCCACTATCCGTGCTGTCCCGTCCGCGAGCCAAAAATTCCTAATCTTATCACTTTCAGTTTCTTGAAGAAATACGGCAGCCAGACACTCTCCACACAATTATTTTATCCGTATCTGGGTCTGCAGCCTTCAAATACTGATTAAATGAAGACATGTTTCCGCTGAGTCTCTAACTTCATGTGACACGTTTATTTGTATGCACGACTCCGCATGCACGGATCAGTTCGAGTTGTTTCCAGGCACCATTCACTCGAATATGCCTTCATGTTTTTATACTGAGGGAAAATTATTTAAACCCACAAACTCTGGGAGGTTGCATGCAACGCAAAAACAAACATTACCTGTGAGCGTTTTTTATTAAGGCAGAGGGCGTAATCGCTCTCAGCGCTCGTTCACTTGTACACAACATGGGGAAGAATCAAACAAACGTCCTTCATGAGCGGTTATTAACCCATTTCACTTACAGCGTGTACGCAACCTGTAACCATAAAATTATCCACCTAGAACACAGTTTTCGCAGTGGTACCTGGAACAGTGTCAAATGCATCCTACATTACCGTACTCTGTACTGTTTACAGATAAAGCAATGTTCGCACGTAATGGGGTTTTCGACAGCCACAAATCGTATGTTTTAAGTGAGTTTAATCCACATGCTACATTTACTCGCGCTAGTCAATTGCGGTCCTACATGAATGTGTGTACAGATGTTGTTGATTATTGTTTAATTGGGCCACGGCTCCTACCTAGGCCATTAAATGACTGGCATTATTACAATTTCCTCACTATAGCATAGCCAGAATTTCTGGATGAGGTGCCACTCGCTAGAAGACAGCGCATGTGATTCCAGCATAAAGGGGCACCGGAATATCTCAGTCGTCTTGCTCGTCGATTATTGATCTGACAATTTTCAGGAAAGTGGATTGGGAATGGTGGTCATGTACCAGTGCCTACTCGATTCCCTTTTGATCCCTCTATACTTTTTCGTGTGACGAGAGATGTTCAACCTTTTTTGAAAAAAAAAAAAACCTCGTAGAATCAGAAGACAATCTGGTTGCCCAGATAGTAGCAGCAGCAATAGGAATTAAGGACACTCCTACAGTCTTTGACCGTGTTATACAGAACATGACCCACCGGTGTAACCTCTGTTTGCAAGCCAAACGAGGCATTTTTGAACCTCTACCGTAACTGAAGTAATTGTGTTGTGTTTAAGTTATTGTCCCTCGATAATAAAAAATTAAAACTGGTTTGTGTTACTTTCTGTCCTCACAGAAAAACACGTTAGAAAAAAATGTTACCATTGTCAATGCAACCTCCAAAGTCTGTTAGTTTAATTAAGTTCCAACCAGAGAAAACTACTAGTTTAAAAAATCCTCACAGATAAATATGACGTTAAAGAAAAATATTTGTTTCGATGTCCCGTGCAACCTCTCATAGTTTTTCAGTTAAATTTTCACCGTGTATAAGAGCAGTCGTAACTTGGTTAATGTATATTGCGTGTTATAATCTTGTATGATACTGGCTGTATACGGGAACATTAAGCTTAACTATTCACACCTGATCTGGTACCTTTTATGAATGAATTCTGCACTGCGACATTCGCTGGATATTTTACTCACACCTGTGCCTGTGCATCCTGATATATAGATAATCCTAACATACCCGTGGTACATCATTCCTGCATAGGCCAAGTTTTGTTCAGTTCTCACGCGTGAACTAACTGCGACATACCGCTGCCAGGTCACATGCACTAAGATGCACATATATCCAATAGTAGTTCGAGTACGCCACAGTATGTGGTTTATATTGTAATGACAAGATTCAATGGATACGGTTTAATGTTCTTACAGTTCATACTTCTCATGATACTGATCATGAATACGTTATTAACGGATTCGACAATGCTAGCTGAAATATGCCTCGACATTATTTCGGAAAATTTATTTTTTGACTTTACGTTTGGTCTATAAGCAGTAGGAACATTATTACCTATGTGTTGGTTGGTTAGTTGATTTGGGAGAGGGGACCAAACAGCGAAGTCATCGGTCCCATCGGGTTAGGGAATGATGGTGAAGGAAGTCAGCCGTGCCCTTTTAAAGGAACCATCCCGGCATTTGCATAAAGCGATTTAGGGAAATCACGGAAAACCTAAATCAGGATGGCCGGACGCGTGTTTGAACCGTCTTCCTCCCGGATGCGAGTCCAGTGTACTAATCACTGCGCCACCTTGCCCGGTACCTATGTCTAAGTTCAAAGTGGTTCAAATGGCTCTGAGCACTATGGGACTTAACTTCTGCGGTCATCAGTCCCCTAGAACTTATAACTACGTAAACCTATCTAACCTAAGGACATAACACACATCCATGCCCCAGGCAGAACTGGAACCTGCGACCGTAGCAGTCGCACGGTTCCAGACTGACGCGCCTAGAACCGCTCGGCCACCCCGGTCGGCTATGTCTAAGTAACAAATTTACTATGTTATTATCACTGTGTTGCCTGATACGTAGGAAATACGATTTGCCTTCATATTTAAAATTATGTGTTTGATTCTTGTTTGTCCATTTTGTGTTAATAGGCAAATGAGAATGAAAAAGGTCAATAGCAAATTAAATGTATTACATACAGTTACGGCCTCAGAGGAAGCATACCATCATTAAACGTTTCATGCAGCTTAAGTTATGCTGAAATGTATTTGGGGTTTTCGCCCACCTTCTGTTGGCGTAATACATTTCTACCGTTATTTGTGGTGTCACCGCCAGACACCACACTCGCTAGGTGGTAGCCTTTTAAATCGGCCGCGGTCCGCTTGTATACGACGGACCCGCGTGTCGCCACTGAGTAATTGCAGACCGAGCGCCGCCACACGGCAGGTCTAGAGAGACTTACTAGCACTCGCCCCAGTTGTACAGCCGACTTTGCTAGCCATGGTTCACTGAGAATTACGCTCTCATTTGCCGAGACGATAGTTAACATAGCCTTCAGCTAAGTCAATTGCTACGACCTAGCAAGGCGCCATTTATCCTTTGCGATATATCTAATGAAGCATGTACAGTAACAAGACCAATGTTCACCAATTGTGGATTAAAGTTAAGTATTCCAGCAGCTACGTACTTTTCTTTATAGCATTCATTACGTATCTTGTTTCAGACCTCACGCCAGCCTGCGTGAGTTTAAGCGCGTGCCTTCGGCTACCCGTCACTGTGGACTGGCTGTCTTGTCAGTCCACTACATTATTAACACAATTTTTTGTCGACTACGTTCTGAACACGGCGGCTGGGCTGTGTAGAATAATAATTTCCTTAGCTACCACGTTTCCCGAGTTGCATGTTTATGTTTAATGAATAGTTAGGTGCACTTGCTTCCATTCTGTAACCTGTAGGTCCTTTTTTCACAATTGCATGCATAGCATGCACAGTTTAGCAACACTGGTGCAACGCAGCACAAGAGTGTACTCAGGATCTTGGGATCGGGAAGGGGACATATATTGGTATTAGTTTCGTGTTAAGTAGAGACACAGTTTTCACGACAAATAGTATTTGGTACACCTGCTAGTATCCACTACGTATTGGCGCTTTCTTCAAATAGATTCTGAACTGATAAGCCTGTCTGCGTGGCAGGGCGGTTTATGGGGGTGTGGGGGGGGGGGGGGGGGGGAGGGGGAGGATGATGTGACCAGCTGTTCCTCTGCCTCCTTTAAATCTTTACATAAGAATTTACACGTAAAATCAAATTACAATTTTCTTACACATTGCGAAGCTACTTCTGAAGCCAAGTGTGTTTGTCGACTTCATATTTCCAACCTTAAAATTTGATACATGCTTCTGTACAACGAAAAGTTGCTTGATATATAACGTAAGTACTGTAATGAATCACGCTAGTTTATTTTTACAGGTGGTTGTTCTTTTAGGTTAATGGTATAAGATAATTGCACTGCCTGACAAAAAAGACTGAAGCACCAACAAGACTGTTGAATGTCAGTGTAACGTGGTAGACGTACACATCATCTGGAGGTATCTAAATGGTTAGATTTCCAATTTTATGGGAGTAGTATAAAGGCCACCAGAGTGCGTTAGTCTTGTTCGTGTTTAGTGTTGATTCCAGATACTTTAGGATACAGCAACATACGTTGACTCATCAGTAACTGTGAAGGACATGGAGATGCCTCGTGTTCGTATGAGACTGCTTTATCAGGACCTGACAGATTTCGAAAGGAACTCCTTTGCCGACAATATCTGAAGTTGAGGGGCACTAAGGTGTGACAATGGCCCGACGTAAACTGCACAGGACCTTGAGCCCAAGCATACTCGTCGTCAATATTCCAGTCGATCACGTCTGACCACCACAAGGGAGGCTTTCCATTTTGTACACCAAGCATATCATAACCCCATCACATCTGCACCGGGCATCCGAGAACAAGTAACATACTCGCTGCAACATTCAGTGTCACCCAGTACCATTGGACAGAGGCTAGCAGCATGCTTAGGGTGTCGTTAACACCACGACACTGACAGCTGCGCTGGGAGTGGCGCCGTGACTGGGGATGTGGACTGCAGGCGCCTGGTGTCGCACTATGTTCAGCGGTGGATCGCAGTTTTGCACCATCACGGATGACCTTCGTCGGCGAATGTGGCTGCGACCTGGGGTCCCATTTTCCCAGTTAGTTGAAGAGGCACAGCGGTGTTACTACTGGCGTCACGGTCTGGAGAACCCATCGGGCTCGACTTCAGCTCACGGTTAGTAGTGTTGAAGGAGCTCTGTCGGCACAAAGGTGCGTCCTCGTGTGTTACCTCACATATGACGGTATCGTGGTTCCATTTCATACCTGTCACCAGTCTCTATGAACTCTGATTCAGGATCAATCCTATGCCCAACGAAGTCTGCAGATCTGTACGCAATAAAACATGTGTTGGACCATCCCACACATCAGTTCCTTGTCCCACAGTGTCAGTATCCAGGATGTACAGGGCCAGTGGCAACAGTTGCGGGCCAGCCTGTGTCAGAAGAGGACACGACGGCTTTATAGCACCCAGAATAGAGGGGATGCAATATCATAGTGATAAGTGAGCTCAGACTGCCCAGGTTTCTGAAAATTTTAGTCGGTTTAGTAATCTCTTAAATACACTCTCAACCCATGAATGTTCATTTCGTTTCTTGTTCCGTTGCTGATTTCTTCATTTCTTTTTGTCATGCGGTGTGTATTGACAAGACCGTTGCCGAACGGTCAGCATGGGTGCGTTCATTGCGGAATGACCTGTATTCGATTCCCGGAACCTGCTCACAAAAGATTCGATTATAATTTTAGCAGTATGAAACTAGCGATGATAATAGAGCTTATTAATTTCGATGGAAATTTCGTAATGGTCGTACCTGATGGCAATCGTATGATTAATTTTCCACATGGATCAGAGCTGAAATAACACAGTGTCATCAAAGCATTTCAAAACATTAACATTTATTTTCTCGAAAAAAAATATCGATAGAAGCACATCAAGCAATATTTGATTGGAATACATCGCTCTTTTTAGTTTATCTTTTGCTTCTTGTTCTTAGTGCCAAACGCGAAAAACCTTTTTTCCCTTCAAATAGAGCAGACTTTTTCACTCTTTAATAAAGGTATTGTTAATGGAGATTGTTTCATCTATTTATATTCTTATTAATTTGTCCGGATATTTAGATGGTAACCGTTTTGTTACGACTATCCAGGATCAGGGTCGGCATGAAAAATAACCATAGGCCTAGCTTTATCGGTCTCCCTGTGACCTGCTGTTAGCACATCTGAGACAAGCTCAGGCCAATGCTCGTAAATCTTAATTACAAATCGAACTCCCACATTTAATATTTCAGCAAATGGGTTGGCACCTGCTTTGCAATGGAACACCGTCACCGTCACCGCGAGCAAAGCAAATTGGAAATACAAGAGCTACATTTATTTTTGGAGGATCACATAACCAGGACCAGTAGTAAGAAAATGTATTCATATTAAAATTGAATCTTATAAGTTTATTTATTTAAAATATCGACGCATACTATATTAAGACTGCAGAGACTAGGGAAGTTACCAACAAAATGAACGTAGTCTTGTAATGTTGACTGAGGAAGTGCTCCAACGAAACTAGCACAAAGGTATAGAAAATATCAAAGCACAAAACTCTCTCCAAACACAACTTAATCATGAATGTCCCGCTAACACTGTGGGAGTTATCTCATCGGCGGGGAAGACTGCTTGGGAAACGCTGCAAGCTGTGCAGCTCGCAAATGTGAAACTTACGAAATAATAAAATGAATCAGGCAACTCAGGTTATGTAGCCGACCCAAAAGTGGACAGCGCTAATGCAAAATGCGGAACTTGCGAAATGCTCCAGAACATGCCAGTCAGCACCGGTTGAAAACGGCCGAAGTGGCATCAGAAAAAGGCTGCCGCTGACGTCTTCTCGACCTTGAGTGCCCCAGACAGCTTCCCCACGCCAAGTACCCATAACTCTCCTCCTTTAACCCAAACTTCCGACCTCTAGAACAAACTCGACATGGAGAAGAGGACACTCAGCCATAGCGGCGAGTGAGAATTTGGCTTTGTTTACTTGATTGCAGAAGAACGCTGCAGAAATTCCCCGATGTTGGCTTACAACATGCAAAACATTAGAATCGGCTGCTAGCGATCTTTCACTCAATTGTCGAGCCCTTTGTGTCTAACACGGTGGCGGGCAAGACAAAGTTGATCGGATAACAACGTATAGAGGGAAAAGTAAACGCATTTCCTCACGTTAGCCGAGCGGCGCCATGTTGGCTCATTCTTAGATCTGCGTACAAGGAAATGAATTCGTCTTACACAGCTCCACTGAAGGAATTTCAGTAGCTTAACAGTAGCTGCCTCCATAGATGGAAGCTGCATTCGCCACCAAGGCGAGGGCAGGGTGTATCGCAACTTCAGCACCTCGGGCACGCTCTTCCCTTCTCCAGAGCCTGTTTGACAGACCCCCTCTGGGGAAGCCAGACGACAGGGTGGACACATGGACCGCTTGTTTACTAACAAGATAATCTGAAACCTTCCTCCAGAGTTAGTAAGGCTTGTGTTCCCCTAAAAAATAGCCAATAAATGAGCAGAAAAATAACGGTATGTAACGCTCACGTCACGTATTGAAAAATCTTGAAATTTTCACTTTCATATTTGGCGCCCATAGGTAAATATGTAAACCCGCATGCAATCTTCGCACTCTGTGAATAACAATAACGTAAATATTGAGAAGATATAAAAGCATAAAATCTACTCTTACAACATCAGCGAACAAAGTGAGACTAGGTGAAGTCTAAAGTGCACTTACGGTGTTTGCAGCTATATCCTTGCGTTCTGCTGTTGGCAGTTTGTTATAGTTGGTCATAGCCAATCAGGTGATGGTATATAGCTACCAGTGAGAAACAGTTTTATAATCTTGGTCATGACAAATAGCTGACAGGTTTTTTCCAAATATGTCACGTTTTCAGATGTGGTTGTTAGGGCATCTACATCTACATCCATACTCCGCAAGCCACCTGACGGTGTGTGGCGGAGGGTACCTTGAGTACCTCTATCGGTTCTCCCTTCTATTCCATTCTCGTATTGTTCGTGGAAAGAAGGATTGTCGGTATGCCTCTGTGTGGGCTCTAATATCTCTGATTTTATCCTCATGGTCTCTTCGCGAGATATACGTAGGAGGGAGCAATATACTGCTTGACTCTTCGGTGAAGGTATGTTCTCGAAACTTTGACAGAACCTAATAGCACAATTTAAAGTGTTGCGAGTGAAACGAATTGTGTGGTACAGTACATGGGCTATTCGTAACAAAATCATCGAGTCAGTCGCTCGTATGTGAAGGTACTCAATGCTGTGGTTATTAGTTGACGATCTGGTTCAGTGTCCATGTAAATTTTGGAAATTTGTGCTAAGTTCTTATGGGACCAAACTGCAGAGGTCATCGGTCCCCAAGCTTACACACTACTTAATCTAGCTTATACTAAGGAGAACACACACACCCCGAGGGAGGACTCGAACCTCCGACGGGGGAAGGAGCGTGAACCGTGACAAGACGCCTCTGACCGCGTGGCTATCCCGCGCGGCAGTGTCCATGTGTACAAGATGTTATATGTGAATAAAGCAGGCTGGTGTTCCACGCGTGTTGCGTTTCCTGCATTCTTTTGCAGTAGTGTTATTTGATCTAAGGAGTTTTCGAGATCAGTACATGCGGCATCGACGACACCTTGCTCACAACTACACGGGAACCGCCACTTTTGAAGAAAGATGTCGCCGCGAATACACGCCACCACAGGAGCTAAAATAACATGACCACACTTCGTGCGCCTCTACCGGCTGGCGCACTTTTTTAAACCGCTACAAGTGACAGCTCGCCTCAAATTTAGTGCATCTATAGGCTATTGACATTAGTCACAGAAGACTGCAATTTCGACAACACATCATCATAGAAAAAAAAATGGTTCAAATGGCTCTGAGCACTATGGGACTTAACTTCTAAGGTCATCAGTCCCCTAGAACTTAGAGCTACTTAAACCTAACTAACCTAAGGATATCACACACATTCATGCCCGAGGCAGGATTCGAACGTGCGACCGTAGCGGTCGCGCAGTTCCAGACTGTAGCGCCTAAAACCTCTCGGCCACCCCGGCTGGCATCATCTTAGAACGACGCTACGTAAGTGTTAGTAATATTGGGAGAATTATGTAAGTGTATCAGCATTCAGGACTCAGGACTAATTGGTTGTATCAAGAACACTTCTAGCGTTGTATACAACTCAGCACCACAGGAGAAGCTACAGCATATAACGTTATGTTTGATTCAATTAGAGTTGTAAAACCATCGTAGGCTACCGTAGACTACCATAAGTAAGCGTAGACTACGGTTGTTTTCCTAGCAGCCTTGGTCAGCTAAGATCGTAACCGCGTTATCTGCACATTGTGTTGCATACCTATGGCGCGTTACCTCATTTCGATCGCTTTGCGTATACGATCAGTGTCTTACGAGATTCACCTAGAAACTGGAAGCGTCAGCTGTCTAGAAACTGAGTGAGGATATGTAAGGGGCCAGGTAACCTACAGAACATACTCGTATTTGTTCCACATAGTTGTCCTCGTGTGTTACTTAAGAATAAACAGTATTTGTAGCTAAATTGAAATTGTCGGTGTTTAATTCAGGTTTTATTCGAAAACTGTTGATTTGTTACATGAATCAGAGGTATGGTGTAGTAAAAATAAAAGAAAAAACACTACAGGTTTATTATGTAGTGCAAGAAAAAAACAACTTTAGCGCATATAAGTAATAACAGGAAACTCATGCCATTGATCATGATGAAGAACGTTCTGCTGAGTGCAAAATAAAAACAATAATTATATAGATTTTTTATGCTTGTGCATGTAAACTGAACTTGGACCAAAAATAATTGCTTTGATTACACAAAAGCGCAGAAGTTACGCGACCATATAATTTTTATGTGGAAAACAAACAAACAAACAAAAAGAGATGTAGTCAGCTCCCCAGTTTCTCTCACACATTCATATGTGTTTCTTTCTCTACCAATGCTATAAATATTAGAGGTAATCGTACCATTTGCTACGTCATTTATGTAGTGTACCAAAACTACAGAACCGTAATTTTGGTAAAGTGCAGCTCTAAATTTAATTACTAAGCAGACGTAGTAAAAATTGATTTATTAACGTGTTACCCTTTTGAAGAGGTCTCATTGTATTTATTGGCCTCTTCGACTACCGATACAGACAAAATATGCTTCAGTATCTGTCAACAGACGTACGTTAGCGGTATTGGTCTACAATATTGTGCATTCGCTCTCTGCATTTAACCTGACGAATCCAATACGAGCGATGTCGCCGTTCTTCCACACATCCCCATTCAGGTTCACAAAGTATTTATGTAACTCTTTCGTATAGAAATGAACAGTCTGTTATAATCTTAGCAAGGTCTCTCCCCCTTCCTGCCACTTTTGTGTCAAATGAACAGGCGTACATGATAACGATCGCTTGCAACGGAGTAGCATCCTAGAACATTTAGTACTAGCGTACTACCGTATGCGTTTTCCACAACAAATTAACTGTAATTTTTCATCCACGTACTCTGTTCGCCGTTTCTGCTGGTAATTTCATCTTCTCATACATCCATGTATTTTGCTCGTCGTTTCTATTACTAAGTTCATGTCTTGTTTCAACTTCATTACAAATAGTAAGATAGCTACTAAATCTCTAGACATAGGACGATCTCCAGAAGTTTACCTCTAATTCTGTAATCGAAGAACGTGAGGTACTTTCTCTTTGCCAACTGAAAATGCTCTAAGTCGGTTTGCAATTTCTTAAAACCATTGCACGACAATCGTTTCGTCGCCGAACAGTCAGAGAGAGTACTCTGCATGAAATTCCCATTACTGTAACGCATGGGTGTTGGTAGTTCTAAAGACCGAGCATAGTAAATGCTTGATTACTGTAACACATAAGTACCTCAATCAGTCACATATTTTGCTTTATTATTTATCTACGTCTTATTTCGAGACGGTATCTCTTCTTCTTCTTCTTCTTATTATTATTATTATTATACTTATTCCAGCGAACATAATTTCTTTACAGAGAGCTTATGACGCCTGTTCGTGTGGTGTTTCTAGTATTTCTAATAAGTCTCAAACAGAGAATTCCTTAGGCCCCCACGTTATTTATTATTACAACGAGAAAAATTTGAAAGTATACTTCCATTTGAGCCAGGAATGACATTGTGCGAAGCGAGAACCGAATTGTTTGGAATTGTTCAGGGCGTGGGAGAGTGGTCTTGCATTCGGCGGGAGAGGGAGTGAAATCACCTTTCGGTCTTTCTGTTTCGAAATCTGGCATTAAATCCAAAGACATACTGGTCGTGTGCGAAGAACACCGGCGACTGGACACAATCAATACCTTTATTGCGCAAACTGCAGATAAATACGTGCATAATAAACTGAAAATAGTCTATTATATAGCGAAGCTATTTTGCCTGCTCACATGAGAGAACTGTACGCGAAATAGTGGGGACGTATAGTCTGTCTCTAAACTAAAATGCGAGCAGCACTCGTGGCGGTGAAGTTGCCTTTCGCGGAAGAACGCTGCAGGTGCCGTGCAGGACGACGAAGAATCAAATTCCCTGTAGCATTGTTGTGGAAATGTCTGCAGCCTGTGTCGTCAGTGATCCATAAAGCGATGCGCGGAAGGGCGGGTATAACGCAGTGAAACACCCTGCTGCTACATTATGTGACGTTGTGCCGTAGAGAGAACGAGGAATTGCGCGCTCGCTCTTATTCTGCAGACCTATGAAGGAGGGAAGAGACAACTACTTTCCCTCACGCTTCTGACCTCCATCCTCGCCTTTCCACCCTGTTGCTCCCCCAGAACACAATTTCTCGCGTAACACGGTTCTGGTGCACATAGATGTGGTACAAACATTTAATATTCGTTCTTAACCCACTTCATTTAACAATAAACATCAGTTGTATACCATAAAAACCACTATTTTTAATAATGTGTGGTTTTTCCATCCCCTGAAACGCGGAGATATGTCATAGAGAAAAAAATTGTTCAAATGGCTCTGAGCGCTATGGGACTCAACTGCTGTGGTCAAGAGTCCCCTAGAACTTAGAACTACTTAAACCTAACTAACCTAAGAACATCACACACACCCATGCCCGAGGCAGGATTCGAACCTGCGACCGTAGCAGCAGCGCGGCTCCGGACTAGAGCGCCTAGAACCGCACGGCCACCGCGGCCGGCAGAAAAAAATGAATAGGACCTTTTTTTGTTGGAAAGTTTCCGTCATTTGATTGTGTACTGGGAAACTTTTTCGCTAGAAAGCGCTGTTTTCGAGATATTCACGGAACTCGCACGTCCTCACCCCACCGGTCAGAATTTATAGTACGCTATTCGTTGTACTCCTCCCTGCCACTGTACAAAAATTTGCAGCTACACGAATCTTTTCCCCCAATTTTCCTTCGTTGACTGGATGAAATAGCGGAGAGAGTGTTACGTATATGACACGCAAGTGTGGTGGCACTCATTAAAACAACGGCGTTTTTCATTGTGGCAATATCTTTGCGTATGTGCGCGATGGCCAAATTTAATTCCTTTCAACCAGGTATTGCTCGAGATATAACACCTGAAAGTCACCAGAAATACGCGCACGCCCTGCGCAAAGTCGCCGGCCAGGGTGGCCGAACGGTTCTAGGCACTACAGTCTGGAACCGCGCGACCACTACGGTCGCAGGTTCGAATCCTGCCTCGGGTATGGATGTGTGTGATGTCCTTAGGTTAGTTAGGTTTAAGTAGTTCTACGTGCTAGGGGACTGATAAGCTCAGAAGTTAAGTCCCATAGTGCTCAGAGCCATTTGAATTTGCGCAAAGTCGCGCATGGAGTCAAACAAGTGGCTATATCTGGGCCAGTATTGCTTCGCCGAACGTTCATCTGCACTTCGGGGACATGTTCACACAAAATTTCATCGAAATCCACGGTGATCGTGTGGAAAAATGTTCCGATCTTAGGCATTCTGACATGGAATAATCCTTATCACTCTACTACCCGGATGTAGATCTCTGATCTCAGAGCGTGGAACTTGGCCGTGCCTAGAGATTCTTGACATCTGGATAATCTGCCATATTGTAATTAGGCCAAAAAATTTCCACCGATCTGTGCATCATAAGGAATTCTTTACTTATTTCTGGCTTCGAACGTTATATTAACGTGCGATGAATAGGCTGATGTGGGAGCAGAATCGAGAAGTATTTTCATTTTACGTTCTGTGAGATTTCGTAGAGGTCGTGTTGTAATCAGGCAAGAAACAAAAAATGCGAGCATCTTTGACTGTCAGCTTGGGACAGCTAGAGTTCGACATCCAAACAGTATAGAGGTCACTGGTTTCGCTTCTCTCCACGTGCATTCCAACGAGTTTCTTTTGCCCACTCAGACAGTATCATTCTAAAATTATATTCCTGTCACTGTCATTGTGTCTGCTGCGCAAAGGTTGGCAAAAATTGCTTTCTGATCGGTTATCTTGTTACCGCATCCGTAGCAGAGTGTTCAACGCTAGAGACCCCCATGCAGGGGACCCAGCTTAGATCGTCGGTACTACCAGGAAGTTTTCGTTGGCGGGAGGATTGGATCGGGTTGCACTCAGTCTCTTGATGCCAGTTGAGGAACTACCTGATTGAAACGTAACTGCTTCAAGGTCGGAATATCGACAACGGCCGGGGGAGCAGTGTGATGATCCCTCCCCTTCCATGTCGCATTCGATGATGAATGACTGAAGGTGATACGGTGGGTGGTCGGTCATGTATCTCGTGGTCTTCAGGGCCTGATCGCGGGGTTTCCTTTCCTTTTTTACCTCCAATAAATTTAAAAAAATGTTAAAACTGACCAGATTTAACAAAGAAAAATTTACATTGGTGAAAAGGAATGTTGTTGTTCTTGTGGTCTTCAGTCCTGAGACTGGTTTGATGCAGCTCTCCATGCTACTCTATCCTGTGCAAGCTTCTTCATCTCCCAGTACTTACTGCAACCTACATCCTTCTGAATCTGCTTGATGTATTCATCTCTTGGTCTCCCTCTACGATTTTTACCCTCCACGCTGCCCTCCACTGCTAAATTGGTGATCCCTCGATGTCTCAGAACATGTCCTACCAACCGATCCCTTCTTCTAGTTAAGTTGAGCCACAAGCTCCTCTTCTCCCCAATTCTATTCAATACGTTCTCATTAGTTGTGTGATCTACCCATCTAATCTTCTGCATTCTTCTGAAGCACCACATTATGAAAAGGAATAGAATTCAATACTTCAAAAGTAGTGTTATACCTTTGTGTGTCATAACTGTGTTGTAGTCCTTTCTCATGAGAAAAAGTATATAAATTGTAATCAGTCATAACTTTTCATTTGAAATTTTTCAAATAATTCCAGCCGACTGTCAGAATGCAACTGAAATGTGATTACTGCGGTCTCGCTCTCCAGTTCGTGCCCATTACTAGTATGTAGTAGAAATTATACGTTATAGCTATTGTCAAGATCCATGTTATTAATTAAAATTTATTTTGTATGATGAGATGTTCAATGATCGAGTGAAGATGTTACTTATGGAATAAAAAACAAGACTGATCAAATGTTGAAAGATATAGAGACGAGAATTTAATGGCTTATATCGTTTGCTGCATATTGAAATCTAGTCAATAAAAGAAATGAAAACAGTACACTGTCTTGAACATGGTAAAGCATTTGTACGGAATCCTATTCTATTTGGACCATTGTGCAGTAATCTGTCTGCAGTGATTTAAAATATAAATTGTCTCTGTTGTAGCAATATTACAATGTCCTAGTGCAACTGGACATGAATGTTAACATTTTTCTTACGTTTTACGCTTTGTTTCCGATTCTGATCATCTGAACGAAGTGAATGGCGTTCAAATGAGTAACTAAAAATTCATTTCATTGCCATAATATCCTCACAGATCCTTTTGGTTCGAACTGTTAATGAGAAGTATGTTTTGCAATCGCTATATGTTTATTTTCCCGCGACGAACAGTGTGTTAGGGCGTTATAAGTCCATTGTGGAAGACGATTCGTACAACGTTTACATGGTCATTAAATAGGAGGGCCATTCAATAATTAAAGAGGCAAATTGGTCTGGAGAAAAAAGCGTTTATTTTTACAAAACAATACTTTTCATACTTTTCAACATAATCCCCTTGAACCTTTATGCACTTGTTCAAACGGGCTACAAGCTTTCTTATTCCGGCTGTAAACAACTCTTTATCTTGATGTTTGAACCAATTTCCCACAAAATTTTTCATGTCCTCGTTGTCCTGGAACCTCTTCCCACGTAATGCCTCGTTCAGTGCGCTAAACAAACGGAAATCACTAGGTGCTAAATCAGGACTGTTAAGGGGGACGAGGCAGTACTTCCCAGCCCACTTTGTCGATGCTTTCTCGGGTTAGTTGAGCGATAAGAGGATATGCGTTGTCTTGCTGGAGAATCACACCTCTCCTCTGAGATCCACGACGTCTCTCTCTCCTGGCTGACTTCGCCATGTTTTAAAGCAAATCCGAGTAGTAGGGCTGAGTGCACCCCGCTTGCCAACAGCGCTCAGCAGACAGGATGGTCACCCATCCAAGTGCTAGCCCAGCCCGACAACGCTTAACTTCAGTGATCTGACGGGATCCGGTGCTACCACTGCGGCAAGGCCGTTGGCAAGAGTGCAGTGATGAAACTTTAAAATAATTTTCTTCTGCAAGCGCAGAATCATGATAATGGCCAGAAGATTACGATTTTAGTTTAGACGTGTCTCCCTAAATCTCTACGTCTAAATACATACCTCTCAAGCTACTATATGGTGGAAGATACCATACATCACTGCTAGTGATTCCCTTTTCTTTTGGAGCGAGAGAAAAACAATTGTCTAAACGTTTTTGCGAAAACCCTGATTTCTCGTATTTCGCTGATCTTAACGCGAAATGTTACTTGGTCGCAGCAGAATCGTCCTGTAGTTAGCTGTAAAAGCCGCTTCTCTAGACTTTCGCAGCAGTGTTTCGTGAAAAGAAAGTATTCTTCGTTACAGATGTTTCTATTTGAGTTCATGAAACATTTCCGTAATACTAGCATGGTGATTGAACCTACAGGTAAAAAATCTAGCGCACGCCTCTGAACTATTTCGATGTCTTCCTTTAACCCGACCTGGTGGGGATTGCAAACACTCACCAATGGATCGCACCATTGTTCTGTACGCGGTTTCCTTGATACACGGTCACCTTTACAGACAAGCTACACTTTCCTGGAATTCTCCCAATAAACCGAAGTCTACCATTCGCCTTCCCTACTGATCGTTCCGTTTCACGTCACTTCAGAATGTTGAGCCTACACATTTAACTGACGTGACTGTGTGAAGCAGCATACTACTAGCACTGTATTCGAACATCACGATATTGTTGTTCCAACTCATCCGCATTTCCTTACGTTTCCACATTTACAGCAAGCTGCCGTTCATTGCACCAAATTGACATTCTCTCCAAGTCACCCTGTCGTCTTCTGCTGTCACTCAACAGCGACACTTTCCCATACAGCACCTCGTCATACACAAGGAGAGGCAAATTGCTGCTCGCACTATCCGACAGATCGTTCATGCGTATAAAGAAACAAGAATGACGACATGATTAGTTCAATAAGGCCATGGCCGATTTCTTTTCACCGTTCTTCCTAAGGGTATGTTTCTCATGTGGCTCAAACTTTATTAATGTATATTGCGCCGGTTGCCAATGGTGAGATTTACGTGGGCAGGAAGGAAAAGTTATGGACACTATTGCTTTGACGTCTTAAAGTTTGATAAATACACAGTTGTGATGATTTAGTGGATATGACTGTAGCAGTGCTGTTCGTCAGATCTTTCACTCACACTCACACACACACACTACTCAAATAACACTGTGACGTAGTCAAATAATGTGGAGATCTCATGTAACAAACTGTTCTGTCCGCAATCCGTTCGTAAATGATACAGGGATACAGTAAAGCAAGTACAATGTGTCTCCTGTAGGGCACAGCGCTGTTGTATCATTATCGTTACTGACATAGTTTAGTATAAGCCAGATGATGCTGTTGACGATCGAGCAAATTCCTGTAACAGCCGATGATTATATGGTACGTATAAATTCTCACTCTCAATTTGCCGAACAGTCTAATTGCTCATCAGCGCCGTAATCTGCTGTTAGAGCTCTGGCATTAATTGATGCACCGTACATCATTCGGTTAGCTCGATAACGAGAGATATACCAACCGTTCGTCGCATGCAATCCATGTACGGACAACGATTAATTAGGGATATTACTAGACACAATTTCTGTTTTTCTGGGTTGATTGTATCTGCACGAAATAGACAGTTGTTCAATTAACCTCTCTGGTCTCTATAGAGAAACGCAAAATCTCTGGGGCGAATTCTGAGACCATTCCGAGTGTTAATTATCTGTTAGCTGAGCCGTACCTATCGTTAGGATCACCGACGGCAATAACAATTTCATGCGAGTATCCTGTTTCTCAGTGATACCAAAACGATTCTGTAAAATTAAGTTTTGATTAAAGGGAGATTTTGAAGAACAAGTTTCTTGACTGTGCCGTTCTAAAATTATTTGACTTAATTCGAAAAGTCATCGAACGTGTATTTTACCTCATACGGGTTGCTAATCAGTTCTCTTAGAGATGCCGAGGTGTATAGTCTTGCCCCAATAAGCAGCACTGCATCATATCCGTGTTTAGTGTTGATAAGTCACGAAATTAGTATTCTCGCCCCATCATCTGGTCATCATGTTTGACGGGGAGAGTGGAAACTGAGAGCCGGGGTTCCAGCCTCCTACGAAACCATCTGCACCGGTGTATCAGCCGTCGACAGGAAGTCTTCGAAACTCACCAAGGGAAGAGTAAGATGAAATCTGGGGGCTGAAATAAACTGATATGTGTCCCAGCATTCCACCACCTCTATGACCGAGCCGACCCTTGAAGACCAGTGCCGAAAACGACAGAACTAGTATGTTGCTCAGAAACGTACTGCAAAATCAGGAGACCCCTCATCCACGAACCAAGACAGTGAGCATATTTCTATAGCAAGTACTGATTCCTTAAGAACGTTTCAGAAACGGTCGTTCGGTGTCACAATGCAGCAAAATTTGAGATTTCCCTGGAAGGAGGGGAGCGAGGTGGCGTTGGGGTTAGCACTCTGGACTCGTGATGCGTGAGGCCGAAGGTTCAAAACCCCGTGCGGTCATCCAGATTTAGGTTTCTCATTATTTCTCTAAATCGCTTAAAGCAAACGACGGGATGGTTCCTTTGAATGGGCAACTTCGATTTCCATCATCATCCTCCATAATCCGAGCTTGAGCTCTGTCTTCAGTGACCTCGATTTCGACTGGACGTTAACCCTAAGCTTCCTTTGCTCCTGAGAACACGGAGAAACTGCAGCCGGTGATTAGCAGGACACTCTGTTTTAAAATGTAATTCATCGACGATAAGACAAAAAAAGAAAGAAAAACGACGCACCACGAAGGATTTTTAAACTTTGGCGGCCCATGGATGACACTGCAGCGTGATTTCATTACGTAGATGGCGAGGTTAGCAAACATGGGACATTGTGATACCAAGGGATAAAGCCTTCGCGAATTACGTTCCGCATAATCAGTTGCACAGTAGCTATGCCTCGCAGACAGACGCGTGAACAAGATACTCGAATGTCAGAATTTGAGAGAGGACATGTAGTTGGGGTCACAGAAGCCGGTTGCAGTAGTCGGCAAGTAGCTTATTTGAATAGGAACGGTGAAATTGTCAGAGAAGGACTCAGAGACCACAAGGCATCATTATCAACGCTCCGACTTTCAGCTGGTTTTTCAGTGACCACAAGGATCATTAACAGGCGGCTCACAAAAAGTAGGCTCGGCTCACGGCACCCCTTGCACTGACTATCATTGACTCCTGTATACCCACAAGCCTGTTTTCAGTAGTGTCGGGCGGATTTGGGCTGGAATCTCATTGACTGGAGTAGAATTTGTTTTCTGTGATGAGTTCCGCTTCGAAGTGAGCCCCGATGGCCAGTGAAGACGTTTGTGGAGACGATCCGGACAGCGGTGGCACACCAACCTGATTGTCGTCCACCATACGGCCGTACAACCAGCAGGTGCCATTGCATTTCATAGCAAGACCCCTTTGATTGTCATCCGCGACACCCTCACAGCATACGGGTACGTCGACGATATTCTAGGCTCCGGTTTGTTGCTCTTAATGGCTAGCCAACCTGGACTTACACATTTCAGCAGGATAATGCCCGTCCGCATATGGTGAGAGTGTTTACCGCTTCTCGTCGTGCTTGCAAAACCCCACTCTGACTTGCAACGTCGCCAGATCTCTCCACAGCTGAGAACGTTTGGAGCATTGTGGGTAAGATCCTCCAACCAGCTTGGTATTTTGACGATCTAAGTCGCCAGTTGGACGGAATGTGGCACGAAATCCCTCAGGAGGCCATGCAAAAATTCTTATCTATCAACGTCAAGTCGAATAACTGCTCGCATAAGGCCAGAGGTGGACCAACGCGTTATTCACTTGTTCAGTTTGTGAAGCTCTTTCTTCTGAATAAGTCATCCAGTTTTTCTGAAATTGTAATCATTTGTTTTTATGTACATGTACATCACATCTACCGATTTACATCGCATTCGGATAATTCGTGGTGTCCGAAATTAATGTAATAGTTTATCTGAGAGTGCAGACGTGAAACGAGTGGTTTTCGTAATTTGTCGAGCTAGAAACTCTCGTATTAAGTTGAGTAGTTTGTCTGCTAACTGTATTTCCACAACTTCATTGGCCACTGAATCCCAATAGGTTGAGGCTCTGGCCAGTACCTTGACTTTACCGTAATACATGGAATGAACACTGAAAACACGATGTTCAGCCAGTGCAGACACGTTGTGCTGCAGAATTAAATCTGTTGTAAAAATGGTTGCGCCTTGTGTTGCAGTGAAAAGATTTACCGAGAATGTGTTGAATTATTCCTAAATCGTTGTTGTTGAGCTACGTGCCGCCATGCTGGCGCTCTGTTGCCATAATTTACCAACGTACGTTGTTATTCAAGGTGTACCTTCTTTTACTACCTTCACTCAGCCATATAATCAAGCGATGAAAGATCTAAACCAGGCGTTCTAAATGTGCAGTTCCAATCCAGTTCACATTTGTGACGTTTCTTATGTAACATGTGCTTACTATGTGCTTCTTACTGGTAAGAATTCGGGATGGTCAGATAATATGTACAGTGTCATAGAAGGAATAGGAACAGAAACCGAGTGCCATTCACAGAATGTAACTGCAATGGCTGTATGTGGCCGCCGCTCCAATTGTCACAACTGGCAATCAAATCTCAGCGGCCGTTGTAATGCAGGGCCGGCCATAAGTGTCAAAAAGTCCTTCTAAAACGAAAAAAGGACCGGTAAACAAACATTTAATGTCAAGAGGCAATGGAAAGAACAATCATAGACTGAAAAGTCGATGCCGAAGACCTAGAGGACAGGCACAATTGCGATGAATAGACAAGATCGAAAGCCTGCAAGGCACAAAGCTCAGCACAGCGCTTCATCAAAACAGATCGTCGAGGGGCTTACCATATGGTGATACTAACCCTTCCGTAGGGTTACACCAAAGAAAAAACACTGTAATATAAGACAGAGGAAAAACTTACGAGACTGCGTTACCAACATGGCGGCCGTTCTCGAAGCCGCTGTCTTGGGTGCAAGTCGTGATTTGGCATATTAGTTAGATGGAGAATTACACGAGAAAAACAATGGTGACTTTCCTGTGAGCATGCATTCTCGAGTTACGTAATATTCTGTACAGAGCAAGGCAAACGATGATAACACGTAAAGGCTACAGGATGCGCTCAGCGTGCTGTTCAGCACCTTCAAAGGAGACTGTTATCCGCCTTTAACCAACACATGTGCTAAAATTCTCCTTATTGAAGTATTGCTGAGCACTGTTTCCTACGAGATGCGATGAGTACTGGGCTCTAGACTCTTACTGTACGATATCAGAACAGCGATTTATATTACTTCATTCGTAGCTGTTTTCAGTCGTCTAGATTTTGGTTTGTTTGCGACGGAACCTGTTTGACGGAATTTGCTAGAAGTTTAACCACCGCTCTGTGCATAGTGGGTGGTCTGCCTGGGTGACACTGGCTGATATTCTCTGCGACGAGACGGGTGCACCTTTCGCCTGATACCAGAACGATCCCCATGGCTTCGACTTGTGTTGAAGCTACCAGCTTTCACGTCACCTTTAAGGAAGAAACTTGTCGTTAACTCTATAATGAATAAAGCTGTGCTCAAATGACAGGCACCTTTGCTTTTCTCGTGTGATTCTCTACTTCTTTGATATGTTTCATGACCCCTCTTTCTGATTGAAAATTACGAGCTTAAATGGCGGCTTCGAAAATGGCCGTCATGTTGGTAACATAGCATCAGAGGTTTATCCAGTCTCCAATCTCATACCACTCAACTTCAACTTTGTCCATCTGTTTTTGTTTTACAAAAATGGCTGTACATCTATGGACAACTCTCTGCATCCACTACCACACCTGGGAATCTACCACTGTGGTAGTAACTTCCCGTTAAAAAAGAAACGTCAGACAGCGAGTTTGTGAAGCCAGTCTGCCGAGCGAGGTGGCGCTGTGGTTAGCACACTGCCATCCTGATTTAGGTTTTCCGTGATTTCCCTAAATACTTCCAGGCTAATGCCGGGTTGGTTCCTTTGAAAGGTCACGGCCGACTCCCTTCCCCGTCCTTCCCTAATCCAATGAGACCGATGACCTCGCTGTTTGGTCTCCTCCCCCAAAAACAACCCCAACCAAACAGTCTCTTACCAAATACAGCTCCGCAACTTAGCTGTTCAAGCAAACACAACAGCAGACAGCTGTGATTCGAATGTGGGTAAACCATCATACAAATGACGTACAGAGTTTTTAGACCACTTCATTACTTCCGTAAAATCGTATAAAATAATGTTCTGATATCAACATATAACATTCACAGTAGTTCGAGATCTGACACTAATTAAGATTAATTTACACGTCTAATAAAAAAATAGTTCAAATGGCTCTGAGCACTACGGGAGTTAACTTCTGAGGTCATCAGTCCCCTAGAACTTAGAACTAATTAAACCTAACTAACCTAAGGACATCACACACAGCCATGCCCGAGGCAGGATTCGAACCTGCGACCGTAGCGGTCGCGCGGTTCCAGACTGTGGCGCCTAGAACCGCTCGGCCACCATGGCCGGCCACACGTCTAATAACTTTGCGTTATTCATTCTGACTATAACGATCGACCAGGGGAGTGAAATGCGAAAAAGGGGTTTTTTGAGCAACAACTACGTCGTAGGCTAAACGTTTGTGACTGATCAACTGACAGTGCGATCCCAATTTCCATCGTGTAATCCGCATACATCGCTACTACTAAACCAAAGAAGCTCTTTTTAACTAAGAAAGAGACATTCCTTGAAAAAAAATTAATTTCTGTTAACTGCTTCAGTTATTACATAAATTACAAAACATTTAGTTTGGCGCCTACAGTAACCACATAGTCGTGTCTAGCGCCCGACGGTTTCAGCGTTCGTTCTTACGCTGAAGTGGCCTGCTGTCTGCCGCTGAAGCACTTCCACTGCCCTGCTCTGTTTGGTAATTAATGAGACGTGGCCACCTGCAGCATTCTCATGTAAGAGTCTTTAATTAAAACTTTCCTGAACTGCTGAAAGCGACTTATCCCGATGCAAAACAAATTAGATAACGTAGCAAGGGAAACAAAATAGTGGTTACGAGCTGAACAACACAGCCTAGAACTAGAACCCTCCCAGCCAGCATTCAACCGTACTGCTAGAGTCGGTGGAGCGTAGCCTTTAAGGCCGCGACCTACGTGGGCGACAGAAACGACCGACAGCGCGCGGCATCTAAATATGAGACATTCCAGCCGCAAGCGGCAGCATCGGGCAACATTCAATTACGTCCTGTGTGCGAGCGACAAACTCCCACTATTAGGTGGCTACCACAGCTGACCACCTGTTTCTATGAAACGGCCACCATGAATTGTGGGATGTTGTAGCTCAAGAATAAGGCAGCAAAATTAGCTTAGGAAAATAAGGAGATGAAGGAGCACTACGCGTATAAAGAGAGGAATCTTCGTGGAGAATTTCATCATTTTTATAATCAACTATGAAGATCACCAGACAGATTCTTCCAATTTACAATGATAATCACAGATACAATGGAGTATCCCATCAAAGAATTGAAGACGACAGCAAGTAGGGGAAAATGACTTGGTGTAGCAACGAAGTGGCACTGGCTTAGTGCTACTGGCACAGTAGCTCAGCGTGTTCGGTCAAATAGCTGGCTGAGTGAAATATTCAAGATGAACTAGAAAGGGTGCCATGTTACGTCGGCCCAGACCAAATGCCGAGAACAGTAAATAATATAATGAAGAGAGAAAGACAAGGGGGAAAAAGTGCAGTAGCGTCTTTGACCAGTTGTCGACTGCGTCGTGGAACTTGGGTTCAGACTATTTAGTTGGAACAGCTAAAGTCGTGGCTCAGCAGTCGCGCATCATTGCGTCCGCCGAGTCCCTTTGACACCGCTAACGGAATCTGTCGGAAACGTACGTTTCTGTTGCCAACTGTGAGACGCAGCTGAGGGTAGTATCGATCTATGATACCACAGTTTATTCCTGTGGAATGTGACCTGCTGACAGACTGGCCACTATGCTGCTGCTTTAGGTAACCGGTACCGAACGTGGGAGAGAAATCACTTGTCTCTACCGGTCGCGGCCTGAAGCATTCTTTCAGGCTGATGCTCGCTCTGCCTCCGGCTTCCAGCTAGTGATGATGTGATTCTTTCCTGCTCTTCTTTCGGGCTTTGTCAAATAAAAAAATTAACTTCATTCATGGCCCCCGAAGACTGGCAAACAGCCTTACAGACCGACTTTGTTGCTCATGTCTGTATTCGATGCAACTAATACGTCTGTTTCGTTAGTTCTTTAACCAGTTCCTTCATTTACAAATCCCTTAAGATGACCACATACTAGCCAAGCGGATGAGGCCACCCCTACGCCTGCGCATTATGTTGCGGCAGGGGGACGTGTGATATTACACGTTTTACGTGTCAAATGAGAGAAGATGCAGTAGCTGACGCATGACGTCATAAAGTGCGTTGAGGTCCGAGCGACAGATGGTACTGCAAGTACACTTATCGCGAGAGATTACGCCAACTCAATAGTCTTGGGATCTGGTTGGCTGCTGTAACAAAAGATGGGGGGATTTTCCTCGAGCCAGTGCGCAAAAGCTACTATTTTTGTACATTATTACTAAATTATCACTCAGATTTTGTTTATAATAACAGGGGAAAACATCTGAATACTGAGCTATCGTTACATAAGCCAAACTTCATTTTTATATCAACTTTTAAGATAAATTTGAGTAACTAGATACAGCCGAGTCACTTCGTGTGTCGGTTCTAGGCGCTACAGTCTGGAACCGCGCAACCGCTACGGTCGCAGGTTCGAATCCTGCCTCGGGCATGGATCTGTGTGATGTCCTTAAGTTAGTTAGGTTTAAGTAGTTCTAAGTTCTAGGGGACTGATGACCTCAGTAGTTAAGTCCCATAGTGCTCAGTGCCATTCGAACCATTTTGAACTTCGTGTGTCATCAGCTTCGCGCCGAAAAGTCCAACTAACAAGGAGCTCCGTGCTGCCCAGCTAAGCTGCAGGTCACGCACAGTAGTGCAAGAAGAGGCCGAAATGTTAGATCGGAAGTATAGTAGTGCGCGTCTAATATCGCGATACTGCGAGCAATGTAGAGAATAATTAAGTTTACGAATGTTTACCTGAACTTGTGAAACTTCAACAATATACGCTACTATACTATTGAACAGTGAACAAGAAGTATATTTTTGAAGAACGACATGTTTCCATAACATTGTGTATAATCTTTTTTTCCACTTTATCGATTTCGGACATTGCCCATCTCAAAAGTGACTCTAGTGACATATCACTAGAGACACACTTAAGAATGTGCAATGCCTGAAACCAGTAGTGTGAAAAATAAAAAAAAAAAAAGAATTATACGCAGTCTGGTGGAAAAATATCGTTCTTGAAGTTCACTGAGGCTGTGGGGCCCACATAGAAGTATATTTTTGATTAACAATAATGATCCTTGCATTCGTACACTTTACCATGCCATAACAGTAGCCAGTTTTTTTTTAGTCTGATTCAATGTGCAGAATGAAAAACGGCATCCCTATAAACTTCAAAACTTATCATTTTAACAAGAGAGAAACTCAGCGTAATTCTTATACCTTCCATTATTGCCTCACAGCGAAAGCAGGGTACTAAAGATATTTATACTACCTCTATGATGGGACGAGAACAGCGTTTGACGTCAGGTTGGTGGACAGTTTTAGACATTTTGTGGTTTGCTTTGATGCGGTAAGACACAACCAGAACGGGTAACCCCCTCCACCCCCCCCCCAAAAAAACCTAATTATTTTTTAAAAGCTATATATTTTAAACCTGTTTACAAAACAACGTTATCCCGTTCAAAATAGTTATCACATCCTATTTCCACAACTGACGGTACTATGGATGCCTTATCGCCAAGTTAATTTTCTCTTGGTTCTAAGTGTTATTGTGCCAAGTTAGGTGGAAATATAAAATCTTGTATTTCACAAAACTGAAAATCGTAGTATTATGTGGCCATACTGTCAATGAGTCATGGTTGAAAGTGATCAACCCATTCAAATACCTGGGTGTAATAAGTTATAGGGCATTTATAGGACATAAAGCAATTGGAAGAGCGATTCAGTTGCAGGACTGTAGAAAGATGCAATTAGTATACAACGGAGATTGCTTACGAACACTTTTCTGACCCACCCTACAAAATTGCTCAAGTATGTCGGACCCGCATAAAATAGGACTAACAAGGGATACTGAACGTATACAGTGAATGGCTACACATAGTCACAGATTTGTTTGAGCCATGTGAGAGCGTCACGGAGATGCGGAAGGAACTGAACTGGCAATCGCTTGAACATAGACGGAAACTATCCTGTGAACGACTACTTATAAAGTTTCAAGCACCAAATTTAAGTGATGAATCTAGGAATACACTGCAACCCCGTACGTATTGGTCCCGTAGGCATCGAGAATACAAGAATAGAATATCGCGCAGAGAAGATTAGAATAATTGTAGCTCGCGCAGAGACGTTTAAACTATAATTCTTCCAGCGCTCCATATAGTAATAACTGGTACTACCGGAAATACTCTCTGCCAATCATTTCACAGAGGTCTGCAGAGCACGCATATAAATGAAAACGTATATGTTAAACCAGGTGTATGTTCTGATCAATATTTATCAGCTACAGAAAATGGCAACTCAATACATAGATTTAATTTATGTATTTTTAGCTCTATGTAACGAAATGATCAGAAGCACGGGCTTCGTTCTTTAATTAATACACAAGTTTCGATTGATTGTACCGACAGTGCTAATGATGATACATAGCCTGAATATTGCATCTAATTTGAGCATCGCTGCGTCCCGCGGATTTCTCCCTGCACCACGATTTTAATCTGCAACCTTTTCTCATAAAGCATCTTACGGAGGGCAAAACAGTACCTTCATGAAGCTTCCCCACGGCGTCCCTGTCTCGTCTGAGTTATCACTGTCTCATCAACGACAGAACTTTCAGCGTCATCGCGTGAAATACTTTACTGGCATTCGAGGAACTACTCATAAACCCGCTTCCAGCGGTTTCCAGAACTCACTTGAAAGCAATGTAACAGCTCCGCGTCTGAGTTCCTCGAACTCACAGAAAGTTAAGCTCTAGCCTTGTCCACTTGATTCAGTCTTCCACTTTGAAGCAAAATATCGCTTCAACATTAAACCTAATCTATCACATAAACTAATCTTACGCATATTCTGTATCACTTTTTGCAATAATATGTCCCAGCCTTTTTAGGATTTGATCGCTGTCGATTATTTCTTCGCTAGACACGTAGTCTGTTATCGAGGGCTCAAACAAACATAAATGAAGAGACGAGAAACGGTATGGCAGATACCTCATTAGTGGTTGTTCATTGCACAGTAGTGAAGCCATCTGCAGAGTGACCAAATGACTGCCACAGACGAACACACTAATACACGTGATATCACAACACAGGACCGTGGCAGATGTAGCATAAGCTGCACTTCATTCCACCCACAATTCTCCTACATAAAGGCGTTAACACTCTCTCTTGAGAACTGTATGGACACCAGAGGGCTCTGGTGTTCATATCGCCATGCGAGTGTTCTAGCAATGGGTTATTACCCGACCACGACATTATTGCGGTTCGCCTCCCGTAGCCGTTATCGGAAACACGCGCTGACGTTACAGTAAACAGGTACAGTGGTGACTGAGGAAAACATATCGCAGTGTGAATGATTTCAAGACACCTGTAAATATACTATCAAGTATTTCAGTGTGTCCTCGCAAAAAGATCACACTCTAAACCCACGATAAGTCGACCGATGTGCCCTCACTCCCAGGTGCAATAATATTGTAGTCGACTAATACGTCCACATCCCAAGACGCGATTACTCGCAAACGCGGACAACTCGTTGCTACGCTAATGAACATGGGAGACCAATATTTTCGACTGACAGTGCCCTACGACTCATGGCTGACATCGTTAACCCGCATCGTACGGGGATACCCAAAATAACGGATTTTTTTAAAAAAACTATATATTTTCAAATTGCTTACAAAACAACCTTGTCCCCTTCAAAATACTCTCCATTACAACTAATACATTTGTCCCACCGGTGCTTCCACTGTTCGAAACATTTCTTGTAGCCTACTCATCTTTAGAAATGGCTGACAGCTCCAACCCCCATTTTTTTCTTGACCTCTTCAGTGTTGTCAGATCAGTGTCCTTTCATGCACCTTTCACGCGTGGAAATAACAAAAAGTCGCACGGAGCCAGGTCAGGGGAGTAAGGCGCGTCGGGCTGCGGATCCATGCCATTTTTAGCCGAAAAGTGTCTAACATAGATGACTGTGTGTCTAGGTGCATTGTCGTGGTGGAAGAACCAGTCACCTGTGTGCCAGAACAACGTTGCACCATCTTCTTAAAACTTACAAATAGGTTTGACTGATGGTCTCACTTGGGGGAATAAATTCTGAATAAGCTACGCGCTTGGCATCAAAAAAGCAAATCAGCATTGTTTTGATGTTTGATTTGATTTGACGACATTTTTTTTTGGAGGGGGTGACGATGACGACTTCCACTGGCTTGACTGCTGTTTTGGTTCAAATGGTTCAGATTCCTCTGAGCACTATGGGACTTAACATCTATGGTCATCAGTCCCCTAGAACTTAGAACTACTTAAACCTAACTAACCTAAGGACATCACACACATCCATGCCCGAGGCAGCATTCGAACCTGCGACCGTAGCAGTCGCGCGGCTCCGGACTGAGCGCCTAGAACCGCTAGACCACCGCGGCCGGCTGACTGCTGTTTTGTTTCTGGGTCGTAACCATAGCACCATGACTCATCACCAGACAGTTTGACAGAAAATTGGAATCAGATTTTAGCTCATGTTTAAAAGCACTACGCGTTTCAGCTCGACGTTCCTTTTGCTTGTAACTCAGAACCCAAGGAACAAACTAGGCAGCACCTCTTTTCACTCCCAAATCATCCTTTACAATTCGATGAACCGAGATCCAAGATAAACCACTAATCTCAGGCAGTTGATCAATTGTCTGTCGCTGGTATGTAAGCACGAGCTCTCGAATTTTTTCAGTATTCTCGTCGGTCCGGGCAGTTGATGGACGCCCAGTATGAGGTTCGTCATTACTCGACAGCTCGCCTTTTTCTAATCGAGCAAACCAACTTGAGTTTTTCCCATAGCGTCATCTTGGTAAGCTGTTTTATACATTAAAACAGTTTCAGCGGCATTTTTATTGAGTAAAAACCAAAATTTCACAGCAGCTGTCGTTGTTCACTTATATTTGCCGTCATAAAAAACGAAACACGAACAAAACAGCCCTAGCAAAAACAATCACTGCAGATGAACAGAACAAGCCAGGTCGACAACACAAGCGGCACTGAACTAGCAATGAGTTGTGCTAACACGCCTAGCAACAAAAATGCGTACTACACACGCTCCGTCCACCGAAATGTTATTCCGTGTCGTTTCTTCTTCTTCTTCTTCTTCCCTTCATACACCTTCGAAGACTACAACACGAGTTAAACGTTCTCCGTGTGCCGGCCCATAAGTACGACGCTGATCCTTCTATAATGCGCTCCCTGCATCGATCGCTTGTGAGCCCTCAATTAGACTATGGCACGGTCTTTTACCATAGTTACATAAAAGTAGCACTGGCCGCGTTAGGAGTAATGCCTGCGATATCGACCTATCCTCTGCTGTTTGAAGCAGTTGAAGTACCTCTCCATATTCGTGCCAGTGAATGTCGGACTCGTTTGTGGTTTGGAGAAAAAAAACGCAGGAGCCCTATTGAAACAAAAATTCCACGGCTTAGTCGAATCGATATTTAACAGGAAGATTTACTTATTAACCAGTTCACGCTAAGGAAATTCCTTCGTCTTAGATACTTGGTTCCTGCAACTTCATCTGCTCTGCAAACCCTAAACATCAATCATTATCAACAGACACAAGATTACAGCAGAAACTAGATTCAGTCACTGTGTGTAAATTGACGAAGGTAGCTTTATCTTCTCTCCTGATCCCCAAGACGAACGATCGTTCTCCCTCGTAGATACAACATGTCAGTTTTTATGACCCAGATAATGCCCACTCTAGTTCTCCCGGGCTAAAAAAATTTCTTATTGTATCTGGCTCGTTAAGAGTACTGTCGATTTTCAAGAACACCACAGTACTGAGAGACAACAACAAACATCTTATGAGCGTAATACAAAAATTGGCCAACAGCTACACGGAAAGTACGTGAACTTCCTCCACATACAAGCGCAAGTAACCTCCAACAACTTGATTACGCCGATTTGGTTAACACTGATTTCAATCCATCCGGCAGCCATGAACTTAAAGCAGACGCATGTAACTCGCGGAAAGAAGGGTAGGAGGAAGCACGATGTTACACGGGCCGCTATTATTCTTGTTAGCAACCTGTTGCCATAGGCGTCAGGGACTACGCAACCTGTTACTGTTACCATTGGAAGACGAGTTAAATAATCCACTATATTCGTCAGAGCGGTTTTACAACCAGCAAGTCAGTTTGTGCCAGGGAGTAACTAAGTTCAAATATCAGTTTTTAACTAATGTTATAACACTTCTTATATCACAAACAGCAGAAACTTATACGATCCCCATAAACTTTTAACGTAATTTTAACTTATTCTTATAATAGAGTATTGGTCCCTACAGAGAGCTTCTACACTGTCTATTAGGCAATAGCGTCATTTCTATTTTTAAACCTTATACGGTGAAAATCACCGCATGACACGACGAATATGCAGCAGTTTCAGTTCATACAACTCAGTGTATTTGCACTGTTCTGTACATTTTTCTTCACTCAGTAATCTAAAGGAACTGTCCTGAAAACCAATTGCTCTGATTTGTCATTACAATCAGTTGTTCGTACACCGATAACCAATTTTTTAATCATCTTTTGTCCCATCAATGTAGTAATCAACAAAAGATTCGTACATGAAGCCCAGTAAAAATTATATAAAATTTCACATTTCATTAGACAAATGAATCATTGAGAATAGGTTGGTTACTCCTCATGGCTCTGGTAATCTCCTTAAAACTGAAATAAAGCCTCAAAAAAATGGTTCAAATGGCTCTTAGCACTATGGGACTTAACATCTATGGTCATCAGTCCCCTAGAACTTAGAACTACTTAAACCTAACTAACCTAAGGACATCACACAACACCCAGCCATCACGAGGCAGAGAAAATCCCTGATCCCGCCGGGAATCGAACCCGGGAACCCAGGCGCTGGAAGCGAGAACGCTACCGCACGACCACGAGCTACGGGCAAATAAAGACTCACTTCAATCTCGTATAACTGCTTTCCTCGACTGTCTTATTATTTGTGTTCAGCGGTATAAAGACACATTTCAAGAAGTTGATTACGTTACCAGCTTGGACTGCACAGTGCAGTTTCATCAAGCACTAGCCAAGTTTAATGAAAAAAGAGTACTTCCTTTTTCTTGCACCTTTGGGCGCCATTGGCGCAGTGTCGGCATAATTATGAACTGATTTGGTATGGTTAATTTAAGGGATGGCCGGATGCCCCAAATGTCTCCGTCCAGTTTTATTCATGTAGAAGTGAGCGGAAGCTTTCTAAATGTTTGCAAAACGTGTAAATGAGGTGAGACTGGGGTATCAGCACAATGTGCACCTAGTGGGATGTGAGAAATCGCCGAAAAACATTCTGGCTGGCCGCTGTCCCGGTTCTCCTCGTTAAACCGCCAGGCGAATTGGTTTCAGGGCTGGAACACCTCCCAGTCCCGGAAGCAGCACTTAAACATGCACTGCTCCCCAGACAGATTATGTAGTGGAATAACGTAGTCAGGCAACAGCAACCGGCTGAGACAGAAGCAGCCACAGAGGAGCAAACGATTTTGTGACTTTTACGATTTCCTAACCAGGAGCAAATATATAATTTCATGTGTGTGCTTTGATAGTTTAGTTTCTTGAGTTTATGCATGTTAACTAAATATCTAATAGAAACAGTTCTCATGTTTTCGTTTGTGTTGGAAAGTAAACCGATTTTGTGACACATTGCAAGTTCCTAATCAGGGGCGAATTATTTAGTCTAACCTGAGTGCTTCCGTAGTTCAGTTTTGAATCTCTGCATATTAACGTAATTTATTAGACAGAATTCTTGCGTTTTTGTTAGGGTCTACAATAGAGTTCCGCAACACGTGTTGATAGTCCGTTTGTCAGAGTATAGAAGTTTTCCACGGTCTTTAGTATGGACAGGAACTGTGATTGTCACGTGCAGATGCAAGCTGAGTTGATGACACACTGCTCTCAGCTCCAGGCTGTGATGACTTCGGATACCACAGCTTGAAGCTGCAGTGGATGGGCATCACTGTTGTGGGCCAGCTATGGGGATCCACTGGACGTCCAACACGTCAGAGTCCTCTGCTCGGTGCTCACCGGTGGCCAGACCAGTTACTGCTTGCACTGAGGTTAACTCCTCACACATAGTCGAGTGGGAGGTCGCCTCGCGGCGTGGAAAGTGGCGAAAGACTTCACATGGTGCTTGTAGTGATTGCAGCGAGAAGTAAGAACTTGACAAGGTTTCAAGCTGTAAACAGCATTAGTTAACAGCGAACTGTGTTTAGTAATTCAGACGGTGTAGGCCTTTACGCCAGCAGTTGATTCACTGTTTTCAGATAGCATGAGGACATTTGTAGTTGTTGAACATTTGAAAACTACGGCTCTAGATGGTCAAGAAGGCACTGGGAAAGGACAGCAGTTAATTAGTTGGTGCGGAGAACTTTCTCAATAAGTAGCCTTTCGTATTGGAAAACTAAACGTGGATATGCGTAATTCGCATGGACAGAGGCTAATGAGCAAAGTGTGCATGATGGGAGAAAGCGAGATAAGTGGATGAGCAACGAAATCAGATTTGCATGGATCCTTGAATATGCAACGTAACGTGAACTTTTTAGGCTCCAGTGAGATTAAAATTACGTGCCAGTTTGCGACTCGAACACAGAACCTTGCATTTAGCGGGTGATGCTCTTGAGACTCCAGGTGCAGCTCAACTCACGACCCGCTTCCATATCTTCAAGTCTGCCATGCCAGTTTGGGAAGCAGGAGAGGGATGCTGAGGGAATAAAAGCACTGAAACCTAGTCGTAAGTTGTGCCTGCACAGTTCAGCTGGAAAGATAATGCCTCACGAAATGGAAAGTAGTAGATTCGTGCCCCAGTCTGACGCTTAGTTTTAAGTTGCTCGGGAGTTTTGGATTAAATTACCTGATATGTCACAGTCCAGCATGAAACGAGAACTTGATGATAAGAGACTTTCTGTTAACTTTCTGTATGGCAGTTGTAGACAGAATGCCAAGACGCAACCATTGATCGTTGTGGGTATTACAATCACAAACATGTAAAACTATTTCCAATGTCGAGCAAGAATAACGCTTTTCGCTGACTCCTGTACCGATCACCAATAATGAGTACATCAAACTGTGTAAAGCCTATCTGGTTCGACATTTTGTGCGCGAGTGTACGCTAGTGAAGACAGTTACAACAGATAGACAAACGCACAGTTGAGCGGATAATAATCATATTCAGTGATACATAATAAGAATCTGTGATTAGCCATGTTCCCAGAACAGCCAAACCCAGAACAACCGCGTCGCACACGATTAAGCATATGAATGCCAAGAGCATATCACCAGACCCAGAAAAACGAAATGTAGAAAAAAATTGCCTTTAATATTGAGTCGTAGCATGTAACCACATAGTGTCATCTAAACTGGAATGAAACCGTGTAGCTACAGAGTAGACAAAATATTTCATGTACTATAATACAGGCAATCCAACTTTACATCACCCATCCTAGGTGAGAAAGATACAAGTTGGTTTGCCTATCTTAAGGTGCATGAAATATTTTCATGGCCAGTTTTATTTTGCCTACCTTTTAGTTGCAGCAAAAGCAGATCCCAGGCTGAAATTCAGGCTAGGAGATATTGGTAATTCGTTTGTTATCGTCCAACCACCAAGTATTGTGTTAGCAGGAGCTAGGCTACGGCAAATATCCTGGAGGGACGTGGTCATTGAGTAGAGACGTATATTGCCTTCAGTTGACAGTAACGATAATTCGATATTCTGCGTTGGGCCACCTTGACATTGTTCCACCTAATGTTTCCTCAATTAGTGTGAAACTGTCCACGTATACCTGTGCTTAAATTTCCTGGAAGTCTAAGTCTTTTTCCAAAGCTGTTTCGCAGAAGAATACTGCACTGTACTTTCTTCTCTAGATTGTCGCACAGATGACAGAATGGTAGATATCGAAATAGATGACAAAGGGATAGTTCCTTCTCTACACTGTCGCACATATGACAAAATGGTAGATATCGAAATAGATAACAGAGGGATAGAAACACAATTAAAATTCCTCAAAAGACGAAAGGCCGCTGGACCTGATGGGATACCAGTTCGATTTTACACAGCGTACGCGGAGGAACTCGCCCCCCCCCCTCCCCCCCTTCTCGCAGCGGTGTACCGTACGTCTCTAGAAGAGCGTAGCGTTCCAAAAGATAGGAAAAGGCCACAGGTCATCCCCATTTTCAAGAAGGGACGTCGAACAGATGTGCAGAACTCTAACGTCGATCAGTTGTAGAATTTTGGAACACCTATTATGTTCGAGTATAATGACTTTTCTGGAGACTAGAAATCTACTCTGTAGGAATCAGCATGAGTTCGAAAAAGACGATCATGTGAAACCCAACTCGCGCTATTCGTCCACGAGACTCAGAGGGCCATAGACACGGGTTCCCAGGTAGATGCCGTGTTTCTTGACTTCCGCAAGGCGTTTTATACAGTTTCCCACAATCGCTCAATGAACAAAGTGAGAGCATATGGACTACCGGGCCAATTGTGTGATTGGATTGAAGAGTTCCTAGATAACAGAACGCAGCATGTCATTCTCAATGGAGAGAAGTCTTCCGAAGTAAGAGTGCTTTCAGGTGTGTCGCAGGGGAGTGTCGTAGGACCGTTGCTATTCCACAATATATATAAATGACCTTGTGGATAACATAGGAGGTTCAGTGAGGCTTTTTGCGGATGATACTGTAGTACATCGAAACGTTGTAACAATGGAAAATTGTACTGAAATGCAGGAAGATCTGCAACGAATTGACGCATGGTGCAGGGAATGGCAATTGAATCTCAGTGTAGACAAGTGTGCTGCGAATACATAGAAAGAAAGGTCCTTTATCATTGAGCTACAATATAGCAGGTCAGCAACTGGAAGCAGTTAATTCCATAAATTATCTGGGAGTAGGCATTAGGAGTGATTTAAAATGGAATGACTATATAAAATTAATCGTCGGTAAAGCGGATGCTAGACTGAGATTCGTTGGAAGAATCGTACTGTTCTTTCCACGAACAATACGAGACTGGAATAGAAGGAAGAACCGATAGAGGTACTCAAGGTACCCTCCGCCACACACCGTCAGGTGGCTTGAGGAGTATGGATGTAAATGAACATGTAGGTGCCTGAATCGAAAATCCTGCAGTCCGAAAACAAAGGAAGTAGGTTACAGTACAGTTGTTCGCCCACTGCTTGAATACTGCTCACTGGTGTGGGATCGGTACCAGATAGGGTTGATAGAAGAGGTAGCTAGAGAAGATCCAACGGAGAGCAGCGCGCTTCGTTACAGGATCATTTAGTAATGACGAAAGCGTTACGGAGATGATAGATAAACTCCAGTGGAAGACTCTGCAGGAGAGACGCTCAGTAGCTCGGTACGGGCTTTTGTTGAAGTTTCGAGGACATACCTTCACTGAGGAGTCAAGCAGTATATTGCTCCCTCCTACGTATATCTCGCGAAGAGACCATAAGTATAAAATCAGAGAGATTAGAGCTCACACAGAGGCATACCGACAATCTTTCTTTCCACGAACAATACGAGACTGGAATAGAAGGGAGAACCGATAGAGGTACTCAAGGTACCCTCCGCCACACACCGTCAGTGCTAGGATTCTTCTATGTTGCCCCCTCCGCCCCTCTCATTATAGTGGAGAACGCTCGTTGCCCCTTGAAAAAGGAATTGCGTAGTTTCCGATTATTTTGTATGTAAACAGCGTGCAGTCTACCAGGGGAATTCATCGTTACCCCAAAGAGCCCTGAATAGTAGTGAGTCCCACATCACTGCAGGCTTGGCGCCTCAAACGACTGTCACAGCGTTTACCCATTTCGTTCATGAGACCATGGAAAACTCATACTAGCAAGGTTTATTTTACAATAATTGCCGGGTCACCATCGACGTCACTGAAAAGAACCTCTACCGCCCATCTCATACTGGCTGAGAACTTGAGAACTCCTCATTTTGGCCACAGAACCTCGGATGGTAACCTCAGGCTGACAGTTCTGTTGACGTTCCCAGTGTTACCCATTCACCGTGCTCCTGAGCCACCTATTCAAGATATTCAGCAGCAGCCCCCAATAAAAGAGGGGGGGGGGGGGGGAGGGGAGTTTCCCTTATCCACAGCTCGAGGATCAGACCGGTTGCAACGGTGCACCCCTCCCTCTCCGGCCCTCACCGCACCCTCAAATCAGCCGATTCAGTGGGTCCACCCCTGCGGACGTATCACCATACAAACTTCACCTAGCTCAGGGGCTGGATGGTTTTGGAAACGGGAGACAAGTGAAACTGCAATGGTCAGTGAAAGTATTTGGTATAAGTCTGGTAGCTATTGCGTTGCTGTGGAGTTACCTGGCCTCGTCACCTCAGGTCAGTCCTAACGACATTTATGAATCTTCATTGTAAAGCACTGGAGTGGACGTACTGGCTGCTATGAAACACATATCATCCAACCTTAAGTAAAGTATTCAGCGAAAGAGTTTGATTCTATCACATTTTACAGCTTGATGTCGTCGCTCGATGAAGGACTGAATTTCATTTCGTTATTCTTCACAGTTTCTATGCTGCACGGAAGTAAGCAAAATAGTGCAACGAAATTTTTAACAGTTTGAAAAGGTAAAAAAGTGGTCATTGTGTATTTTTCATTTTAGGTCGTACTGTTGTGTAATAGATTGATACCACGCCCACTGGCGTCTCACAGTTGGCAACGGAAATACAGGTTTCCGACAGATACCGACAGTGGTCGCGCAGGGACCGAGCGGATGGACCCAATGACGCGCTCCCACTGAACCACGCTTTCAACCGCTCCGACTACAAACTCCCTCTCCCGTCACGATGTAGGATTGCCGGCGATAGCTACATGGCCCAGTATCAGTCGCAGTCTTCAGTCTTCGTTAGCTTTCGACAGTTTGCTCGTGCATTAGTAGTGGAAACCCTTATCTGCAAAACGCTCTTTAATTTTCTTCATGAAATAACTCGACTTTATTGCTGGTTTTTATCTTTTGTAAAATTTTCTCGCAACGCTTGGAGAAAGCTATGAGTTAAGCAAAACTCCTATTTGCTGTATTTAAGTGTTCGCTTATCATTTCTCCTCCTGTCTAGCTTCTCTACAACAGCTGCTGCACCACACTGAAACTCACCTCTCCTTATTGTTATGTACAGTGTAGTACATAGGACAAACGTTTCAACAAATAAAATGTAGCCAACGTATCGAAAATGTATTTAAAGTTGAGATTAGAAAGCTGTATCTCTCACTTCTCGAGATTTTGGATTTCATATCTGATGCGCAGGTCGTGTGCAGTGTGCCCGATTCTGTCCCTACGCGACGGCGATCATGTGGTTGTAAAAGTCGTCACATTTCGAAAATCGGTTCAAGATATTTTTGCAAATGATAGCATCCAAAGAGGCACATACTCTGTCTGTGATTAACACTCGAAACGTTTCGGTCAAATATCTGAACAGAGCGGAAACAGGATTCCCTGTAAGTTACACGATGAGTTTTGTCCGAATTTTCATAGCCAAACGAACAGCGGGAAATGAAAGAATGTGGGTTATCAAATTGATCAGGTGTTTCGAAGCATGTTTAATTATTTATAAGTAATCACTGAAATTAAGAGAAACTTATCGAGTTGAGGGAACACTGAAATATTTCACAACCACTTGCTGCTGGCTATGTAAATGAACTGTCAAAAGTTAATCTCTTCAAGGTCTAGCTATTTTACGCATAAAAAGATACATTTATGTGGTATTAAACTGTCAAAAAGGCATCCTTCGAGTCAAATACTGGATTTAGGACATTTCGAGAACAGAAGACGCCAAGATTGCAAGTGAGGAATCAATAAGATTGTGCTTTCTGAGTAAAACTTGAAAAAAAAAAAAAGAAAAAATCAGTTAAATATATTGTATGAATTGATTTATCTGAAAGTGGGAAATAAAACAGATTAAAAAAATATCCGACGTGGCTTTGAATAATGCTCTAAATCATGTACATCGGATGAGGCGCATCAAATATTTCTCTGATAAATTTTATTTCTTACTTTTAGACAATTAATTTCATAAAACACTGAACCTTTTTTAAAATAATTTTTTGCTTTATTTATGCAAACTATTTAGATTAACTGAAACACTTGGCATTAACACTGATTGTTCATGAATTAAGTTCCCAACAATCAAATATCAGAATAATTCCTTGGTTGTTCAGTGTGTCTCATTAGGAATTTAATGTATGTGATATAATCGGCTATATACATATACACCTACAGATACTAATATACTATAATAGATAAAAATATACTGTGATACAGAGTGCAAAGAATATAGGTAAAACTTTACACACACAACAGGTGATAGGTAGTTATAAAATTTAAAGAGCGCCCTCTGCAGCCGCGATATCAGGCTGGCTAACGGCAGCTGCACAAATCCGTCTCAGTCTCAGTCTTCGACAGTCATCAGTCGTAGTTAACTGCCGATAGTTCGCTCGTGCATTAACAGGGGGAGCCTGACACTGCACGACGCTCTTTGTAATAGCTGGATTTTATTGCTGGCTGTTCTTTTGTAAAGTGTCTTCGTAACGCTTAGAGAAAGCTATAAGTTAAGTAAAACTTGTGCTTACTGTATTTACGTGCTTGCTAATCATTTTGGCTCCTTTTGCAATGTTTCTATAAGGTGAGATTCAACGGCCGTAAAGTATTTTGTAAAATGGATTTTAACCATCAGCTGTTTATTTTTCCGATTAGTCATCTACCGGTTTCGGTTATTAATCATCATCCAGGATGTAGGGTACAACAGATTAGTTAAAAACACCCCATATCCCTTTGAAGCTGGGCGATATCGAAATTATGCAGTGAAATTGTGCAAATAATTTGTCTTAGAATTTGTCAAACACGTTGACATCAGATGTGACTGTCAGTATTTGCTCCTGTCCAGTTTCCCAAAGACGACGGAGGCTGCACCACTGTGTAGCCCACCTCTCGTTACCACTGTGTGTGAAGTAGTACACATCAAACAGCCTGTTCATAAACTACGATCCTACTGGGTCTGGATCTGGGGGAACTTCGACCCTACCTCCTTTACCAGCTGCCTTCGTCATTCCTAGTCCGCAGCTCGTGGTCTAGCGGACAGCGTTGCTGACGCTGGATCACAGGGTCCCAGGTTCAATTCCCGGCTGCGTTGGGGATTTTCTCTACCCAGGGACTGAGTGTTTGTGTTGTCCTCATCATTTCATCTTCGTCATCATCATTCGTGACTGTAGCTAGTTAGATTGGACTATGTAAAGATATTGGAGAGTAAAAAAAAATTGAGACTTCGTATCGGCGCTGATGACCGCGCAGTTGAGTGCCCCACAAACCCAACATCGTCATCGTCATTCCTCTTTTACTCTTTTTCAATTGCTTTTAGTTGCGATTAGCCCCTTTTCTCTGGCGCGTCCTATTTTACATTGTACGTGTAGCACTCTGATGAATAGTTGGCGCTGTTATCCCTTTTGGCACTTTGACTGTAGCGGATTGGGAGTGGGAAGGCTGTGAGAGTGAAGATCCCGACGCTTGGAGAGCCCGGCGGACACTCGCCTCGCACCACCCATCTACTGACGTCATTATTTCTCTCCCCTTATTTTATTATTGACGGTCCAGCTGGTGTCCATTACTGTTATAACATTGTAGCTTTAACTATAACGAATCTCCCGACTAGATGGCAACCTTACTCCGTAATTGTGTCCGCCCTTAATAGACATGGCGGGGGGTCGATGTTCTATAAGGTTTCTATCGCCACAGATGAGCCCTGGGAGACCGCTCGTGTTTTCTGACCTATTTACCGGCCCGGCCCACAAACTTTTACTTTACCTTAAATTATTTTTCAGTTATGGAATAAATATTCGTTTAAATGCCTAAATGTTACCACCGCTACACACATCCGTAATAAATTTCTGGCGGACGGCACGGGACTTCAGAAAACGATCTCTTCACCGAGGGACCGATGATCACATTATTTAGTCTATCAATCCCAAATCAACCAACCAACGAACCAAGCAACCAACCAACCTGCTATGCACGTAGAGAAAGACGAATTATACTTGAAAAGTACAAGAAAATATTTAAATAAAAAATTTGAAATAAATATCAGACTGGCTAGGCGTCGAGCACAATAACGCAATCCGCTATTATTTTTTCATTTATATGTTTTTCGTGTTTTTCGAATCGATTAGATTCTCATTTGAGCAAAATATATGTCTACTTCTGAGTCACTGTCACTAGTCAACGACGAAGGCATAAAATGAATTAAATGATTTCTCTCTCTCTCTCTCTCGTTCCTGTTGCAGTCCTATCGAGCGGTCGGAAATTCAGGAGCGCCCTCGCATTCGTAAAAGTTGTCAAATAATGTATGGTGAATTCTTAAAATATTTGCGTAGCATGTATTATTTGCACGTTACCCTTTAACGCTGTCTCTGTGTGTAGCATAAATCAGCCAAAAAGGAAAAGAGTAGGAGGAGGATCAGTTCCTATTTGAAACCCGATATATACATTCAAACTTTATCATTAAAACAATAAGAATTTCAGAATAAACCTCTCCATCGCGCACCAACTTCAGTAGCATCTTGCAGTACCAAAATCCATCATTAGTACCTGAGTTGGACGTTCTGTGCACTTAAGGTAGTCTGGAAGTTTGAAGGCGCTACTACCTATTATAATTTAATCTGAGTGCATAGCAAAGAATGCCCTGAAATCATTCCCTTTCGTATGAAATTTGACTCATGAATGAACAAAAGCACTCCCTGACTGCAGGTAATGAAATATGAGATAAGGAGCAAACTGTCATGGCACAACAGGGCAATAAAAGGGCCTAGAACATAAAGTAAATAAAAATATATTGAAACCATGGTTTTCAGCTGTCCTAATACACCCATTTAGTGTACATGCCTCCTTCCCTATAGGAGAAGGCCATACAGTGCAGATGTAACTGCACCTATCATGAAGAAAATGATGAAATTTCAAAATAAAATGTCGAATTATTTATTGCAGCAGCACAAGTCTCGAAGTTCACTCCAGCTTTCACTCGCCATGTGTGGATGAAAATCGTGGACAAAATTGTAAACTAATAAGAAAATAGTTTGTGTGAATATTAATTCTGCTGAAGGCAGATCATTTTAAATACGTTGCACTCATACCTGGTACGAGTATGAACAGACGATAAGTGTGCACATGTGCAAAACGACCATGAAACTTCGCAGGATTGAAAAGTGACTTATGAGGGAAAATAATTCGTGTGAGATTTTAACTTTTTTTAGAAAAAGAAAGAAATGAAAATTCACGAGCAATTCTTATAAATCTCCTCTAACAGACCAAGTGGTTGTCCAATACAACAGTTCACAACAGCAGAAAAATAACACTACATACTTTGCAATTCCCGTAATACTATCTCGAGAGCGGGAAAGTGATGTGAAAGACCATCTATATCCTAGGATGACTCAAGGAAAAATCTGATCCTAGCACATTCCAACAAAGACGCGTTCTGAATAGAGAGCTAACTTTCCTCACGTGGATACACAAATTGCGAAAGTATGCCTCACAGATTCACCTGAGAAAAATCATGCGATATTGAAGTGCTCCACTACAACACAAGTAAGCCACAGTCCCATCAGTAATCCTTGTTATGTTGCGAGTCAATAGCCGCTATGTTCCGAAGAGCCAAATATTACATCTTCGTTGCTAATGATACATGGGTACAAGGTGGCAGAAGGATCTGTCGCCGTACGAGACTGGACAGGCAAGCAAAATAAATATATTGTACTCAACTTGTGGGTGAAGAGCTGCCACACTGTTGACAACGCGTAGCAGCCGTGGCTAGGTATAAGCAGAAGCCTGATACGGGCTTGCGTCTATGTACACTGATTGTGAGTGTGTGCCGGTAGAGGGTTAGAGGTAGCTATCAACATCTCGGTGTAACTTTCGGCACCAACTAGCAACACGGAATTAATCTCAAACTAGAAGGTGCCCAGGCGCCCGCCGCTTATAACACCGTCCTGGCGGTCTTGTTTGGTCGGCGGCCTGGAGGTTCTTCATTGATGGCAATTTTAAAGCGCCTCTCGCAACTCCTACAGGACTCTACGAAGCGCTGTCTCCGGCAGTATCGATAGGCTACGATTCTGCAGTCCATAATGAAGCAGCGTAGAAATGCCCGATCCCAATAATGCACAAGATAAAGTGTCTGATCTTAACAAATCTTCAGCAGGCAGAACAATGTAACAGCTCCAAACGGCGACCAGGGGAAGAGAGAGAGAGTGTCTTCACGTGGCCCAATTCGAACTTGAAACTCTGCTCCAAGCAAGCTCATTGGCTGAAAAGGGTCCACACTGAAAATACTGCTTGGAGACTTGCTTTTTTAGTATTCAACCAAAGACAAGAAACATGAACTCTAGTGTCTTTGTGTCATGCGAGTTATTCGTAACCCTCACACTGATGTATAACGTGAAAGACGTTTATAACGGGCGGTTTTTAAATTTTTAGTTTTCGTTTATGCGCAGCTCTATGAATATATGCTGGTAACACATCGGCCGGGCATACTAAGCGCCGATACTATTCGCTCGGACTGCTTTCCAAGGTCACTCCTGACTGGCCTGGTTTATTCTCGATTCAGCCTGATAGCTACCTGCCACCTCTCCGCGCAACGCTACTAGCTTGTTACCGTGTTTGCATGTAAGCGAAACAGCCTGTGTTAGAAACGAGGCAGTATTTGCAGCGTGTTACTACAGATCGTGCTTGAAAATTACGTGTCTCTTAGCCACTGCAGTGGTGGAAAATATGGTGATAAAATTTGTTTTCTGTCTCGCGTACGCTACAACGCGACGCCATCCGCACTTAAGACAGCTTCGAATACAAGCCTAACAATCAAAAGGGATTTACGATGACGTTTACGTTTCGTGTCTGAGTTACCGCTGTGTTCTTTTGCCTGCGACAGCGACTGGGTTTTTATTGCGGGAAGATAAGCAAATACTTTTGTCGCCGACAGTTACTGTTATGGCCTCTGGATCCGTTGTGCATTCGTGGCGACAACGTCTACGACGTAGCACTACAGCGTCGATCTGGTGCGTGCAAGGATCGTGGTTGAACTGCTTACTCTACCATTTCGATTAAGATCGTGCACCATTTCATTCAGTGGTTCAAGGTTACCTTCAGTGGCTCAACTAGTTCCAAGTTAGGACTCTTCATATGCTTCATTTCTGTTATTCTTTTCAATGTGAAGTTACGCTTTAAAAACATGATAAAGTTGGATGAGAAAGAACATGATCAAATATGTCTCTCTCAGACCCCGTCTCCCGTTCCCTATATGCCTATTCTCTATCACTACAGGCGGACGCGTCTGTATTCGCTTGTATGTGAGTTTTTGGGAGAGAGTTCACGTAGAGAAAACAGCCTGTTTGGAAGCGAGGGTGCAGTTTATGTCGCTAATGGTTCAAACGCGTACCCGAATTAGGTAGGTTCACGCACCGTGGTATCAGCTATAACGAGGAGTATGAGTGTATCGCTTTCGTCGCAGGCAGACTGAGCGATAGAAGACAACATTTTTTCCTGTGGAGATGGAAAACGACCACGCACACTATCAGGTCACTGACCGCCCCAGGTATGACAAATCAAATGGGCAGATTTCACCCTCTTAAAGAAAGTCAACTTTTGACAGCCATGTTACTGACGAACTTCATAACTTATATATGTCGTGTAGACACCATCTTGATCCAGCAGCCACTCTCAATTAAGACACAAACGGATTATAGACATTGGATGCGAGTGGACACTGATTTATATCAATGGGGAAAGCTGAATATTTGTGCCGGACCGGGATACGAACACGGGTCTCTTCCTTACAACTAAGATGCTTTGACCATTGATTTGTCCCACTGGATGGCAGTCAGCAACGCTGGTCACATATTTTATTTCTTACTCTATCCATTTTTTCAGAACTTAGTCCTCTCTACAGCAAACTGCTCAGTTTTTTATTTATGTAGAATTGTATTAGCAAAATCTAAAAGGAACAATAGACAAACTTATTTACAGTATAATGTACTGTATAAGGGGAGGAAGGGGAGAGGAGAAACAATCGGGGCTGTACATCCGTCCATTGGCGGAGCTCGAGGACAGGGAAGGCAGGGTCGTTATTGAGGCCTGGCCACTGTGTTGCTGAACCTCTCCGCAGTCGGATGCATAGGATGGGGGTGAATGTGGTAGTTAGAGTGGGGTGAGGGAGACTTCCTTTTATTTATTTAATCCCAATTCAGGTGACATGGGAGGAGAGTGTTATGGTGCCGCCTTACGTGGGCTGCCTTATGCAGCGAAAGATGCGCTCGCCTTTGTGACGTCCTCAGAAAGCGAGGACGAAGGATGCAGATGCAGCGAGAAGAGCGGAAGAAGAAGTCATGTGGGTAGAGTGGGAATAACGCCTCTGACGCTCCAACTAGACACGGGGGGAGGGGGTGACATTGAATATAACACGCACCATGCAAGTAGATGGCAAGCAAGGTCCGGTAGTTGGGTCGTCGCTCCAAAACGGAGTGGGCATTCTGTAATCTGCACCAAAAGCCAAGGTCTGACTTGTCGCCGGCGCTGCGGATGGAGCTGAGCGTCCAACCTTTTATCCAGAGGATGGCGTTGGTTTTAGCAGCTGAGAAGTATATATCCTCAGAGAAGATGTATGTCTGAGGTTCAGCCATGGTCAGTGGAATGTGGAGAAAGCAGGCCACCATCTTCTGGCTTAGCTCCCAGATGTCCAGGGTTGATGGGCATGTGAGGTGGTCGATGTCCTCGTCGATGTGTTGGCAACCAACACAGAATGGCGTATCAGCTAATCTAATTGCACGTAACTTCTGTCATGTCACAATTTTGCCATTGGTAACCAAATACCATGTTGCTCTAACGTATACGGGAAGGTGACTTGGTGGATAGTGTCATACATTTGAGCAACGGATCACAGGCTACTTCTGTTCGACAGTGTCGCGTGATACTCGACGTTACAGGGCGATACAGATGTCTTTCGCTGTAGGAGGTCCGCGCGCCGAAAATTACTGGCAGTCATACAGGATGCATTGGGGATGAAGACAATGTCCAGGTACTTCATGTTCTACACCCGTGGGAAGGGCGCTATTTTGGCATCTGGGAGGCCACACGCTATTGGCAGGGCTGCAGATTTATTCACACTCATCGAGCTGCCCGCCACTATGCAGTATGTCGTGACTGCTTTAGCTGTCTGTCATGTATTCGCCCCCGAGCAAACAAAGAGGAGCAGATCGTCGGCGTATGCTCGATAACAGAACGCGTGTTGTCGTAACGTGAGTCGCGTGAGCGTAGAGTTGAGGTTCCCAATTTGGGGCTCCAGTGTGAAACTGTGTAGCAGGGCCGATAGTGAACAGCCTTGTTGGATAGATTGCCATATCAGAATTGGACTCGTTAAGTGACTGTTCCTGTGTGTAGCAGCTGGCGCTGTTATAATTGCAATGTATGAAGTTGAGGAAGGGGGATGGGAAACCCATCTGGAGAAATGGCTCAAATGGTTCAAATGGCTCTGAGCACTATGAGACTTAACATCTGTGGTCATCAGTCCCCTAGAACTTAGAACTACTTAAACCTAACTAACCTAAGGACATCACACACATCCATGCCCGAGGCAGGATTCGAACCTGCGACCGTAGCAGTCCCGCGATTCCGGAGCACTCAGGCGCTCAGGCGCTCAGCCTAGAACCGCTAGACCACCGCGGCCGGCCCCATCTGGAGAATAGGGAACAGTGATGTACTTTGTCATATGCACTACCGAAGTCGATTGCGACCACAGCTGCCCAGAGCTGACACGTCACAGCCAGTGACATCGTCACATTTCCCAGTTGTTGTCTGCATATTCGCCTGTCCACTTGGAGTTGTCTGTTCCGGTGAAAGACTGCTGGGAAGAAGTGGACGAAGGCGCGCCGCCGAAATGCGGGCAGAGATTTCATAGTCCGCATTATAGGAGGGTTAGTAGACTGTAGTTGGTGATAGCTGCATCACAGTGTGGCTTATACACAGGAATGATGATGCCTGTGACAAAACAAAGAACAGACACCATTGATGACCTGCAGCAGTCTAGAACGAAATTAGAAATATATATGAATACCTTCAGCTGCTGATGGGCGTTAATATATCAACGGGGACAGGTAAAAAAGTGTGCCCCGACCGGGACTCGAACCCCGGATCTCCTGCTTACATGGCAGACGCTCTATCCAACTGAGCCACCGAGTCCTGACAATACCAGCAATACTGGCCATGACCTTCTTCTTCTGTGCGGATGCACACGTATTCCCCGAACTCTTACGGGTCTTGGTAAGAATGTCTTCCACGAGTAATGAGTGTGTTGGGGTGGGACACTACGAATGTAGTGTGTGAACATGCAAGGTGAGAATGTGGGTCTCGAGGGAGGCGTGCGCGAGATAGTCCCTGCAGTCGCAGTATTCTCTGTGCCCTCGGTGGCTCATATGGATAGAGCGTCTGCCATGTAAGCAGGAGATCCCGGGTTCGAGTCCCGGTCGGGCCACACATTTTCACCTGTCCCCGTTGATATATATCAACGCCCATCAGCAGCTGAAGGTATTAATAGATAATTGCAATTTCTCTTCCCACGTGTCGCTGAGCCGGAGGTGCTGTACGATCATGCGGAGTTCTTGACAGGTGTGGAAATGAGACGCCTCACCTGTCTGTTGCAAGATACAGCTGAAGTCGCCTCCAATTATGCAACTAACATAACGCCCTAAGAACAACGGGGCAATGTCTGTGGAGTAGAATGTGGCTCCCTACGTGGGTCGGGGTAGATTTCGATGTTGTCGCTCCACGTGGAAGTGTGGAGTCCCTGCGAATCATCCATTTGCTCGGGCAGTATAGAGTGCTTGACTAATGAATAAGCGTCCAAAGTAATGGTCGCGTCTCCCGGCTCAACAACCCTGTGAGTTGCTGTCAGGGCTGGTGGCTGTTCTTTCGTTGGAGTCGGTGTTACTTTATTCGATTCGTGGTCGTTGTCCATAGGAATTTCAAGTGAGGCGTCATTGGGAGGCGAGGCATTCCTCTTTGAGGCAGTGCGACATTTGAGTTTACGGCACTTGGGTGACAGTTGCATCCATGACCGGCCTTCCATGTCGGAAGACTGGAGTGAATCGCCTTGAACCGGCACAGAGGCTTTCACTGGTACTGTCGTTGATGTAAGTTCTATCGAGTCACCTGAGGGTTGAAGGGGTTCCGCAGGCTATGGTGCCGGTGGTGTCGACATGGCCTTTTCTTGCTATGGAGATTGTGCGGCGGTTGTATTGGTGGCGTCCAAGAAGGGCTCCGATACAAGATACAGGCGGTGGTGCGACGCTGCATGTGCGACGAGAGCCATCGCGTAGGAGACTGGAAGCGACGTCGGTTGTGGAACAGGCATCACTTCAGAGGCCAGCACTAGTGTGGTGCATCGCTAGAGACATTCTGATCGAACGTGCCCTTCCCCACCGTATCCTAAACAAGTGCGCTGTAGCCGCATATCTGGAGGTAGAATGGCACGTGATGATAGAGGTCTAGGGTTACCTGGCGGACGCCATTGAGGACCGGGTATGTTCGAAACTGTGTCCATCGTTTGGCTACATGGTCGTGAACAGTGCCATAAGGACGGAAGGCGTCCATGACGTCTTCTGCTGGGAGTTCGAATAGCAGTTCAAAGACCCGAATTGTACGCAAGTCTAATCCTGCCCCGACCGACGTTACCGACGGTGTGGCAGAAACAGAGCCCCTGCTGCGTGTTCCGGAGGATCTTAACGAAGTTGTGTCATCGGTTACTTTATCGCATACCGTTCTGTTCACTATTGGTAAGTGGATGCCACTATTCGTTTGCTGGGATTGTGGCTACATCACGAAGAAAGCTTTCTACCTCGAACGCCTTTAGTCTTTCGTAGTCATTGCAGAACGTGAAACAAAGTGTTGATTTGATTTACAGAATCTGTTCGTCACTGCTCTGGAGTACTAGACGTCACGCAAGTAGTGGCCGCAGAAGGTAAACAAATCTAGCACTCGCACTCCGCAGCCGGAAATAAGGGACCACCACACTGCTCGGCTGCTAAAGCCAGACTGACACTAAGCCGTCCGTACACAATGGTTACCGCAACTGTACGGATTACCCTAGTGCGCCTTCTCAACTTATCCACACTCACAAGTAATGTAGTGCCCCTTGCCCATTATCCTTATTACTTCGCAGCGTTTCGCGGATTCTCGTTAAGAGTTCGAGCCTGGTGTGCATCCCCACTGAAGAGATCATTGGATGTCCTCGCCTTAATTATATATGTATGGTGTCTGTTGTTTAGGACACCTCCGAAAGGACAGGCACTGTGTTGATCTAGTGTTGTGTCACAGTGGGATAACTGTATGAACAGTTATAGCGATTCGTTTTGAAATAACAGACAATTTACTTATTTTCTTTCCATCTGTTTGGTTTTTATTTTACTGCCCTTCATAGATTTTCTGTGATTTCCCTAAATCGCTCCAGCAAATGCCGGGATGGTGTAACGTTAAAATAAAGTGATGGTGTATTATTATTATTATGTTCGCCTACCCATCCGTTAGACATTGGGTTTCATAAAATGCCCTATCCACCAGACAGAAATGCCGTATTCTATCAATAGAACAGTTTATGGAAGTATATCTTTCCACTTTCCTAGCATCACTGGCTTTGGTTTGCTTACTTCGCGTCTTCTAAACTTGTCTCGTACATCTCGCCTCGATTGGCTTCTTCTCCATATAGGCGCAGGATTCGACGTGCAAACAAGAAACTGCGCTAAATTGAAGTGGCAGTCTGGGAGAAAATCCAGTGCTATGTTATCAAACCATAGGATACCACTTGATTTTTATTCATTAATGTTTGGCGGTAATTATATAACGCAAGTGACAACCTGATTATGTTAATTCATTAACTCAAATTCGGTGACGCTGTGTTCAGAGCACTGCAACAGGACATAAGCTAATGACCCACACTGTTGCAAGATGTTCAGAACTTCACACGACCGTTCACAAAGGCATTGTTCAACAGGACAAATTGATTTTCGGTAACTTGTTACACTATATCGTCCAAAGCGCCTGTTGCATTTGTTCATATCTGATTTAAAACTTCTGGTGGGTTGTTACACACAAACGTTTTTTGAGACATTGTTAACTGCGACGAATGATTATCGGCACCTTAATCCACCTGGCCGTCGCGACACGTGTTCCCTCGCTCGTACCCGGTAGTCAGTAACAGCAAGAGTATGAGGCCTCCTCATTCAGCATGTGTTTCTGATTGGTTCTTCGGTTTCCACCAATAACAACTAAATTAAAATGTTCTTCTCATTTACGTTTTTACTTTAGTTAATGACTTTTTTATATTATTATTAACCTTCTACCAGCGCAAATAATTTAGTGCGTGTGGCTGGAGGAGTATAGCAATATTCAGATAATAAACATCAATTAATAACATTGTTCTGCTTTGCGCCACGCCGTCTATATGGTAGTCCAGAATGATAATAGTCACCGTTGGCAGGTGCGTTCCCACTCTCTAAAACCATATGTCACGTAACTGAATGCACGGTGCACGGTGCTCTTTGCTGCTACTGAATGTTCTTGTCCGACTGACAGCAAGTAAATGTAAAATTAAAATTTAATGTGGGCGAAAAATATGGCAGAAACACCATACCGGTTCCTCTGATAGGACTCGGGCGATTTCCTTCCGCATCCATGAAACAACTACAAGCTTGTGCTCTGTGTCTATTGACCTTGATATCGACGGGACGTTGAACCATAATTTTTCTTCCTATTCTGCGATAGTGCGTGTAGTGGGGGAACTTCTGTCTGTGTAGCTCAGTGCACAGCGCGCTAGCTTGCACGACAAGGAGGTGGTCCACAGCCGGATAGAATCCCTGCGGCGAATTAACGGCCATTGATCTAGTAAATCGGCCAGCCCGAATGTGGCATTTTTAAGAGGTTTTCCCGCTCTTTTAGGTGAGTGCTGGGCTGTACCACAATCTCCGCCTCAGAAAATATGATAAACAGTAAAATTAGGCAGTACACAGAAGTATGTTCACACAATTTATAGAAAGGTGGCTCACATGAATTACCTCCCTTATGTTAACTGACGGCTGTGGGCACAAACTTAAATAAACTTGCCAGATCTAGAAAACAGCCGACTCCTAATGCTGGATAAACTCCAGGAAAGAGAGAGACTGTATAAATAGTTGAGTGAAGTAGCCGAATATACACTCTTGCTAGAAGGACGTGTAGGTTAATGCTAAGGCGTCCAGTAATAACTAACGAGGTATCAAATTATGATGCAGAAAAAGATAAAGAAAGAGAAGAAAATGTAAAACTGATCGTGATCGGTGCTGGATTAAGTACAGAGGTACCCAAAAGTCTGTTAACATTTGATTTCAATATCAACGTAGGTAGAGAAATTAAAATTGACACACATGGCCGGCCGGAGTGGCCGAGCGGTTCTAGGCGCTTCAGTCTGGAACCGCTCGACCGCTACGGTCGCAGGTTCGAATCCTGCTTCGGGCATGGATGTGTGTGATGTCCTTGGGTTAGTTAGGTTTAAGAAGTTATAAGTTCTGGGGTACTGATGACCTCAGATGTTAAGTGCCATAGTGCTCAGAGCCATTTTTTAAGTTCTAGGGGACTGATGACCTCAGATGTTAAGTCCCATAGTGCTCAGAGCCATTTGAACCATTTGACACACATGCTTGAGATCACATGGGGTTTTATTGATACCAAAAAAAGTGCACAAAAGACCGACAGATGGCGCTTCGTATGAAACAAAAGCAATAATTAGCACAACGACTGGTTTTTAATAAAGACGATGTTCTTTATAGCAAATGTCCACCACATCGGCCGTCATTTATCAACAATACCTGTAGTCGAGGGATAGTGTTGTGAACAGCACTGTAAAGCATCAAGTAGGTATGGTGAGGAATTGCCGTCTGATGTTGTTTTCTCAGCAACCCTAATGAGGTTGGACGATCGCCGTGGACTTGCGACTTCAAGTAACCACACTATCAATAATCACACAGATTGAGGCCACAGGACCTGGGAGGCGAAACATGACGGCCGTGGCGGCTCAGCATGCGATCCTCACCCAACGATATGCGCAAGACATCTTTCAGATGTGTAGGAGTATGGGGTGGAGCACCTTCCTGCCTAAAAGTCGTTTCTTGCAGCAGGTGCTCATCAGCCAGGCTTGGGATGGTCTAACTCCCTCTCTCTCAACAGCTGATTTTGTGCACGATTCTCATGAGGCGTAGCCGACGTGTTGCTGTCCAGCGTCATCTGTTGGCTAGTTTTGCACTCGTTTACTGTTTCAACAAAACTTCATGTCTTTTCAGTCATGTGTGTCAATTTTTACCTCTCTACCTACATTATTACGTGAATTAGTGCATTTTCAGATGTTGACGAACTTTTGGATCACCGTGTCAGTTTTTGGAGGTAGGTACAGCATAGAAGGTGCTTATCAGTTCAGTGTTAGGGGAGATGGTTGACTTAATTTTGCTGCCGCATTGACCAGCATCGATACCACGGCCGTGGGAGAAGTTTCGCGAGGCCTGTACGCCGCCTATGTGCCCCTCTCCCCCCCCCCCCCCCCCCCCCGCCCCCACGCGGCCCCTGCCCCCGGCCGAATCGCCACCTGTGTCCCGTCCCACTGCAATGCAGCAGCCACATCTAGCGGGGACAGCTAGCCGGGATCCAACCCCGCAAAATGACCACCTCTTTTTGGCTACTCTTGTAAAATTCAGTTTTGTCATTTTACTCATTTTTTACTGTGGGTGTTTTTATTCAGAAGTGTGAAAGAATAAAACGTGAATTAATTTCGCTATCGATAAAACACATAATGTTTGTGCGATATAAACCAACAGAAAAAAAAATCGCAGCACGAAGGAGTTGCGCGACGTAAACGAAAATCGGTAGGCGTATTTTTCATCTGAAAGATGATGTCTATTCAAATTTCGCGCCAGTCGCATAAGAATGACACGCTGTAACGGTTGTGAGCGTTAGTTATTAGATGTGATGAGTTCACGTTAGTAAGGAATTCCTTTAAGGCGACAAAGACACCATTGTCAACATCTCACTGTGTTTGAAGGTGGTCGTGTAATAGGACTACGAGAAGCTGGATGTTCATTCTGCGATATTGCAGAAAGGCTTGGCAGACTTGGCGGGAATGTAGCCACTTTACATGACTGTTCGCAGCGGTGTTCAGAGGAAGGTACAGTCACAAGAAGACCGGACTCCGGATGGCCACGTGGTACTACCGAGAGGGAAGACCATCGTGTTCGGTGTATGGCTCTGGCGCGTCGTGTTGTATCGGCAGCAGCAATTTCAGCGGCAGTTGGCACCACATCGACACAACGAACTCTTACAAATCGCTCTCTTTAAGGACTGCTCCAATACAACCTCCCTTAGCGTGCTTTCCACTGACCCCAAGCCACCACAGTGTGTGACTTCAGTGGTGCAAAGCAAAATTTGATAGGGGGGGGGGGGGGGGAGAGCTGGAAATCTGTTGTTTTCTGGTGAAAGATGGTTCTGTCTCGATGCAGTGATGGCCGTGTGTTGGTTAGAAGGACGCCAATTCAGGGCATACAGTCAACCTGTCTGCGTGCTAAACACACTGGACCTACACCTGGAGTTAACGTCTGGGGTGCGATTTGGTATGACAGCAGGAGCACTCTCAAGATTATCCCACGCAACGTGACTGCAAATTTGTACGTCAAGCTGGTGAGTGGACCTGTTGTGCTGCCATTCATGAGCATCATTCCAGGGGGGTGTTGTCCAACAGGATAACGTTCACCCATATACTGCTGTTGTCACCCAATATACTCTACATAGTGTCGACATATTGCCTTGATCTGCTCGATCCCCATACCCATCTGCGATGGAGCACATATAGGGCATCATTGGACGACAACTCCAGCGCCACCCACAAACAGCATTAACTGTCCCTGTACTGATCGACCCAGTGCAACAGGCATGGACCACCATCGTGCAAACTGACAACCGGCACCTGTACAACACAATTCATGCACGTTTGCGTGCTTGCATTCAGCATTCTGGCAGTTTCACCGCTTATTAATATACCAGAATTTCACATTTGCAGCGACTTATCTCGCGCTACAATAACCTGTGATTTTGCTATGCTATCACCTAAATACATTAGCTAGCCAAACGTATTCCCAAAATTTCACTAGCCTGCACTAATTATTTTTATATGTTGTGCTTTTTTACCCGTCAGTGTAATTATATATTACCAAATCACTACTCATAAACTTTGTATGTAATACTAGGTCTACGAAAGCTAGTCAAAACATTGAGGTAAAACAGATGTGAGCGCCTGAAACGGGGTCAGTTTTTTATCTTGAGACAACGAAATTTCTCAAGAACTACACATCTGAGTAAAAACCGGAAAAATATGTGAAACATTTTTTAAAATGCTGGGATTGGGACGGGAGTGGATGTTGACTCTGAAATCTTAAATAGGAATATCCCATTATTATTGCAGAATCGGATTCCGCGGGAAAAATACACGTAACTACTGTATGTAACACTTCTGTCGTTGCGTGGTAGATGACGCTGCAATCGATAAATAACATATGTGAGCTACAAAATAATATTATATATCGCGAGAACAACGCATTGCATCAAAAGCGTAAACACAGATGTGTTTCGTAGTTTTCTCCATGTAATTGTTTTGAAAAACTGATTCCTTCATCATTTGATTTGATATCACTGCGTGCACGTCGACCCGCATTTCTTAAATACGTTTCTCCATTACTCGACTACGTTATTAATTAGAATGCAGGCTTTTAAGGTAGAAGAGGAAATTTATATGGCTTACATTTATGGAGGAAGTGCCAGGAATGCTGATAATGCTGTAACTCTTTATGGTTCAAATGGCTCTGAGCACTATGGGACTCAACTGCTGAGGTCATTAGTCCCCTAGAACTTAGAACTACTTAAACCTAACTAACCTAAGGACATAACAAACATCCATGCCCGAGGCAGGATTCGAACCTGCGACCGTAGTAACTCTTTATGCTCAGCGTTTTTCACACAGTGTGAGATCACGCGCTTCTTTTCGTTGGGTTGTTTGACAGTTCTTCATCGAGGGAACTGCACAACCACGAAAATGAAACCGACGAAAAACAGTTGGGTAATGGTAAGAGAGGGTAATGAAACTGCAATATTAGCTGCAGTGAATCATAACCCCCACATTAGCACTCGGCAATTAAGTTGGTAATCGGGAATTAGTCTGGATACTCTTGCCCAACTTTGAAACATGGAAGATATCATCCATTTCATATTTCTCTTCGTCAGGAACTTTATGGTAATGATTTTCCTTTTACCCTTCCTTAGCAAATTTCTTATCCGCAACGATATGGCCTCCTCCACAATTCCATCACTGTAAATTAGTAGCTATGCAGCTGGTGACTGTCTTCCGCCATATTTACTGCAGTGCACGACACTATGCCACTGGTCGCTGATATGGGCGAAAGTAAGGCATTTGTAAGATTGACGGATAGGGGGAAATAAACTGACGCACTCCACATCTAGTTCCACGCAGGTAATCGTACTTGCAGCTATGAATCGATAGAAATGTTTGGAGTTTAGCAATAGTTGGTTTTCCTTCACTAATTATCTTTTTGGAGAATCACTCCAGGCTGATGACTTTGACAGCTGGTACTATTACGTCAAATTATAAAGTTGCTTCCCGAATAACACGTTGCTTGCACACTACATAAGTAGGTATGAATGCCACTAATTCTGTGCTTTGCAGATAAACTTGATCGTAATATATGGTTGGCGAATAATTAATTAGTTACTGCTACTTTGATCCTGTTTTTGCCGGCAGAGGCAATATTAATAATTTTGCTTGTACTTTCGCGATGTATCAATTTTCCAATGGAAATTGGTTGCATACATCTATCTATTTTATTTTCAATATAAACCTAGTAAGGGTCACAGTCATTCGGTTTATACGTATAATTTTGAACGAGAGCATGTCCTTCATTATCGGTTGTACTTATAGCAACACTGTCATTTTTCCGTTCAGAGTGTGTAGAGATCTTATGAGTGGAAACACCTAATGCAACACTTTGGAAGACAATAATGGGCCGTTTGTCTGCCTCAGTGGCTCGTTTTCTGTTTTCGATTACTCGCTGGACTTCCGTATATACTACATCTTCGTAATGAATATCCTCAGCGTAAAGCACAATGACAACTTCTACGATAACAATACCTTGATGAATGTGCACACTGTGCGAGACACATGCATCGCCACATTCTCCGTATAAGCCCTACTCGTAATATTTTACAGAGCAGCTTCATAATATTTTACAGAGCAGCTGTAAGAAGTTAATAAACTGCAAAAAGCCGCATGGCTGCACAGTAACTCCACAGACACTGAAACATTGTTTGAGCGAATGGGTAGAATCGCGCTCCTCTGAGTAAACAAGGAAGTGTTCGCCGTAAATTGACTGGATTGTTCCTAGATATTTTGTGCGGTTGCGATGAAATGCAAAGTCTTTGTATTTGACGGTGGTACCGGATGGTAGTTTCAACCCCTTAACATGTTCCCACCAGGACAACGACTGCCTCATGATGCTAGCGTCTGACGATCGAAACGGGCAATAGTGAATCAAACTGTACGTTACATGTGGCTGTTTTAAGTTGTTTGTTATTTGCCTTCAGACCAATTTCAGCCAAACTTATTACACGTATGACTTACTGTCTGGAAACGAATACCGTAGAATTAGTGTACTCCTAGCAGTGTAGCACTCCTAGGGCTTGAGGGCAGGGCGCACGAGAGAACAGGGTGACAGGTAAGCATATTTCAGACAATCATGAAGAAATTCCAGCAAAACGTAATACATACATGGCAAACTATCTAGGAAAAATACTGAGCGGATAAGGTACCCTTAGAACCGCTGTTATTGGAGTGGATGTGGCACAGACGGACGGATAAAAAAAAACGAAAAGGATTGACGTTGGAACCGAATAGTTAGTTTACTCTGGTGGTTGGTTGGTAACAGCTGCGGTTACATTTCTTCCTTCGGTATTTGTGACGATGAAAATGTGAAATTCTAACAGGTTTCCTTCTTAACTGTAATATGCTGCATTTTCCAGTGAGACTCGTGTCATCGACCACGACCAATAAACCAAATGGGCAGTCTATGAAGTACTGTAGAGCAGATGTGAGATAGTCATATTTCTCCTATGGACCCTTTACGGTGCCTGCTCAAGAATTTGTATGTTATCGCACATCGAGTGGATAGCAAGAGAATTGATTATAATCAAATGTTGTGTTAAATTAATCTTAGAATCAACAGTTGAGAGATTTACTTTCGTAATTTGCATACTGTATTTGTACTTTTCAAAATATGTAGACAATGTAAGTTGAAAACCGTGTGCCAACTCTGAATTCCAATGCAGAAACTAGCCTTGCGCTGGCCATGCTCTTACCGACTGAGCTATCCAATCGTGGCCCACTATCCACCTACAGCTATGTTTGTTCAGGCACCTGTTTCCTACTTTCCAAACTTCACAGAAGCTCTCCTCCAGAGCTTGCTGGGTCAACACTGCTGGAAGAAAGGACGTAGCAGAGAAATAGCTTATCCTCTGTGTATGAATCGCTTCTGTAGTGAAGAGCATTTCCCAAGAAAGGCAAGGTTTCATGTTCATGTCCTAGTCCAACACACAATTCGCATCTTCTGGGAAGTTTAAAAACAACGCTTATTCCTTTGCAGAGGGAAAGTTCTGAAAATCTACTCTGCCTGACAAAGAAAGTAAAACACTCAGGACGAGGGGAGAAAACGAAATGAAACATCATGCGTTGAGAGGTTGTTTGATCTTCTTACTTCAGTGATTTGAAAATCAAGCCAAATTTACATAGAATTTAGCAATATAAGCTCACTTATCAGTATGAAGTTGTACCCCACCTGGCTTGGACGCATTAAATGAAATGTCGTGTGGCTAGGGCCTCCCGTCGGGTAGACCGGCCGCCTGGTGCAAGTCTTTTGAGTTGACGCTACTCCGGCGACTTGCACGTCGATGGGTATGAGGTGATGATGAAGACAACACAACACCCAGTCCCTGAACGGAGAAAATCTCTGGACCAGCCGGGACTGGAACGCGGGCCTCTTAGCACGGCATTCCGTCGCGCTGACCATTCAGCTATTGGGGGGGGGGGGGGGGGGGATGCTTGTGGATGCATCCAGTGATTCGTTTGGGAAGGGTGTCATAACGCTGTTGTATCCTTTCCTGAGGCAAGTTGCCCCACGTTTTATCGGGAACAGTTCTGGGAGTCTTGCACATTACAGGAATACCTCAACATAACGCAGAGACTTCATAGAGACACGTACCCTATGTGGATGAGCATTGGCCTGTTGAAAAATGGCACCTCGGTACTGTTGCACAGCAGGTAATACATGCGGACGTTGGATGTACGGATGTATCACTGCACCGTCGAATTTTCCTCAGTTAGTACCAACCCTGACCCGAAATCATACCCGGTGACTCATGCACTGGACGGTAATTCCCTACAGCGGCTGGTGCTGGTCTACAACCAATAGCGTGGGATGACACAGAATGTTGAAGGAAGTTCGTTACCTGTTATCAGATGACATGTGCAGATGTGAAGGGGGTTATGATGTACCTGATGCACGATACGGCGGTCCTGCCTTCTGGCGGTCGTACGTAGTCATCCAGAATCTTGACGACGAGTATGCTTGCCCTCATGCTTCCAACCAGTCCAGCATCGGCACACTGTCACACCCAAATACTCCACAAGTCTGGATGTTGCACGATTCGACAAGCTGGCCAAATATAGACCCACAATGATGCAACATTCATACTGTCAGCAGCTGATAATATTTCTTTCTGTGTCCTTCACACCAACATCTGACGTTGCTCACACCTAGGGATGGGCAATATTTTTAAAAAAATCGATGAATGTTGTATCGATTGTTAAGAAATGAATCTATATAATCTTGGCTCATCACTATGCGAGGCAACGGCCTTGCCGCAGTGGATGCACCGGTTCCCTTCAGATCACCGAACTTAAGCTCTGTCGGGCGTGGCCGGCACTTGGATGGGTTCCCATGCACTTTGCCATTTTTCGGAGTGCACTCAGCCTCGTGATGCCAACTGAGGAGCTACTCGACCGAATAGTAGCGGCTCCGGTCGAAGAAAACCACCATAACGACCGGGAGTGCGGTGTACTGACCACGTGCCCATCCTATCCGTATCCGCAGCTGAGGATGACACGCCGGTCGGATGGTCCCGAAGGGCCACTTGTGGCCTGCAGACGGAGTGCTCGTCACTACACGAGAGAAGTGTCGGGAGTGAAAAACTTCTGATATGTGTCCTGAGCGTGAAATATTGTACCTACCAAAAACATTTCAGACAACAAGATTCCTTTTTCCACTAAATACCAGTGCAGTAATGTGTGTGACTTTTGTGACGACTTTACGTTCCTTTCACAGTGTGTCTATCTTTTCTTGACGCAGGCACTCAGGGGATAAGGAGAGCACACATTCTGCCTCATATTCGGAGTAGGGTGTGGTAATTTCCACCATTCCCATACAGTGATGTCACCAAACGTTTTCGTTTTGCACCTCCTAGCTATCATTTGCAATAATAGAAATAACACAGGAAGTAACAAACTTCCAGGCACATACAGTGCAGATATATGTATCTTCAGATCTGGTGCTCATTTGTTGTACTGAGTAAGAAATTAAGTCAAGCCCGTTGTAAGACATTTACTGTTATATTGCAAGGACTGGTAGTAGCTGCAATGGGCAAGAAAACTGCCGATGAGAACTATAGCGCCAATGAGTCAGGAAAGACAGAAAGTAATAAATATCAATTTCAATACTTAATACAGTATACAATATCGATTAATCGATATATTGATATCTTACGTTTCAGCGATATATATCGTACTATTATGGAAAAGTATAGATATTTTGATGTATCAATATTTTTTGCCCATCTCTTCTCCAGCCCCTTACATGTCGTACTATGCTTGGTAACAACCTCAGACACGAACAACACTAATGCACTCTGATGATCTACCTGTCACAGAGACTTACAAGTCTAATCATTTACAAAACCAGCCACTGGTGTGTGCATGTACGAAGTTACACTGACAAACGACCACCTCTTCTGGATGCTTCACTTTTCTCTGCCAAGTAGTCTGTGTTTTTACACTAAAGAAATATTTCATTCCTTTTTCTGCCCAGTACTAGACTGGGACAATAAGGTAATCGGGATATGCTGGATAATGAGCCATCAGTTATAGATAAAGTGAAACTTTCTGTTGCTGAAGAACACAGCCAGCCAAAAACATTTTTAAAAAGCTTATCAGTGTTGTTACCGGTCTCGGGCTGCCACGTCCATTTACGCCTTCAAATAGCTAACAATTTTAATTGAAGTAATATTTTCATCAGCATCCTACCGTTACCATATGTACTGCATAAGAATATTTGAATACTTAGCGCCACGCTGTATGTTGTGTGGATAGCAAAAACATGCTAATGTGGTTGCCATTGATAAAAAATAAAGTGAAAAAGACTTGTTACAGTGGACGGCGTTTCGTTTTGTTTTCGTTCTTATGTCATTTCGGAACGACGCACAAAGTGTTGAAGTGTAAACACCACTCACATAGTAAACAAACCAATGTGGCACCCAAACACTTCACAATGTCCCTCATGTCTGTTGGAGCGTCAGATGTGTACTTCACATGTAATGCTTTTGTTTACAATTCAAAGACTGTCCGCTAAGCAAAGGTACCACTCATTTCCCGACAACCAAATCTCTCGACTAATTTTAGTCAAAGAATATGTGTAGGAGGTGCAACATACTAGAAAGTAGACAACAGGGTGTTTGAGTATTACAGACACAAACGAAACGGGTGGGTAAAAGAAAAATGGACAAGCAAATAATCCTAATGCATCGTGTCGCTGGAATCAGCCTCAACACGTACTTCTCATCACGTCTTTCATGTGACGCCAAGTGTCAATGGAAAACGTCGATTTGTTACCCGTTACAAACAAAGTGGTTTTTAATGGGGAAATTTACGTGTCATTTCGACAGAGCGCTCCCACATTAGTCTAGTGCATTGTCCTTTTCAACAACGCATATTAACAGGAACAGTAAAAGAGGAGGAATAGTCAGCACTCCAGCAGCGATAGCACCGCTCTGACTGGTCCTGACTCAGCAGCGCTACTCAGTCATTACTGCAGCACTGTCTTTGTGTCTTACTGTCCCGATAATACATATCGATAACACGAATATAGCACTAAGTTAATTTTGGACCACTCTGGCAAATGAGCATGTAAAATTCCACTTTAAAACTAATTTTGTTTGTAACTGGAATCAAACCGACACTTTCCGTCTAGTAAAAGACACGATGAGGAATATTTTTTTGGGCTGACACCGCAAAAAAAGTAAAAATAAAAATAAAAAATTCAAATATACGTCGGGAACGTGTCTTGACAACAGTTAAGAGTGACACTCGTAGATATTTACATCGTTTAAGATCGTCTTTACAGCTTAATAAATATAAACTCAGTCCATGAGCCCATGAACCCCCATCGGTACCGACCGATCGCCATGTCATCCTTTGCCAATGACATCATTGGATGCGGTATGGAGAGGCGTGGGGTAAGCACAGCGCTCACCTGGCCGTTCTCAGTTTTCAAGATCTGGAGTCGCTACTTGTCAGCCAAGTAGCTACTAAGTGGGCCTCATGAGACTGAGTACACCACATTCCAGTCCTCAAACCAAGGAAAAATACATGGCAGTATCGGAAATTGGGCCCGGGTCTGCAGTATGGCAGTCAGCCGCACTGACTACTCAGCTACGGAAGCGGACTTCGACAGTTTGATAATAAGTAGTATTTGTGCTTGCTTGAGTTCTTCAGCGACAAGCGACTTGGGTAAAATCGCGATCATGGGTAAAAAGAAAATCATAATTTGTGATTCCTGCATTCGACCTGGGATGTAACATCCTTGAGTCTATGCTGCCCGGTGCACTCCGCTATCGACTAGTTAGTTAGTTACATGTTCCAAAGATAATTTAAACGATTCTTTATCGAAATGATGTGGAACGAGACAGTTAACAGGATACGTGTAAATGATCAGTGTTAACATTACTGAACACTTATCATTTTACTCCTGCTCATGCAATTACACTTTTTACAGTGGTTAGCTCAAGTTCTACTTCGTCAGTGGAATAGAAGGAATTGTCCGGGAGAAATGGTTTTAAATTGTACTTTACATGTTCCAAAAATAATTTAAACGATTCTTTATCGAAATGATGTGGAACGAGTCAGTTAACAGGATACGTGTAAGTGATCAGTGTTAACATTACTGAACACTTATCATTTTAGACTGACGACCTCAGAAGTTAAGTCCCATAGTGCTCAGAGCCATTTGAACTTATCATTTTACTCCTACTCATGCAATTACACTTTTTACAGCGGTTAGCACTTTTTAAGTACTAATTCGTCAGTGGAATGGAAGGAATTGTCCGGGAGAAATGGTTTTAAATTATACTTAAAACTTGCTTCACTACCTGTCAGACTTTTATGTTATTGGGCAAATGGTCTTTCCTTCTCTTTTTATGCATACTGAACTCCTCTTTGAGCCACTGAGAGCTGAGATCTTTAACAACGGATTTTCCCTCTATTGTTGTCGGTATGTACATCACTGCGCCGCGCGAGGTAGCCACGTGGTCTGAGGCGTCTTGAAATGGCCCGGGCGGCTCCCCTCGACGGAGGTCTGAGTCCTCCCTGGGTGTGTGTGTTGTCCTTAGCGTAAGTTACTTTGAGTTAGATTACGTAGTGCGTAAGCTTAGGGAGCGATGACCTTAGCAGCTTGGTCCCTTAAGACCTTACCGCAAATTTCCAAATTTTACACCACTGTTCTTCTCAAACTGTGACAGGTTATTTATGGGTAGTTTCATTGGCAAAAATGTGTATTGTGACGGCGCAGTCAAAAGCCTAGCTTTTTGAAGAAGTGTCTACATATCTTCCGTGGTTGAACACCACCCATAATTCTTACTGTTCGCCTTTGTGCAGCCAATACTTTCTTTGTAAGTGATGAATTATGGTTCAAATGGCTCTGAGCACTATGCGGTTTAACTTCTGAGGTCATCTGTCGCCTACAACTTAAAACTAATTAAACCTATCTAGCCTAAGGATAGCACACACATCCATGCCCGAGGCAGGATTCGAACCTGCGACCGTAGCGGTCGCTCGGCTCCAGACTGTAGTGCCTAGAACCGCACGGCCACTGCGGCCGGCGTGATGAATTACTCTAGAAAATTATTTCGTACGACATTAATGAGTGGAAATATGCAAAATCTGTCAGAAGGTTGATACGTTTGTTTCCGACTAGCACTTATACGAAGAACAAAAGTAGCTGAACTTGACAGTTTAAAAAGCGAAGTAATATGATTCTTCCGGTTGAAGTTTTCATCAGTATGTACACTCAAAAATTTGGAGCATTCCATCCTGCTTACTGACTCCTACTCATGTGCTACATGACTTGTTGGTATGGCTGTATTTGTTGTACAGAAATGAATGTAGCTTTTTTCGAAATTTATAGAGAGTATATATTCAGAGAATCACTTATTGATTCTTCGAAAAATGTCGTGTACTAACTTTTGTGTTGCTTTCTCTCTAATGGGATTTGTTATAACACTAGTATCGTCTTCAGTTTTGCTCGTCGAATGTTAAGCGGAGGGCTGGTGTGGTTGTTGCAGCGGGAGTACGTTCGAGGGCCAGTGGCAGAATGGCAAGCGGCACGGGCTGGGCGTGGAGGCGCGCGGGCGCTGGCTGTACCGCGGCGAGTGGACGCAGGGCTTCAAGGGCCGCTACGGCGTGCGCCAGTCGGCCACGTCCAACGCGCGCTACGAGGGCACCTGGGCCAACGGGCTGCAGGACGGCTACGGCTCCGAGACCTACGCCGACGGCGGTGAGTACCCCCGCAGTCTCACTCAGGAGCAGCCGTGTGGGCCTTAGCCGGTAAACACCTCGGCTGCACGCTACAGATAACAAATAAGCGCTTTCGTGATGTAAACTGTGGTTATGTTCGTAGCAAATCCTTGGAGTTCTAAGTACATATTAAGACTGCTGCCTTTTTTTAAAAAAAATTATACGTGACTGGAGCAACAACCGTAGAATAAAATGTAGTGGAAGTAGTAAACATCTTATCAGTTGGAAACTGAAAGGTTTATTGAAACCGCTTTACCACGTTTTCAGGGTTTATGAAAAGTCTTCTTGAGAAGGAAAATATGGACAATAGACAACCAAATTTGTGTTTTTTTTCAGTTTTCTGCTTGTATCACGAAAACTATGAGTTTTTCGAAGATGTACAGATTTAAAGTAGACAAAATTTCCTACGAAACGCAGTATTTAGGTTTGAATTTTGACTAGCAGTATCAGCGCTAGAGCGCTCTGAGAAAATGCCAAAAACGCCCATTCTCACTCCATACAATTCGAAAAATGTAAATGTCATAAAAAAAAAAACGCCTTCACTACGGGAAATTACATTAATGATCTATAAGAGACGTCCGTAAAATTCATTTTTCTCACAAGGGGAGAGGGAGAAAAGCGAAAATTACGAAAAATGCATTTTGCGTCCTACAACCAAAAGACCCCTTCCATATGCCTCTCTCTTGTTGCGCTCTGCTTTCCGTCTTCCGTTTAAAAGAGGTTGTTCTGAATGAATTGATGGAAAGTATGTTTAATGAAAAGTTAATACATCATATCTGTAACATATTAGGTACATGACACTAGATAGAAAGATGAATATGAAACCTGTGTAGCAATGCACATGTGTCATGAAATGAGTCACTGCCGAAGCCTGGAGCGGGTCATCTGCTCGTGTAGGTTCTCCATCAGGAAAAGAAAGAATGCGATTTGTGATAGAATATGGGTGCAAAAGACAAATAAGTGAATTATCGACGTATGAAGGAATACCTGTACTACTCTCACATGCGACAATTTTTGTTACTCTTCTTTGTCTGGCTGTTCGTGGCACAGACAGTGTTTCTTGGGCACTAGAAGGTCCAGGGAAGATCGTTAGGGAAAGGAAGCTCCAGTGAAAGCGTCAGGCGCTGTGGAAGGTGCAGACTGAACAGTTTGTTGCTGTTCTTCAACAGAAAAAATTGTAGTTGAACGATTAACGTCGTGATAGAGAAAAATTGATTTGTAAAGACTCATAATGCTGAAAATGTTACACGAACTAGTTCTGCGAATATAAAATGAAAGGCGCGGATTCGAATCACACGTCATGCATTGTGGTGCATGTGTCGTCACTATATGTCTGTACGGTTTTCACTGACAGGTAGAGTGATTCACTAGAAAGGTTTGTGTACGTAAAGGATAGAACATAATAATGTATTTAACAGTCTGTGTTACGTTTGAACTTCATTTCAGCTCTGTTTCACAACCCAAAAATTAAAGAAATAGTTACAAGACCATGCAATGCCTATTATGAGTAGAACTAAATCGAAGAAATTGTTCTGTGTAACACTGAAGTGTTGGCTTTATGCTCGAAGCAACCAGAGCCACATTCAAGACGGGAAGAAACACGATAGAAAATTGCGCGGATGCTGCGTTGAGCAGGTTGGCTGGACTTTTAATTTCCGGATGTTTGCTGCCCGTTGCTACGGAAACCGTCTCCGTAAAAGATTAGCAGGCGCTGTGGCAGTGCGTTCTTTGTCACTAGAAGTTTCCAAGGCCACTAAAAATCATACATTGTTCTGTTTGAAAAAGAAGCTTCCTTATCTCGGTTAATATAAAACTCCCCAGCGACAAATGCTTGCCACTTTGCGTGCTAAACTCTCGGTATTTCGATGTATTTTTGATTTATTAAAGATGTTCATATTAGGAGCAAAATGTGTGTGTACTGTAGTGCTTCCTGAATATCCACATCTAACACGAAAGGAAACTATTTTGTCCGCTAGAAATTGCCCTCAGGACACTAGAAGGTTAATGAGCTGTTAGCGACCCAATTGCATTACCCTTTCAAACTTGGATTACAATTTCAGTGCTACGAGATACGGAATGATATGGCTATGTGGTTATGCTTTGAGCTGTTTGCATGCTTTAATATCGAAGAAAACTACAAGCAAAGGAGAAAATATGTCAGGGTAAACCTGCGTTATTTTCAGTGCATATTCTTGTCGGGAGACGTACTAGAATTTGGCAATTGACATTTGTTCTGATCTTCCACACTGCATCATACGAAAGTATATAGAAGAACAAGCGTAGTTTTGTAAGATGAGGCGCGTGCCTGAAAAAAAAAAATAAAAAAAAATAAAAAAAGCTAATTATGAGTTACCAGATACCACAACAACAAATTTAAAGTCAGTATGGTCACAAGATAATCATGTTTTTTTAATGTTACTCAAACTGGATTAGAAGAAGGCTTAGTTATTTACTTACTCTTGTTACCTAATATTCTATAACAGGCCGTATTTTCCGTTTACAATGTATTCCTGCATTCACTTAAGGCAATAATGATTCTATGGTTGAAAATATTATTAGTTTCACTATTAATACTGCAAATATTACCTCCATCATTGACCAATTTGCTGCTACCAGTACATCTACATGTGTCTACCTCCACCATTATTATCTCTGCTAACTACAATGATGGATGTTCATCGAAAACTATCTGTTTAACAGTTTTTGCATCTGCGACCCCTCACAGTCAGTCAGATGCAATTCGACCCGTAGGTCCACTGCGTTTGACAATTTACTTTGTGAGGAAGACACTGAACAATTTAATTTTGCAACAGGCAGTAGTTATTCATACCTCAATCATTAGGCAAGGATTGACCATCGGATACCAGGAATTGTACATCAGCAACACCACAGAAAATGCCGCAGTGATAACGTCGGGAAATGTAGGAAAAGCTTGGGTTAACAATGTAATATGTTTACTGAATGGTCTTTTACAATGCGCTGCAGCTCGAAATGCATTGCGACATCTTTTTAATTTGTCATAAAACTCGCAAATCTTGAAATAATACTCGTTTTGTGACTGGCATTGTCGGTGCAATAATTTATTTTTTTATTTTCTACTGAAGAACCAACGGAAGACACACACCAGGGTAGCAGAAGAAAATTGACAGAAGGAGTGCACCTTTACTCGTTGCATTTATGGCTACCTTAGGTCTGTGCACTCTTGCTTCGTTTGCATAACTTAAATAATTACCGAAAACTGTCTGTAATCGACAGAGGCTGTTCTAGGACACAACGATTTATAGAAACTTCGGTTCATGGCCTAATCCTGTTTACGTATCTCATACGTCATAAATAACGCCTCGTATATAATAAGTGAATTCAGTACTACGTTGATTAATGTAATTTTATAAACTAATTCTATGGCTAACATTTAACTGTATGAAGGATATGACAACACTACTTCGGGAAATATGCTGCAGAACATTTCCCAAAGCGCTTTGCAATAACTACGACACGAAGTTGTAACTTAAGGAACGTATCAAGTACCTGACAGACCACCTCGTATTAAATTGCGGTCATGATGGGTACAACGCCTTTAGCCTATGGAGTGAAAAATACGGGATACATCTTCAGTAAAACAAAATTCAGACAATGCGCATGCCTACCGCCAGAGCTCCAGCGTACCAAACGGGTTGAGGTGGATTACATTGTTTTAAAATCCACGAATTCGAATAAAGGACTTGCGGATGTGTAAGCAAATAGTGGACTTGTGGATGGGTTTGGTTGTGGATAGCATTTTCCTTGTTCGCACATACCCCTAACGACCTCTAACCTTCACCGCTTGGTGCGCTGCAGAAAGACACACATCCCACCCCCGGGCGCTGTTCGTTGGAGTAATAGCGGTAAGCGTTTTGCAGCAGCTGTCGCTCGTAGTAGGAAGCGTCGTACTTACGGTGCAACAGGCAAAAGGAAGCAGCAGCTGAACGATCTGGAGACGGCAATGACACTTGTTCTCAGGGATAAAAAACAGCGTGAGAGAAAAGACAAGATGTGTAAGTAAAATATTTGTGTGTGTGTGTGTTTTCTGAGCTATGCATATTAATCCTCTCTGAACATTAGTGACATTGAATCTAATAATTTGTAATATTAAAATTTGGTGCCGAAACAAGGAGGACACCTGTTGCGAGCGTACTGGTTGATTATTGGTCTACATATGTCTGTACGCGCACGCTTTCAGGTGTACTGTGTGTTCGCAGTGCTGAGTCTTGGCGATAACGAAACGTTCGCTCTGTAGTTCCATAACAAACAATAGAAGCGAAATCCCTCTACAAAACAATACGTAAACAGGTCACTTTACGTTTGGATTAGACTAGATCTGTAAGTCAGATTGATACTTGTGGTGCCTCCACGTGAGTCCTGGAAGCAGAATATTGTCCAGGCCGGCTACAGAAACCCTGGGACGATTGAATATATTAAATGATCCAATCTAGGATTTCATTGACGATACGAAATATGAAGTCGGTAGCGACAAGTAAAAAAAAAAAAAATCAGACCAATGGCGGTGCGCTATTCTAAACGCTAAAGCCCTATTTTTAAAGTTTTCAGTGTTTCCAGGGGGTTGACATAACACGGATATTCGTTCAGCACTGTCTACGTTGCTTCGAGTCGTTTACCTAAATACGAAGCTATCCACTATTAAATTACACGGATATGCGTGAGATGTACAAACTTGGCATAGATCATGGGAGCAGTTTACAGATTCTATAGACGAACACTTGATATGGAAATGGAAATGAGCGTTAGGCGTCATTGTCCGGGAGGCCCCTTACGGGGCAGGTTCGGCCGCCTTGGTGCAGGTCTTATTACATTCGACGCCACATTGGGTGACCTGTGCGCCGGATGGGGATAAAATGATGATTAAGACAACACAACACCGAGTCCCAGAGCGGAGAAATTGCCCGACCCAGCCGGGAATCGAACCCGGGCCCGTAGGACGGCATTCCGTCACGCCGACCACTTTTTTTTTTGATCGTTATTGATCGTTGTGTTTGGTCGTTGCGGACGTCGCAAGACATCCTGTTCAAGTTCGGTGGTTGATCCTTCCACTCAGTTTTTTATTACGGAGGCCAACCGGACCTCTGACCGAACACGCTGAGCTACCGTGCCGGCACCACTCAGCTATCGGGGCGGACAACACTTGGTGTTGTGAACTGTTGTCGAGCATGTATTCTTCCTAGAGTACACGAAAGGAGAACCTAAAGAATTTTTTTCAGTGGTATCGCAGTCTCCACATAAACCTATGATGGAACAAAACAAATTTCATAGCTGATGGTAGATGAGGCTGTTTGCTCTCTCTCCTGATTCCGCAACACACGCCAAGTCGTGTGACGAGGCCTTCAGAATATAGTGGACCGGCCGTCGGGTGCGGTCAGCCTCAGCACCTGCAGTGGCGGCAAATCAATTCCTTCTCCGCCAGTGTCAGCGAGCTGCTCGCAACACGAACGTGGCTAGCTAATCATTCAACAGCCCGTCCCACTGGACCGCTACATAATTACGAGCCTGCACGCCGACAGGAAACACCAGTTTAAGCCAGCCGCAACCTGCCACCATCAGTTACCTACTCTTTGATCTTGCATAAGTGGCTACCTGAGGATCAACATCTTTCGAATAAACTGTGGTACAGCCTCTCTCTCTCTCTCTCTCTCTCTCTCTCTCTCTCTCTCTCTCTCTTTCACCCGAGCGCGCGCCGAGGAGAGAGAGAGAGAGAGAGAGAGAGAGAGAGAGAGAGAGAAAAAGTCCGAGGTAGACAAATAAAAAGTAGCAAAAATAGTCACTATGAATCCATCACTATTGATCATCTTTCATTATCCTCTATTTTGAATCTATAGAGATAGCAAGGAAGTAAGTTCTACTTTGAAGTACAGTTGTTGTTGTGGTAGTTATTGTTGTTGTCGTCGTCGTCGTCTTCAATCCAAAGACTGGCTTGATGCAATTCTCTACGCCATTTTATGCTGTGGAAGCCTCTTCGTTTGTGGGTATTTGCTGCAACCTACCTCCATATGAAGCCGCTGAAGGTATTCAAGACTTGGTTTCCTCCACAACTTTTACGCTCCACACATCCCTCCATTACCAACTTTAGGATTCTTTGATGCCTCAGGATGCATCTCATCAACCGAACACTTCTTTTAGTAAAGTTGTGCCATACATTTCTTTTCTCCTCTTTTCAGTTCACTATTTCCTTATAGGTTATCCGATCTAGCCATCAATCTTCAGCATTCTGCTGTAACATCACATCTCAAATACGTCAGTTGTCTTCTAGTCTGAACTCCTCATCGTCCACATTTTACTTCCGTACAAGACTACGCTCCAGACAATTACCTTCAGAAAATACCACATAACTCTTACATTTGTATCAGGTGTTTACAAATTTATCTTTTTCAGGAATGCTTTTTGTGGTGTAGGCAATCTGCGTTTTATATCCTTTCTAATTTGGCCATCAGTCACTTTACTGCTCAAAAGTCAAAACGCGTCTGCTAATTTTAGTGTTTCATTTCCTATCTTAGTTCCTTTTGCGTCATTTGATTTAATTATATTGTATTTCATTATCCTTGTTTTACCTTCTTGATTTGTTTTACTTATCGTATGATGACTGGAGAAAATACTAGACAACTATTTACAACAAATATATACATTTCTACAAAGATACAATCTCAGTTAGTAATGGGTTCATGGACCTAAGTCCAGGTTTAACATCCAGTCAGAAGCTTCTGTATACAAACTGTGGTCTTCTGTTGTCGCTTTGAATGCTCTAAACGAACAATTAAATGTTTTATATGTACTGTTTGCTATTCTTTGTCGCAGTGGTATTGAGGAGAGGACCTCCATCCCTATTAGAACAGCTGTGTTCCACATTTACCGCGGTCAGTTCCGATTCTATTCAGTATGCAACAGTGGCATTGCAGATAAAAATCTGCTAGTCGCCCCCAGGGAATTAGTTGGTCATGTCTCGTGGAAGCTTGCTTTTGCCATTGACTGTTCTAGGCATCTTGCATTTTGAAATATCTATGATGCAGGCTGTGTGCCACGATGGTTTTCTAGATCTTAATCGCTGAGACACTGAAAATGAATTTTCTAAATGACATGATAATTGTAGTTTATTTTTTATTCTTGTCCACAGGTTCGCTGATGACTGTGATCTTAGTATGGGTGATGGGAAAACATTAGTGAGAACGGGTAGCTAGTACGTTTGCTTGGGACGATTACACCTTGTTATGAGGCCCACTGCTTGACTGAGCTGTGTGTCAATTATTTTGGTGTGAGCACTATTTACCCACGTGGAACAAGATTATTCTGCGACAGAGTATGGAAGAGCTGAAAGCGATGATCCGATGACTGTTGCAATGGCATCCCGTCAGTACCTGTTAACTTCTGGAGTACATTGTTCCGCGTTTTGATTCCAGTTGTCACATTACGGAGATGGATTTTATATGTCAAAGACGTGTTTAGGGTCACATGTAGTTATTTTGATGTGTTCCAGTATTGGAGAGTTTGACCTCTAACTGTGATGCTGGGTTTGAAGTTTGCTTGTATATTCTGTAGTTGGAAAGCTGATGTTCATCTTGCAACCTTTTTTCAAGACGCCATCTATTCCGTTCACCTAAACTTCCCAGTTCTTTGGAGTCTCTAACAGAATTACGATGACATCGGCGTAGCTCAAAGTTTTAAATGCCGCTCTAGGAGCTTCAACTTCCTTTGGTGTATTAAAGAATAAGTTAAAGTAGATTATATACACAGATATTGGTAATAATGGTGTTTATTACATGGGTAAGTGGGTCTATTAACCAGTTTCCTTATAACTCCTTGCATTAGTACTATGACCTTCTTATGTTGTAGTTACACATACCTGAACAGACAACAATAATGTTATTAAGTTAATTACATAAAATTACAAATTAACATTTAATCTTGACAACTAGGCCGCAGTACTTTAAGTCACTTCATTGGAGTCTTTAACGTGGAAAAGTCAGTTCTCGTGCTTTATTCAAAGTCAGGCCCTCTGCTCCACACTTCTTGAAGGTCTCACATCTGAGATGTAGAGCCGCATATTCCACAATCAGTATGGGTGCATTATTATTTTCTTTAACATTTTTCCTGGACCAGGGTATCCGCAAAAGTCAATACTAGCTTCAGTGAATTGCAGGTCCAGCTGCACTAAAATTTTTGCTCTTGAGTAAAACCAAAACGTATTCAGTTGATCGTCGACTGTTGGTCACAGGAGATGTAAAAGTCCATAATCCTCTCCTACCGGTGCCGAATGAGACGGGCGTCATAAGGGGGGGGGGCCTATCCCGATGTTCTCTCCCTTGGCAATCGACACTGAAGTATTTGATGATTTTCATGACAATCCTCAACGATTTTAAGCACATTGTATGTGGGTTTTGCATGTACGGAGCATTACCTGTTATGGAAAATGCATCCATCCTGATTGCAGAATGGTACTCCAGGATCGGGAGCCATTGGGAACATTGAAAAGGAAAGTATGTCAGAAAATGTATTTTTAAAGACAAGAGAACATGCTACCTGCCTGCTGAGATGTTGGTCGTAGCGTAGCTGCAGTGATAGACTAGGCCTACTTCCTTCGCCTAAATTTTCTACCACTGCTGGGAAGCATTTGGTGGGTCTACTCTCACTTCGTTTTCATGGAGGCGCAAGCGTCATAGCCGTAAAGCGTCTGTTCTCTAAAATCATTGCATCAGCTTTCTCCAACAACTCCTCAGTAAGTTTCGACTGTCGCTTGTTTCACCATTCGCCGCCGGATTCCTCGAGGTTTGAATTGAATATTCGCGTGCAAGTGCTGTGAATTGAAGAAGTGAGACCTTCAAGAAACTATTACTTTTGGGTGTCGGCCAGAGCAACTGACTCTGATCAATGACGAGAGGACTGTCAACTCCACGCTAAGGACTTCGGTCAAGTGGCGCCAAGTTCTGCAAACTGTCAAGCGTTGAACGTTAATCTGAAATTATTATGTAATTCACTTGTTAGTACTATAGTTATCTATTCACGTATACGAAATTGCAGAACTATAATAATATAATACTAATGCAAGGAATTACATAGAAAAGCGTAAAGATTCGCACTGTTTCATTTCTGTGAACCTTTCAGATTTGAATGTGACCCTGTGCCGTATCACGCACTATGAATTCAGAATCGGATCGTTTTGTGAAATGACTTTAAGTATATTATTACGAACAACTGTTACCACTCATACACAACTCAAAAGCAAATTCAAATGGCTAATTATTCTTAAAGAAATTATAAAATAAAAAACAGCAGTCTTTGCGTGTGTGCCCGCCAGGATTCACTGATAAGATCTTTCTGCTCGGACGAGAGACCTACTGGCCCCCGCTGTCATTACGCCGCATGTCCTCATAAAAGAAAATATTTCGAATGAGTGCTTATAAAATTCAACCTTATGTTTATGTGGCAAAAATTCCGACACAAGCTTCAGTTGGAAGCTTAGACGGGCCATAGTATTCGCAGCATTTTGTCAATAATCGAAGGACTGTAACATTCGTCGCTTGATTTCAAGAAGTATTGATGTTATCCTATCCATACATTGCTTTATAGTTGACGGAATCTGATATTTAATTACTGAGTAAGATTTGAAGCAGCGTTGCATGCCTTGAAACGAGATACCTTGAAGCTGAATCAGGGAATAAGAATTCATTTGAGTTTGTTGTGATGGCCTGTGTCCGTTGAGGGAAAATACGTTTCAGGGACATTGACCATTTAACATGTGCTGAATCGATCGTTGCTGAATATCCAACTGGGTCTCGGATTAGAGAGCGATAGTAGCCGATATAGCTATCGCCTTTACTCCGCTGATAGTAGTCTGATGGGAATGACATTTATAAACTCCCCTGAAATGTCATTTATTGCTCATGCAGCATTTGGTGAAAGTATATTATTATAAATTATAAATTATAAATCTATGATCCTTACATTTGTGTAACGTAAAATTGTAGTTTGAAATAATGTTTTTACCTTTTACACGTATGATAAACTGTGTTGAAACTGAAATTTATTGAATAATTTTGCAGTTGTATTTGCAATACCGTATGTCATATTATGAATTAACTTCAGTGACGTAAAATTACGGGAATACAGAACTAGATATCGTTGCTGCTCAGACACAGTAAATGTTCTTGTTGCAGTGAAACTCAAGGATATGTTGTGACAATACGAAGATTATTTAGTTTACGTAGAGAACTGGAATTATTAAGTACCCATTATCGAGAGAAATACATTCTAAGACGAAAAAAACGACGCACCGCTAAGCAATTATCCGAATGAGACGGAAAGCGGTAGATGTGACGTTCATGTACAGACAAACAAATGATTAAAATTCAGAAAAATTTGATAATAAATTCAAGAGAAAGAGCTTCATAAATTCAGCAAGTCAGTAACGCGTTGCCATTATGCAGGCAGTTACTATGCTTGGCATTGGTTGATAGAGGGATATCGTGCCAAATTGTGTACAACTGGCGCGATGGTCGTCTAAATCTGGAGATGGTTGGAGGGCAACGTCCTCAACACTCCAAACGTTCTCAATTGGGGAGAGATCCGGCGACCTTGCTGGCCAAGGTAGGTTTCGCCAAGCACGAAACAAGCCTGTACGGGTGGGCATTATCTCTCTGAAATGCAAGCCCGGGATGGCTTGCCATGAAGGGCAACAAGGCAGAATATCGCCGACGTACCCCTTTCCTGTATGGGTGCCGCGGATGACAACCAAAGGTGTCCTGCTATGAAATGAATGGCACTCTAGACCATCACTCCTGGTTGTTGGACCATATGGCAGGTGATAGACAGGTTGGTGTGCGACCAGTGTCCAAGGCGTCTCCAAACATGTCTTCGACCTCGAATCTCATTGAATAGAGTAGAATTCTCTTGAGTGATGCGTCCCGCTTCGAACTAAGCCTCGACGACCAGCGAAAACGTATCTGGAGACGCCCTGGACAGCGGTGGGATACCAACCCGAGAGTGTCGCCCGCATTACGGACCAACAAGCAGGAGTGACTGTCTGAGGTGCCGTTTCATTTCATAGCAGGACCTGTTTGGTTGTCATCCGGGATACACTTAGAGCACAGCGGTACGTTAACGACATTCTACGCCTCGTTGTGTTGCCAGTCCACACACGGCGAGAGTTTCTACTGCTTGCCTTCGTACTTACCTAACCCTACCTTGGCCAGCAAGAGTACCGGATCTCTCCCTAATTGAAAACGTCCGGTGGATTACCGGCAGGGACACGCCAGTTGCACAGAAATTGGGACGATATCGTCCAGAAGGACATCCAACAACTCTATCAATCAAAGGCAAGCCGAATAGCTGCTTGCATAAGGGCCAGATGTGCACCAACACGGCCGGCCAGAGTGGCCGAGCGGTTCTAGGCTCTTCAGTCTGCAACCGCGCGACCGCTACGTCGCAGGTTCGAATCCTGCCTCGGGCATGGGTGTGTGTGATGGGGACTGATGACCTCAGATGTTAAGTCCCATAGTGCTCAGACCCATTTGAACCATTTGCACCAACGCGTTGTTGGCTTGCCTGGTTTGCAAACCTCTTTCTGTGTCATAAATCATCCAATTTTTCTGAAATTGTGATCATTTGTTTCTCTGTACATGTCCGTCAGATCCAACGATTTCCGTCCGATTAGGGTAATTTCTTAGTTTTGCATCATTTTTTTCTCGTAAAATTATACTTTATTATAACACATAAAAAGCCTTTAATAAAAACAAATTAACAATGGAACTGTCAGTAGAAACTGATAATATCACACAGTATGCACGTGGTACTTGAGAGAATTACCTGCGATTGTGGCTGTTCCATTGTGTTTGAATCGAATGTAGTGTCTGCCGCACGAACGTTTCATTAGATTATGGGACGCAGGAAAGAGAGACTGCTTGTTCACACTGCTCTGAGTTGAACCGTCCTCGTACATGATTTGTTTCCAATGAGACGCATATCAGTCGTGGTTTTCAACGTGGTTGATACACTCTCAGAAAGGAGCTGGTACATCACACGGAACGTGCTTCTCATCGTGATTTTCGACCGCTGCGCTGCTCAGCCACAGTTGTCCGCTATATCTGGCGCGCAAACTGCTCAGTTTGTTTACGATAATGGGAGACTGTAAAGCAGGCAAGTTTGCTCTGTTAAAACGTACTCCTTTGTGTACGTGCTAACCACGTTATTCTGTCTGTGGCATGCACTGTGCTGAATTGCGAAGGAAACAGGCAGTGACGAAGACCGTTGTTTTGCAGTTCATTCGTCGATCTTCCCGGGCAAGCTCACAAACTCGGACGAACTCACTCCAGAACGGAGAGCGTATTTATTTATACATATCCATTATAGTAGTGTTTAAAAATTTGGAGTAAATCCGTAAAGATCTTTTCGAGCTTTTTGGTAACATTGTCCCCCTTTTCATATTACATATTCTTTTATATACATGTAATATATTACAAAATTATATGTCCTACTTCCTCCCCAATGTTCATTACAGTATCGTGTAAAATTTTAAGTAAACCTACCAATAACTTATCGAAATTTGTTATAACAGCGCTCCATCAATTTTTTATATATATATATATATATATATATATATATATATATATATATATATATATATCTATAACAAAAATATACAGCATATCTGCCTATGTCCATCCGAATGTTAGATCTGTGGTAACTACGCTTCCTTGTTATATTATTTACATATATTACAATGTCCGTCCAAACGTTCGTTGGAGTGTCGTGAAAAAATTCTTAGTAAATCGGTTCAGAAATTTTAAAGATTTCATGTAACACCATTTCTCCTTGATATATTACATGTGTTTATATATATATATATATATATATATATATATATATATATATATATATATATATATATATAATTGTCAAGTTTTTGTTATGAAAATGTACGACAGCGGAACTGTCAAACTGAGCGCATTAAAAAAAAAAAAATCGCTCGAGCCGTTCTCAAGCGATGATCTTTCACAGCTGGTTTTAATTTCCTACTCTTCTGCTGGATTTTCCAAAAATTTTCTTGCACACAAATCTTGTCCTGGCAATTACGAAGACAACAAAGACAAAAACCAACCAAATCTGTCGACCTGTTCTTTATCGATGATGTTTCATACTTGCGGGAATTGATGCTAATTTCCTCCAATTTTTTTTCATACAGACTTTGTCCTGACAATAACTAAGACAACAAAGAAATCAAACAAATCCCTGAATCCATCCGCAAGTGTCTTATATACGTGTGGTAATAGATTTTTAGTTATATATGCAATGCAGTTATATGAAATGCAGTTACACAAATGTTTATCGGAAGCTTAACCAATAAAAAAACATCGTTCAAAATACTTACATAAAAAAGGAATTAATTAGTGAAAGATAAGAATAAATATTTTTTTAAAATTCTAATTTAATTTAAGCTATTCTTGCTCAAAATTTTGTCTTTACTTTCTTGATATCTCGTTAGATTTACTTTTAGATGTAAATCTGAGAGATTATACAATCGTACTGCAACAACTACCAGATAATATATTTTTTTCTGAAAGAAGAATTTGATGTGTATTACAGGGAAGAGTACATGCAATATTCGTGCAGTGATATGAATGATTTGTTGCAGGTGAAAGTTAATTGTTCAGATTTTTATTAATTAAGTTGTGAAAATTATGAAATTAGCAGTGGAATGCAAAACGTACCGTTTTTGTGCGTTTGTACTTAAAAATGTTACACGAAAATGAGTCTATATTGCACTCTCATATGCTTCTGAAAACAGTATTCATTTTACGTCTGTTTTCTCTGTAGCTTTACATTGTTTTGTCAGCTATCGTGTTCCAGCAGGTAATTTTGTCACCAGCTTGAATGCGAGCAGCTCGTCGACATTTTCAGTTCTTAACGACTCTCGACAGTCACTCGCAGGCATGTCAGACGAATCTATGTCTTCGATTTTGGAATTTCCTAAAGACTTTAACAGAAACTACGTCATTATCCGACAGTTAATTATAACAAATCATACCAAAAACGACACACTTTTGACAAATCTTCAATGCGCTGAAGCCATGATTACGGTAGTACGCAGTTACCAATACGAAAAATCTTAAACCGCCGATATTTCGTTTCCCATCATTTCATTTCGGCGTGATTAAGAGAGGTTTCTAAGGGTGGTAGAGGGGATATACTAGATCACGTTTTGCTAAGCGACCTATGCCCAGAAAATTACCTTTCGGATATAAAACAAATTTGAAAGTCGCATAAATTTCAGTCTCCCGCTTCGTGGTACACAGACAGCGGAGACCTAGAGCTCTGACCTGTACACTCAGCAGGAGCCAGTGGTGTGGTCAGTATTTCGAGTAATGGTAGTTAGGTTCTCCAAAGTGGAGAAAGCGGCACGGCGCGTCTGTGGAACACGGCAATTACCTCTCATCAGTTTCTCGTAGCCGCTGTTGTAGTCGGACGAAAATGGTATGTGAAGCCATAATTAATACACGGAATGACGTCGGCATCCTCTTCTCAGTTTGTGTGCGTATCTTCAAGTAAGAGGTTCGAAAATGATCTAACCTTCAAACTTGATTTATATCCCAATGGTGCATTGCTAGACATTGGGTCCATATCAGAACTTGATCTGCTATACCCCCTCTGTAATCCCTAATAGGAACTGTGAAACACCTTGTATAAATGACCAAGGGCCTAACAGCAAACAACGCAATCCAGTTTCACGTCTCTTAAGTTTTGCTTATGCCGTATAAAATGGCCTTGCCTCTCATTGGCCACGTCCCTCTCTAGCTTGCCAACATTTGACGCATCCTATTCTGCCTTTCACGTGTGGTAATGATGCGGAACTTGGTGTCCAAGTTGCGTCGTCACAAAACTCATGAAGTTCCACGTGCACGTGGATGTCCCTTGTGAGGACGGTTTTAGGCAGTAGCGAGCGTAATGTTACACGTATGTAGGCAAGCGATTTGGCCGCCTCGAGGCGGTATGATGAGAGGTGAAATTTAAAGAGAGATGGTAATTTAAGTAGTGGGCAACCGCATGTGTCAGCTGACACCACCATTGTGAAAGAGCTGACAAACAGGCCTAAATAACTTCTTAAATAATATTTAATGACAAGCTGTGAACATTTATCATGAATACTGGCTTATTTATTCATTGAGATACGTTTATTGCGAATGGTCTGAGTGTCACCATCCGTTTATAACACTTCTTTATTTAAGTATTGTTGTAATGTATTAATTTAGTCCGGGAAGTAGCCAGGTTGAGTCAAATGATGTCTGTAGAACATCAGAACGGTGACTTTAGGTGGGGACGGCCTTTAGCCATTGGAAAAGCAGAACACTATAGGAGTCAAGTGGATACTGGGATTGTGGAGGTGTTTGATTCTGCGTGGTGGATGGCCGCTACCATACTTTAACTTCTGAAGGGACTTCATATTTCGAGGGATCTGAATGTGCTCCCGTGTAGGAGTCTTAACTTTCTTGTATTACAGAATGTGAGGATAGACAGAGTATGAGTTACTATTCTTTGTATCATGTGTGATAATTTGTAAATCATCATGCTGAACTCTGAATTGTTCTGAGGTGGTGAATAATTCATTTGTTTTTACACATCTTTGATTACAATTTAATTTGCGGATTTTGCTATTGTTCTCGTAGTGCTGTCAACGTAATTTAATAAGGATAATTTGGTAAGGGTATTTTTGTATTTGAACTAAATATCGTAGGACGACTTCCCGTTTAATTGAGATGTCCTTCTTGAATTAGCATTATCCAATATAATTCTCTGTGGTGTACATCAATTACAAACGTTAGAATAGAACCTGTGTTGTTAAATGACTCATTTAACGTTTATATTGTATTTCTGTGTATTTTATTAACTCGCAGCTCTAGCCAATGCGTAGACTACTTGTCTGCAGGATCACAGCTACAGGTTACTATTTGAAACGAATTAGCTGCGGGGATGAAAGCAGACGTGCGCAGCTCGACACTATTGCTGTCTCGAGCTATTCTTTTCAAACCGAGCCGTGCATAGCCCAGGTACCTAAAGTGCGAGCTGGCCCGCCCGGTTCGGTTGGCCGCGCGGTCTAACGCACGGCTTTCCGGGTGGGAAGGAGCGCCTGGTCCCCGGCACGAATCCGACCTGCGGATTTGTGTCGAGGCCCGGTGAGCCGGCCAGTCTATGGATGGTTTTTAGGCGGTTTTCCATCTGCCTCGGCGAATGCGGGCTGGCTCCCCTTATTCCGCCTCAGCTACACTATGCCGGCGATTGCTGTGCAAACATGTTCTCCACGTACGCGTACACCACCATTACTCTACCACGCAAACATAGGGGTTACACTCGTCTGGTGTGAGACGTTCCCTGGGGGGTCCACCGGGGGCCGAATTGCACAATAACCCTGCATTCGGTGTGGGGCGGTGGAGGGGTGAAGTGGACTGCGGTAGCCGTCGTGGGGTTGTGGACCACTGCGGCCGCGACGGGACGGAGCCTCTCCGTCGTTTCTAGGCCCCCGGTTAACATACAATACAATACAATACCTAAAGTGCGCGTACCCGTGGGTAAAGACGCAACTGGTTTGCTCGAGTGGGATGCTGTTTCCAAGAGGACTCAGCAGCAGAAAACCGTTAGGTACCGTCGTACGAGGCCGAGCACACGGGAGCCGGCAGCGCTAGCTCGATAGAGGTGCTTTGGTCGGCCGGAGAGTGATTCGGTTGGCAGGCACTATCGCGCGAGCCGCGGTCTTAATTTGCTGACAGCTGGACCGCCATATGCCGGCCCTGCCTCCCGCCACTGCTCCCGTCTATCGGCCGGTAGTTCGGAAGCACTCGACTCTTTCTGTTTCAATATTATCTAAGCTGGATATTTATTAAAATTCAGAATCAACTGCCAGTTTTAATATTTCGAAAGTATTTTCCTATCCTTTTAGTTGCAAGGTAAACACGAATCAGATAACAGTTCTCATCAAAGAATCTGGAAAATTATGCATTAAAAGCGCATGTACACACAGCTGTTTTAAAACGAAGCATAGCGGCCCACATTACAAAAAGTTTAAAATAAAAACATGTCTGTGTTTTAATGTTGCTGTGCGTACTCGCTTATAATGGCATACATAATTATTTTGTGTGGTCTTTTTCTGCCGAATTGTCAGTGGGCAGCTGAGAAGAATTGTCTCCGTTCACCTCTCAAAGCCCTCGTTCCCTAGCGTCAAATTCCCAGTGGCATCCAGGCAATCCCGTACCACTTCACTTGGCCGAACCACCAAGACATTCAAAAGAACGCTTATCAGGATTTTGACAGTCTGAAATGAGTTAAATTCCACGAGAAACTAATTTCCTTCCATAGTACGTCAAAAGTGCTTTCCAAAACAGTATGTATTTCTTATAGTTTCACAAAACAGTAAAAGGAGGTCATTTTCAAAACCGAAGTTGATAAAAAAAACAACATGAAAACCGGTGTTCGGCAGTACGACAGTCTGTCTCCTAACTTTCTTACTCTGGTCTTGGACAAATTCATCTGAGATTGTGAAAAATAGTGTAAATACCAAAACTAATGGAAACCCATACCACTTGGGAGACCTAGAAATGACAGCCAATTATCTTGCCTATCTTCCGCAAATGACCTTGCAATGCAGGCACATAACGCGATGACGGCAATTAAACAGATAGAAACTCTCTAGGAGAGCACTGAAAGAGTTGGAAAGTGGAGAAGTGTCACAGAAAATTCGGATGCAAAATCTTAGGAGATCTTACGGTGAAATCTACATCCACAACAAGATATGTATGGCCATGCAAACAAAAATCTGGTATTATTACACAGTTGTCAAGCTTGCAGTTCTGTACGCTAGCGAAACCCTTACACATAGAAAAAGTGATGTGGTAGATATCCTACAAGAAGAACGCAACCTTCTAAGAAAAAGAATCGGACCCAAAGCAATGGTGGTGGTAAGTTCCTATGGGACCAAACTGCTGAGGTCATCGGTCCTTAGGCTTACACACTACTTAATCTAACATAAACTAACTTACGCTAAAGACAACACACACACACACGTGCCCACGGGAGGACTTGAACCTCCGACGCGGGGAAGCATCTGATGAAGGATACGGATTACAGTCCCGAAAAACAACAGGAAAAGCATCGAATCTCGCGGCAGAACTCAGAAAAACCAGACTCAAATTTCATGGGCATAAACCCACCCTCCTGCCAAAAAGAGACAATATTGAGACGTTTATAGAACAACTCAAAATCATACTGTTGACCCAAGACGTCAAAAAGGCTAAATAAGTCCATCAGAAATTTTCAACAGAGACTTAATACAGATATAAAATTGGAAAAGTACTGCCAGCGAATGAAGTCACCACCAGGCCACGGACAAAGGGAACTGAAACAAGAAAAGGAATCCACGGAGAAAAAGTGAGAGGTGCTTGTCAACTTCGAAGATTGAAACACAATAGTTTTGGGTGATACGATAGGGTCCAATCGCCTGTTTTTCATCTAACAGGGAAGCGTTTCACATGACTGTGTCGAATTTCAATTTATTTTAGTGTGATTAGAGTGACGCGATGGCTGACCAAGATAAGGCCTCCGACGCAGCTCATATTTGGCAGGTCGCTTAGCACAACCTAAAATGAAAGACTCTAAGATATTTTGGCTCAATCCCCCAATCCACCCCCCTCCCCCCTCCTTCAAACTACCTTTGAAGTTCAGTACTCAGAACTGACTGGATCGGTAGATAATTGAAAATAGATCATTTTTCAACAACATATTTTTAAGACGTTTACGACTTGTGGTGTGCGCTATTAAACCAGTGGGTCGCTGCAGTAGCGACCAAGGCATCTATCTGGCTTGGAAGCGGTGAACCTGTGTTAGATTCCCCGTTGCATTCTGCAGTTTTTTTATTTTTTTCTACATCGCAACTGATAGGTATAGGAAGATTGGTAAGGAAGTAAATCATTTACGAATAATAACAAAATAGGGAAGTAAATTTCTCAAACGTTTTGGATTAGTAAGTAATTACAAATTTAATCCTAGTTGTAAGAAAAAATTGCGAGTAATATTGCTGCGAAGACGAGCATTCGGCGCACTTCATTGCATAAGGGAGAAAAACTAACTCTTGTCGCAGTTCGTGGTTTACATAAAATAACTCATTCGTATACGGCGCCGTATCCCACCACAGCGTCTGGAAAATTGTTGCCTAAAGTTTTACGGTGCTTAGACGAAACTGCTGATTAATTTGGTCCTCTGGGTACACTAGGGGCCAATCGCTCAATTGTCTCGTTAAAAAATGTTTACTTCACTTGCTCCAAATCTGGGAAACAGCAGAATTCAATGTATAAAAGATATCTTCAGAAGTTTGTGAAACCATACCTTGCTGATAAAAAGTTTTGGCTGATAATGGATTCCTGAGTGGACAAACTAACACCATCATGTATATATTATAGTATGTATATAGGTGACAAGGGTCAACCGATTTGCACGGTAAAAGTAATACCGCCTAACTACACTCCTGTGTGCCAGCCATGTGATATTTATTTTTATCGTCAACTTAAGAACCTAAGTTCGAGGCTTCAGAATTACAGTCTGCTTCTGGAAACCCAGTGAGAACTGCACAGCCGAGCAGATGCAATAACGATTCATAGCTAATTCGTGATCAACTTCCAGCGCCAATTTTTCAGACAATATTATCGTACGTGAGATATGCAGCAAAATTAATTCTTGCCAAAGAAATATTTTAAAAGGTAAATCAAATTTGTTTTGGTCAGAATCTTAGGAACGATGTGATTCCCCAAAAACTGCCTTCATAGATATTCTTGGCGCCATTAGTATAAAATTTTTAATTCTTAACTAATCGAAGCCGTTTGAGAAATGTACTTGCGTACCTTGTTAGTATTCGATTCTGAGTTGTTTACCTTATTCCCCCTCCTGTTCCTACCAATCAGCACGAAACGGAAGAAATACAAATGAATAAACCTGCACAATACAACAGGGAATCGAATACAAGCTGTCCTCCGCAGCCAGTTACATTGGTCGCTACATCGGCGACGCTTTCATTTAACAGCGCACACCTTGTGGGAACATAAGTGTAAGTCCAAAAAGTTTCTTTCCTCGATTTCTAGGAAAATGTGCATTTGCAGACCCCATGTAAACTGATGCTCAGTTTTCAGTTACCTGTCTATTCTGTCAATCCTGAGTCGTTGCGCGCCTTGAACTCTACCGGTAGTTTTCTCAAAAACAGTAGGTTATTGAGCCAAAATGTCTTAGAGTGTTTCATTGTAGGCAGTACACAAGCGACGTGATAAATATGAGCCGAATCGGTTGGTCGTGTCCGAGGCCTTCCCTTTGAGTTTGGTAGAGTGCCATGTTACAAATACAAATGTCTCAGGGTCGATCCCCCCGGTCAATCTTAGGCTTTTAACTGTCGCTTATCACTTAATATTTCTTTCACATCTGGCGATGTTAAAAACGCCGAGCCGGCCGTTGTGGCCGAGCGGTTCTAGGCGCTTCAGTCTGGAACCCCGCGATCGCTACGGTCGTTGGTTCGAATCCTGCCTCGGGCATGGATGTGTGTGATGTCCTTAGGCTAGTTAGGTTTAAGTAGTACTAAGTTCTAGGGGACTGGTGACCTCAGATGTCAAGTCCCATAGTGGTCAGAGCCATTTGAACCATTTTTTTTTTAAAACGCCGAGTTGCACCGTGGCTCGGATTCCACGTCAAACTATGGATCGCCCCTCGGTAAATCAGCTCAGAGGTCGGAGGATGGCAACGGCGTACCAGCACCAAAACTAGTAAAGCATTGCTGTTTTCAACACAATTTTCGGATTTACGAAGATTTATTTTTTTAGTACGTAACCAAAAATACAAAAACGTTATTTTTATCAATAAATCGTGGATAATTATTTTGTCACTCACCATTTGCAGTGATAATGAAAATATAATTGTAATGAAAAGTAAAAAAGTGGCATTAAGAATGTAATAAGCGACTTTACGACTGTAAGACTTAAATGCAGCTCTCTCATATACCTGTGACTATGTCATTTACTTCTGAATGTTTTGTACTTAATAGTGCTTTCAAGTCTTCTAATCTTCAAACGCGATTTTTACGGCCTTTGTTTTTCTGTCCGTACACTTAGCTCCAGATCTTACAACTTTGGAAGAAAATCTGAGGTGGCCTATCCGCAACGTTCTTTTTAATAAAAGTGTGTTATAAATGCAAAGGAACACACCAACATTCGGCTAAGGTGATTGAGGGAAAGCGTGGAAACCTAAACGTGGACAAGGACACGTGAATCTTATCCTTGTTCTTTCAGCGCATTAATAGCTTTCATTATTTTTAATTACTACACAAAACCTGCTGTCTGAATAATTTAAAGAGTGTTGTAAATATTACACAACAGAAACAATAGTTACACATTAGTAAAGATTTTTGATATAATTAACTGCTATTTATTATAATGCTATTTATTAATTCCATCATGTTGGTGTATTTGCCTCGATAGCTACCCATTTGGGTCCTTCGAGTTGTCCGTCCCTATCCCTAGTTCTTCACTAATGAACGTTCAGTCTAAACTCTTCATTTGTATACGTCACTACGGGAGAACTTCAACTAAAAAACTAAAAAAGAAAGAAACGTAGTAACCTAATTATGATAATACATACATGCATATATTGTACATGACCGTCTCCGAACTACTTCGGCCGGCCGTAGTGGCCGAGCGGTTCTAGGCGCTTCAGTCCGGAATCGCGCGACCGCTACGGTCGCAGGTTCGAATCCTGCCTCGGGCATGGATGTGTGTGATGTACTTAGGTTAGTTAGGTTTAATTAGTTCTAAGTTCTAGGGGACTAATGACCACTGCAGTTAAGTTCCATAGTGCTCAGAGCCATTTCAACCATTTTTTGAACCACTTCGAATCTTCCCTATGCCATAAACACAACTTAATGCAACTACCTACAATGATGCTACGGTACCAGCTTTCCTTGTGTGGCTTAGAAGTACTCAAGTCAACATATATTTCAGACGAATCTATTGTAATTAATCATGGGAATTGATATTTTTTTCTTTTACTGCAACGTAAGACAAACAGTGAACTGTTTGAAAATACTTGATTGAAGGGAAATGACACCGATTTTGTGTGACACGGCAAGACTGAAGTCCACAAAAAATCTGGTCTGTTCTGTTCTAGTACTAATTTATAATAGTGACATACAATGGAAAATCACACTACTTATCTTCAAACTAAGAGAACAATTGAAACTGAAATCTGGTGCAATGATTTACGGGTCCAAAGTGCAAAAACTACACATTCTACTTCAGATTCTCCAGATAGTCTTTTTTCAATACCGCGACCATTGCCGTCAAAACTGGATTCCGCATCTTGAAGATTTTCGGGTGGAGTACAAGGCGCGTGTCCTCCAAGGCGAAATCCATAGGAATCGTCCCCTGCTAGCTCGTACAGGCATCAATGCCTGTGGTTGCTGGTGTAGAGACGAATGAGACAAGTCCGCAGTTCCTCTTCTTGTTCCCGTTCTCACGTTATTGTTGCTTCCAGCTGGAGCTGCTTCGTTTGACTGCATTTCTGTACGGTTTTCTGTTGGTGAAACTTTCCCATGTGCTACCCCACCTGGTCTTTATCGCAAAGATTTTATGTGGCATGATTTTCATAATATTTCACCATCTCAAGCGTTGGTGTTTTATTTGCTACGTTATGTGTTAGAGTCCTATATCTTTCACTATATCCTCTATCTTATGTGTTTGCTGATGTCTTGTCTGTGTTATAATTGTGACACTGGAGTACGATGTACTTCGGGTCTCCTACATTGCCAGAGTTACATACGTCTGTAACTGGCCTCTGAATTATGTGAAGAAAGCTTGGATAATGGACCATGGCCTGAAATGAAGTGATTCGTACCACTGCTGGTGTTGACATATTCATTCTGAATCTGTCCCTAAAGTATTAACAACTGCACAAATTCTTTCAGTAATTGTGTCGGAACTACGACAAATGCAATAAAGTAGCGTATTTTATCACGCATGTATATGTCAGAAACTGAGCTGACGTAATAATAAGTTCATTAGTTTAATGGTTAACTAATAAGACCCAAGAATTTGTACATATGACATAATTATGTACGCAAAAATACAGCGATAAATGATGTTTTGTTACAACAAAAGTGCCATCAAAGTGAGGCGTGGACGTCGTCATACAGTTATACCCTGGGATTCATTTTGTGATAAAACTGCAGCTGAACAATCCACCATGACAACATTTTTGAGGATTATGCTTCTACGACCTAGTGAGAAGCCATTTTTCCCTTATGATCCCATGCAACCACATGGCATTCGATCTCCATACAATTCACGTAGTTAAGATTTTTCGCCAAGTGACTGTTCTCAGCTGTAATTGTTGATTATATAATTGTAAATACTCCATTGCCGTATGTTCAAGTGGTTCAAATGGCTCTGAGCACTATGGGACTTAACAGCTATGGTCATCAGTCCCCTGGAATTTAGAACTACTTAAACCTAACTAACCTAAGGACATCACACAACACCCAGTCATCACGAGGCAGAGAAAATCCCTGACCCCGCCGGGAATCATTGCCGTATGTATTCATCTGCTGATCGACTGCATATTACGTTAAGTAAATGAATGATTCATGTCCTATGTTTATATCCTGGAATCTGAAGATGATGATAATTGAAACGCGACATGTCTAAGGAAAATAAACTGAAAAAAGGAATCTGTATTTTCGGCGGTTGCATATCTCTACAAGGAACTTTTATCTCGTGTCATTTGTACTCCCAGGGCCATATTCAGTAGTAACAGAGCCCTAGACGCGATCTGTGGAGCGGATAATTTTCTCATACCTAATCTGTAAATTATATTTTAGTGTGCTTTTCGCGTTAAAAGCCAGTGACACAGCACTTAACTTTTATTATGTAATTGTATAAGGTTTTACTAGGCAGTTACAATTTAATAAATTGATGTGATGTAAGAAAGGGAAAAAAAAGATATAATTCAGGTATTCAACACGATTCACTAACATCGCTGACAATCATACAGGGTGTTCGAGGAGGAATAGTCGATATTCAGTGATATGGCAGGGACAATCACTCGAAGGAAAAAAAGTCTAGTAAACGATGGCTCCAAAACCTCTAGCTTCTTTGCAGAAGAATTGAAAAACTGGTAGAAACCGAGCTCGGGAAAGATCAGTTTCAATTTCGGAAATATATAGGAACACGCGATCCAATACTGACCCTACAACTTACCTTAGAAGACAGGTTAAGGAAAGGCAAACCTACGTTTATTGCATTTGTAGACCTAGAGAAAGCTTTTGAAAATGTTCACGGAATACGTTTTTCGAAAATATGAAGGTATCAGCTGAAAACACAGGGAGCGAAAGGCTATTTAGACCTTGTACTGAAACCAGATGGAGTCGAGGAGCATGATAGGGAAGCAGTGGTTGAAAAGGGAGTAAGACAGTGTTGTAGCCTGTCGCTGATGTTATTAAATCTGTACACTGAGGAAGCAGTAAAGGAAACCAAATCAAAATTTGTAGTAGGCATTAAATTTCAGGGAGAATAAATAAAAACTTTGAGGTTTGCCCACGACACTGTAATTTTGTCGGGGCAGCAAAGGACTTGGAAGAGCAGCTGAACGGAATGGGCAGTATCTCTAAAGAAGGATATAAGAACATAAAAAAAACCAAAACAAGGGTAATGAAATGTAGTCGATTTAAGTCAGCTGAGGCTGACGGAATTAGATTACCAAAGGAGACACTTAAAGTAGTATGAGAGTTACGTTATTTCTACAGCAGATTAGCTGATGATGGGTGAAGTAGAGAGGATGTAAATTGTGGACTGATAATGGCAAGAACAGCGTTTCTGGAGAAGAGAAATTTGTTAAAACGAATATAGATTTAAGAGTTAGGAAGTCTTTTCTGAATGTATGTGTTTGGAGCGTAGCCATGTATTGAAGTGAAACGTGAACGGTAAGAAATTTAGACGATAAGAGAATGGAAGCTTTTGAAATCTGGTGCTGATGGGTAGATCACGTAACTAATGAGGAGGTTCTGAGTAGGACTTGGGAGAAAAAAATTGTGGCACAGCCTGACTAGAAGATGGGATAGGTTGATAGGGTACGTTCTGAGACATCAAGGAATAACCAGTTTAGTAATGGAAGGAAGTATGGGGGTAGAAATTGTAGAGAGAGAGCAAGACATGAATACAGTAAGCTGATTCAGAAGGATGTAGGTTGCAGTAGTTATTTGGAGATAAAGAGGGTTGTACAGGATAGAGTAGCATGGAGAGCTGCATCAAATCAGTTTTCGGACTGAAGACAAGAGCAAGACTATGAGTACTTTCTCGTTTCAGATACTGTGAAGCAAGTCTCTTCTACTGCAAGATCTTCGCTTTCTCTATTCTAAGAGGTAGTGATATGAAAGAAAATAAGACAAAACATCCAGTAAATATGGGCTTTTTAGTGCACACCTTAGAGGAATGAGCTATTCGGTACTGTGAAGCACTTCTGCTGAACAAGGGCTCATAGTTCTTAAAGTATGATTTTAAGATCCGGTGTTTGCTAGACAACTCTTTCTTGTTTGTTACATACTACATCCTCCCAAAATATGGACAACAAAGAGCTTGCAATTGAAGAGATTTGTTTCACAGAATCGAAGATGAAGAATTGCTGATAGCTCTTAAGGTGTGTATTTCAGAACCCATGTTTACTACAGTTTTTTGCTTCGAATGTGCGTTCCTGTCATATTCCTGCACATTGATCATTCCTTCTGGGTCACTCTTAATGTTCTTGTAACAAAAAAAAGTTGAGATTGACGCCCATGCAAAACTCAATATTTCAATTTTCAAAACAATATATAAGCAAATATGTGTGTTGGCCAAATGAAAGATGATAGAGGGAACGTATTAAACAATAAAAATTTAACTATGTATGTTTCAAATGCAATACATTCAGAAATAGTCATCCTTAAAATGAAGCTTTCAGGTAATCTTACTAGCTAACTGATTTGTCCTTACCGTTGACACTACTAATGCTATTCGTATTAACTTAGATGTCTTAAAGTATCGCTTTCGGGCCTTACCGAAACTAAAATGTTGAGATAGTCTTTTAACATGGATGTTCGAAGTCTGTTTTGATCAATTTCAGTTTTGAATGTACCACCCCTGAAATTTTCAGTGTGTATACGTAAATACAAAAATTTGTTAGGTGGTGATTTTCAGTTCTCAAAATTTATGATTATCATTAAATTAAGAAGATTTAATATATTTTACTTTTATGATTACTACAGCCGTTGGCACTGTTGTACGCTGAGAATGAGCGTGACGACTAGCTATATTTGGGAGGGGGGAGGGAGGGGGGAGTAACAAACGCTGACCGCTCACAGGCTCGAATCCTGGATCGATGCCTGACTGAAACTGGTGCGAATGATTGAGAAATCTAACTACAGTTTTTGTTGGCATGGCCGACCCTAGATTACAGTTTTACAATCCTTAAACACGAATGTTTGCCTTCCGCTTACGCCCAATGGTTGGGGCGGCACAAAAAAAAATTGCTCTGAGCACTATGGGACTTGACTTCTGAGATCATGAGCCCCCTAGAACTTAGAACTACTTAAACCTAACTAACCTAAGGACATCACACACACCCATGCCCGAGACAGGATTCGAACCTGCGACCGTAGCGGTCGCGCGGTTCCAGACTGTAGCGCCTAGAACCGGCCGGCTGGGACGGCACAACTGGGATGTAAGTGGTTAGTACGATGCGATAACGTGTAGGAGATTCGCCATACACCCGCAAACTCGCGTCGCCATGATGCTCACTGCCGTTCAGGATCCAGAATTGACGTCGTCTGGTGCCAATGGTAGTGAGCGAAAGAAGGTCGTGACGGCGGTGTTGACACGGCGCTTGGAAGCGCGCCAGTCGCAGGCCGGCCGGCCGGCTGGCACGCGGCTCTCTTCTGCCTGCCGGCGGGGTTCCTGCTCCGTCGCTAGCGCTTTTGTCATGTGCTACATTCGTGACAAAAAGAGGCGCTTTATGGTGTGTTTATTACCCTTTTGCCCTATTCTTAAATAGTTTAAACTGATATTGTCGCTGCAATTTCGTCACAAAAAGTCAGTGGCACCCAAGCCTCCTGAGACCACCCCCCTACACGCACCATCAACAATATTAACGCCTAAGTAAACCTCAGAATGAAAACGAATTTTCTTTGAACGCTGTTATTTTTTAAATGATGGAAGATAAATGATAGGTGTCTTATTAATAGATAAATAAATTAATAGATAAATGATAGGTGTCTTATTAAACCTCGAAATAATGAGTCAATGAGACAATTGGTACCGCTTAATTCTAACATTTCATTTATATTTGTTGAAAGATGAAGTAATCCTCAGCGCATTACGAGTGTTACCTACAACTCCTCCACAGAAAAGAAAGCTATGTATCCACATTGATGGCAGACAGTTATTACAAAACGTGCTTCCTGTGCACCACTTCTCTTCCTAGTGACACTAGCTTCACTCACACCCTGCAACTCATCTTGAAAATCAGCCAAGTCAAATGGTGTACACTATGCTTGTCTACCACTAGATTCCTGGGCTCCTCACCCCGAACTGGTAGAAATTGGAAGACTTCAGGGTGCCAATGCTTTGCGTCTGACCACTGCCACACAGCAGCGTAGTAGCCATTACATAGTTACAGCTGGGTTGTGATCTCAGTTAGATCGTTTATTGCAGCGAAATGAATAAGGAAGCAGCTGTGGGTACCGCATACAATTCGGAGAAGGCATTTTCATGAGATATTTAAGCTTATAAGTATCAACTGTACTGTCACAGATGAATGACACAAAGTATATGTCCAGTAGGCGGTCTGTGTCAAGACGAATCAAGATGATGTTGCTACATTCGTTTCACTAGTTGTAACCTCACCCACATTGTTTTGCACGTTAATGCTGGTGTTTGAAAAAAAGATGTAGTTATTGGCAACTTTTGTAATCAGTATTACAGTTTTACGAAATAGTGATGATAATAACAATGGTCTTTTCAAAATATTTCAGTTTCGACACACAAACAGTGCTGAACCCTTTTTTGTATCCCTTAGAAAAGCCGGCCTGTATGGCCGAGCAGTTCTAGGCGCTTCAGTCTGGAGCCGCGCAATCGCTGCGGTCGCAGGTTCGAATCCTGCCTCGGGCATGGATGTGTGTGATGTTCTTAGGTTAGTCAGTTTTAAGTAGTTCTAAGTTCTAGGGGACTGATGACCTCAGATGTTAAGTCTAACAGTGCTCAGAGCCATTTGAACCATTTGAACCCTTAGTAAATTTCATTTTACGGCTAAGGGAGTAATAACTCTCGGCTGGGAACCACTGCACTAAGCAAAGCATGCGTTACGTAGCCTCCGGGATCTCGAAATTCCTGCTCATTGCGATGTGGCAGTACGTGCTCCCCAAACTGGACGTCAGTCCGATATTAGATGTGTACGAAAGGGTACATTTCATGGAGCGTTGTTGTTGTGGTTTTCAGTCGGAAGACTGGAATGATGCATCTCCACGGTATCCTATCCTGACAAAGCCTCTTCAGCCATGGTTAACCACTGCAACTTACATCCGTTCGAACCTTCTTGCTGTGCTCTGGCTTTAGTCTCCATCTAACATTCACCTTCCTCCCTTCCCCACTTCTTTACGTCACAGGACGTGCCATATTAAAAGGTGGCTCAGTTTAGTCAAGTTTGTACCTTAAATTTTCTTCTCCCCAGTTCGATTCAGTATATTTTTATTTTCTATGAGATCCACGCATGTAATTTTCGCCATTCTTCTGTAGCACCTTATTTCCACAGTTTGTGGTAACTTCTTGTCTGAACTGTTTATCCTTCACGTAATCCAGATCCTATAGTCATGATCCTCCCTGTCCTACTCTGACACACTCCTGCCTTCATAGTGCTTCTGTCGATCGATAATGTCAGGATTAATTCCAATTACGACTCTCTCCACGGAAATAAATTGTTATCCTAAAGGCGACATGAATATTGTGACTTTAAACAGAAATAAATAAAAGCTCTTTAGCGAGAGGAAGTTAAATCTACATCTTGATCTATATGTATACTCCCCAAGTCACCGAGTGGTGCATGGCTAAGCGTACGTTTCCTCTACTATTCGCAAATAGAGCGGAGGGAAAACGACTGTCTGTAAGCCTCTGGGCCTCCGGCGAAATGAACGTTGGCGACAATAGAACCGTTCTGTAGTCGGCTTCAAACGCCTGTTCACTAAATTTTCTCTATAGTGTTTCGAGAAAAGAATGTCATCTTCCCTTCAGAGATTCTCACTTGAGTTCACAAAGCATCTCCGTACAACTCGCATATTAATCGAATCTACTAGTAACAAATCTAGCAACGTGCCTCAAGACTTGATTCAATGTCTTCCTTTAATCCTGTGGGGGATCCCGAAATCTCGAGCAGTATTCAAGAATGGATCACGCTAGTGTTATGCAGCAGACCTGCTTTCCTACAATCTTCTCAAGATACCGAAGTCGACCATCCACCCACCCTACTACCGTCCTTACGTACTCGTTCCGTTTCGTGTCACTCTGAAACGCTACTCGCAGATATTCAATCGACGTGACAGTGTCAACAGAACACTACCAATGCTATACTCCAACATTCCGGGATTGTTTTTCCCATTCACCTGCATTAACTTACATTTCTGTACATTTAAAGCAAACTACCATTCATCACACGAACTAGAAATTTTGTCTAAGTCATCTTGTATCCTCCTGCAGTCACTCAACGACAACTGTCACCCATACATTACAGCGTCATCAGCAAACAACCCCAGATTGCTGCTCACCATGTCCGTCATGTTATTATGTATATAAGCCAAGTAGTAATGAGCGGGCGCAACGCACTGTCAAATAAAGGAGTTTCGGCTTGCCATCCTCGACTACTGGCCTTCGTTAATAGCGATACGTACTTCCAGACGAACTCTATCGACGCAAGAACGAATATCAGCATCACATAGTTAATGGTACTGTCATTTTAAATAAGAAATGTAATGCCGATTGCTCTGTAGTAAGGCTTTTGTCACAGATGATTATTTTAAATTAAATGCAATTCTCAGACAACGGATCTTATCAACTGACCAAGGCTTCAAGAATTGATATTGGGATTCCATGTATCGTACAAATTACATTCTAATGTTTTTAGATGACTCAAAACAGGGGATTAAATCCAGTGTACTCTACGAATGATATTCTAAAATGTTTTATCAAACAGTAACAATAACGACCGTGACTATACCGCAGCAATCCCACGCAGACAGTAGTGATAAGGTCGAGATGATGGATGCAACTATCTGCATGGTGTACTTTATCCCTCATCACTTTCATTACGGAACCCCAAGCGATGTAAACAAACAAAAACATAGCACTAGCCGCAGCACTTAACGTGCACTGTTATTCCACGTAACTGTTGCCAGTAGTGTAGACACAGTTTTCGGTTATGGACAACCAGTTCTTTGTATCCTATTGAAAGAACTGTACTGCCTTTGATCTTAACAAAATAATTGTAGAAATTTCTGGAATCTGGAAAGCCGTTGTTGGTCCGTTGCTTCCAACATGAAGAGTTCCAGATCCTGAATATAAACTCCGCTCTCATCTACCCAAACATCAGTGTTCCTCATCTCAGCAAAACTCAGAGACCTAATGATCAATGTCTACTACTGTATGGTCAAAAAGAAAAGTATCGTTAAATTTTATACGCACTCGGTGTTTCACGTAAGATGCAAGGGAATTGTCTGGCTTCCAGCTGGAACATATACCAGAGAGTAAAACTTCTGAAGCCTAGGCCCGTTACTCAGACTCTGGCCGGTGGCGAATCCGCTTTAGCTGAACTAGAAGAGTTAGGAACGGTTTCAAACTTGTACTTCAGAAACACCTCAGAGGTGTTCGTAAACACGAACTGAAACCTCACAACCGACCAATCCGGACACTATTGTTCGACATCAGTACTGAAATGCTGTTGCACTTTGTGTATAATGGAGAGATTGACCCTGAAATGCTTCCTTCGTTCCTGATGAAACATTACTGCATTTATTGGAGAACGTCAATTCGTAGAACCGTTGAGTCTGAAGTTCTGGAAATTTTTTCAGTTGCATCGATATCCTCTGCAAGATGTGAAAATAAAGGTGTAGTATGCATTTAGTGCAATACGAATTACTGAACCGATCTTCTCCCACCAAACCATGAGCACAGTTTGGCATGTAAACAATATATAGCAACATTTTTTCAGAGACTAACCATCGAAAAGACTTGTTGGTATTTCATGCAGGAGAATACAACAATACGCACCCTCAATGTGTATGAGTCAGTGCCGCGAAGTTTTTCTGATAATTGAGGTACTCGTCATGCATGCGACTCTATGCGAAATGTTTTTGGTGATACGAAGTATTTCAAGATGAACCTGTCCATTTTGTGGAAAGCCCTCTTAGCATATGCCACCGGCACAACAGTCTTAAATACTAAGTGGGCCATCAGCATTCTCGAACCTGTTTCGAAGCCACTTCCAACTCATCTGCCAGGTGTAGAAGTATGAAACCGGAATTTCGTTGCAATAATTAAACGACTTTTCTTTGAAAGTGATAAACAATATTTTATTCAAAATAATCTCCATTGCTATGTATACATTTCTCCCACCTCTCCGGCAGGCTATTAACACCACGACAAAAAAACATTTCTTCTTTTGAAGCAAACCATCAGCGAACCACTTTCGTACATTTTCATACGAATTGAAGTGTTGTTCATCGAGAGTGTGTCCCAGTGATGTAAATAGATGATAATCGGACGGAGCCAAGTCTGGAGAATAAGCCGCATGCCCTAGTATTTCCCAGCTGAACGCCTCGATCGTTTCCCTGACCCCTTTCTGCCGTGTGTGATGGAGCGTTAACACGGAGCAATATGAATTTGTGTTGCCTTTTTCCATATTCCGGTCGATCATTTGCTGTCGGTAGCGGTCAGTGTTAACGGTTTCGCCATGTTTTAGCAGCTTATAGTAGATGACACCCTTCTGATTTCACCAGACATAGAGCACTGTCTTTCCAAAGCGATCTGGTCTTGCAGTGGATGTCGATGGTTTTCCTGGATTCACCCATGATTTACAACTCTTAGTATTCTCAAAATATATCCATTTTGCATCACCTGTCACTATTTGATGGAGAAACGACTTTCTTTTGTATCTGGCGAGCAGAATTTCACAAGTGGTCTTGCGATTTGCATGCTGTCTTTCATTCAGTTCATTCAGAACCCATTCTCCCACTTACTGCACGTTTACCATAGCTTACAACCGAAGAGAAACTGCTTTCTGCGTCAGATTCAATTGTTCCGCGACTTCCTGTTGAGTTTGAGTATCATCTTCATCCAATACGCCCTGCAATTCTTTGTCTTAGAAGTTTCCGGTTGTTTCTGCGCTCGTAGCTTCTCACGTCAAAATCACCGCTTTTGAATTTTTTGAACCACTAGAAGCAGTATGATTTCCGAAGAGCATGTTCGCCGAAAGCTCCGACAAGCATTCGATGCGATTCTAAAGCAGTTTTATTCAAATGATAACAGAAAACAAATGCTGCTTGCAAATCGTAGTTCGTTGGCAAAAACTCGACAAGTTTACGGGTTTGAAACAGATACCGATGTATGGAACTTGGGTTACTGTGTGTTGACATTTGTCGTCAGCCGTTACAGAAAGCAGCTGGTTCTGCAGACGCGATCTCACGGGCCCTACACTGACGGCTAGCACCATTTATAGGAAATACGGCATCCGCAAAATTCTGAGGAACGGGCTGAAGCGTGTCAGGAGATTTTATGCTCCCTCCTGGTATGTTTTCCGCACACTGATGGACACACCGATGCATCCATAGTACGTGAAACACCCTGTAAATTTTCCAAGTTTATGAATACCTGCCGTTACTGATTAGGGTATTAGATACCACTTCGGTGTTATTCAGCTTTTCCTCCACGCAGCATAGTCGTAGAAGGTGCGAAAATAAGTAGGAAATAAATACTGCTGTATTCAAAGCACGATCTCCGAATGGAAAAGGGTGGCAAGGGGAACTGCCCGTCTCGTATTTAAATAAATTATACTGCCGCATTACCAGATGTAGTACTCATCGAAACGTTGCGGAATTTCAATGCTGCCACCCATATGAAAATCAAAAAAACCTAAATGTGCACTTCAAGGAGAGATGTTAAATTTCGTGGAGTCCTTGAGACAAATATGCTAAGGTCTCTCTCTCTCTCTCTCTCTCTCTCTCTCTCTCTCTCTCTCTATTTTCCGCTTTCTGGTTTCCATCGTCATGGACCTGAATGTGACATGGCCTATGAAAACACTCTTCGATGCGTCATTAAGCGTCGTGTTGAAACTCGTCGTTCCTCTTCGGACTCACCAGGTCACTCTACGTGTCACTGTGTCCTCTCCGGCGGCAGACATAAGGAGTTGAACGGCGGCGCGCCTAGTTTATATGCATGAGATGCAAAACGTGGGTAAACCCTCGTCCGTCTGAGCCTCATAGACACACGCTGTAAGTGCCGGCGGCTGCCTCAGTAGCCGGTGACCTCGTTCGTCACAGGCGGCCGTGTTGGCGTTTGCGGCCCTCTTACGTCACACAGCGTCAACTGCATTCTTCAGTCAGATATTTCACGGAAAGATGCGAAGAACGAAACAGATATCTACCTCTCAGTAGACACTGTGATGCCGCACCCTCTGCGGTCACGAATATTACATTCCGTAGTTAAGTACAGTTATTTAAACGAAGCCATTGAGGCTCAAAATTAATGAAAAAACTTTATTAATTAATTAATGTGAAAATTTTATTATTAAAATTCGCATTCGAAAGGTGACAGAGAGATGATGATAGTGTAATAATATTTCTCGGCATAGGAGTGATTAACTTGTCAGAACTGGGGTTCAGTGTTACATATACTTTTTAAAAGTGTATTATTGTTGCCTTTGACGCTAAAACTATTTAGCATAAAATTCACTATTGTAATTTGTGCTGTGTAACGATAATCAAGTGAGTACTGCAAAAATTGTGCTTTAAAATACGTAAAAACTTCAAATATCTAAAATGTATATACACCATCGTACCTAATTGTGATTAAGCAGAAGCCAGGTACTAGTTACGAATGCCGGTAACACATAAAATATGTGATGTAGGTCACGGTGAAACTATGAAAATCAGCAGGCAGGTTACCAGTTTACCAGGAGTTGACAGTATACAGAAAATATAAAATACTGACATTTAGCGACGATAGCGATCCCCGTTTTATTACAGTATTACATACAGTATTCCATTAAGATATTTTACTTTCATTTACGTCCGAAAGTACACTTCAGGGCTGTGTTGTTTTTGACGTATTAAATTTATAAACGTGTAACTGAGTTCATATATTACCTTATGTAAGGTTTTACCTATTTTTATAGTAGTATATTCTAATATTTTGTAATGCGTGCACCGGAATTTTGCTATAGACGTGTACACAAGTGATCATTTGGATTAGTTTGACAGCAATGTGCGACTGTTTGCTATTAACGTTACTGTGTATGGGAAAAGTCGTTTTTGAATGACTGTAGGGAAATTGAGGATTACTTCAACAGAATACTTACACTGCACAACACAGTTAAAAGATCGCTGTTTCGAAATCCCGTAGTTGTCTGTCATTACGACATACAAGTTTGAAATATGATACAATAGTGCCTACAACCTTCCTCTGTAATGCTGCAAAAGTGTGGCGCCCTGCGACGTCACCGTCAGGCTTGGAGACGTTTCAAATAGCAAGTTGCCGACACGTGTGTGGAAAAAGACCAGAGCTCGGACGTTCATTGGAAGTGTAAGGGTCGAATTGACGCACATTTCCCCCCTTCTTTTGACGCTCCTACGATAGAGGCCAGAGCCGCGACGACCACTGTTGAAATCAAGCGGTTAGCTTATGAGTGGTCGAGAAAACATTTCGACAAAACCCTGCTCTAAATCGACACGAAGAGGCGTCAGGGGATGGCATAAAGGGGGTCAGTGAAATCACCCCTTTTCTTGGGGCCTTGATTCCCATACATTTAACGGTCGGAAACTGCAGTTCGCAGTGCGATGAGAAATCCCGTGCATTGTGGTTGCTGGTCCACGATGTCCTTAGGGAGGGTTTGAACTGTCCGGGGCGGGGGGGGGGGGGGGGGTTGTAACAGCGTCATCCTGTTGCACATCGCACTCCGAACTCCGTCACTTTAGATCGTGAAATGTGTGAGAATCAACGCTCCAAGCCACCCAGTGAGGCCCTGTTCTTGTCGATTCTGAACGGCGTTGTGTCCGAAATGTTTGCTCGACCTCCCATAAGCCAACTTCCTGATTTCAACACTGGTCGTCGCGCTATTGGCTTCCATCGCAGAAAAGAAGGGGTAAAAAGTCTCATTGTGACGTTAGTAGCCCATCTTGCACCTCACATGAACTGCTGGTCCTCTGGTCTTTTCTCTTTCCTTTTTGTATGTGTCACCGTCTTGCTATTTGAACGGTCGCCGAGCCAGAGGGCGACACAGGGGTGCGCCACGCTTTCCCACCATTACAGAGGAGGTTCGTAAGCACTTTCGATCCGAATTTCGAACTTACGTAAATGTTTTAATGGAAGAAAGTAGCCTTTTTTTCAAAAAGCGTTCCTTAAATTTTATTGTGCAGTATAGAAAAATGGATATGTGACAGATGATGCAACTGAAAACAATTACGTATTTGGCGCAAGGGAACGTTCCTGTCTGTGGCTTGATGATGGTCTCGTAACCGAAATATGTTTAGTGTGAATACTTGTGCCCAGTTCAGAAGACGACTGCATGAAAACTACAGGACACGCAGAAAAGTGACACATATCGGTAGACGAGAGCATGTCTCCAGGGTCCGATTCGTAACACGCGCCATGGCATAGATGCAGAGCACACCACTAGGGTGCAGGTGTGCCGGAACATGGTGACGGATCGTCCGCTACGTGTTGTAGCAGCGCATTAATTCGCACCCAGAGATAGGCAACCCAACGAACAGATTTCCAAAGCAAGCTGCTATCGCGCCTTCCCAGGTAATTCGTCTCATCGACTCCAGTCATTTGTGCACAGATAATGAAGTTTTCAGTGTCTTGAAGGGTGCCTACACTGAGCACCTGTTATGTGAGTTAAGAACTTGAAGTGATACTCTATCCTCTGACAAAATTGTCTATTTTCTATATGTTTTCTAGTTTTCATGCAGTCATCTTCTGAAACACAGGAGATATTTATGAATGACCCTTTACGTTACACCATCTTTTTATGGCACTGCAGTTCCATTCTTTAAATACATTGAAGCTGAGCAGCGCTGGTTAGAGAGAACGAACGGGGGCGTGGGACAGCTAGAACAAATTAAATTCTTAAAGTTATTGTAATCCACAGAAGTGATACAAAATAATAATAATAATAATAATCCTAAAGCGCAAATTCGATAGCAGCAAACTAATCCATATCGGAAATGAACTCTTTACCAAATAACTGAAAAACTGTGACACAATGAGAAAAAGAAGAATCGATATTTATGGAGACATCCTCACAATGAACCTAAATAAACTAACCAAAACATTTGAGTATTTCTGTAGCAAAAATACAAAACCAGATTTGTTTAAGGAAATGGAGACGAGAACTAAAAATCGCAGAAAATATGCTGACAGATAAAAGTGCAAAAAATAACGAAAGACAAGGCAGAAAGGTTGCAAATCGAAATCAAAACCAAACGAACGATCCAAATCCCCAAAGAAGAATGCAAAGCAAGACGAGAAAGAATGAAACAGTACTGGCCTAAAAGAAATGCAGAGGACTTTACATGGTGATTGACCTACAGTACTTCAAAGTCAGGTGTATATACAAAGCAGCATATGTGCACGTGTGTGTGTGTGTGTGTGTGTGTGTGTGTGTGTGTGTGTGTGTGTGTGTGTGTCCAGGATCTCGTCCCAAATCCATTGATCGACATCAGGCAAATTTGGCACGGAAACAGCAGGACACATGAGTATCAGCACTGTCAGATTTATAAGAATGAAGATAAAGACAAAAACGTGTTTTTCCAGCCCCTTGTGTATACACTTCCGTGCATGACAGCCATATTGTGTAGGAAGATTAACAGCTGCCTGATCGACCTGCTTGGCAGCTAGCGTACATGTCATGGGCAAGAAACGGTTTTCTAGCCCCAGTACGTAGGCTGCCCTGTACAACAGGCATGTTGTGTTGGAGTAGTATTGGCCTGCCCCATCGACCTGCTTTGCATTGCAGCGTCTAAGTCACGCGAAAAAAATTGTTTTCCAGCCGCAATATGTAGGCTGTGTGCATAAATCGTATTATGTTGGAGTAGTATCTGCCTGGATGGAGGGACAGATAGGAGGGAGGCAGGAGGAGATGGGTAGAGACAAGGAACAAGAATGGTAGGGACAGAGACAGGGGGAGGTGGAGGAGGACATAGTGGAGAAGATGGAAAGATAGTGTGTGGAGGAGGAGAAGTTAGACGCCATAGATAGAGGGCAGAGGAGACAGACAGAAAGAGATGTGAGGGGAGTGTGGACAGAGAGAGGAGGAGGAGGAGATTACAGAAGGAGGAGAAGGAGGAAATAGAGAGAGGATGAAGGGGAGATAGAGAGAGGGGTGAGGAGGAGATGGACAGAGAGAGAAGGTAGAAGAGATGGTCAGAGAGGGGAGGGGAGGAGATGGACAGCAAAAGAAAGGAGGAGGAGATGAAGAGACAGAAAGGGTGGCGAGGAGGAGAGAGACATAAGTTAGAGAATGAGATGGACAGAGTGACAGAGGAAGAGGTGTTAAGTCCGCAGCTCGTGGTCGTGCGGTAGCATTCTCGTTTCCCGCGCTCGGGTTCCCGGGTTCGATTCCCGACGGGGCCAGGGATTTTCTCTGCCTCTTGATGACTGGGCGTTGTGTGTTGTCCTTAGGTTAGTTAGGTTTAAGTAGTTCTAAGTTCTAGGGGACTGATGACCATAGATGTTAAGTCCCATAGTGCTCAGCGCCATTTGAACCATTTTTTTGAAGAGGTGTAAACAGAGAGAGGAGGTGGTGTGGGGAATATCGTGTCGAACGCATTTGCAGGCGAAGCCCCAGGGTACAGGCTAGTTAATAGTAATAATAATAAGAGATAAAATTTGGTGAATTGGGAGATCATTTCTGCATACTGAAGAATAAATGGGCAGTAGTTTTAAATTCTTCTACTGGCAGTATTCAGAGGGGAAGTTGGTGAAGCTGGAACAGTGGTCTAGTTTTGATTCCATGCATATGGCGCGCCACGCCTTCTACCTCGTGGTGTTCGGGATGTCTCTGAGCCCACCATCGCCTGGGAGGCGCTTCCTTTCTGCCTGACCCTGACGCTGCCGGAGAAGCCTGTCTGTCTGGCTGCTGCACAGCGACCTATGCGGGCGTCGGGTGGGGGTGGAGGTGGAAGACGGAAGGCGGCGCAGATAAGAGCCGCAATCCGCGGCGGCTGAGGCCGTAAAGCGCGGCAGGTAACCGCGACCTGCGCCTGCTCGTAAAAGCCGCGCCGCGCCCCGCCGGGGGACCTTTCGATAGTATCGCGGTGCTGGAGTACCCGACCACCTCTCAGCGCGCCGCACTCAGCGGCACTGCTGGCCACCGACATAACGCAGTGAATGCGGCATGCTCGCTTATGCAAACGATCAGCATGTCAGTGCAGCAGCAGAAAGTAGGTGGAGGAAACGCCATCTCCATTCTGCGTAAAAAAAAAAAAAAAATTACGAAGTGCGCTTTTCGTACAGTTCTGGCATCGCAGTGGTCGTTGTCCGTGAGAAGATCATGGTACGCTGCGTGAAAAGTGGAAAAACTACATACTACACAGCACGATTTGGAAATCGATATTGGCTGGATCGTACCCTATCGAGATTATCGTGGTGCTCGCATCGGTCAGGATGACACAGGTGTAAAGCGAAAATGAAATCTGTGGGTTCAGGCGGTCCATATTCTGCGCTGTACAGGATGTCAGTGGTCCCATGCGTCTAGCGCCCGAGAGGACCGACGTATTGTTCGCTCGGTTGTGCAGGATCGTACAGCGACTTCTCGTACCTTGAGTCAGCAAATGAGCTTTTTGCAGAAGGAAAAGTATCAAGACAGACAGTGTTGCGATCTCTGGAGCATCACGGACTATAAGAACAGAGACTTTTGTGGCAGATTCGATTGATGTGGTACTTCAGAAAAGCGCCGACTGTGGTTTGCTCAAAGGTCACACCGGAAATGGGAGTGGCACTACGTCGTCCTTTCATACTAGCTCCGGTCTTACATACGGCATCACAACCGACGCATCCGCTTGAGGAGGCTCAGAGGAGAATGAATGTTGCCAGTTTGCGTTCTTCATCTTCTTAAAGGGCCAGCAACTGGGATAATGATATACAGTGCAATTGGGTACACAGAAAGATTGCCTCTGGTTCGCGTAGCTGGTAATTTGCACAGCAGGTGTTGTAATTCTGACGTGTTAAGACCTGTGGCTGTGCCCTGACTTTGAGATCTGTGTAACGTTAGCATTCAACGTGACAACGGATGGGCTCCACGTGCTGTCCTACATCGATCTACATGTTCAACCCGCCCGTTCACACTTACGTTCTTCGCACAGGGCTCATATAACCAATTTCAGATTACTTCTCTAGTGTTTCACTCCGGAATAGCGGAACCGAAATTTATCGGATTTCTTTTTTTCTATCTTTTTGTACTCATGTGCAGGACCTCACACTTTTTATTGTTTATGGTCAACTGCCACTTTTGACATCATGGAGATGTCGTATCTAAATCGTTTTGTTTTTGGTTCTTATCTTATGATTACTTTACTAAACAGCAAACGAAAGCATCATCTTTAAACAATCTGAGACGGTTGCCCAGGTTGTCTTCTTCAACGCTACAAATACAATAAAATATGAATGATGCTTCTGAATTGTTTATTTATTTAGCTCTTGAGTCCCTACGTCCGTCTGCAGCAGTTATTAATTGAAATACTGAAGTTCCTGGGTTTTCGAATGCATGGCTGGATTTTTGTGGTCTGTCTACGCTAATGTCTAGGCGCCAACCAAATGCATTTGTCGCACTTACCCAGCAAATCTCGTCACGAAATTCAAAAATATGTGCAGGAAGAAATACACGGGGAAAAATAATGGTCACAACTCACAGTATTTTACACTTGATTAAAAATCGAGTTTATTTCCTATTTCTTGAACAGTGTATCAGGTAATAAATTTTGATTAATGAATTAATGCGTGACTGTGTGAGAGCGTAAAGCAAATCAGAGCAGAATCTCTGTTTAAGTATCCCAAAATCCTCTGGTAAAAATTCCGGTACTAAATTAAATATCATTCAGCGCAAGTTTTAAATTATAGTTCTACACATACGACTGGTTAACATCACAACTTCAGATCACTTGCAAGCGATCACGGTAAAGTTTCAGTGTTGAGATTAGTTCGCCTAATGCGAGTTATCTTGAGTTCATGAGCTGAAATATTTCAAGTGTTCACTATCGTCACAGAATATCACACATAACCACTTCAGTACTAAGAAAACTGCGAACGCAATCGAGACGCGACCAAGACCTCACTCATACACATGTATTGCCTCCTCTGATTCTCATAGCCGAATGTCTCTCGTGCAATGTGGCTGCTGTTTATTTAAGCTCTCGGACTATTGCGATTCAAGTTCATAGGCTTCCGTCTTCCGGAACGTAGTTAAAAACTATTAATTTTATGCTGTGTATATGCATTATACATTAATTTGCTTGCAAATTTTCTCACCTATCAATTGCAGTTCTTGATTCTTTTCTCAGTTAAATATTTCTTTCAGTAATAGAGATTTTACTGTAGTCAACACTTCTGTTATAATACATAAAACCAAACACTTATATAATTCGTAATGCTACGGCTAATTTCAATATTTTAGTAATTATTTAAGTCAAAGTTCACGTTTTTGTGCAATGAATCCACATTCTGGCATGTAATTTGGAGTATATCATATTTACTGAGAATCTAACATTTTAGTGCTCAATGAGACCTATCCGCAGACACTTAGTTTGTGAACATCGCACAAGACGTTTTCGAAAAATTTAATTTTCAAAATTCATTATAGTTACATAAATGTGACTTTAAATAGCTTAAGAAATACCTTTCCGATCGTGGGCGCATTTCCACCCTCACAGTCGTATTATTTTTCTTTCTATGCAAATAAGTTACTGGGTTTTCTGTAGCTAACAGTTTTTATCGAATTTAGTCGTATTTAATATTCGTGCTGGCCACTCAGTTCAGACATGGCGGTTACACTCCCCATATTTTTCACCAACGGCTGTAACACTTAATAAGTTCTCCCGATCACGCATCTGAACATGACCTTACCTGCCCTCCCTTCTGCGGACGTGGTATTCATCATACACACAGTGTCCACCAAGGACTGAGACTCAAAGGTGCCGCCATCTGTTGACCACATCGCAACACTCGAGCTGTGCTCATTGAGCTTAGCCCAGCGTGGCCGACACACCTGAGTAGCTATCAAAACACACGCACTAGCCCAGTGGCCTGTTTCTCAACAAGATGCGTGCACACGGCCGTGTCTGTTTTTAAAGTTCGCGATCATTCTTACAAGGATGTACCCTAACACTCCTAAAACGATTATGTACAGGGTATCCCGAGAAGAATGGTCAATATTCAGGGATAGACAAGAACGATCATTTGAAGTAAAAACGTCAAGTAAACATGGGCTCTAAACCCACTTCTTAAGATCTGTGAGCATTTGTTCACCGTCGTTACTGTGAAACACGTCTCTTCTCCTGCAAGATCTTTACTTTACAAATTTTGAGAGGTGGTGGTATGTACCAAAACAAGAAAACAATATCCAGTAAACGTGGGATCTAATGTGCACACCTCAACATCTATGAGCACTTGCTCATCTTCACTACTGTGAAGCACATCTTTTCTGCCAAACAAGCTCTAAAGTATGCATTTGAGAGCTCAAGTTTACTAGACAACTTTTTCTTGTTTTGGTCAATACTACCTCCTTCCAAAATACGGGAAGGAAGTAGCTTGCAGTAGAGAAGATTTATTTCACAGTATCAAGGAAGAGGAAGTGCTCATCGCTCTTAAGCTATGCATTTTAGAGCCCGTGTTTACTAAACTTTTTTTTCCTCGAATGATCATTTCTGTCATATCCTGCATATGACCAGACCTTCTGGGCCACTCTGGAAATGATGGCAGAGGGCCTATTAATACTTCCTTGGGGAACTCCAGATATCACTTCGGTCTAACTAGATGACTTCTCGTCAGTTACCACGAAATGTGTGACCTTTCTGACAGAAAATCATGAATGCAGTCGCAGCACTGAGACGATACATTTATACTTAGGGTCACCATGTAGAAATTCTGAACCGCAAGATAAAGCTTTAAAATTCAACAGTATTCAAGATGAGGAAGGCTAAACCATCAACGCAAGAACAAATGGTGAAAGTAATGGCATATATTCTTGAAGTGCATCGTCGTGGAACTTATATAGAACCTTCTAAGACCACAATAGTTCTACCAATATTGGCATTCTGACTTCTAATAAATAATTTAAACGCGACAATAATCGTAAGCTCTGGAAAAACATCGTGCAGCCCTAACCCATGCCATAACACAGACGCACGGAGACGGGATCCTGGATGGGAGACTTACTGGGGTAGTAATCTTTACGGACGTTAAATCTCGTCCTTTGGGAACCAGCAGATAGCATTTCAGGATTCGTTTCTAAAGCTTCTTGTGTATTTTCTTCATTTTGCTTCGACTGACATTCCATAAATCCGTGAAAAAAAATTATAAATCAAATCTGTGTTGTTTTCCAAAAAGTCTTGCCTCTACCATTTGCATCATTTTCCAGTTCCTCGGAACAGAGTTCTTAAGCTGACCTCTCGGGCTGTGTATCCGCACTCAGCTCTTCGTGGAATTTTCCTACTTGGTGCAGCGAAATGGCTCGGAGGCATCATAAGCAGACGGGCAAAAACGATAATTATCAAGCTATTACTGCCACAAAAATATGAAGACAGCCTTGGTATAGCGTGCTGCAATGGGAATACTGCCTGCAGAGCAGTAACAAAAGAACGCGGGCTTCTCGGTACACAGACTGCACCCCTCGAATCTAAATCGCGGTCAAATGTCGGTAGGTACTAATGATTGCCACGACAATAATCTCAAATTGTACTTATGGCTGTAGCTAAAACTCTTGAGTAACCAAACCTTTTTCAATAAGAGGGACGAAAAGTATGTGTCAGACTTGTAAAAACTGTTCACAAAAACATTTAAAATTGTCGGTATCATCGTTATTATTTTGTTAATAACTATTTTGTACAGCCATTGAATAAACCGCAGGAGACACTAAAAGGTTCATCAACTGCGGTATTCGGGCGCCATAGATTTTGTGTGCAAGTATTTCGCAAAACGATTCCTGAATAATCGAGTACTTAGACTATGTGTGTAGCATCATGATTTGCTTTTAGCTAGCCTTAGTTTAATCTACTCCTGTCTTAATAGGCTTTAATGTGTATTGGATTTTGATAAAAGAACGTGAACTACAGATCTGCGAGGAAACTATGAAGTTTCAGTCGTCTTGAGAAGTTAATGAGCAAGGGCTGTAAGCATTGGGTTGCGTCCTAGAGTCTTGGGCGTAATTTAGAATTCCTGCAGCGGTGGGTACTTTTTAACATAAATCTCCCAGCATACATAGCTGCTTGTGTTGTATTAGATCTCCTTTGTTTCCAGGCACGTACTACTTTCCGTATTATCGTGGGATGATAACTTAAAACACTGAACACCTTCTTGGTAGAAAAACATTAAAAATTCGGCTCATCCTTTTCGTTCAGAAGATCCAAAATGTGCAGCTGCGCTGTCTATGGGACTGCTGCCTTCAAGTATTTCGAGAAGACCAGCATCACATTCTCGACTCGTAAAGAAAATAAGTGCTTTGGGAATTTCGGCTTACATTTGTGACTGAACTAAGAACTTAATTAGGGACAAAATATTGTATGTCTTCCTCAGCTGGAGAATGTCTTAGCTGAAAGTGGTATAAGTGTGAGAACCGTAGCAGGACAGTTACGCTTCACGATGAATAAGTTACTTCCACATCCGTATTTACATCTGTGTGACTACTCTGCAAATCACACTTAAGCACATGACAGACGGTTCTTTGAACCACCTTAAGACTGTTTCTCTACCTTTCCGCTCTCTAATAGCGCGTGGGAGCAATGAACACGTCTATGGCGCCCGAATCTCGCACTTGATGAACCTTTCATTGTGCCCTGCGGTTTATTCAGTGGCTGTATAAACTGGTTATTATCAAAATAATAACGATGATACTAACAATTTCTGTACGAGCTCTTTTCCACATTCAGAGGAGAAAGCTGGTGATAGAAATTTCGTGAAAAGATCTCGCCGCCACAAAAACGCCTTTGTTTTAATGATTGCCACTCCAACTTGCTTATCATATCCGTGAAGCTCTCTGTGCTGTTTCGCGATAGTACAAAACTTGTTGGATTCAGAAGCTCTCTGATGATTTTCGTGGACGATGTTATCACGGAATGATAACTAACACCAGAACCTACTGACTTTATCTATTTAGTGGTCTACTGTGAATAGCATCTGTTCTACGTACATCTATATCTACTCTCCAACCATCCTATGACGTGTAGCGGCTGGGAATTCTGGGAGCGCTATTTTCTTCCCGTTTTCCTGTCCTGTTCACGAAATGCCAGTGGGAAGAACGGTTGTCAGTAAAGTTCCGTGTGACATCTAATTTCTCAGATTTTCTCGTTCTAATGATTTTGTGAGACGTATGTGGGGGGAAGTAATATGTTGCCCGTACAGTCTCGAAATTTCAGAAGTAGACCTCTCAGATATGGCGAACTGTTTTTAGCATCTACCGTTGGAATCTGTTGAGCGTTTCACGCTATCTAAAAGATCCCATGAGAAAACACGCCTCTCTTCGTTGGATCTTCTTTATCTCTTCTAGTAATCCAGCTTGGTAAGAGTCTCAGACTAATGAACAAAGAAATCATTGGAACCAGTGCTTTGTACACAACTTCCTATCACACTGCGCTCGCCTTAATTTCGTTTAAGACAATCTTTTCCATCTGAGGACAACATATTGGATTATGTGTTCTAGGAAGACCTTGGTCGAGGCAAAATTAGGTCCGATATTGTGTGTGTGTGTGTGTGTGTGTGTGTGTGTGTGTGTGTGTGTGTGTCTGTGTGTGTGTGTGTGTGTGTGTGTGTGTGTGTGTGTGTGTGTGTGTGTGTGGGAGTAACTGTTGTAAGGCACAGAAAAACGTAACAGTTTATCAGTGCCTAGTTGGAAAAGTTGCAGGTGAATAAGTTGAAGTAAATACTGTACCATAATCAATAGGCGTATAGTATTTGAATCCACCATCATATATAGTCAAATACCTCAATAACTGAAATGTTATCGCCTGCAGCGATTTAAGATGGAAAGAATATACGAAAATAATTTTAGAGAAAGCGAATGCTAGAGGGAGAGGTTCATTGGCATACTTCTCACATAGAGCAGATGTCTGAAGATGCTCGGCTGCAGAACTGCCTGAATATTGAATGGAAAGAGTAGCTACTAACCATGGTACTCTAAACACGCTAAGTAACTTTCTGTACAGTGCCTCGCGGAGTACTGAAGTAGAGGTATTTTGCCGTTTAATTCAACAACATACACTATATGAACAAAAGTATCCGGACACCTGAAAGTGGGCGTTAATATGGGGTGTTTCCACCCTTCTGCTTTATGACAGCATGAATTCTGCTGGGGACTCTTTCAGTGAGGTGTCTCAATGTCTGTGGAGGAATGGCAGCCCATTATACTTCAGGACCCGAAACCAGAGAAGATAGTGATATCGCGACACTAGAGTGTGGAGCGTAGTCGACGCTTGGGACGGGCCACTCCATTTTAGGAATATTATTGTCTACAAATCACTGCCTCACAGATGCTGCTTTATGACAGAGTGTATTGTCTTGCTTATACAAACAATCATAATTTCAGAACTGTTCCTCTACTGTACACAATCCATAATTCTGTGAAATGCGTTCATAGGCATCCACATTTAGCGTTTTTTTAAGTAAACGGACCACACTCTAACCACGAGAAACACCATCATACCTTAACACCACGTCTTCACTGTTGGCACTACACGTGATGCCACGTAACTTTCTCCAGGCATCTGTAAAACCCAGACCCTTCACTAGGACTGCCTTAGAGGATAGCGTAAGTTGTCATTGCAAATTCCTGGTCGAGTCCAGTGTCCTCGCTCCTTACACCACCTCAAGCGCCGCATAGCATTCACTATAGAAATGTATGGCTTATGAGGAGCTGCTCGATCATTGTACCTCACTATTCTTAACTCCCTAGGCACAGTCATAGTGCTAGCTGGACTATTAGCAGCATTTTGGACATCATGAGTGATTCCTTACGCTCATTTTGTGCGGTTTTGTACACCCACTTTCTTCAATACTCGACTTTCTCTGTCCGTTAGTGCATGAGTTTGACTGTGGTTCTTCTTTAGCGTTTCCACTTCATAAACATCTCATCAACATTCGGATTGGGCAACTTTAGAAGGCTTTAAATGTCTGTGATCGATGTGTTGCTCCCATGGCTAGTCCATGTTTGCAGTCAGTGTACTCTCCTGACTCACCCATTACGTTGTTACTGATCTACTGAGAACAGCCTCCTTTAGTACTGGTGAGTCCGCCTCTCATGACATCTGATGCTCAATTCTGCTTTACAGAGGGATGTCCAGATACTTTTGATCAGACAGTCTGCGATATACAGGGTGATTCAGCTATCCCTACCTATGGGTTAGCCGGCCGGTGTGGCCGTGCGGTTCTAGGCGCTTGAGTCTGAAACCGCGGGACCGCTACGGTCGCAGGCTCGAATACTTCCTCGTGCATGGATGTTTATGATGTCCTTAGGTTACTTAGGTTTAAGTAGTTCCAAGTTCTAGGGGACTGGTGACCTCAGATGTTTAAAGTCCCATAGTGCTCAGAGCCATTTGAACCATTTTTGAACCTATGGGTTATGCAACCCGCAATGCCTTCCAATACCACGAGTAAGATTTTCATGTTCTCTCCTCGCTGCACGCAAAGTAATAGTCGTACAGAAAAAAATTAACATAACCTTCTTGTAGAAAATTTAATGACGTTAAATTTTGCACTGGGATACGTTTCCGCTGGAGGTAGCGATTTTCGAGTTATTAAAGAAAAACGCATTTAGATGTCACTTTCGTATGTTTTTCTTCAGTAATTCGAAAACTACAGCCTCTACCTAAAACGTATTGTAATGCAAAATTGAACTGTATTACATTTCCTACAAAACATCCTGTTCTGCCTTTTCTGTATGACTAATGTGTGAAATCCTATGGGACTTAACTGCTAAGGTTATCAGTCCCTAAGCTTACACACTACTTAACGTAAATTATCCTAAGGGCAAACACACACACCTATGCCTGAGGGAGGACTCGAACCTCCGCCGGGACCAGCCGCACAATCCATGACTGCAGTGCCTAAGACCGCTCGGCTAATCCCGCGCGGCTATGACTAATAGTCTGCACGTAGTGAGCGAGGGAATATGAAAATCTTGTATGTGTTTTTTGAAGGCGTTTTGGGTTGCATAAAACCATATGTACCGGCAGCTGAATGACTCTGTAGATGTCAGACTGTTACAGACCAAAAGTGATGACGATGTTAAATCGATAATGAGGCAAATTGAACATAATAAAGACACTGCATAATCTTCTAACTGAGCAGCAGTTGCATGTTAGTCTTATGATGGAGTATGGCTATGAAAGGGGAGCTGATCCTTCAGTACTGTCCCTGAAACGCCTGCCCGGTTCAGTAGGATGTGAGAGTGATGATGAATAAAATGTATTTCCAAACATTTGTAATAAAATTTTGTTCGTATAGGCATAGTCAGAATTCCTACATGGTAGTAGATTTGCGGCGGTGTCTGAAAAGCATACAGACAGGACCACGCACTTAAGTTGCCCACTAAGCACAGCAGTCAGTCGCAGAAAACCGTAATTTATTGCAGATCTAAGTTTGGACTATAACATGATCATCATCGGTGCATTAGCACAAGAGAGATGTAGACACAACCAAGTCACATGTTTGTGCTCTGACATGATTATGCCTATTTGACTCCTCTGGTAATGCGCCGATGATGACTGTGTAGTAGTCGAAATCTAGATCTGTAAAAAATTGCGGCTTTCTGCAACTGACTGTTGTCGTTCTTTACATATGAATAATTTAAGTGATAGTAGTTATTTATCGAATTGTTTTACAGACCAATAAACAGACGTATCTCTAGTTGGAGCGTACCCACACTGTCATGAGCTTCTGCAATAAGAGAGACAGCAATTCATTTTGTAATAATTTTTTATTATTTCTGCCGGAATGAAAAGGAGATAACCATACGAAAGTTTAGGCTGGCTCTGGGTGGAGCTGTTTCCGGATTATGATTTCATGGCTTTCCTAAATGTGCCTAACGTCGGCGTTGCTTTATACCTATTGCTCTTTGTCATATGAGGAGAACGCAGTTGGGATGCGACTGTGATAGCAGCAGTGGTTTGGCTGCGTGGGTACTAGCAGACTCCAAACTGACAGAGATGATGAGGATCAGCAGACGTAGGGTTTTACCTGTTGTTTTGGGAGATGGGGGAGGAGTAGTGAGGAAGGAAGTTTAACAGAGTAGTGACAATATCTTGAGGATAAATACGAGTAATATATTGACATTTCTGAGGAGACAGAATTCACGTAAGGACGTTATACCTTTCTATGCGTGTGAGAATTAAATGAACTTTATTTGATGCATGTGTTGAAATACGTCACGCTCAAAGACGATAACGGCACCAAGAGAGAAGAGGCTTAAGATGTGGGAGTGCTGGAGGCAGCAGACGTTTTTGATGGCAATCATGAGAAGCGGTTTACATCTTTTGCTGTGTGCGGTGGACAGAGGGATTTACTTGTACGTATGTGTCAACTGGACGATTTGCATTTGTGGGAGTGTGTGGATTGGGAATGACTGCAGGTGTTGCATATGGGAGGCTATTGATTATTTTGAGAGTGTTTGAAGTACTGGTGCTCCTTACTGTGAGGACATATGAGTGGGTGGTGGTAATTTTTGGAGACTCTGTCATTGTATTTTAGGCAGAGTAAAGGTAGGCTTCAGAGACAAAGAAATGGCTCTGAGCACTATGGGACTTAACATCTGAGGTCATCAGTCCCCTATAACTTAGAACTACTTAAACCTAACTAACCTAAGGACATCACACACATGCATGCCTGAGGCATGAACGACGGTTGTGGAAGCTACCTCATCTGGGGTTAACTAAAATTCCTGGCGATTGTTCCAGTGTATTTCACTCTGGCGTGATTAGTTTTACGTTACCGTTCAACTTTAAATCTCTCCGTGCGTATAATCCCAGACATGTCTGCTTCCAGGCATTGTTTTGAATAGTTTAATGATAACATAATGGGTCTTTCTGCCTATTAATACACAATATGTTGCATTTGGTTATTTTGAGGGTTAACTGCCAGTCTCCGCAACAAGCGTCGATTCTCTGCAATTCTTCCTGCATTTCGTGACTGTTACAGCGTTGCGACTTCTCTGTATATTATAGCGCCAACTGTGAAAAACCTCGTGGAACTTCCGACTATCCACTAGAAGGATTATTTATTGCGAAACGTAATGATCTTATAACATTTCCTTGGTGGACACCCGAAGTCAGTTTTACGTCTGAAGATTTGCAGTGTCTGAATACTACGGAGCTTAACATTCGTTTTTAATATACGGCGCTTTGGAGAAACGGGTATATATGCCAGTCATAATATTACAACACGCCATCTACGATAATTTTCATTGATATGGAACGTATTTTTACGGCTCCCGGAATCATCTGTGAAGTCTGCAGGCTTCATAGTTTCTGCTGCGACCGCTACATGACAGTAGTGGTATCATCAGAAAAATTACTGTAATCGTTTATGAAACCTTTGTTATTTTCTCTTGCTACGGAGGCCTAAGGTGACGTTAGAGTTTCCCTGTTTCATGCGTGCATTGTGCTTTTATATTGATTTTATGTTCAAAATGTGCAGTGAAGAGGAGAAGCGTTTGGAGAAAATGATTTACAAAGCCCTTAGACGACTCGCTTCAGATTACGCGTCATCTGAAAAACGTAGAAATTCTAAAATTTTTTTGAATATGAGTTGCTGTATACGTTTATTGTATTATTTTAACAGATTGTGCTGTTATGAAGGATTGTCCTGCACGTTCATCGAGAAATCCGAGCGTAAGCGTGCAGTTAATGTAATTTTGGGCTTATATCCCTCCAATTTGCATCACACTGTACTCCACTATGAATGCTAAATTTTGCTTTGATCTTCTGTTTTGTGTGTTTTTAGATGTTAAAGAAATATAAACAAAAAGATAACAGTAATGATAAACGCTGAAGAAATTAATTAAAATTTGTGCCATATCTGGAACTTGAACCTAGGTCTCCCACTTTTTTTTCAGTATTGTTCGTTGCGTTTGGTCTGGGTGGACGTCATAAGACATCGGTTCAAGTTGATCGTTGATTCCTTCTCTCAGTTTTTTTTTTTTTTTCGGGCCGAACACGCTGAGCTACCGTGCCGGCATTCAAGATGGTATGGCCGTTGGCGTCAACTAGTAAACAAGTGTGTTAGCCAACACACCACTGTAGCAGTAGAGGTAACACAGCTGCAAGGACTACCCTATCCGGTGCCCTCCCTAACATAGACTTCAAATCACGTCTTCAGCCTATTTGTTTCTTGTTAAATCGTCAGTATTGCCAATGCTATCTGGTACTGGAATAGCACCCAAGCTTTGTACGTTATGGGGAATCCTGCCTGCCCTTAGGCATAGGTGATCTATAGAGCATATATAATTAAATTTTCCTTGAGATACATGGGTTTCAACTTCATCTACGATAATGCATTTCTTCAGCTTCTGTCATTAACACATATAAAGTTGAGACCCAAATGTTTCAAGGAAAATTCAGTTATATAAGATGTACGGATCACCTATGCCTCAGGTAAAAAGCTGGGGTGCTGTTCTAATACTGGAAAGCCTCAGAAATACTGACGATTTAAAAAGGGAAAATAGGCTGCAGGTGTGAACCGAAGTTGGTTTAGGGAAAGCATTGCCCTAAGATAGTACGTGCAGCTGTGTTACCTGTGCTGCTACAGTTGTGCGATGGCTGACATGTCTGGTTAGTAAGCGAGAGACCCAGGATGAAGTCCTGCTCGTGGCACTAGCTTTAATTGATCTATTCAGCTTCTATCACTATCAGATAAACGTGAGACACTTTATGTTTAGAGAGTCCAACCCTATATGCTGGTATACACATCAAAAAAGTTTTGCATCACTCCAGTTCCCACAACTCCTGAAGATAAACGTTGACTATGGCTATTGCATCACAGACACAGTCCCTTTGATTGTTCAGAGATGTCACTAAACCCGCCCAGAGATGTAAACAACCATGCATGAGGAGTGCCTATTAGGCGGAGGGGGTCAAACAGCCGATCAGTTCCAATCATTCCATCAGGAAGGACGTACACGGCTCTTGTTGTCCGTAGTTCAACCATGCCTAGACGGTCAATACCGCGGTTCGATCGAGTCCACATTATTAATTTTTGCCAGGAAGGGCTCTCAACAAGGGAAGTGTCCAAGCGTCTCGGAGTGAAGCAAAGCGATGTTTTTCGGACATGGAGGAGATACAGAGAGACAGGAACTGTCGATGGCATGCCTCGCTCAGGCCGCCCAAGGGCTACTACTGCTGTGGATGACCGCTACCTACGGATTATGCCTCGGAGGAACACTGACAGCAACGCCACCATGTTGAATAATGCTTTTCGTGCAGCTACAGGACGTCGTGTTACGACTCAAACTGTGCGCAATAGGCTGCATGATGCGCAATTCACTCCCGACAACCATGGCGAGGCGCATCTTTGCAACCACGACACCATGCAGCGCGGTACAAATGGGCTCAACAACATGCCGAATGGACCGCTCAGGTTTGGCATCACGTTCTCTTCACCGATGAGTTGTCGCATATGCCTTCAACCACACAATCGTCGGAGACGTGTTTGGAGGCAACCCAGTCAGGCTGAACTCCTTAGATGCACTGTCCAGCGAGTACAGCAAGGTGGATGTTCCATGATGTTTTGCGGTGTCATTATGTGGGGCTGACGTACGCCGCTGGTGTTCATGGAAGGCACCGTAACCGCTGTACGATACGTGAATGCTATCTTCCGACCGATAGTGCAACCATATCGGCAGCATATTGGCGAGGGATTCGTTTTCACGGACGACAATTCTCGCCCCCATCGTCCACATCTTGTGAATGACTTCCTTCAGGATAACAACATCGCTGGACTAGAGTGGTCAGCGTGTTCTCCAGACATGAACCCTATCGAACATCCCTGGGATAGACTGAAAATGCTGTTTATAGACGACGTTACCCACCAAGCAGTGCCTTGATGAACTTGTGGATAGTATGCCACGACGAATACGGGCATGCATCAATGCAACAGGAGAAACTATTGGGTATCAGAGGTACCGGCGTGTACAGAAATCTGGACCACCACCTGTGAAGGTCTCGCTGTGTGGTGGTACAACATGGAATGTGTGGTTTTCATGAGCAATAAAAAGGGCGGAAATGATGTTTATGTTGATCTCTACTTCAATTTTCTGTCCAGGTTCCGGAACTCTCGGCACCGAGGTGATGCAAAACTTTTTTTTGATGTGTGTATATGAGCACGAATTATAACATCAAAGACACCAGATACTGTAACCAGTCCGCACGTAATGGCAGTTACGTAGGAGACCAGCTCCAAAAGTGTTAAGGGACACTAAACCCGTCCTGAAATGTCTTTTTTGTGCTTTGTACACTACCTTTTTTTCGCTTCGATAGCAGAATTGAGTATGCGAAGGCGGCAAAAAAACCGTTTATGATCACGAGAGACGTCACTTGGAATGAGTTAAGTAAATTAGAAATATGCGAGTCGAAGTGAAACAGAGATTTAGGAGACACGGGAAGACTGTTGCAGTATATCTCGCTTGTGATGCGCCTGCGGTTGTCACGGTAACGCTCGAGGCGGGTTTGCCGGCAGAGGGTGTGGTTATCGCGTTTACAGCCGGAGATCGGCGAGCGCGCCGCGATGGCACGCCGCGCCGCTTCGTTAACTTTAATTTGCTCGCCCGGCGCCGCCGCTGCTGCGCTAATATCCCCCCCACCACCGCCGCCACATCAGTCCCGCCTGCCGTGCTGCGCAGCGGGCGGCGGTCCCGCACCGCAGCGCACGCCGCTGGAGGTCACTCTCGTTGTCCACTGCGAGTAGGTCGGAATCCACATCGTCTGCGTATCGTTTCTACTCCAAGCCCTATGCGTCTGTACTGTTACAAGTAGACCCATGTGCAGTGTTACCGTTACAGAACACCTTGAAAGACTAGAGATAGGACGTTCAAATTCACAGGATGTGTACACTAGTGTGTTCTGCAGAAATGGTTAGCATTTCAGTCATCTCGCTTCAGCATATTCCTGTTGCCTAGTAGGCACAGGGTGCACCACGGGCCCTGATAACTTGATCAATCCATGATGGCATCGAGGCCTATAAGGCACGAATGGAGTCCTGTGGTGTACCCATCCGTGCTGCATTCACCTGGTTCTAAAGTTCATGTGTGGAGGTTGGCATTGGCTCACAGCGCTGCACCCATCACTTCATCACATCCCTCACATTTTCGACTGGCGACAAGGATGGCGAAAGGCTGACATCCTGTGACACGAAGAAGGTACGTGTTCGTGTAGCCGAAAAATGTCTTCTGGGCTGTCGTGCAGAAAGGGTATGGCTACAGGTCACAGGATGTCACTCACGTAGGTCACACTGGTCACAGTTCCCTGGGCACGCACCAAATGAGATTTGTGGCTGTACCCAATAGCTCACTCCACCGTAAGCCGTTGAGTTGGCGCTTTATGTCTTATGCGAATGCAGTCACAGTGATGCCGCTCCCCCTGCCTGTGGCGAACCAACATGCAGCTATCATTTTCAAACAAACAGAAGCTGGATTCATCCAAAAAAAATTACCTGATGCCATTCCCGCTCCCATTAACGTCGTTCCATACACCATTGGTGTCTACCGTGTTTCTGCACATTCGTCAAATGTAGGCGGAGACGTGGACAAACGCACACGTCGCCTATACCATAATAAACGGCAACGCCATTCGAATGAGGTGCACTCATACCAATAATGCGCCCTCTTTCAAATTCACTGATTTGACGGTACAGTTCGCACATGGCTATTCGAGGCATCTTGAACGTCTGCTCAAGTCACACTGATCCATTACCTTCGGTTTACAGCGACAGCGAGAGCCGCAGACACATATTACCGGCAGGCGGTGTTGCGCCGCAGTATCGATGGGGATCTGAAACCCGCTGTCCGACATGGTTCAAATGCTAATCATTTCTGAAAACATGCTATTGTACATCTCCTGTGAATATAAACGTCTTATCTCTAGTCGTTCAAGACATTCAGTTTTTCTGAACATGAGTGTGTCATTTGTACGATTACAAGTGAAATCGCAAAATGCTTGTGTAGCATTACATCATTAATGATGCAGCAACGACAGGTGCAGTCGCCTAGCCACAAATGGATAACGGGAGTACCTGTCACGCGTGCTTGAGACGTACTCAAAGACAGTAAACATTACGTCAATAACTACCGACTTGTTTCACCGCTGACATTATTTTCCAAAATTTTTGAGAAGTGATGTATTCTAGAATAGTATCTTACTTGACTAACAGTTATATCCTCAGCTATTTACGGTTTAGATATCATAAGGTTTGCTATACTGAGAACAGCAATTACATGTTCACTCACCGATTTTACGAGCATTAAATAATAAAACAGCGTTGGCTTGTCTTTTCTTCGATCTCCCTAAGACCCTGTGATTCAGACATTATTCTCCGGGATAAATGGAAGTTTTTTGATATTGGTGGTGTAGACAGCCAATGGGTCATGCCACACCTAAGCAAAAGCATGCAGGAAACTGTACTGTGCTATAATTCAACAATACAGTCCGGGGACGTTACTCTGACTGTGGAGAAGTGATATTGCGATTTTCCTGTTATTCCACATATACGAGACCTGTTCAGAAAGTAAGCTCCGATTGATTGCCAAATTGAAACCACAGTGAACATCAGAAATGTTTTACTTGTAACAATTAGCTACACCTTTCAGCTACTTCTCTACGTAGTCGCCGTTCTGACTTAGACTTTTGTCATAGCGTTGTACCAACTTTTCAATAGCCTCATCATAGAAGGCAGCCGCCAGTGCTTTCCGCCAATTCTCCACGCTGGCCTACACCTCGTTGTCTGTGTCAAAATGTTGTCTTCAAAGACAGCGGTTCATGTGACCAGAGATGAAACTCAGGGGGAGACAATTGTGGACTGTATTGTGGGTAATCTAACATTTCCATTGCAGAATGCGGCTGAGAATTGTCGTGAAGACGAAACGGCACGACAGTTATGTAATGTTAGCTGCATAGCTTCAGGCGAAATTTCTCACCAGGCCCTCGTACTTGGCGGCAGACACTATTTTCTAGACATCTTTACGCACTCACTGCGAGCTCAGAAATGAGAAGAGCGACGTGATGCTAACTGGGGTTATACTAGAGACACTACCCAACACATCTGTGCAAAGCTTTATCGGATTTTCATAGTCGTTTCCATTTCGCGACCGATCGGAGCTTACTTTCTGAACGCCCCTCGTATATTCAAAATGGCTCTGAGCACTATGGGACTTAACAGCTGAGGTCATCAGTCCCCTAGAACTTAGAACTACTTAAACCTAACTAACCTAAGGACATCACACACATCCATGCCCGAGGCAGGATTCGAACCTGCAACCGTAGCGGTCGCGCGGTTCCAAACTGAAACGCCTAGAACCGCCCGGCCACTCCGGCTGGCACATATATCTTCCGTGTAATATGCAACAAGCAAAATTAATTCGTTTTGCAGATGACACTAGTGTTCTATTCAGCCCAAGCACACATACAGAAACAGAAGGAATGGTATATAGTGTTCTTAAAAGTATCATTAATTGGTTTTATAGGAATGACCCCACCCTCAATTTTAGAAAGGCACGACTTATTCAGTTCTGCACATCTAGGCGTACTACACCAGTGACACGTGTAACACACGACGAGGGAATAATTAATAGGAAGTAAACTTCAAAATTCGTAGGTGTTCATATTGATGAGAATTTAAACTGGAAAAAGCACATTTTGATACTCCTAAAACTATTTGACTCAGCTACATTTGCACTTAGAGTCATTGCAAATCTCGGAGAAAGACAAACCAGTAAGATGACATATTTTGCATATTTCATTCGTTAATGTCACATAGAATAACGTTCTGGGATAACTTATCTATAAGGAAGAAAGTCTTCATTGCTCAAAGACACGTAAGAATAACACGCAGTGGTCGCCCACGATCACCTTGTAGACATATGTTTAAGGAGTTGAGCATTCTGACTACTGCTTCACAGTATATTTGCATGCTCAGTACATTTGTTGTTAATAATCCACTGCGTTTAAAAAGGAACAATAATGTATGTAAATACAATACCAGAAAGAAAAATGGCATTAATTACTCCACATTAAGATTGTTTTGGCACAAAAAGAGGTACTCTGTGCTGCAGCTAAAGCTTTTGATCACTTACCCATTAATATAAAATGTCTGACAGACAGCAAAGAAAAATTTGACGACAAACTGAAAAAGATTCTTCTTGATAGCGCCTTCTATTCCATACAAGAATTTATATTATTGTAATGTGTGAAATGTGGTGGGTAGGAATTACTAAAGTCATAATTGTTCAGCATATAGACATACTTACAAATTAATTTGTGATTTCGATATAAAATAACTTGTCCACGTCATTACGATTTATCGTGCAAAATGATAAATGGGACTTGAAACTAATTAACCGACAAATAGTTTTCAAGGCCCACTAAGGTCTCTTGGCCCTGCTCACAGGGTGTCGAAAACCACTGTTACCACATTCACTGGATTACGCGTGAGTTGCTGTAGTTTTTTTCAAGTCCTCTTATCTGGTAAGTTTTTCCGGTTGTTTCTCGTCGCTTCTGTTATCAGCTGGGATGGCAGTGTCAATGATCCACACTATTTTTTCTTCACAGTTGTGATCTGATGTACTGTGTTCAAGCATTTAATCTGTTTGAACCCACAAGACTCACAGTAATTTTGCATGTTCGTCCTTGACAACCTTGTCTGACTTGGGGTCACTCTATTTCTTTGCCACAGACAAATGGTAATTTCGGCAAAAGTTCGAGTGGATAATTTGTGCCTCAGCGTTCTGCCTGTGCCATCCGAGCGTTAGTTCTGGTGGTCTGCTCCTGTGCAGAAAAAATGAGTAATTCAGTTTTCTTTCGGTCATTGGTAGTAGTGAAAATGTTCTGTAATACATTGTATTCACGCTTATGAAAATATTCCAGTCTATTATGACAAGGTCGAATGAATTTCTTCGAGAGATCTAATGTTTCATACCCGTCCGTGGAGGACCTCTTCAACGTTGTACGGGGGCGAAAGTTGTAGCTTGCATGAAGCTCGATTTGCTTCCTGGGAACTATTGGCTGAAGTAAAATTGCGATCTGCGTACCCCTCTACAGAAATTTCCAAAACTTGAGCACAATTGTATTGTCTTTCCTCGGATGCTGTCCTCCATTATTGCTGTCGCCCCCGGCGGGGGAGGGGGGGATGCACTTCTTTTCCAGCACCAAATACCATTTAAGCCTGTCACAGCATCCACTAATGGCATTTGATTCTTCATTAGCTTAACAGAATGGCAATAAAGATTATTATACATGCTGATTATCTTAATGGCAAGCAAGAAGATGTAAAACTGTATCACATTTGTATTACAGTGCTGTAGAAGATGTGTACTAGTCTTCTGCCGTAAGGTGATAGCAATAGCTGATGACAGAATCTGACAACAGCCAACTGCAATCGAGTTTTGAAAACGTATGAGTGAAGTCTCTGTTGAGGAGTTCGCTGAAACGAACTTTTACTGCAATGATTAAAAAGCCGAGGTGTGAATCAGAACCTCATAGCAGGTGCAGTGCCCTTTCCTCTCCCTCACTTGAAGTTGTCACCTGCAGACAACAGATAGGGATCAAATGTTAGGTTTTTCCCAGTTATTCATTCTGACACAATATAATAACCCAGAATATTTCAACAAATTTGACAGTGCCAGTAGCGGAAAAAAAAATGGTTCAAATGGCTCTGAGCACTATGGCACTTAACATCTGAGGTCATCAGTCCCCTAGAACTTAGAACTACTTAAACCTAACTAACCTAAGGACAGCACACACATGCATACCCGAGGCAGGATTCGAACCTGCGACCGTAGCGGTCGCGCGGTTCCAGACTGTAGCGCCTAGAACCGCTCGGCCACACCAGGCGGCCCAGTAGTGAAAGTTTATATTTTACAGTACTTTATTCTAGTTTTCACAAGCATACCACGCGAGAACACTGCATCTGCTTGGCGAGTCCATGTTAGCGGTACTCGGTTTCACTCGGCCGGCAGTTTCCTCACTCGGTTTCACGCGGCCGAACACTCGCCGATTGTGACCCAACAGCCGGGTAGCCCTACCACACGGCTAAGAAAATGTGGCGATCAGCAACGTCACAGCGCAACATGAGCTGTAATCATGTACAATGGAAGTACATCGCACCTGCACACTCCGTGACTTTGGAGCGTACACAGTATGTCCCAGTTCCGTTAGCAGGTATCTTTTTAAAAGTCCTTAGAAACAGTCATTGTTATTCTCTTTTTGGAACTGTATTTCGTATTGCAGTACAACTTTCTTGGATGTCCTTAATTGCGTCGTAACGTTGCCCTTTATTGCCAGCTTCAATTTGGGGAACGACGACGAATACGGCGGATGATCCGGGACTGAGACCTGTTTGCTGGCCAAAAACTCGCTCGTGGTCCCCGCTTTATGGGGTGAGATGTTGACGTGGAGGAGAGACCAGCAACCAGACTCTCAGTATTGGGATCAAATTCGACGAATTCTCGCACACAAACACAGAACTTAAAAACAAAACTTGATGCTACCTCGCTACTCCATTACATTAGCTGCGTGGACGCCTACTGCAGCGCTTTGATTGTACACGGCTGTTGGTGACACTTCAAGGACACACTTTGCATGCTCTAGCAGGTGAGTGAGTGCTGGGTGTCATATACGCTGAGCAGTTGGCGGTGTCTTTAGGCGTTGTAGGACGCTGATCGTCGGACATTCAGCCAAGTTATACGAAATGCATTGGCATTCTCTCCCGTACACCGCACACGAGTAACAACCACACACATCGGCCACGCTCGTGCATTCCTCTGTATCCTACCAACTGTAGAGGCAGGCGACAGGCGTTGTGAAGGACAAATCTTCCTTGTCGACAGTTTGTGTGTGTGTGGTAGCCGGCATGCCGCCATAAGAGGACGCTGCTCGCTGTTGGCTGTCGCTGCCGTAGCTCCTCCGCTGCCGATGCGGTTCGTCTACGACAGGCGGAATATTTTTGTCTGCGCCGCCGCTGGCAGCGATCGGCGGCCTTGCGAAACAAAGAGGGCAGTCCACGAACATTAGTCACGCCGCGAGACCACCAGCGCCACGAACCGCCGCTAATTACGGACCACCTCTGCTGTGTGATACCCTCCCACATACGCGATCTCACACAAGACTTCACCACACTCCATCAATACCGGCACTGTAATCGTCACTCACTAGTAACCACAGCAGACTCCCGACGTAGCATACACAACTACTAGGTGCACTGGAAGTGGCACACTGCATGACAACATACGACACAACTCGCAGAAGACGAAAGTCGAGTTTTGAAAAAGTTTGCCCCTGTCGTATTTATCAGTTACATTTGGATTGTTTTTGCTCTCCCGATCAGTAATTGGTTTCCCGAGCGACAATTGCTTTAGATGAATTGTGTCTTTAAGCTGCTTTTCCAGTTTCGTCAACACGATGAAGTGACGTTCTCTGTCTCGAGTAACTTCTTTAATTGGGGAGTAAGAATCGTATATCGATTTCCATAAAGGAGATTTTCAAGAAGAATGCTTTAAAATTTTTTCTGTGGCTATGTAACACAGATTACGTTTCCATTTGGATAATACAGAAAATAAAATTATTTACTTTGGTAAATGAATTCTTGTCAACCAGGAGAGTTGATGTAGTAAATAAAAAAATGTGTGTGAAATCTTATGGGACTTAACTGCTAAGGTCATCAGTCCCTAAACTTACAATCTACTTAACCTAAATTATCCTAAGGACAAACACACACACCCATGCCCGAGGAAGGACTCGAACTTCCGCCGGGACCAGCCGCACAGTCGATGACTGCAGCGCCTTAGACCGCTCGGCTAATCCCGCGCGGCGATGTAGTAAATACTCCGGTAATTGTACAACATGTTATCATTGGAAATAGTAACGTTAGAAACTACTACTCAAGTAGTTATCGGAATGATGTTAATATACCATTGATTTCGAGTTCATAAAACATAAATAAAATGACGTAACCTGCTTATAATGTCTCGTTTTTGTACCAGATGAGTAGTCCTAAATTCAATACTAGTCCACAACAATTTTAAGCTATAAAAGTGTTTGAATGTTTAAAAAAGTAGTCATCATACTGAACGAGGGATAAACCGGTACCGAGCCTTACACTATTAAGTACTTAGTCACATGATAACAGCCATGATTACATTTATAAATTTCTCTCTCACTCCCCCCTTCCCCCCTCCCTGCTCCACCCACACACACACAGAGGCCGGAGCAAGTATAACTGCAGATACTTCTATTGGTGACTGACGACGGTGTAATGAACAGCATTACGTCAGTATTTACATCATTTGCAGACCAATAATTACAGCTAAGTTGTAGGTTTTTATATTGAGTTGAATCTCCAAGTGCGTGTGGCAAGAACAAGTCATTAACGCTTATTTTCCTCGGAGCACCAAGCCAGGTGCTGAAGTGTGGACACATGGAAGCAAAATGATCAGTCTATACTGACAGTGATAGTCGACTTCAGTATCAGGCAGTTTATTACATGATGTGTTGGTGGGAAGTCTGTTCGGCACACAGAAAAAACGACCACCACACTGATGTGTGTACACATTAAGGTACCACATATAAAAATATCTGTGCTTATACCGGCAACACCCTGTGAGTGTATACAGGGTGAATCAGCTGCCGCTACCGATGCAACCTGCACTACTTAGGTACCAGGAACGGCATCCAGACAGGCGACAGCTACGAAATCGGTATAAGTTCCCTCTCAGAGCTTTGGGCGACTGTTAGTAAACGGAGTCACATTGTAAAAAAAAATATAAGTGAGGAGCGGCCATGAGTTTGCAAGATATTTTTGGACCAAGATATACCGTTCTTCTCTCATACGTATCCCAGTGTCATCAATCTATCTTTGTGTAATCATACATTTTTTGAATGCTGTATCTGTAAATTTTGCACTTAATCTTTTTGTTAATTATTCAGAAATGTTACCTTATAAAGTGTGTTTCAACAAAGCAAGAAAAGAAAAAATAAAGAAAAACTAAATTAACAGGAGATACCAAATTGGGAAGTGTTGTAGTAACAACGTTCCGCTATATAAACTTTGAACCATTTACAATAGATGAAGTACTATAAACGGAATAAACTTACACCTGTAATACCACAGCGCTGATTACACAAATAAAGATTGGATACACTTGGATAAGTATGGCAGAAGTAAGGTATACCTTTGTTCAAAAATACTGTGTAGCTCATGTGTAATCCTCACTTGTATTTTTTACAGTACGATTCCGTTTGCTAACAATCGCTCAAAGCTCTGAGAGGGAACTTAAATCGAGTACGTGGCAGTCGCCTGTCTGGATACTGTTCCACATGCACATGTAGTTTGTGTTGCATTAAACGAATCAGTAAGGGAGCTGAATCACCATGCGTGTCTGTGTGTGTTTTCTGTTCTTCGTTAAAACTTGAGCTGAGGCAGCTGAATCACCCTGCGCGTGTCTTTTCTTCATTAAAACTTGAGTTTTAATTAAATTGATGAACTATGAATGATTTTATAACAGATTTCTTATGATAGATTGCTTCACGTTTTCAACCACATAGTTTTAATCTTATTTCGTGTAAACTTCTTTTTAATGATGAAATTACAAACATTTCCGTTACCGCCTTAGTTCTAATTTAATAATTTCTTTAGTAATAGATTAAGATTTGACCAGACAAATATAAACTTTTAGTGTCTTCAACTCCTCGCGATGTAGCGCTGTTACCAACTTGTTCGATTTTGCTCATTCCGTGAATGTATCAGAATTTATATATCTGTTTCCAGCTATCAAAGAGACAGCATCTGTGGTCTAGTGGTAATCGCCTTGAAGGAGCTTCAGTCAGGACACGCACACACGACGGGTTAGCGCAGGATCGTTCGCCGGTGTTCCACGTAATAGCGGATGGCGCTAACGTCGGATGATTCTGATTAATGTTCTTACTGCTGATGATAGGCGGCGCTTAGATACCCAACGCGATATAAAGTCTGCACTCCATGTGCATTATGTTATGCTGTACCCCGCTAGTCACCAGCTTGCCAACATCACGGCGGTCTCCCGACCGTCCTTTGGCTCGGTTCCTAGGTTTGCAATGATGGATCTGCTAGTCCATGTCACGGAGGACAAAGTTCATCATGCTATCCAGGCCGGTCCTACAAATAAATCGTCTGGTCCTGACGGCCTTCCACTAAAGTTTTATCGGACATTTTGTCCACTACTAGCACCGATGAGGACGGAAATTTGTCGAGACCTTATGTCGCCTAATGTCGAGATCCCACACGGTTTCATCGATGGTCTAGTGATTCCCATCCAGAAGCCTCGGGGTACATCACGAATATGCGATTATCGCACCTTAAAATTGCTCAGCAGTGAGAGAAATATCTTTATTCGGTTGTTGGCTCCACGGGTTAAGAGGACAACCCAGTTTGTGGCTTCTCCTGATCAAACCTCTTTGGGAGGTGCCACTAACATACACACTGCCCTTTGTCGCTAAAGAGACATAATCTCTCCTGCTCACGCTCGTCGAGCGCCTGTACTTTTAACAACTCTTTGTTTCAGCGAGGTTTTCGATCGGCTTGACCACAGCTACCTGGAAGAGGTACTCCACAATATGGGATATTTTGATACTACGTCGTAATGCGTTACCTTCATAGATTTACGTCCCGAGTACCCTACAATGGGCGTCTGACCTCCACCATCTTGATCCGTCGTTCAGTGCGTGAAGGCTGCCCACTCTTGCACTGTTCTATGCTGTCGCCACGGAACCGTTTCTCTGCGGCCTCCGTCAACACATGCCTAGGATGTCTTTCGGTGGCCACGTCTTTTGCTACCCTGCTTATGCGGACGATCTTGTCCCAATTCTTCGTAGCGGTGCTGATGTCAGGGAGTCATTGGCATCTTATGATAACTATTAACACTCATAAATTGAGTCCTATGGCTATAGGGGGGGGGGCTTTTTGAGGACTGCGCTGCTCCATTGCGTGTAGCTGCTACGATCTGATGCTTAGGACTCGATTTTACGAGTGATCTGCGGCGAACGGTTGCCTCGAACTGCCGACGTCTACTGTACCAATTATGAGCCGGGCTCCTTGGTCGTCGTTTACGAGCCCTCGATCGTCTGCAACGATCAGAATATGTAAATCTATATTTGGCGACACGTATCACACACACCGCACAGACATTTCCCATTCCGACATCCATGGCTCGCCGCATTCTAGCGGTATTGGGCTCATACTTTTCCCACAGCTTGCTGTTCAAGATTCGGTACGAGACCCTCTCTCTCCAGTGGTATAAGGGTTATTTTGGCCTGCCTCATGTCCCTGACAGAGCTCTCAGATGGCATTGTGGCGCCGTTGTCTCATGAGCCTTACCAGTCCGCTGCTAGAGGCTCTCTCTCAGCCCCTATCCAGCTTTCGGACATGACGCCCCCCTCCTTTTACTTCTGCCGTTTCTTCCTTGAACTGATCTATGTCCGTACTGCAATACTGCCAACGCGCTTGATGTCCTCGAAGCAATCAATGGCTTTCTTCAGCAGCATAGGTCGCCGAATGTGGTTGAGAGGAAGCATCCCGACGTCGACTGGCGTACCTTCTGGCGATCGGTGTGCGCTCCTTATCTTGACACTGACGTCCAGTCTGCATGGTACTTTACGATCTATAGGAAGCATGTATGCTGTTCAGGCCTTTCACTTTCCAGACACCCCACTGAGTGTTGCCTGTGATGGTCTGGACAAAGACGAGCATCGCCTGGTGTGCGAATCGGCGATAGGTATCTCGTTCTTGGTATGACAGATAGTGGTGTTAATTACCCGTACGGCTCCTCATCAGATACCTACTCGCCTGCTCCTCTTTCCGGGTTCGGGATACTTCCCACAAACGAAGACGAACTCCGTGAAGTGGATCTGTGGACACGCAGTTCACTAATTGTTTGCTGACGGCGAGAAAAATGTTCTCGATTTTTGGCACTTTCTTAATGAACTGCATTGTGCGGTTATCCATAGTCCCAAATACAGACAATATTTTTCTAATTTTCTTTGTAGTGTGTTTCTTAATCGACCTCTAAGTTGGGATGTTAACTGCAATGAGAAGTTGATCCACACATTTTTCCACTCTTGCTACTGGTTATTTTCTGGTCACTGGAATGTTCTTCTCAGTGACGTCGGTTTCCTGCTACGCTCGGTGGTAAAAACATAATAAAATAAAATAAAAAGAGGTAATTAAATTAATTAATTAACCGTGCCTCATTGACGTGCTTTGTACCTCCACTCCACTTTCCCTGCATTTTCCTTGATTCCTGGGGGAAGGAAGAGGACAATGTGTCCCGGCCTCGTGATGCGTCTCCTGCGCACTTTGCCCTCGACCCTTCCTTTGGGTTCCAGGAAGGTTCCATTATTTATACTTTCAGAGGTTGTTCAGGGATGGATTTTGAGAATTGTGTTGTAGGGCCCCACGGTTCTCCGGCGGCTCGTTACAGAGTTATTGCATTTCGTTTGCTTTCATGTCTCAATCTGTTTTGTACCCGCATTGCACTGAAAATAGTGCGCAACCGTGCCAATGTCGACAGTATGCGCTGAGTGTCTTGTACCCATTCGCTTACGGCACCTACTGTTGACAACAGCAATGCCATCTCTCAAGTTTGCATTCAGAGCTGGTCGTCCGTGTCTCGGTGTTGTTTCTGTGGCAGCGTTGGTTGTGCGTTAACAGTGACACATGGCAGCGCTATGGATAGAACTACTCCTGAAGAGCTGCCGATATGCATCTTGTGTATGGGTTCAGTGAATGCAATGGAAGAGCGGCTCTTCGACGCTATGATGGGCTGTTTCCACACCGACGGTAACACCGTCACAGCATTTTCCATTTTTCTGAGGATTGTTGCGTGTGTTATATGGTTTGGTTGTAGCATATTACAGGTTTCTTCAATGTTATGGAGGTATTTTCACAGACGTAAGGGTGACTGCGGTAACAATCCGAATAAATCATAGTTACAATATTACTCTCTAACAAGCCGGTGGAGACAATGGGTTCCATATAGCAAAATACGCAGAAGGTATCCCTGAACAATCTCCCCGTCGTTGACAGCTTTTAGACACTAGAACTGCTACTTTTCATTGAAGTAGTTCCCCAACTGATGTTACGAGGATGACTGAAGCCTGTTCCAGTCCTTCTACCAAGCAAAACACCATGACAGTATGAGAAATGAACACAGGTCCACTGCTTGGAAGTCAGACACGGAAGCGGACCGTATATTCAGGACGTCCCAAAAAACACTAACAAACTTCCATCCTCAGTGGCATGATATAAGCAAAGAAAGGTTTCTTGAAAATCTGACGCTATTAAAGAAATTTTGAAACTGGAAGTACTGAAATCAGTATATGGTTTCTCCGTCAGAAATAAAGACAGATTTCTTATACAGAATTCTACAGAGGTAAGTAAAAAGTCTAGTAAACATGGGCTCCAAAGCGCCTACTTCAATAGGTAGGAGCACTTGTTCGTCTTCGATACAGTGAAACATATCTCTTCTACTGCAAGGTCTTTGCTTTTCATATTTTGGATGGAGGTAGTATGGACTGAAACAAGAAAAACATGTCGAGTAATCATAGGTCTAAAATGCATACTTTAAGAGCTATGAGCACTTGTTTATCTTCGCTAATGTGAAAAACGCCTCCTCTGCTGAACAACTGCACATAGCTCTTAAGGTCAGCATTTTAGAGCCCAAGTTTGCTAGATTTTTTTCTTCTTTTGGTCCATACTACTTCTTCCGAAAACGTGAAATGCAAAGAGCTTGCAGTAGAAGAGAAGTGTTTCATGGTATCGAAGACGAACTAGTGTTCATATCTCTGAAAGCGTGCGCTTCAGAGCCCATGTTTACTCGACTTTCACTCTTGTTTTAGTGTAAGAAACCTGTCCCTAAAGTTTGTCGGTGTATATAATCTTAATATTGCGTAGAATGCCACTATCTTTGGAGTGAAATTATTGATATGAGTTAACAAGCAGTTAAAACTTGAATATTCACCACAGAGAATGAGAATTATTCAGTTAAATGGCCAAAATAATTTGTTGTTGATGTAAACAGGTACCAAGTTCTCTGTCAAACTTTTGCCAATTTACATCGTGTATTTTTCGTCATCCACATTTTCGGCGTGTTTTTCTTATTGTTGTATGCAAATTTCACCTGCACATTCTGTTCACATGACTGCTTCGATTTTACAGGTTACAAACATCTCAAAATTAACATTTGCGACTTTATAACAAGGTTGCGCTGTCCACTTACAGAAGAGTCTAGAAGATAGTGCTGTTTGTGAATAGTCAACGACGGCAGTCCTTATAAAGCAGATTCTTCGAGAAGCGACACCATTTCACAATCGTCTGCTTATCACATATTTAGTGCGCCAGCCAAAACGTCAATATAGCGTGCGAACGTGACAAGTGAGGGGTGCGTTAACGAGGCTGTTTCAGGCAATGGAGAGAAATGGAGAGAACTGGCTTACAGCGAATCAACTACAAATACCTTAATGTCATCGACATACAGGTGTATACATTACTGTCGAAATAAGTCAGAGTAGCGTCATACGTGTTATGAGAGTTAGGAAACATTTTTTCCGGTATTGTCATTCCATCAGTTGTGTTGTTAATTTGTTACCACGTGTACAGACGATTGCACATTAGTTTATGTGGCAGAAAAATGATAGTCACATTGTGTGTCCTAATGTGACAATAGGCAGACTACAGGAATCCAAATATGGAAAAATCCGAACTGTGAGTGACCAAAAACTATTTCTGAGTGTAAGTTCCATTCTCATTTGTGAGGTTCGTGTTGTGCATAGAACGGGTACCAATAGACATTTATCGATAAATGTTTAGTTTCCTACTGAGTCGGTGAAGCAAGTCGCAGAGAGTGGTTCACAAACTGAATGCAGATATGTTGAAATATTGATTGGCGTTATCCGCCACGGTACTCTGGCATCACATGACGTATCACGCTCGTCAGTAGCCGGAATCCATGCATTCATGGCAAAAATCCGTACATTTCAAACGTTTATCTCCATATACAAAAGTCAATGTCCTGAATGGTTGAGTCAGCGTCGTCCAGCCCAAATTGCTAAGGATGGAAACTTTATATTTGTAGGGGGAGGTGATCTTGTACTGTAGGTATCATTTAAGAAGCGATTTTTCGAAATTTCATTTTCAGTGGCATGATATAAGCTAAGAAAGGTTTCTTGAAAATCTGACGCTATTAAAGAAATTTTGAAACTAGAAGTACGGAAATCGGTATATGGTTTCTCCGTCAGAAATAAAGACATTAGTGTTTTAGTATTTTTGGAAATTTGATCCCTAAGGGGCTGGAATAGTTGGTGAAAATTTTTTTGAAAACAAATCACTATTAAAGAACATCTAAAGCATTTTAAGGTTACATCTATGAAAACTACTATTTTACTTCTTCGTTAGAAATGAGATAATACGTGTTTCACTGTTCTTGAAATTCAATAGAGCGTGAAATAGGGCTTGAAATTTTTTGTGAAAATACTTTATTATGAAAGCATTTTTATGCTAAATCTAAGAATATTTGTATTTGGCTTCTTGGTTGGAAAAAAATATGTGTTTCAGTATTTTTGAAAACATAACCCCGAAGGAGGTGAAATAAGATATGAAATAGGGTATGAAATATTTCGTTATATCAAAGCATTTTTAAAGCTAAGTCTAAGTAAATTTATATTTGACTTCTGAATAAAAATGTGTTATGGGATGAAAGTTTCTATGGAAATATCATCACAAGACAGGATTAACGAAGACCTCCAACATCACATGCCAGAATCAGTTTTTGCTCAAAAATCCAACGGGAAAAGACCATTATTCTACGGCCTTAATAGGTGTGCAAAGTTTAGAAGATGTTGCAATTTATGAACAACATAAAAATTTTATTAAATGAAAACCAAAAGGAAATCGGTGCGGGCGGTACAGTGAGGCAGAGGGCGCTAAGCTTGTTTAAATATAAAAGGCGAGAGCCAGATTTTTGTTTGTACGGTACCGCGTTTGGCAAACACGTCCGATTCCAAATTCTGAATTGTACGAGTAATTTCTTGCTATTCGACTTGTTTAACAGTAATCTTTCATTAGGTGGTGTGTGTGTCGTGATAAATTGTGCATTTTGGAATATTTGCGAGTGTGGCGCATGTATCGTCGATTGTAAACCATTTTCGTGTCCTCACGTTGACCCAACGGCCTCCTGAATTATGACTGCAATGAGCGCGGAATCGTCAAGACTGGACAGTGGACTGTCATGTCCGTGTACCCTGACATCCAGGCGAATTACTGCTCGAAACATGCACTGAACTTGTAACGCTAGTTGGTGGGGGCAGTATTATACATGTGGACTCCCATGGGAGTTGTGGTAGTTCTCGAAGCCACGACGACAACTATGGACCACGTGAACACTATGCGGCCCTCTTGTGTGATGACGTCTCCCAGCAAAATGGCTCTCCGTTTCACTAGGGGAGAGTGGAAGTAATGTCTGGCTCTTCAGTGTATTCCTTTGTGGCAAGGTAAGCTACGGTCCTGCTTCGACCCCGTTCCTATAGTGCTGCTATTGCTACACACCCCGTTAGATAAGCTTTGCTAGAAATTGCTGTGTTCCACCTCACCTGCCCTCCGCTTGTGATGAAACTCAGTGACAAAGTGATCCCACGCCCTGAGGCCTTGCAAGCATCTCACTCGATCCGACTAGCAAGTGTGATCCAAGCAATCACTTTCAGCACTGATTAATGAAAGCTGATCGTGGAGCTGTAGCTGAACGTGAACGGCAGAACCACAGTCATAATAATGATAAGAGCAAATTCGACTCGTTAATTGCGATATATTCTCCGTTAAGGATTTACAAAGCAACAGGACATAAAAATTAAGCACTGAAATCGAGAGGAAAGAATGTGTTGTGACTTAGCAAGACAGCCAAGTCACAACGAGAGGAAGCCGAAAGGCACGCTTTAAGTTCACGCAGATTGGCGTGAGGTCTGGAACAGTTAAAAGGAAATGAGAACTTAGAAAATGGACGCAGTTGCTGTAATACTTAACTTTAATCCACATTTGTAGAACATCTCTCGTTACGGTACATGCTTCATAATATTAATTATCAATTGAATACGGCGCCTTGCTAGGTCGTAGCAAATGTAGCTGAAGGCTATGCTAACTATCGTCTCGGCAAATGAGAGCGTATTTGTCAGTGAACCATTGCTATGAACGTCGGCTGTACAACTGGGCGAGTGCTAGTACGTCTCTCTAGACCTGCCGTGTGGTGGCGCTCGGTCTGCTATCACTGACAGTGGCGACACGCGGGTCCGACGTATACTAATCGACCGCGGCCGATTTAAAGGTTACCACCTAGCAAGTGTGGTGTTTGGCGGTGACACCACAGAATGCACTTGCGTTCAGTATCAAGTTAATCCGTTCTCAGGCATCAATTAAAAGTTTCAAAAATGTAGTCAGTGAAGCTTCTGTGAGGTTGAAATGAGCGAGAGAGAGAGAGAAATGCGAGAAGTAAGGAACAACAGTGGAGCATGATGGCGCATTAATTATTCTGTAAACCCCGGACATCCAAGAATTCCACACGCGACTACTGCTCTTGCTCGCGTGCCATACCTGTTTGCCGGCCGATGTGGCCGAGCGGTTCTAGGCGCTACAGTCTGGACCCACGCGACCGCTACGGTCGCAGGTTCAAATCCTGCCTCGGGCATGGATGTGTGTGATGTCCTTAGGTTAGTTAGGTTTAAGTAGTTCTAGGTTCTAGGGAACTGATGACCTTAAAAGTTAAGTCCCATAGTGCTCAGAGCCATTTGAACCATTTTGAGGCAAGATGGTCATTATCGTCGTGGAAAAATGTTTGTAATTACCTGTGGAACCATTATTGTACACAGACGTGCACCTATTCCTTCGAAGAAAATCGCCGGCTACAAATGTCCTTCTGCACCAAAAATACCGAAATCTGTCAACCCCGCATGTTGCCAAGGCTGTTTGCAGAATTTGCACAGAGAAGGCCTTTCACATCGACATAGGGTCCCGATATCTCTCTTTGCGATTTCCATTTTTTTGGAGCCCTGAAGAAAGCCATTCGTGGCCATCTGTTTGTTTTGGACGAAGAGGTAAACTTCTTGGTAGGCCTATAATCATGTTTCCCGAGGCAACTACATTTTTCTATGACGGCACTGACCATATTGTCTCGTGGATTAAATGTGTTAACAGTTATGGCGATTTTGAAACAATAAAGATTTTACTTATTTTTTTCTGTATGACTTGTTTTGATGTGATGGCCCCTTATACACTGTAGATCCATCAGTTCCATCTGCACATGCTCAGGGGTACTTTCAACTGAAACGACAAATGGTCTCAAAAACATTTCGAAAACAGAAGAAAGACTGACATTCTCCTCAAGACGCTTAGAAAACTGTCCTTCTAATTCCGTTACGATCAGAATGGATTCTTGAAACCTCGCGTCTGTTCTTTAACGCCAGAGAGCTTAGGGAAACTGACAGTATTTTTTGTCCGAATATATTCCCTCCATAGCGCGATTTTCATTTTAGATGCAGCCCCATCAAATCTGAAATTAGTTGTTTTTTACCTTGTAATTTCGTACTGTGGGCAGTATGCAGTCAAGTCCACTTAAATACGAGGGCTGCAATAACTTTTCGTTCCTGTTCATCTTTTTCCTTCAGAACTTCAACAACAGCAGGCTTTAAATAGAGAAATTGTTCCAAGCCTACCCCTTGATTTAACCAACTTACTTTGTAATAAAATATAAAGTCTTCATACTCCTTTTTCTGTTTCATCGAATGCTGTTGGAACTAACAACGAAATAATGCGCCTGACTTCAGTAAGTTTACTATTCGCACCACCAATTTCATCAAGTGCTCCACACCTGCATATTTAGCACAAAGTTCTTCTTGTTGTACAGAATTGTGGTTTTTCGCTCTTTCATCGTGAGAAAATCTTTAAACTCTTTGTGCACGGTATTGTAATGTCTTCCCGTAGCAAATTTGCGGTATTTATCGATTACATGACTGTATATCTGTTGTGCGATGTTGAGAATTCTTTTCCTTCTCTTCTGTCATTCCCATTCATTTTTAAATGCTTGTGACGATAGATCGCTGGACAGCGTTCTTCGATGCAAGCCAACTTTCTGTGCAATCAGCCACTGGATCTGTAAACTTCCTTTATTCCTAGTGATGGGACAATCGACTGTTTTTAACAATCGTTTGGTCAGTCAATTTTTTTTATTTACGCTCAGTCGGTTTTTTCATTCGAATGAAACTAGCCTCAGTGGCTGTGCCACATATATGAATGTTTTCATTCACTCAGCGTGTTTGAGTGGTTTCATTGATTGTGAGACAGCCGACTGAAGCAAGTCTCCGTTGGTTACGGTCGTTATATGAATGTTTTCACTCACTTATCGGGTTTGAGTGATTTTATGTACAACGCTTTAAGCTTTTTCGGTTATGCGTGAAACAAGACTAAGGTTGACAACCTTTTTAGAGACAAAATGTCTTATTTCAAGGAGATGTGAGTAAAATACATGTTTCTAAAAATAAAGTACATTCAAAATGTATGTATTTACATTCAGAAGATAAATGGATAGCTCGGTCAGCTAAAATACCAAAGAACCGTTTCGGTTAAAAGAATGAGTACATGGTTCAACCGACAGAAAATCTACTTATTGTTTTCACTTGAAAAGAAAGAATGAATAATTCGGTTAACATGCAAAGCTACACCGGGGTCGAATTTTTTTCATTCGATTGCTCCCACTGTCTGATTTCACTCGAAAAACGTAAATGAATAATAATCCAGCCACCAGGTAAAACTACAACAGACTGACAGGATTGTTTTTATTGGGTTGCTTCCTGTTATTGGTTTCATTCAAAAGAAGGAATGCGTAGTCTGACCACCTGAATGTTTTCTTCAGTTGCTCCCTCGGAACTGGTTTCACTCGAAACAATGAATGGCTTGTCCAACCGATTGAATTGATTGTTTTCATTCGGTTGCTCCCACAGACAAGTTTCACTCAAAAGGAACCGAATGAGTCGATTTTTTTCCAACAACGAAATGAATCGATTGTTCACATTAGTAATTACTCCACTGACAAACAGCGAAAGGTAAACTGCGCTGACACTGAGGTCCTACCGAAATGAAGAATGTCGTTGAGGCCGAGAAAAACCGCAATGCTAAATGAAATATCGCACTGTTCCGACTACTTGTGAGAAGTACCGAGCAAAGCCGTAAGTAGCGAGCAAAGGCGAGACAGGCTGGGCCTCGGCCCGCACGCCGTCCGCACATGGCAGACCCTGCTTAGGCCGCACCATCTCGCCGTGTTGTGCCGACGGCGGCTGGCGGTTGTCCACGACGTCCTGTCTGCTGGACAAGGACGCCACCTGTTAACTTCTCCGGAATACCGACGAAAGTGAGGCTAAGTGATTATTTTGGGTCCTATTAAAAACTCGGTACCAGTAAGAAAACAGGAGACTGACAGGATAAGCAACTAGTTTCTGTTGCCACCCTAAATGGCCATTCATACGAAAGCCAATGCCTGTTTTACCAACGACTGCTGGAGGAACTCTGCAGATCTGTTAGGGTACCAGTACCTGGCTGGTCTTAAACGCCAGATAATTTTCAGGAATGTGTTCTCACACCCCTGGCGACCTTCTCCAAATCAAGGATCTTCTCTAGCGGTAATACCATTTGGTGGCCACGAATAATTGGAATTTGAAAGGTACTGCTATAAAATTAAACTGGTCCCAAATTGCTCCTATACAGAGGGAATAATGTTCACTGATTTCCATCTCATTCCCGTCTCTGGGGCACACGCTAAATCTGGAGACGGGGGTTTCTTATTTTAATTTGGAGCTTAAATCCCTCATAAAATAAATTCAGTTTCACGAAGTGTTCGAAAATTAGAGGCCAAAATATCGGAGACATTCACTGAGTCAGGTCTAGAGGCATTCTCAGATAGCCTAACGGGTAGGGGGAAACCCTTGTCCGCGTCCCAGACTGGCAAAGATTTTCACTAGCCGTGACGTATCTATGGAATACACAGTGTCGAAATCCCAAACTTTGCGAGAAACCCTTGAAAGACGTGTTTGTTAAATCGTAGCGGCACCTATTTGCGGGGCTCCTGCAGAGAACAGTTCCAGAAGCGACCTGCGAGCAGAATGTAATTGAATTGCAGGCTCTGGTGGCTCGGCATTTACGACCGCCACTGTCGGCCAAATGAAATTGAACCGCACCCGAGTTGGGCTGCAGGTCCGCCAGGAGTGCTGCGCTCTGTGCAGGCCGTCGCTGAGAGACCAACAGCGTCCGCGGACAAGCCAGACTTTCTCTCTCCCTCCCCCCCTCCCCCCTCTCACTCCCTCCTCCTCTCTCCCACAGTCTTTCGCATATGTCTCGAGAGTATCCTCTCGGGAAACCGGAGACGTGAATGTAGCTGCGGGACTGTGGACTAATGGTGGCTGCCCGACCTTGCCGAGTACTGAGTGGCCAGCCCACTTCGACTGTCCTTTGTGGTGGTTTCCTGCTTGCCGTGGAGCAGACAAAGCTTTGCTCCTGTAGAATATTCTCGTCTGCTCCAACTAGATCGTCAGAACGCTCTGGTAGTAACCCTGTAAGTGGCAAATTGTTTTATCCGACATAACAATAAAATACATTCACTGCGTGCTCTTTGGAATAGTAACCACTAAAACTGTTCATTCTGTTTTATATTTTGAAGTCGACCATGAGTAACGGTGTGCTAAATATGGAAACCAACGAACCAGGAGCACAAACTGTGTAGTGAAAATGTCTGAAAAAATTTGCAGGAGATTGCATTGGCGTGACATGGGACAGTGACATGGACATATACAGAGAGCCGTAATATTGCGTACACAACGTATAAAAGGGCAGCGCACTGGCGGGGCGGAGCTGTCATTTGTACTAACATTCAGGTGATTCATGTAAAAAGGAAATCAACAGACTTCGTATGTGGAATGGTAGTTGGAGCTAGACGCATGCGATTATCCATTTCCGAAATCGTTAGGGAATTCAATATTCCTATATCCACTGTTGCAAGAGTTAACCGAGAATATCAAATTTCGGGCATTACCTCTGACGGACAAGGCAGTACCCTACAGCCTTCACTTAACGACAGAGAGCAGGGGTCAAAATAAAAATTTTCTGGGTATGGTACCGCGTCATAATGTGTAAAACTACTGCTGCTGGAGAAAAAGCAACGTTTCGGCCACGGTTGCAGCGGCCTTCTTCTGGGTCTAATGGTGCGTTCTAGCTATGCAGTCCATTATATTTTGTTGTTACTGTTCACTCCGCATGCCACTACATCATAATTTTAAAAGATAGTTCGTTTCATTGGTCACATAAAGAAGGAGGAGAGGAAACTGTCAAAAAAAAAAAAAAAGTTCAAATGGCTCTGAGAACTATGGGACTTAACTTCTAAGGTCATCAGTCCCCTAGAACTTAGAACTACTTAAACCTAACTAACCTAAGGACATCACACACATCCATGCCCGAGGCAGGATTCGAACCTGCGACCGTAGCAGTCGCACGGTTCCATACTGAAGCGCCTAGAACCGCTCGGCCACCTCGGCCGGCCAGGAACTGTCAGCGGAAATAATGTATATTATCTCAGCGACTAACTTTAAGAAGTAATGAGTAAAACAATTTTCTTTGCGATGTTTATTTTTCATTAGAAGAAGCATTTGACAGCTAATAATCAGTAAAATGTATGTAATGGAACTGAATATACGACAGTCTGTTTGTTTAATTGAGCGGCTCGGAAGAAAACTAACTGTGAATGATACTATACTTTATAGTGTAGGAAATGTTATTGTGACTTGAACTTAACGTCTTTTGTATTAGAATATATCAGAAGACTAAATCCACAGGTGGCAAATACTAGTTGAACATCAACCAGCTTTGAAACAAGTGCCTCAAAGGCATATGTAAATATTCATACTGTTAATCAATTGCTGGCTGATTGCTAAAGCCCGCCAATTTAGAAAGATGAAATTTTTTTGAAATTTGTGGTAAGTTCCTGTGGGGCGAAACAGCTGCGGTCATCGTTCCCTAGGCTTACACACTACTTAATCTAGCTGAAACTAACTTAGGCTAAGAACAACACACACACCCATGCCCGAGGGAGGACTCGAACCTCCGACGGGGGAGAGCCGCGCGGCTAGAAAGATGAAGATGCTATTCCTACTTATCAGAGAAACTATTGTGAACGTATTAAAACAAATTTAATAGATTATTTGTAGTAAATAAAAAAATATAAGGCTTTTAAGCGCAGTCGTATAGACAGCGTTTTTGTTTTAACTTGAGCCAACTAAATATCTCGAAAACGACACACCGTGCAGAAAAAGTGCTGTGGGTGAAAAGTTAATATTAGTAAAGGGAACATCCGTCTGTCCTACAACTTTCCATCTTCTAACCATCACTCCTGTGTGTGTGTGTGTGTGGGAGGGGGGGGGGGGGTGGTTCATCTTTGTTTTTCAATTGGGAACTCCACCCCCTCGCCTACGTTTATAGCTTCGATTCTACGCCAAAAAATACGTGCGGTTTACTCAAATAATTGTTTCCCATTCCTGGAAGATGACGCTGTAATCGACAGATATGTTTGCCTCTTTTTGCAACTAAGAACTGTCAAATTTGTTTCTAAATTCCATTTACGATGTAAATGTACTGTACAATTAACTTTTCAACATAGAAATAAATTTCGAACATAAATATCAACCGTTAGAGCACAAAGATTTACGTTTGCATCATAAATGAAATGTAGAATCGGTTTCCGACTCCCATTTGAAAATGCAAAGCTGATACAGCCCACGATAGAGAGGTGTTTAGGAGGAAGTCAATTGTAGCACAGATAGATGTCCACGTTAGTAACGTTAACTTTACACCTACATTTATTTCGTACGATACGTAGTTTCCGTGATATTTAGTTATCTGAAGCTAAAACGAACACTCTGTATATTTACATGATGTCAGTGCATTGGCCCGAAAGACCTAGTTCGAAATCGCATTACTACACCGCTGGATATTAAAATTGCAAATTCATGAAGGGAGCATGAAGCAAACGTCAAACTGGCTTCGATATGACAATGATTAGCATAGTATCGCAACCGCATGTTGTACGTAGGAGTAATACCGTTTTCATTTCATGTACAAATAAATATTATGCGACGGGTTTCTCATTCAGATTGGTTCAAATGGCTCTGAGCACTATGGTACTTAACATCTGAGGTCATCAGTCCCCTAGAACTTAGAACTACTTAAACCTAACTAACCTAAGGACATCACACGCATCCATGCCCGAGGCAGGATTCGAACCTGCTACCGTAGCGGTCGCGCGGTTCCATACTGAAGCGCCTAGAACCGCTCGGCCACCAGCGGCCGGCTTCTCATTCAGAATTGGCGATTGAATGTTGTTTGTTTGAGAAAAAATTTGTTGTCGAAGGAGAAACGACTGCAGCACTTGTCGGAATTTGACATTAACACGATCGCTCCCGACCAAGACTGCCGGTTATTACTTCGGGCTGTTGCTGTCCACGTTGGTCGGGATGCCACATGTCTCATGAAAATATCGGATTACTGGTTTCAGGAGGGCAATACTAATCGCCAAGCAGGATGTCAGCGACCCCGCGCAACTAGTGCCTGAGAGGATAGTTGCATAGTTTGCTTCGTCATGTACCTTGAATCAGGAAATGGGCAAGTTTCCAGCTTGACAGGCATTCACACGCTCTGTACGATGGCGTCTGGAGCACCACGCACGGCCGTCGCCACTACCGTTGCTGCGGATTACCTTGATGCGGCAGCAGACACAGGTGCACCAACGGGGGTAGTGTGCCCAACGACGAAACGGGAGGCAGGAATGGCGCCACATCGCTTTCAGAGGCAAGGGTCGGCTCTGCGTATAGCATCACGATGGACGTATCCGTCTGTGGAGGCTCCAAGAAGAACGATGGTTATCGTATTGCATGTGCTATCGTCATTCGGGCATAGTAAGTTGTGTGTTGGCATGGGGTGCATTTGGTACACATCTCAGTCTCGAATGGCATTCATAGCCGGTAATTTGGTCATCAGGCATTGTATTTCTGGAGTATTGAGGCCAATGCCTGTGCTCTATCTGCAAGTACTTCGTAACGTTACCTCCCAAGAGGAGAACGCTTCTATAGACACGGTGTTCGGCTGTTGACCTGGCGACCATGTTCTCCACGTCTCTGACCCATTGGAAACATGTCGTCATGCATTACCAACAGACTGGCGTGTTACTACTCACCAGCAATTACCTTTTATTGACTCTGCCACAAAGTCGAAGTAGCATGGTATAGCGTACCCGTATGTGTCACCCACACTCAGTTCCACTTGATGCCCAGCCGTGTTACACACATTCATGCTGCCAGAGCTGGCAGCTCTTTGTAGCAAATGTCGCATAAATGTAATCGCGTATTATTCCATCTATAATCTATACACACAATAGGGAAAGCTTCATTACTACTATTCTTTCTGATGTGACAATTTTAATGGCCTGATATGTAGTTAGCTGTCATACAAGTAATTACCTTACGCGAATACCTTATTTTCACCTTTTCTTTTACTTTTACTTTATCTTTTTCAATGATGGTACCCCGTTGGCTCTGGCCGATAGTGAAGGTCAATCGCTGATAACGAATTAGTAATTTCTTACTTAATAATTACATAGCTGGGAGGCCCTTCCTTCCGTCTTGTTCGTCAGCCGCGCTAAGATAGGAAAGTCATTCGCACCTGTATCTCTGCGAATCTTATAACCTTCATTCTACCTGTTTTCGTATATCAATTATTTGTGTATTATGCCTTAGAGCCGGATATGGAGAGACATACTGGTCTTTTTCGGCAACTATCCCGACATGACCCTCGAGATGGCCGCTGTAACACACCAACAACCGTTACTTCGCACAATGGGAGTTAAACTGTATAGGCAGGTTGCTCTCACACCAAACAAAATAGCTACTCCGCTGGTGACACTCAAGCTTCAACAACTATATACATATGCCGGACGTTCTTGGAGTCAGCGCGTAGAGGATGTAACGATCTCGGTGTCTCACTAACTTGGGTGTCTAACAAGGTGCTCAATGCCCCGCCTTGTTTGTTTGCCAGTATTCCACATGCAACGGTATACAGTACGAGCGTAAGTCTAAGGGAAGGAGAAATTGCTGACGTAAAAACCATCATCAAAAACACTGCAGCGCTGACTTACACAGCCGCAAGTCCGTAACTAAATGAATCACGTTACTGGGATAAGAAGCCAGGTCCAGTAACATGTACATGAATTTTTTTCAGAATTTGTTCACTTCACGGGGACACATTACGTAATACAGAAACGGTTCTACGTCAAACACCACGCAAGCTATGCTAGAGCTGTATTAAGGAAACTACGGCTAATAATTGGTTATAACTACTCACTGTTTTGTTTCTTATCTCCGCTAAGCATTCGTTTTTGTTGACAGCTGAGATATATTTATTTGATGACACAGCGTTCAGTAGTAATAATAAAAAGTCCTGTTAATTGTGAGTACGACTCATGAACCGAGGGTTCAGTACATATTTAATTATGCGTATAGGTACTTCTTGCGTCCCGGCAATCGAGAATCTGGACGATATTGGTATGTTACTGACATTGATACAGGCAAGGAATATATCTACCCATTCCTGAAGAAGAGAGGTCGTAACAGGACGAACACAAACTCGCCTACCAAATGACAAAAAATACATAGATTTTGATGAGGGAATTTTCGAGTATCAAATAAATAGCCATATATTTTGATAGCGTTGCTTTAGAACCTTACATTTATTACAACGCCAAGGAACTATATGCCATGTATTCAGTCACATGTGCAGTACATCACTACCATGCGGTAACCTATATTTTCAGAGGGACTGAAATATAGTATTGTCAGATCTCTTTACAAGAAATAAAGATTACTAATTACCGACGAGCCTTACTACGTACCTCCTTACGTGCACAAAAACAATAACATCGAGCGAGATGGCGCCGTGCTCAGGTGCCGGACTCGTATTCGGCTAAAACCAGCTTTAGATTTCCAGTGACTTCCCTAAATCACATAAGGCGATTGCCGCGGTGGTCCCTTTGAAAAGGCTCGGGGTCCAGTCCGTACTTGTGCTCCCTCACTAGTGATGTCGCCGTCGGTGGGCAATAATTTGTTGCCTAACTTTTTAAGAACAAGGAGATACCTGTCCACTAGTATAACACTGATTCGCCTCAGTTTGAGTTTTAAAGGCACCTATCCTCAGAATACGCCATTTTTCAATTCACTCGATGCAGAGACAATTCTCGTACAGGAAGAAACTTTCCCCATAATGAGGGACTTTATCCCAATGGGTCAGTTAAATTCCAGACTTTTCGATAGTGTCTTGTGGAGTAAGGGCGTATCATCCGTCCATCGGGTATGATTAAGTCCGGCGGTCCCCTGCGTGCACTTCGAGTGGAGTAGACTGTGTGTTGTCAAATGGTTTCACCCTCTCCTCTCAGCATGATACGAGGAAAATGTAGCACCACAGAACATAAACATCCATTGCAGTTACCTATCTGAACAGATGCACTTAGGCAAAACTCACAGACATTGCATCGTGCGTGGAAGAAGATGGTTCAAATGGCTCTGAGCGCTATGGGACTTATCATCTATGGTCATCAGTCCCCTAGAACTTAGAACTACTTAAACCTAACTAACCTAAGGACATCGCACAACACCCAGCCATCACGAGGCAGAGAAAATCCCTGACCCCGCCGGGAATCGAACCCGGGAACCCGGGCGTGGGAAGCGAGAACGCTACCGCACGACCACGAGATGCGGGCCGTGGAAGAAGAGAAAGCGTTCCAATTAGGCGGCTGAACAACACATGGAGGTCTCTGACGTAACAATGCTTACGCCACTTTTTTTGATTATTTCTATAGACAACATGATAAAAATCGCCAGTCTCTTATTTGAGAACTAAACTTTCTAAAGTGATAGATCTTTATGTTTTCTGGTTTTCTATGACTACAGATACATTCAGTGATATACCAAGATCTTGTGCATACTGCAGTCATTTGACAAAGTTATTGCGATCAGTATCAGTGGTTTGGATTAAAAGGTAGTCATATGTAGATACCTCCGTGAGCTTCTGAGAAAAGAAACCTTTAATCGCTACCAGTTTTTTATCGAAGCAATCATCATCATACAGTGTGCAGTTATTACTGCAACTTACATGGTACCAGCCTTTCTGCGACGTCAGTGAAAATAGAGTTATAAAAAGACTATCCCACTTCACTGTCGTAAAATTAATTAACACAGATTGGTGACTGTAATGTCCGTGTGAGTGTAGCGTGGATTTATGCTGCACGTAATCTGCTCATCTTGAACAGGCCAAAAAGGCCATCGCTGGACAGATCACAATCAACAGCGCCACATGTCTTCACTCCATGAGTCACTACAGAGAGGCTTGGAATTTCGTACTGGACATTGGCCCAAAGACTGGTTGTTATAGTCTTGACGCCAACACTGAGCCCTCATTGTCGGCCAAATACTGGCTGCGAATTCTTCCAGCACTAGCACTTGATCTGGCTACTTCTGAGCTGAACGCCACCGCACAGGCGTGCGTTACTCATCTCGGCTGCAGTGTCGGATACCGTCCCATCTGTCCAAAGACGACCGGCGCCAAGATTCGTACCTTAATGCGTCAGTTCGGCTCTCCAGGGTGCTAAAGACCAAAGAGGTGATCTGCCATACCTCGTTGGGATAGTACCACAGGTAGGAAGGTTGTCGCATTGAATAAGCGTAGTCTCAGACGAAACTGTGGTCAAGAACGAATCATACCCTGTATAACGGAGTGATTACTGTTATGCAGTAGATTCCGGCAGACTGAGCGAGCTCTCGCTCTGGAAGTCGGTTTTCTCAGTGGTAACAGTCCAGGAAGATGTGCGGGAGACCTGTATTTTCGGTGTTATTAATTGGGCCAGAAACATCACACGAGTGTAAAATAGATTATATATTTCAGATTAAATAACAGAGAACAATACAGAGACAAATCAATGCAATACACAGTTTTCAGAAGCAGATGTCATAAAACGTACAGAGTTGTCCAGATATGTCTTCCCGCGAGCAGTACATGGGGCAGCAGGAACGAGGATACTACATGTGCTTGAATGTGTTTCTCACCACACCCACATAGGTCTGGGATGTCGAAGAAAGCCAGCCGTACAAATTTTCGTAGCTCCTAGCAATACATGTTCGTTCCATGTTAGGGGTCGCCCAAACTCTCTCCACGTCTGACTGTGAACTCTTCTAATGACGGAACCCAGTAAAGATGCAAGGATTTTAGGAGCACTCCAAACGAATAATGACGTGTCCTTTTCGGTTTACTATACAACTGAAGAAGCTGTGCCTGGACTTTAATTGATGAGAGACAGGTTCAAAATGGTTCAAATGGCTCTGAGCACTATGGGACTTAACATCTGTGGTCATCAGTCCCCTAGAACTTAGAACTACTTAAACCTAACTAACCTAACGACATCACACACATCCATGCCCGAGGCAGGATTCGAACCTGCGACCGTAGCAGTCACACGGTTCCGGACTGAGCGCCTTAACCGCGAGACCACCGCGGCCGGCTGAGAGACAGGAAGTGAAATGAAATGATCGTGCGACATTGTTGTCTGGGAGGCCCCATCCAGGGAAGTTCGGCCGCCGGGTTGCAAGTCTTATTTCAGGCGACGCCACTTCGCCGACTTGCGCGTCGGTGATGACGGTGATAACACAGCACCCAGAATGAGGACGGGACGTGAGGGGTGCTCGGGTAGCTCAGTTGGTAGAGCACTTGCCCGCGAAAGGCAAAGGTCCCGAGTTCGAGTCTCGGTTTTAGTCTGCCAGGAAGTTTCAACAAAACACCCGGTTCACCGGCGGAGAAAATCTCCGACCCGGCCGAGAATCGAACCCAGGCACGCTGCAACAGTAGCAAATACGTTACCACTCAGCTGAGGACAGAGAGACAGGAGAGCGAGACTGTAAAGGTCCTCTCGTTCGAGGGTGCTAAGCGCCAACTGATTTTTTGAATTTTGGAACGAGGAAACAAATATTCGCCGACTGACACAAAGTGGCGAGTCTCGAGTCCTCTTGGGACAGAGTGGGTACTAAGAATATTGCCCATGGAAGATAATGGTACACGTTGAGTCCCAGCCCGTCACCTTTGAGGATGTTTATGTGACAACGTAAATTCCGCTGTTTAATCCAAGTTTTTTATGTGATTAGTCTTCTCCATCTGATGGAGGAATGAACAGTCCATTCACCATTGTAAGTTGGAGCCTGTCGTGGTATGTGCGAAAGCAGTGTGCTCGGTTGCCAGATGGGCAGGGACGCGTCGCGGCCACGCGACACGGCGCCGACGCCAGCACCGCGTGGCGTCCCGCCTGCGGCGTTGCCACGTTTCGGCGGCGGGGCGTCGGCGTCGGCGTCGGTAGCGTCCGTGCAGCGGCAGCGGCAGCGGCAGCACGTGGGCCGGAGCGGCCCAGCCGGCGCTTATCGATTCGGCAGCGGCCCCTCCCTCCGAGCCAGAGTCAGCCGGTGCCAGCCGCCTCGCCGCGCGGCCGCCGGCCACTGGCTGCTGCCCGCTGGAGCCGCGCCGGCACGTCGCCCTTAAAGAGGAGCGCGCCACGCCGCAGCCGCAGCCGCAGCCGCAGCCGCTGCTAGTCCTGCCTGTCACGTGTCAGTCCGGCGACATTATATCTCGTAGGCGGAAATTGTCAGTCTAATTCGACTCGCCGAGCACCGACTGGAGCGGTCGGTCCATCGTGCAGGAGTACCACAGTCAGTACCACACGCAAAATTCTGAAATTCGTTTGTCGGTATCCGCCAGTAAAGATGTACACTTCTGATGCTTTGCATCGTATGGACGTGAATACAGAGAGGTAGACACAAATCGTTACAAGATAAAAGGTCCTAATGTCGTCCCTGCTCCTAATTTTGCCTCCCTAGGAATTTCCTGTTTACAGAGTTTCTAACACATATTTAGCAACGTAACCTCAGTTCATTGTTTTGTTGAGGGAGTTTGTTATATATAGCTTGTTTAGCTTCCGTGTAAGAGATATTCATCATTTCACACTGAGATGACTTACTGCAGCAGTCGTATTAACAGCCCGCTATTCATTGCTTGAGCACTGATTTTAGTTCAAATATTGAGCCTTATTTCAGTTGTGTCTTTTGCTTTCTCATGTGTATTCGGTATAGCAAAAAGTCTGACCCATGTTGCTGTAGCAGTCGTTGTAATAAATCTGGGGTTCTTCGTAATTTCGTCCCCCTTAAGGTTCCAATATTCGTCCCGGGGACACAATTTTGAAACGTTATTAAAATTAAATTTGATTTTCTGTTTGTAAAGATCGTTTCTGTTTTTAAATGGGTAAACGCAAGATTCATTTGTTATACTAAATGCTTGCTTTGTTATCGCGAAACATGCTCTTCATCTACATTCTTGCAAATTCATAGCTGTGTGTTGTTTAGAAACCTGAAAAAAAACTTGAAAACATTGTCCATTCATGGCCTTCATGTGATTTATGATAGTGAATGTGTTTGGCAATGTTAGAAGGGAAAAATGCATTTAAAATATTTTTACTTTGGGAATTTTTATTGAGGGCGAAATTACGAATACTTTTTTTGTGTTTCTGTTTCTGCAGTGTTAAAGTTTATGTCAAATACTGGCTTCAGATTTTATTAAAATTTATTTATAACTTGTGATCATGTGGAGAATAAATTGAGCAACACGTACACCAATTTGTAGCTTGTCCCATAATCTTTCAGCACTGATACAGTCCCTAACGTAAAAATTTAGGTCGCCCTACATTAGCATAGAAAAAAGTGGTTGATAGTACATGAGCAGAGTCTCTGGACAATACACCTCGTTAATAGGCAGATAACGCATTGGATAATGTTGACACTGCTCGAAATAACATAATTATAATTTGTTTGTCAGTTACTGCCAAGAATGGTTTTAATACCAATAATCTTAATTAACTACTATATGTAGTTTTAAATTCTACAGTTAATACAAGCGTTATTTGTTTTTCGGTCGCTAAAAGGAAATGGTTTATTTGCAACATTTATCTACGCCTTCCAGCACCTTCTCTACATAGTCGCCGCTCCGACTTAGACATTCGTCGTAACCTGGTACCAACTGTCCAGTACCCTTGTTGACTTCCGCATATTCCCAGCGCTGGCCTGCATCGGGCTATACCAACGCTCAGGTGAGCGAAGAGATGAAAATCAGAGGTGGCCAGGTCCCAGCTGCATGGTGCGTATCAAACACTTCGATCGGAAACGCTGCAGGAGCGTCTTCCTAGCACCTGCATTATGCGGCCGAGAACTGTCACGAAGAAGAAAACGCATGACAGTTATGTGACCTGCATGAAATAACGGAAATCCGTAAGTAGGACTTCACACTTAGTAGCAGAAACTGTTTTCTAGGCGTCTTTACGTGCTCATTGTGCTCCCAGAACTGAAAAGATAGACAGGCATACTAGAGACACTGCGCTGCAATCTGCGCAGAGCTTTACCGGATTTGCTCAAATCGAAGACGACAGAGTGCGTCGACGGCCGTGCCAAACAGCAACGCGGAGGACGACTGAGTTTCGCTATTCCACCAGCGAGGGCGCTGCCGGCGGGCAGTGTGGTTCCAGTTGAAATATCGTGCGAAGTATTAAACGACGACTGGCTGCAAGCCCTAAATTTGTTTGAACTTTACCGGATGTTCACTGTGGTTTTAATTTCGCGACCTGTCGGAAATTAACAAATGAAAGTAGCCCTCGTAGCATTAGTGTATCTGCTGAGTGTTTTGCGGCAGCATAACTGCATAAAATGTTCTCTGTTAGCAAATCACGTCAGTGAGATAAATTTCTCAAGGTTCTGGAGCAGTGAAGGCTGTCGGAAGCGCAAGAATTTTATTTCAGTTGACGCATGTAGTGTAATAAGTATTAATTCTGGAGTGGAGTATATGGTCATTGTACCCAAAGGCTTCACACGAGAATTTTCGGGACACAACGCCGATAAACCGATGACATAATTAACATGCCGAAGATATAGGCATTAAGAAATGGCCAGCAGTTGACGTCACTAATAAAGGGAAAACATGAGCAAAATAAAATCCGAGAGGCTAATCGGACCTCCACGGGAATAGTGACTTTTGGGCCGAGGATAGTCCCGTTATTAACGCCTTCAGACACATTAAAATCTTGGTAGTATCAGACCACAGTGGTAGATGGTGGTGGTTAGTGTTTAACGTCCCGTCGACAACGAGGTCATTTGGAGACGGAGCGCAAGTTCGGGATAGGGAAGGATTGGGAAGGAAATCGGCCGTGCCCTTTCAAAGGAACCATCTCGACATTCGCCTGAAACGATTTAGGGAAATCACGGAAAACCTAAATCAGGATGGCCGGAGACGGGATTGAACCGTCGTCCTCCCGAATGCGAGTCCAGTGTGCTAACCACTGCGCCACCTCGCTCGGTCCACAGTGGTAGAATAGGGATCTTGATCATAGACGTAAAAGTAACAGGTGAATGCCCAGCGTATATGACAAGAAGATTGTCATGATACATCCATAGTCTTCGACTCATAACCAAAGAACCTTCCAACCTATAGTTCAAAACGGCCCGTTAATGTTTAACGTCCCGTCGACGACGAGGTAATGAGAGTCGGAACATAAGCTCCGACTGGGAAAGGACGCGGGAGGAAATCCGACGTTTTCTTTTCAAAGCAACCATCCCGGAATTCACCTTAAGCGATTTAATAAAATCACAAAAATCTAAACTTGGGTGATTTTCTTGTGGGTTGGCACAACAGCCTCGATAAATTTCAGGAATGGCTTAATTATTCCAATGAACATTATTTTAAAATCGAATTTTTTTTTTCAGAATGGATTTTCATTCTGCATCGGAGTGAGCCTTGTAGTTGTGCAGGTAGTATTGTATATGATAAAATTAAGTATTAATGTATGCTGCATAATTTCTGTAAGAATCAGTGCAGCCTGTGTTTAAATTATAGGTAACAGGCTACAATGGAATGGAATGAATAAATAAATAAATGAACAAGTGAAATAAATAAATAGTTCTTAATGGTCAAGAGGAGCATTGCAATATGTATGATGGTTCTGCTCCCAGATCTGTAGTCCCACAGCTTGGTATGAGCAACTGTTACGTGAATTATAACACACTTTTACATATCAGTCGCTATATGCAGAACGCTAACGGGCTCTCTGTAACTTACACTACATCTCACAGTTTCTACCATGATCGGATGTTCTTCCTTGGCTTTGTTACGGAGTGAAGATTTAAAGTATATAATACAATCGCATATCTGATACAGTGAGCTCCTGGTCTAAATAACAAATGCTCTATGCATGTGTTGTCCAACAAGATAAAATTCAAAACTTCGTCTACCAATGAGTATTCTGTCTTGGTAACGAACATGATTGTCGCAGAAACTCAGACATGGATTATATCTTCAAAGCATTAAGTTGCAAAATTAACTTCCACTTTGTTTAAAATTATTTCATTATTGCTGGAAGGGGACAATTCCAGTTGACTGAAAGTGAAATGAAGTGAAACTTTTCCCTGAATGAAAGAAGGTAAAAGAAAGCATACAACAAATGAGAACCCGATATACTCCGAGTATGGCTGATAATCCTTGGTAGTGTTTATAAACTCGACAATATCGATGTTCTCAGAGAGTCGAGAACTTCTCTCCAAAAACGTTTCAAATTTAGGATGCGTCACTAATATAAAATTCTCTGCTCTTTATGAGATTTTTCGATGCGATTAAGAGAAGATATGTTTCCCGACGTCACACGTGGCTTGTAGTTCCATTTTACTACGCGGTATTTGGACGGGTGACCTAGTTCAAGTGTGGTGAACGGTGGTCCTAGAGAGACTCACTGTTTGGACCCTAGTCAAGTGCAGTCTAGTTCAAATGGCTCTGAGCACTATGGGACTTAACATCTATGGTCATCAGTTCCCTAGAACTTAGAACTACTTAAACCTAACTAACCTAAGGACAGCACACAACACCCAGCCATCACGAGGCAGAGAAAATCCCTGACCCCGCCGGGAATCGAACCCGGAAACCCGGGCGTGGGAAGCGAGAACGCTACCGCACGACCACGAGATGCGGGCTGCAGTCTAGTGTCTGGTACCTTATATCCAAGAAAATATTGGAATTAGGACCCCTTCAACACACCTGGGACTATATCTTACACTGCTCGTTCTCTCACATGGAATCTCTTCGACTGAAGACAGAAAATCCAACTTGCTATGTTTGAGAAAGGCACTCAATGGCGCAGCTATAGTATCTAATATTCCAATGAGTGGAATGGTTTTAGAAGTGTCTTATTCGGAATTACAGCTCTTATTGGCTATACAGTGTGGAACTTTACTTGTATGTGTACTCATTTTGTGTTGAAATTAGCAGTGTCAGAGCGAAAATGGTGCACTTGACAGCCTACGCAACGCAACGAAACGAAAGTGCCGTCGATTTGGCGGCGACAGGTGACAAAATGGCGCTAGAGAGGCGCGTACCTACTAATTTTTCCGCCAAAGGAGCCATTGCAGCAGTGACGAAACATTCCTTCCACCCGTCACCCATCCAGAGTAAATTTTCAAACGAACTTTCATAAACGTGGGAAACAACCCTGGCGGAAAGTCGCGAGTGCTTAAAGTATAAAAGTCATTTTAATACGAGGCAAGTAGGTCTGGCTTGCGGTGGGGTGTTTGGCGCTCGCCTACAGGTTGATTTCGAAAGTGGATAGTTGAAGGCAATAGGAACGCGAGACTATTCCAAACTGTGAGCCAACAGCTCACTCTGAAAGGAGTCATGAGTTACGTCGGGCGTCCTCGTGACTGACACCAGTCGTACTAAATATTAAGTTCCCTGGAAATGCGGTGGCACTCATAGGCACATACACTGCCGGAAAAAAATAATAACCCTTTTAGACGTTTACAGTCCAGTCAAGATTTATTACTGCAACATTGCATATGGAATAATGGAATAATTACATTTACACATCAATATCACAAGCGGTTTTGATGTACCATGTATCAACCCAGGTTAATACGTGATGCAGCCTCCACGGACTGCAGTGCAGGCAACAATTCTGGCATCCGGTCGAACGTAAAGATGGCAAATACTGTCCAGGGATACGTTATTCTACACCTGCTCGAACTATTCGTCGTTCTCTTGGTTGATGAGCCGCACGAGTCACTTCTTGTCCTATTGTATTCCACACGTGCTGGATTGGAGACAAATATAGAGATTATGCTCGCCAAGGAAGGTGACACACGTCTTGTAGAGCACGTTAAGTATCACGGGGAATGTGCGGGCGAGCGTTATCCTGTTGGAACAACACATCGCCTGCCTGCTGCAAGGACTGTAAAAGAACAGATCTAACAACATTCTGCACATACCGAGCGTTGGTTAGCTTTCAATCCAGGAACACCGAAGGCGAACGAAAGTTGTAGCTTATCTCACCAACAGACTATATCTTCCAAGTGATCCACTGCACGTCCATACTGTGGCGTGAGTGGAAGAAAGGCTAGAGATCTGTGTGCCCGTAACCCCGCTGCTAGTAAGCGGTTCGCAACAGTTCGCGTTGACAGGTCTAGTCCCGCAAGCCCTCTTATCTGTGCTGTGACAGCTGAACGATCTGCCACTGCTGCCCTTACAACACGAGGATCCTGCGTCGACGTCCAGAACCTGGTCTACGGCTGTGAGAATATTCACATGAGCGCAACGTGTAGGCTTTCACGGCTAGAGTCTTCATTAGCTAAAACTTCCGGGATGAGAGCCGTGGTCGATCTGTAAAACTTCTTCTTCCTGACGTTTTGTTGCCCGCAGTTGGCAACGAAGTTTTACAGATCGACCACGGCCTCTCAGGCCGGAAGTTTTAACTAATGATTCACACGACCACCGATAGCAACATCGTTCCACAACTGAAACGCCACGTCCAACTTGTGTGGCAATTCTCGGAAAGGATCATCACGCCAGTCCGAGGGTTACAATTTGACCCCTTTCAAACTCGCTTATTTGGCTGCAGCAAGCACTAGTGCGTCTCCCATGGCTTGGTTGCCTGCTTACTTCACACGTTTGTACCACACTGAGGCTTCTGGCTATTAGGTGGTCGACACAGAGGGCGCTCTGGTAGCTATACCACAACGCTATTTGTTGGTGGACGACGTTGAAGACATTATCAGTGCATCTACTTTTCCCTGGGTGGCATACGCCGTCATCGGATAGTATCGACGTCGTTTTTCCAGGCGTACTAATTTTTTCGGCAGTGTAGTAGGCTAGGTTGTATATAGATTTATTTGTTAATTATTTAAATTATTTATTAGATGGTTCTGCCGCTCTAGTTATTTAGTTAATGTAATTAAATGTGCTGTAGTATTAACGTAGAAAAACGTGTTTCTTTTTCGTCGAGTAAATGATGTTTTTATTTGCCTCACGGCACGACTGCCATAACGTCACGTCCAGCGAGGTGCAATCTCACTATTCGTACTTCATCGTGAAAACCATTCGATCTTTCTTTCATTATTTTCTAGGCGACACTTCCGTGCAACAAGCTAGTTTTTCGTATTACTCCAACTTTACACACGGCCTCGTAACACGGCCAAATAAACTCGCACACTGAATGATGGTGCGACAGTGTGCGAGGAAAGCAAAGGCGTTCAGAGAACACCTGTGAACATACAGTACTAAGGAGACGGTAAGTTCCTACAATTTTCGACGAAATTTGATATTTTTTTAAGAATTTTGGATTCTGGTTGCATTACCTTTTTGCAGAAGCAGAAACTCAACGTATCGCACAACAAAGTCTGTAGGAAGGAGCACAATCGGATCCGGTGCTCCTATCACAAATGTCGTACCAGAGCGTGTATCACGGAAGGTCCTCAGGACCAAAGCTGTTACGATGATGAACATCTCTCTAACAATCGCCGCGTAACAGATTTTTAGCTCCCCTTCGATATAAACAGCGGCAATAACAAAGCATTCGGAGTTGATATACTACAGCCAGGTTCCAACGTTGACATTACGAAGCGCCTGGGGCACAAGTGTAAGGAAATTCCAGATGCAGGCTGCGACGACTGGAGCTCGTTAATGCCTGCAGTGTGCAAGTGCGCTCATTAAGGACGACCGTCATTCTTTTCTCGTCGCGTCGGCACCTGCGATGTTACTAACGGGACTCTTGGCTCTACTTGGGGTACAAGTAGTTGTGATTTTGTCGAAAAAATCTACATTTGTTCTACACGTAGTGAATGCTTTGAAAAGTAGGAGAGTGGTTGTGCACTGCAGCACCAAGATGAACGATTGACGAGTTGCTGTATTATTTTGTATGGTCTTGAGTCACTTCGCCTTCACAGACAAGCATATAGCTGCACCAATATGTATACATATACCGGAATGAATTCATCATCAGTACGGATACATGTAACTATATGACAACAAGTCCATGAAAACCACTGTTATTGAACTTCAACTGAGGTCGGAAACACAGCCACACAATTCACGTCCTACACACGGCGTCTCTGGGAAATAAAATGCGTCCATACTTGACACGATAGAGCAATCATGTCTGAGATGTTACCAAAATTAATTTATAGTTTCCTTAACAACTTTCTGGAAGATTCATCTGAACGCAGATTCATCAACTACGACATTTTTCGTTACGCCAGCAGAACAATTTCACACTTCTTGCAGTATTTTTATTTTTGTCTCGGAATACTTTTATGTTTTCGCAGAAGGAATGTATAACATGCATCAATAAACTTTAAGAATTTTCGTGTATTATTTTCAGTTCCAATATTGCAGTAGTTCTGTTTTTTTTCCGTTGATTGAAGTGAAAAGCTACTTTTCTTTGAAATTATTTGTAAAGTACGATTTTTTGTTTTTTGTTTTTTGTAGTAGGTGGCAAGTATTTTCTTTTAGGAAGGACTCCATAATTTTCTAGACTAAAGATACGGTCACCTATAATAATTTTTATTAACATTTGAAATTGTCACTAACTGACAAAGATTTAAGACAGTGGATGAGCTTGAGATGCCTGCTGTCGTCATGTACGCTACAGTAATGAATGTTTGAAACATTTTTCCACGGTTTGGTGCTTCGAAGAAGTCTACCGACATGCCACTGAGTGCGGGGAAGACAATGGCAGTGAAATCACGTTTTGTGAAAAGATGTCATTTACAACGCTTGACGTTAGGAGTTTTATGACACGGTAGGTCGAGGGCGTGGCGAGTACACTACCCGTGGGAGTTATTGCACCAGCAGGCGGGGTATCGGGAGGCCGGGTTGAGAGCGACACTCCGGCGGAGGGATTCCCGTAGAGCAGTGCCTGCTGGCCGGGTAGGAGAGAGCGGGGATTTGGCACAGCGCACTGGGACCACAGCCACAGGCACAGACGCCGCTCCCGCTGCCGCCGCCAGCGGCCAAGAATGTTGGCAGCGCCGCATCGCGCCGCGGCGCCCGGTCCGGCGCCTCGTTTTAGGCAGCGCGGAACAGGCCACCGGCCGACACACGTCCCAGCCGTCTCGCTAACAGCTTCACCGATCCCCGCCACTCACCAAGTGAACACGGCAATGGCCATAACCCGATTTCTCAGAAAATTTGCTCTGTGGAGATGTAAAAATAAGCGAATACGTGTCTCGTCGGCTTAGCCTAGGTAGTCGACGGTTTCTGAGAAAACGACGGTCAATGTTTCGAGATACTTTATGTGCCTTTTCGGGAGAAAACAATTCAGTCGAACCAGTGACGCCGGCCGGAATGGCCGTGTGGTTCTAGGCGCTACTGTCTGGAACCGAGCGATCGCTACGGTCGCAGGTTCGAATCCTGCCACGGGCATGGATGTGTGTGATGTCCTTAGGTTAGTTAGGTTTAATTAGTTCTAAGTTCTAGGTGACTGATGACCTCAGAAATTAAGTCGCATAGTGCTCAGAGCCATTTGAACCATTGAACCAGTGGCACAGTGGCTAGCGTCGGGGCTTCAAACTTTTGCGCCCCACAGTCTAAACCTGACTGTTTTTTTAATTTTAGTTTTTCGTTTAACTACCCAAGTCTGTAGAAGAGTACTGTATCAGTGTTTTCCATTGTATAGTGAAATAACATCGTCCTCATTCGTGTGCTAATTGTATATATGCTGAATAACTTAAAAAATTGATAGAATAAAGAACAATAAATGAATAAGATAGTTACTTGAAATTGTTTACGGTAAACTTCCTGTAGTGTATCTTGATTCATTATCAGCTGCAAGCGTCTGTCTTTGTAAACTGATCCGTTATGCGTGCTCTGCCGCGAAATTATTACCAATGCGTGAAATCTTCTGCGATATTAACCACGTTTCATTCCCGAGTGAGATTTGCACGAAGAAATGTCACTGTGGCAAAGTTGTCTTCGCGTGATGATCGTGGTGCTTGGAACTACGAATGGTAAGATCCAAGAAAATGCATCAAATATATCTAAGGAACAAACTTAAGAAAAAATGTAAGAATTAATAGAAGAATTGAATAGGAATAAAATACACTGAAGAGCCAAAGAAAAAATGTAAGAATTAATATAAGAGTTGAATAGGAATGAAATACACTGAAGAGCCAAAGAAACTGGTGCACCTGCCTAATATCGTGTAGGGCCCCCCGCGAGCACGCAGAAGTGCCGCAACAAGGCGTGGCATGGCCTCTACTGATGTCTGAAGTAGTGATGGAAGGAATTGACATAATGAATCTTGCAGGGTTGACCATAAGTCCATAAGAGCACGAAGGGGTGGAGTTCTCTTCTGAACAGCACGTTGTAGGCGTCCCAGATATGCTCAATAATGTTCATGTCTGGGGAGTTTGGTGGCCAGTGGAAGCGTTTAAAGTCGGAAGAGCGTTCCTGGAGCCGCGCGTGGGGTGTCGCATTGTCTTGCTGGAACTGCCCAACTCCGTCGGAATGAACATGAATGGATGCAGGTGATCAGACAGCATTCTTACGTACGTGTCACCTGTCGGAGTCGTATCTAGCCGTATCAGGGGTCCCACATCACTCCAACTGCACACGTCCCACACCATTACAGGGCCTGCACCATCTTCAACATTCCCCTGCTGACATGCAGGGTCCACGGATTCATGAGATTGTCTCCTTACCCGTACACGTCCATCCGCTCGATACAATTTGAAACGAGACTCGTTCGACCAAGCAGCGTGATTCTAGTCATCAGTAGTCCACTGTCGGTGTTGACGGTCGCAGGGGAAGTGTAAGGGTTTGTGTCGTGCAATCATCAAGGGCACACGAGTGAGCCTTCGGCTCCGAAAGCTCATGATTCGTTGAATTGTCCGGACGCTGATACTTGTTGGTGGTCCAGCATTGAAATCTGGAGCAGTTTGCGTAAAGGTTGCACTTCTATCACGTTGAACGATTCTTTTCAGTCGTAGTTGGTCCCGTTCTTGCAGGATCTTTTTCCGGCCGCAGCGATGTCGGAAAGTTGATGTTTCACCGGATTCCTGCTATTCACGGTACACTCGTGGAATGGTCGTACGGGAAAATCTCCACTTCATCGCTACCTCGGAGATGCTGTGTCCCATCGCTCGTGCGTCGACTATAACATCACGTTCAAACTCAGTTAAATCTTGATAACCTGCTATTGTAGCAGCAATAACCGATCTAACAACTGCGCCGTATTCTGTATTCTGTATTCGAAGACGCATGCCTAAACCAGTTTCTTTGGCGCAATTTAAAAAGATCATAACCCTTGAAAATACCATTTACACATCTGTTGTATAATAAATATATGACACTTGTTGTGAAACGCGTCGTAGTTTTACAGTTAATATAACGCCCTTGCAGCCCATATCTTAATAAGAAACATTTGCGTATTAAGCTTCTACGGACATGAGTGGATAAATGAAATATAAAGTAAGTGAGAAGCCGTAACGCTACCCACTGAGCCGCCACTACGGCTGGCATCATTGCGCTCTAAAAGGCATCTAAATTACGTCGAAAACTTTGATTGTCGTTTTCTCAGAAACAGTAGAGTGTCTACGAATAATCCGAGGTATGTGTTCACTTATTTTTTCTCCTCTTCCACTGAACGAAGTTTCTGATAAATCGAATTATGACACTTGTGTGCAGCTCGTCAGCGGCAGCTCGGAGGAGGCAGCTACCGGCCAGTCAGCACCTCCACCTTCGAGGTCTTATTTGTAGGGGCTGGTGGCTTCGCAATACGGCACTTGTCCACTGTAGGTGATGAAGGAAAGAGGAAATGGGGGAGACGGGCAGAATTCCTCCCGTGGAGACACATGCAGTATGACTTTGCTTAGGCTTACTGTTTACCTTACGATGTGTTTACATACTGTTGTGGCGTAACAAGCTAGCTACGCCACACTGAGAAGGGAGCCGAAAGAAAGGCACGCGTACACACACGCCGACTGGCGTCAAGTCTGGAACAGGATACGTTATGACTGCTATAAAGAAAGTACGTAGCTTTGGAATAAACTTAACTTTTAATCACTCCTTGTGATACATCTCTCTTGACTATACAAATGAGACTCGTAAGATACATGCACTGTTACAATTGGCGCCTTGCTAGGTCGTAGCCATGGACTTAGCAGAAGGCTATTGTAACTGTCTCTCGGCAAATGAGAGGAAGGCTTCGTCCGTATTGTCGCTAGCAATGTCGTCCGTACAACTGGGCGAGTGCTATATCGTATCTCGAGACCTGCCTTGTGGTGGCGCTCGGTCTGCGATCACACAGTGGCGACACGCGGGTCCGACATGTACTAAATGGACCGCGGCCAATTTAAGCTACCACCTAGCAAGTGTGGTGTCTGGCGGTGACACCACACATACATTAGTCGAAACACACATGTGTGTGGGAGAAACCGTACCCCTGTGTCGCCACATAAGAATTTCAACATAGGAAAAAACAGCATTATTCTTTGAACAAAGAGCATCAACATGCCCCTCCTCCGAACTTTCAAGTTCTCAAATATTTGAATTTTTAATCACCCATTTCGGCCGTGCTCGGATTTCTTTCAACCGTGAGGGTAAGTAGCAATTAAACCTTGAAATAAACTCGTCACATTTTTTGTTTCTTCATTTAGCAGCTTCGCGCTATCAGAACGAGACTGGATTGGCAAAGTTTGCCCCATTTCGTGAAAATAACTATTTCTGACGTAAGCGGTAAAAGATATTTATCCCTGAAGCTTGTTTTATATTTTTTAATCTCGGGCTATGTTATAGATCTCAAATGAATTTAGAAATTGAAAAAATTCTCCTGCTAATATCATGAATTTTTCGTATCTCAGCAACTAAACTGACTTCATCCTTTCCCTTGAAAAAATAATTATCACTTTCTATTTCTTGCATAAGTATAATGAGCAATAACTTTCACTTCATAAGAATACTAGCGCAAAAATGCTCCTATCGGAGAACAAAACAGGCGAGTATGCTCATATTTATTTAAAGATTTTGACTGAAAAGTGGGGTACGAGCTGTCTCATTCTACATTCTACACCTTTAAAAATTTTCGCAAAAATTTTAGCATGCGAACATATTTGCAGTCTTTTTCACACATAAGTCACCTCTCAGTCCCACAAGCTGCCCAAAATGCTCACACCCACTAATCCATCCACTCTCACTTGGCCAATCTCATTCACTCATTCAGCGCAGTTCGGTGTCATTACCTCTTGTGTCTCTCTAACTGTCACTGTCTCCTCTCTCGCCACGACAGTCTCCTTCGTTCTTCCTACTGCTACTACTACTACTACTACTACTACTACTACTACTGACTCCTCTCACTGTCACTCTCTCCCTCTTGCTCTCTGTTACTGCTACTATCTCATTAATTTCTTCCCACTGATACTGTCTCTTCTCAGCCTCACTATGTCTCTTTCTCGTTGTTATTGTCAGAGACTCTCTCATTATCACTGCCTCTCACCCGCTTCCACTTTCTGCTTCTTTTTATTCATCTCCCACTGGCACTGTATCCTTACCTCTTTTCCTGTCACTCTACTCTCACTGTCTACTATGTTCCACTGCCGCTGTGTCCCTCTCATTCTCTGACACTGCCATTGCCTCCTTCGCTCTTTCTACAACACAACCACTGTCTACTATCTGCCACTGTTCCTTCTCTACTTGCATAAAATAGCGAGAATATGTTCGCAGACCAATAGTTTTGAGAAAATTTTTAAGGTACTGAGGAATATAGAATGAAGCAGCTGGTAGAGCATTTTTTCGCTGGTCCCCTCCTTCTCCTTGCCACAGCAGGGCATGTCACTCCTGTTAAAATAACTTTATGGGTCATTTAAGTCTTGTTAATTTACTTATATGAAATTGAAATAATCCATAACTAATTTTACACCTCATACCGGATTTTAAGTGCACAAAAATTTTGCGTGTGCTTCAGTACCACAACTTGGGGTTTCCAGAACTCTTCTGCTGATAACGGACACACTATATATAATATTTCTCTGTGCTACGTCACTTTACAAACCACCTTTTCTCTTCACATCGCGTTTTACGTGCACGTTTTACGTACACAAGTAGGGTAAATTTGAAACTCTGTATCTCGGAAAGGGATAACAATATCTAGAAAATGTTAAAACTTCTTAGAGACCAGAATCTTAGGAATATATCGCACAAATTACAGCCATTTGCTGCGCATAGCCATCTTGGTTGGCGAAAATATGTTAAAAAACCCTTGTTTGGGGTTTTCCGAGAAACTGCTCATGAACTAATGGTTGCTCCGCAAGGCCCTTCAGGCCCGCCATAGACCACGTCAAATGCAAAAAGAACCAACGGACTTGCTCCATTTGCATGAACTGGATGAAGTGTGTGGCATTCATATTTTGACCCTGTGCTGTAGGATAGTGGACCCTAAGACGATCTTTCTGTTGAGTATACAGATGGTCCGTAGCTCAAGGGCAATCGTAAACACTTGCCCTACCTTTCTGTCACCAACAGAACCTGATGTATGAGTAGCAGAAAATTCCGTTTTATGCGCAGCGTTTTGGAACATATCTGTACGCATGCTGTCGCGTGCGTACTGATTTATTGTCGCCGTATCATAAAGTACAGATGTCATTGGACATCAGAAGACAGAGTGACTCAATACACCATCACATTTCAATTATAACTAGGTGTTCTTTTCTCATTTAATTGCAGTGGATTTAATGAAATCTTGACGAAAATTTCAGAGGTCAGTAACAGTCGCAGGATCTTGCTATCGCTGACCGTCGCTTCAGTTGTGACCCTGGTCAGTACAGCGTCTTCGCCCGCCGCAGTGAGAATACTGTCGTCGGGGCTTTGCATCACACATGAACTTAACATGTAACAAAATAAAACAAAATTTCATGTAATATACAATAACAATAAATTAAAATACAGTATAAACAACTTCTAAGTCAACCAATATGACACGTCTTAGTTATAAGACGCTAGAGCGGTAAAAACACGGTATTTAACTCTCCCGTGTTCTGTTATGCCACAAGTTGGCAGTAATACTATTACTGTCACAAGTTACACCAAAATTTCTCCACGACGTTTCGACCGGGGGGCCGCCATTTTCGTGTTCACCACAGAACAACAGGAGCCATACTGTCAGTAGTACCGAATACCCAGACCTGGAGTCACGTCGCTTTATTGTTGTACGGGAGTTAGAGTTGAGTGAGGACGCGTAATTTGTGAGCAACGACGAGACGTGGGGGTAGACTTAAGGTTTAATATTTATCTTTTCTACCTATACGTAAACTGTGTTAAGCTCTGCACGATGGAGTAAATTTATCATATAGACATGGAATGATTGCGAATACCGCATAGGAGTTTAAGTTTAAGTTCATGGAATTTCTATGTTTCTGTTTTACGCCGCCATGATAAATAATATTAGGCCCTTTTTATGAAACAATAATTTCTCTGTTTTTGTTAGTTTGGATTCCACAAATTAATTTTCCGATGGAAAAACGTCTGAGGCAGCAGTAAACTTTCACCATTTCTAAATGTTCAGATTACCGTATATAGCTTAAAAAATGGAAACATGAAGGGCATAAGCGAATGATTGAAAGTATCTCTTATCGTAAATAATACTGGGAGGACGATATTTGCAAATATTAATTTCAGACACTTCAGTTTTTTTTATTATACGAGTTCTAAAACGGAAAATGCCACTCAGTTTCTCTGCATGTATCATGTCGGAGACTGGATATAATTTTCTTATAGATCGATCACATTCGATATTCTATGACGTAGAGAATTATTTATTAAGTTATCATTGGAATTGCTGCCCTATATTGTGTATTTTTCCTATTTCAAAGTTGCGTCATGTATTCAGACTATAAGACAGATCGTGATCTAAAATCATTAGTACGAAAGTACCTAATTCCAACCTGGCAAACTTGATTTTGCAAACTGTTACGCAAGGTCTCGTTTTTGAGAACGAAGAGTTGTGTGCAGCTTGTACATGTTGCGTCCCTTTGACACATTCGGCATCATCCGCCAGCTATTGTAAGGCATGATTGCTTTGTATGTTTAAAGAATGCAACTGGCTTGATTTTCGTATAGCGTGTTAAGGTTTCTGTACACTTATGTAGACTCTCGTCTGTGTCAGAACAGTTTCTGATAGATTTTTAAAGGAATCCTTGCAGTATAGCCAGACCCTCAATGATTCCAAGCCACGACCATTGGAGGGACGTATTGCAGCAACCAGGGGCTTCACATCGAACATGACTCTCAAAATTATCGGTTATGTGCAGTTCTATAATCATTATCATTTGTGCGTTATCATGTACCTACTCGTGTGTGATTACTCCGCAATCCACTCTTAAGTGTTTGGCAGGTGGTTCATATAAACACTTTCAGACCTTTTCTCGACCTTCCCACTCTCGAATAGCACGTGTGAAAAATGATCACCTATGTCAATCAGTGCGAGCTCTGACTTCTCTTATTTTATTACGGTAATCATTTCTTCCTGTGCAGGTGGAAGTCAGCCCAAGATTTTGCCATTCTAAGCGGGAAGTTGATGACTAAAATTTTGTGAGAAGATCTCGCCGCAACGGAAAACGACTCTGTTTTAATTATTTCCACCTCAACCAACTTAGCAAATTACTGACATTCTCCCCCCTATTTCGCGATAATACTGAACGAGCTGCCCTTCTTTGAAATTTTTCAATCTCCTCCATGAATCACATCTGTAAATAATTCCATACCGGATAGCAGTATTCCAGAAGAAATCGGACAAGCATAGTTTAGGCAGTCGTCTTAGTAGATTTATTGCATCTTCTAAGTGTTCTGCCAATAAAACGGTTTCTTTGCTCACCGTCACCAGAAAATTTTCTGTGTGATGGGTCCAATGTAAATTGGTGTTAACTCTAATGTCTAGGCATTTAGTTGAATTGTCAGTCATTAATTTTGTGTGATTTGTTCTGTACTGATATCTAAAATTTCACGGAATTGTTTTAGTACTCATGTGGAAGACCTCACACTTTTCTTTGTTCAGCATCAGTTGCCATTTTTTGCATCATACAAATTTCTTGTAAATATAATTTGGCAATTCCTTTGGCCTTCTCATTATTTTATTAGATGGTAAACGACACCATCATCTACAAACAATCTAAGAGGACTGCTCAAGTTGCCTCCTATGCCTCCTAAACCGTTTACATAGATTACGAGCGTCAGAAGGTCTATAACATTTCCTTGGGGATATACAAATGTTATTTCTGTTTCATTTGATGACTTCCCCTCAGTATCTACGAATTGTGACCTTTCTGAGAAGAAATCACGAATGTAGTCGAACAGCTGAGACCATACTCCATAGATACGTGATTCCAATAGAAGCCGCTTGGTAGGAACGTTGTCAAAACCCTCCTGGAGAAATGTGAAATAAACTTGACATTCCCTGTAGGTATCACTGATACTTTGTGCGAAAAAGAGCCACTTGTATTTCAGAACAACGATGTTTTCTAAATTCGTAGTGGTTATGTGCCAATCGATCGTTTCCTTCGTGGTATTTCATAATGTTGGAACACGGTATACGTCCGACAAGCTTGCTATAACCCTGTTTCTTCTTTCAAGGGACACGTGATTCACCTGTTCCGGTCACAGACGAAGATGGCTCAAAATGGCTCTGAGCACTATGGGACTTAACATCTTAGGTCATCAGTCCCCCAGAACTTAGAACTACTTAAACCTAACTAACCTAAGGACATCACACACACCCATGCCCGAGGCAGGATTCGAACCTGCGACCTGCGACCGTAGCGGTCGCGCGGTTCCAGACTGAAGCGCCTAGAACCGCTCGGCCACCAGCGGCCGGCAGACGAAGTTGATACCAAAGTATGCTTAATCTTCCGATGTTTCTTGTTGCATTCTGTCTCTATAGCAAAGTGTCTTTTGATATTTTTCCATCTAGAATCCTATTCAGGTGTAAGAGCCATCTTTTTTCCATTTTGTCTTCTACTTTTAAAACGTTGAGTCCTTTACGCCCATCGTCGTTTTTAAATTTTGTAATTTGTTGCAACGTTCCATGGGTCTCAGCATTCTCATCTATGACCGCTGTATCTTACTAAGATGTTTAGCGCATGTCATTCATTCCTCTGTGACGTTAATTTACAAAATTTCGTTCTTGTTTGTTTTCTCGCTTTCCTAGATAATGTTCTCTGGATTGTACCAATATGGCCTGGTACTTCTTCATTTGTGGTCGATGTGAAGATCAGTGTCATAAGTTACGTCATAGTCAAGATATTGAAAGTTTAGCCTTGCTCAATAGAGTTATTTTTGTTCGGACTGCATATTTGACTCTAACAGCAATAATCTTGGTATTTTGTGCAGAGATTTTCGTGTTACATGCAGAGCAGATTCGTTGAAGACAATACAGGGATGCTTGAAGCTTATCCTCAGTTTTATACTGTGGAATATAGTTCATTTCGCTCCATAACTTCAAAACGCAATTTTCTTGCTCCAGTGTAACATTTATTGACATTCGAAACAAGTTTCGCCTTTTATATTAATGGCATCTTCAGTGGATTTTACTCGAAAATACAATTTTAATTTGTAGATTCGAAAACAGTTCACACAATAATTTTCGCATGAATACAATGTTTACTCATTACCCTTGCTGAATTCCGCATTTCATCTCATCTGATAATAGGTTAGGACGTTACAGAGCGCCCGTACATTACACCTACGGAAAAACGACGCGAATATGTGCCGATTTTTCGTAAGTGTAATGGAAGTGTGTCCTCTTTTATAATCTGTGATCAGATGAGAAGAAACGCGGATTTAAGCAAGACAGGTGAGTAAACTGGAGCACTGAATTAACGAAAAAATTATGTTGTGGGATGTTTTCGAAACTGTAAGTACACTGACGGAAAAAAACGCAGCACCAATGAGTTATGGTACAGCCGGCCGGTGTGGCCGTGCGGTTCTGGGCGCTTTAGTCCGGAACAGCGCTGCTGCTAGGGTCGCAGGTTCGAATCCTGCCTCGGGCATGGATGTGTGTGATGTTCTTAGGTTAGTTAGGTTTAAGTAGTTCTAAGTTTTAGGGGACTGATGGCCTCAGATGTTAAGTCCCATAGTGATCAGAGCCATTTGAAACAGTAATGGTACATAAACGAAAGTTGATAGGCGTGTTTCCACATGTCTATTCAAATGCCTCTCATATAAAAGACGAATGTTAACAAATATTATATTACAGAGAGAAAAATTAGCTATCGACTTAAGAAACGACTATTTATATACTTTCTGCGGGAAGTGGCCGCCCAAACAGAGTTATTGAAGTTTATACGGTTTACAAGTTCGGGACAGGTTAGTCTATTTTGTGGAGCCCCGGTGACACGCCAGAGGTTCCGCAGTGCGGTCCGTGCTCCACGGCTGTCCTCTTCCCCCCCTCCTCTCAATCGTAAATCTGCGTCCCCGGCGGTTCCCGCCAGAGCCGGTGTGGAAGCCGGCCAGCAGAGCCGGCCCCTGCTAATTAGTCGTCACGCCGCACAATGTAGCCGCGCTCATCCCCGCACACTCTGGAGATAGATCGGCCCCTAGCTGAGCGAGCGGCCGCGGGGTCAGGGGGGCACTGACCGCCGCCGTCCAGGAAGAGACTCGCTGGTCGGCGCGCAGCTCACACGCACGGCACGGCTGCCGCATCAGCCCGCACACTGTGCTGGCGTGCGTGCTTCAACATGAGCTTAAAAAAGGAAGTTGTTTTGTTTATTTTATATAGAAGGAGAAAGGACTTGTTAAGTTGGGACGCAGCTCAGAAATGACATACTGGGAACCTTCTTAGTGATACACTGACGGAAAGAAATTAGTTAACTGGAAAGACAACGTCGATTTTTTATCTGATGATCATGATCTAACGACATGGTTCTTAATTGGACATGTAATCACCCCAGATGGCAGTGCGTGGTCGACAACGTGCTTTCAATGCTGACCAGAGGGTTGGCAAGGAGTTCTTATGGTGGTACACGTGAACGTGCTGCAGTGCGTCTCCCCAACGCATCCCACAACTGCTCGATGGGGTTTAAGTCGGGCGGACAAGTCAGTTCACCGCACAATACCCTCCATTCCGAGGGCTCCTCCACCTGCGCATTCTCACACACAAAAATGAATTCAGGGACAGTTGCTCCCCTGAAAAGACACAAATGGGGAAGTAGTGCAGTGCCACAATAACCTTGAGCGGTGAATGGACCGTTTCCAAAGATTTGGATGTCAGTAAGGATTTTAGTGAAGAATATTGGACGATACAGTTCATCCCATACAGACTCCCCACTCCTAAGCTTAGATTTCATGAGTGAAAAATTTAGCCGGCCGCGGTGGTCTCGCGGTTCTAGGCGCGCAGTCCGGAACCGTGCGACTGCTACGGTCGCAGCTTCGAATCCTGCCTCGGGCATGGATGTGTGTGATGTCCTTAGGTTAGTTAGGTTTAAGTAGTTGTAAGTTCTAGGGGACTGATGACCACAGTTGTTAAGTCCCATAGTGCTCAGAGCCATTTGAACCATTTTTTTGAAAAATTTAAATTGGTGGTCATTCCATTATTCTGGACAAAATAAGATTAACTTACGAAATTTAAGAAACTGGTCTGATTCACCAAAATTTTTGACATATTCAAACTAAATACTATTTATGTTACAAAATAACTAAAATATCCAGCGCTAAGTCAAAAAAATATCATAGTACAGTTGTGATGGAATGAAAAATCACTTGTTTGATAGTGTAGGGTGTATTAGCATATTACGGCTTATTCTAAGCACTTCCTAGCCCACAATTAATAAGGACAAACAGAAATTATCTCCATTTTTGAAAGACGTGCTGACACTGCGAGAAAAGGGTTTTTTTGAGCAGCTGCTCTTATCTATTGAGAACATGCAGAAACGATAACATGTGATGCACTGAAAGCACATTATGTAAAGTATGTACTACAATTAGGTACAGCGAGTTAAGTTTATTCCCTGAGCCAGAAAAAAAAATAAAAACTGGGTGTAGGTTATATACTACTGAACGACTGAGGAGGATAGAACACTGATGGCGGATGTCGTATCTTCATACCGTTAGATGTTAGTGTTGCAGTCAAAGATGGGCAGGAAAAGCTACAATTGCAAGTAATGCTATTCAGAGATTAGAAGGCGACCACATCTGTTCATCCCCCTGACGCAGCCCAGCTATTCCGGGTGCTGGGAACTTCTTTAATAATATAATTGAAAGTCCCTTACAATTACAGACAGCATTAATATCCACTGCTCTAAATCACTTCCACTTCATATTTCCGTACGTAATTCATAATCATTTAGGCTTCAGCTGTCTCCTCCCATAAAATGGTTGTCGAATACCTTTCCATCACCTTCCAAGGAAGCCTACAAACTTAACGCTGCAGAGTAGCGCCTCACTTCTACCGCTATGACCCGTGATAGAACCACTGCGACGTACATATAGGGGGGGGGGGGGGTGTCATAGACATTTTGGGTGAAATTGGAACAGGTGATTGTGGGACCATAACCGATTGTATTGAGACAGGGAATCACTGGTCGTAAATTCATGTTTATTGTGTTATGGACACACGCAGTGAACACCACATAAGAATAACGCAGCTCACAGTGATTGTTCAAATTGACGAGCACCAGTGTCAGCGCATGTATTGCAACGGCGCATGCAGTTCTGCTGCACTCTCGGATAGATCCCGGGTGTCTGTTGTACACTGGAACAGGCAGCGGGTGATAAACAACATACACCCCTGACCAGTTTGTATTGTTCACGGATGAGGCTTCTGTCACCCGTGATGGTGTTCTCAACAGCCACAACGGCCTTCTCTGGAGTCAGGACAATCCCCGTGTCATACACATCGGTGGCCACCAACAACGATTCTCTGTCAATCTACGGGTGGGCGTTGTCCAAGATAACCTAATAGGATCTTCTTTGCTGCCTGCCCGTTTGACCAGTCCACATTAACTGGTGGTCATGCAAGATGAGCTGCCATAGTTCTTGGAGACTGCCTCTTGTTGTCCGCGAAAGATTGTGGTTTCAACACGACGCTGCACCAGCCCACTTCCTTGTCAATGCCTGCGAGCAGCTGAACAACGCGTACCCTCAACGTTCGATTGGAAGGAGAGATCCAGTCCCACGGCCAACGCAACCTTCGGATCTCGCACCTCTGAAAGTTTTCCACTGGGGTTACGTCAAGACGTTGGTGTATGAAAACCCCGTAGAAATGGATAAAGGTCTGCTAGCTAGGATGCACAGCTGCCTGTCTCTTGGAATAACAGACACCAGTGAGCTTCATGTGCCTTTGCCATGGATGCATTGGGACTGGCGGTGGTCACTTTGAATAAGTACTATGAGCTATGTTGTTGTAGTGCGGTGTACTCTGTGTATGTCCATATCACAATAAATTTGCATTTCCGATCATTGGTTCCCTATCCCAATATAATCTGTTGTGGAGCAACTATCACCTGTTTAAATCTGACCCAATATGTTTGAGGTCCCACGTATATTTACTGTGTGAAGAGAAGAGTGTTATACATGTCATCTAACTGGCCGAAGAATGGAATAGGGGTGAGAAGCTCGAACCAAACGGAGATTTAGAGCAGTACATGGAAATGGCGCTGTACTGATGTCTGTGACAGATGAAATCAGTGGCCTTACTCCAACATTGTAAAGACGAAATCCACTATTCTGATTCATTAAATGCTTCGCCAGACGGTTTTTCACTACCTCTTTGATAATCATATCAAAAAACGAATGAAATAGACAATGAAAGTTCGGTCACGGGAAATAAGAGTTTTTCTTTGTACTTATGCTGCTCCAACATCGTTACGGGTTTGTGATAATCGTACGAACTATTTATACAACTCCTTCAAGTGTTCTCTCTGTCTCTCCCCCCCCCTCTCTCTGTGTTGGCTGTAGTGTGTAGCTCATCACCTCAAGGTTCGGAGATATTTTAACATCTGTGAACGTATCAGACAAAGGCCGATTGTGGTCGAAGGTCGTCTTACAGTCCTGCCAACTGACAGGAATAGAACCCTTTCTTCTTTGTAGAACGGCTTTCATTATATGTGTTGGATAACAAACGGCTGTAAGAGAAAATTTATCGAATTTCGTATTAAAGTTAATAGCAACATCGGACAAAACAACTTGTAATATTTTCTATCGATTGTTTAGTATTCCAGTAGTTAGAGATTCTTAAATCGTACGACTATGGTCCGTCACATTATTTAAGCGTCTCGCAGTAGTACTAAAAAGCTGTGTGAAAAGGAATGAACGCATAGGGCAGGCTCAGATTTCGGTTGAATTCTATGAAGATATTATGACGTTATTGAAAATAAAATAGAGGCAAAGGGGAATATATTGCCCGAACGTGGGTGGCAGAAGGACCAATGTAGGTCTTTGCTGGAGCACAAGAGCTGAGAGAAGCAACAGGGTTTAGTTGTCTAAGGTTTGAATGGAGAGGAAGAAAAGGCAGAAGATGAAGACATAGAAAGTAGAAGTAAGGTCCGAGACAATTACTGGATGCAGGGTAAACAAAATAAAACAGGGCCGAAAAATATTTCACGCGCCTTAAGTGAGGCAACCCAGTTCACATCATCCACCCTGTATGGGGATGATATATGTTTGGTTGGCTACCTTAAGAGGCATGAAATGTTTTTCCGGACCAATTTCATTTTGTCAGCATTACAGAAGGTAGATAGATGGTATTAGAAACATGCGGGAGCGTCACGGGCAATTACAGTTGGAGACTGTAACGTATGGAAAAATCTAGTGGAGAACTTTAACTGTATAACTGATGCGAAATGGCGTTCTTTGAATTTCTTCCCTCAGTATAATATTCTGGGTTTGCAATTATAGTCATGAGTTTGCTAGGCCAGAATTTCGTAGGAGACCTCCTCCGTAGGTGGAGTCTGCTGTCTTCCTTACTGGTTAATTTTTGTCGTTACTCCAACTACTTCGCTCCAGACTTACAACGTAAAATGAAAAGTGCCAAAAAATTCACGAAAGGCGACAGATCGCTTCGATTTTCCGAAATTCTCTGTGTGTGGTCGCAGAAAATACACAGATTTTTTGGGTCTCGCACATTTTTACGAAGGGTGAACTACGTTGAACATCCCAGTCATCCACTGTCAGCCCGGGTTTGTCCCAGAGCCGACTTCAAGGTTTTTTTACAAAAACTTAAAGACAGAAATTTTTAGTACAAATTATTTTATTGTTTCTCAACATTTCATGAGAGAAATATATGCACTTTAGCATGCATTTAGGGGACCCGGCCAGATAGCCGGATGCGTTAACGCACCGCTTCCGGGATTCGGGGACACGAGCCCGTCCGCGATCGAATCCGACTCGCGGATTAACGATGACGGTCGGTATGTCGGCCGGCCTTGATGTGGTTTTTTGGCGGTTTCCCACACCCGAATAAGTAAATAACGGGCGTATATCGACGTCCCTCCTCAGATACTCGATACGCAAATATTTAGAAGACGTTTTCACATTTGAACAACACAGACAGATGGGATACGCGGATTTCGTCCCGACGAGGACGGTTGGCGTCAGGAAGAGTATCCGGCCACTAACGTTGTCTCAACGCATACAACAATCCCGACCCCGTAGCCGAAACAGGACAACGCGAAGAAGAAGAAGAGGAAGATTTATCTATATGTGCACCTATATCTATATGCCTCAATCCACCTTGCGGTATGTAGCGTTGGACACTTTGTGTACCATTGTCACTTTTCCCCTTTTCTCTTCCGGTCTCGAATAGTTCTCTGGAAGTGATATGATCAGACGAAACTACAGTCGCCCAGCCGTAACTGTGGGGTCTTTTGATTTCTCTCTGAGGTGGCTCATCTGAACTGCAACGTATGAAATATTTGTTCACTAATTACATGAATGAATAAAAATATTTACTCAACTTGATACAGTTCTTTTCCACAGGAGTGCTTGATAATTTATGTTACTAACTATTAAACCGTCACTTGATGCACTAATTAACAAACCGTTCGCTTGACGTACAACGTCAAACATTAACAAAAGTACATTTCCATCCGAAACTTGCATATCTCTTTAGTTATACTCGATAATGCAGACTGCTTCAGCTAGGCTGGCGAACAGGGGGAGAGTGATTCTGTGCTCGTCTCTAATTGACCTCCATGGGAGGACGCTGCTGTGCTGAGAGAGAGAGCGTGCCTTCTTCAGCCACTCCCATTCGTCGCTACGGATTACAACGAGACCTCGCTAACGTCCCTAGTATCAATGCGCGTTGCAAACTTTGATGTGGCAGCGCATTCTGTGGACGATACCACAGGAGGAACGATTACTGGTAAATCTCAGAGTGGTCTCGAATTTCTCTAATTTTATCTCTATGGTCATTTCCCGATGTATACGTGTGGGCAAGCAAACAAAACGCAACGCCCTTCTTTGGATCTTCTCCGTTTCCTCTATCAGTTCTATCTGGTATGGATTGCATACTGACGAGCAATATTCAAGTACGATTGAACGAGTGTTTCGTAAGTTGGGCTACATTTTCCGACGATTCTTCGAGTGAATCTCAGTCTGGCATCTGCCTTACTCGCAAATAATTTTATGTGGTCTTTCCATTTCAGATCGCTCCATATGCATACTCCTAGGAATTTTATGGAAGTAACTGCTTTCAATGATTGTTCATACAATATTGGGTCCTTCTGTCTATGTATTCGCAGTACACGTTACATTTGTTTTTGTTGAGGGGCAGTTGTCACTCTCAGCACCAACCGTTGATCATACGCAGGTCTTTCTGTATTTCGCTACAATTTTTCAGCGTCCCGACTTCCCCTGTATATAATAACATCATCCACGAAAAGGCTCATGGAACTTCCGACGTTATTACTAGGTCTCATATGTATAATGGGGTACGCCCGAAGTCTGAACACTTCTAACCGTTCAAAATGTGTTCTGTTTGTTAGAAGCTCTTCAGTGCAGTCCCACAGTTGGTCTGATATTCCGTATGCTCGTATTTTGTTCATTAGGCAGCTCTGCGGAGCTGTATGGAGTGTCGAGTGCCATCCGGAAGTCAGGGAACACAGCGTCTATCTGGGCGACTGTATCCACTGTTTTCTCGGTCTCGAGGATGAACAGAGAAAGCTGGGTTTCACGCGAGCGTTGTTTTCGGAATCCACGTTGGTTCATAAAGAAGAAATTTTCGGCCTCCAGAAATGTCATAATAAGCTAGCATAAAACATGTTCCAAGAATATACAACTGACCGGCGTCAGAGATATAGGCCTATAGTTGTGTGCGTGCTTTTGACTATCCTTCTTGGAAAGGGGAGTGAACTGTGCCATTTTCCAATTACCAGGAACGCTTCGCTGCTCCAGAGACCTGTGGTGCACTGCTGCTAGAACAGGGATACGTTCTTTACATATTCTTTGTAGAGTCGTACTGATATTCCGTCAGGTCCAGTGGCGTTCCTTCAGTTAAGCAATTTCAGTTGCTTTTCTGCGCTACGGTCACTTATCTCGATATCGGCCATTTTGTCCTTTCTGCGACTGCAGTGCGATCTTTCTCTGTGAAACACTTTTGGAAGAAAACGTTTAGTATTTCGGTGTTTTCTGTGTCGCCCTCCGTTAATGGAAATATTTTTTCCACTCTGATGTTGATATCTCAAAAATATGATTTTGAGAAAATTCAGCAGCTTCTTGATTCGATAAAAATCGCTGTTGAGGCGTTTTTAATTGAGATAAGAGAAGAAAAACAAATCTTTACGAGATAAATGACGTGAATATAGGCGACGTGATTGTAATTCGGTATTTCTTTCCCTGAAATAATCGACCGTTTAACGTACTGTATGTAATGGTAAAGAAGTATGCCACTTTTTCTTCTATTTTTCCTGCTTTCATCTATGACTTGTGAAAACATGTTGTTGTGTGAGGGTACAGTACAGTCTGTGGCGCAAATCTGTTCAAAAAAATGGCTCTGAGCACTATGGGACTTAACTTCTGAGGTAATCAGTCTCCTAGAACTTAGAACTACTTAAACCTAACTAACTTAAGGATACCACACACTTCCATGCCCGAGGGAGGATTCGAACCTGCGACCGTAGCGGTCGCGCAGTGCCAGACTGTAGCGCCTAGAACCGCTCGGCCACTTCGGCCGGCGCAAATCTGTGTCTGGGCTATTTTCCTGACCACAGGTAGGGCGCACCCTTTCTTCACTCCTGCACTGGGAGAGGGACGGTGGCGGGCCAATCACCCCGCCGCCTTTTACCCTGGGAAAAATCAACGGTACTCACTTGATACCAGGAGTGAATAGACGAACGGTCCTCCTAGAGAGATTGGAAAGACGAAAAGTCCTCAACCGTAACTGGGCCTGAAACTGGAACCTCCAGGCCTGGAGTGTAGTGCTCAACTCGCTACCAGACTGCTATGCAGAGTACGGTATTGCAGTGCCTATGTTATTCTGAATTACGATGCAAAGTTCACTACGGTTACTGCAGACTTTATGAAATACATTAAACGTATTAGCAGTTTCGAATGTGGACAATCATCAGCTGTAGAAGGGAAAGACGACAGTGAAAACTCGTGCCGGAACGGGACTCGAACCCGGATTTCCTGGTTATAGCGAGCGGTCGCCTTACCATTTGGCTATCCGTGCACGACTCATAGCCAAACATAAAGTTCCACATGTCATCAACCATACATCTACAACCTGTACCCGTACGTCCATTCTATACACACATCAAAAAAGGTTTTGCATCACCGCGGTACCCAGAACTCCAGAAAATAGACGTTGACTGTGGATATTGTATCACAGACACAGTCCCTTTGACTGTTCAGAGATGTTACTAAACCCGCCCAAAGACGTAAACAACCATGCATGAGCAGAGCGTATTAGACGGAGGGGGTCCAACAGGCGATCAGTTCCAATCATTCCACCAGGGAGGAGGTACACGGTTCGTGTTGTCTGTAAGTCAACCATGCCCAGACGGTCAATACCGTGGTTCGAACGCGTCCGCTTTGTTGCTCTTTGCCAGGATGGTCTTTCAACAAGAGAAGTGTCCAGGCGTCTCAGAGTGAACCAAAGCGATATTGTTCGGACATGGAGGAAATACAGAGAGACAGGAACTGTCGATGACATGCCTCGCACAGGCCGCCCAAGGGCTACTACTGCAGTGGATGACCGCTACCTACGGATTATGGCTCGGAGGAACCCTGACAGCAACGCCACCATGTTGAATAATTCATTTCGTGCAGCCACAGGACGTCGTGTTACGACTCAAACTGTGTGTAATAGGCTACATGATGCGCAAATTCATTCCCGTCGCCCAGGGCGATATCCATGTTTGCAACCACGACACCATGCAGCGTGATACAGATGGGCCCAACAACATGCCGAGTAGACCGCTCAGGATTGGCATCACGCTCTCTTCACCGATGAGTGTCGCATATGCCTTCAATCGTCGGAGACGTGTTTGGAGGCAACCCGGTCAGGCTGAAGTCCTTCGACATACTGTCCAGCGAGTGCAGCAAGGTGGAGGTTCCCTGATGTGTTGAGGGGGCATTATGTAGGGCCGACGTACGCCGCTGGTGTTCATAGAAGGCACTGCAATGGCTGTACGATACGTGAATGCTATCTTCCGACCTATAGTGCAACCATATCGGCAGCATATTGGCGAGGCATTCGTCTTAATGGACGACAATTCGCGACGCCATCGTGCACATCTTGTGAATGACTTCCTTCAGGATAACGGCATCACTCGACTAGAGTGGCCAGCATGTTCTCCAGACATGTACCCTATCGAACATGCTTTAGATAGATTGAAAAGGGCCGTTTATAGACGACGTGACCCACCAACCACTCTGAGGGATATACGCAAAATCGTCGTTGAGGAGTGGGACAATCTGGACCAACAGTGCCTTGATGAACTTGTGGACAGTATGCCACGTCAAATACAAGCATACATCAGTGCAAGAGGACGTGCTACTAGGCGGTAGGTAACGGTGTCTACAACAATCTGGACCCCCACCTCTGAAGGTCTCGCTATATGGTGGTACAACATGCAATGCGTGGTTTCCATGAGCAATAAAAAGGGCGGAAATGATGTTTATGTTGATCTCTGTTCCAGTTCTCTGTACAGGTTCCGGAACTCTCGGAACCGAGGTGATGCAAAACTTTTTTCGATGTGTTTATATTCCCGTACACGGACATTTTACTTGAAAGCCGCTTGTCCGGTGTAGGCGGGTAATACGATACTGCAGCGCCTATGTTATTCCGAATACGTATCCAAAGCAACTTCATAGCAACTTTTAAGTAAAATATCTCGCATGTATGGGAGTGTACGTAATGAATGTACAGGTACAGGTTGTTGATATAAAATTGACGACATATGCAAATTTGCGTCCGGCCATGATTCGTGCTCGGATAGCGAAGTGGTAAAGCGACGGCTCGCGATTTTCGGGAAATCCGAGTTCGAGTCCCGGTCGGGCACAAATTTTCGTTGTCGTCATTCCATTATACAGCTGATTTTTGCTCATATTCGCAACTGCGAATACATGAATACATTTAGTGTTTTAGAGAGTGTTCCAGAAATACTGCGACAGAGTTTCAGGGGTTGTGGATGGCGTCTTGAGTAACAAATCTAGGAACCTGTGTCCGGAAACCTCATCCAGCGGCGCTACTGGCGTCGAAGTTGTAATCGCCGGCGCCAACCACTAGGATACTCCTTCGGGAGCAAACGTGACTTTGTACGCCGTAGGTGTTACGTCTCGCAATGCTGTTCGTTATTCAGTGATAGCGAATGATTGCTACGATGTCCAGTGGAGAAGATGGCGCTAGCTGCTGAATAGACAGGCCTTGTCTCCTGTGAATGCGATGCTCTTTCACCTTGGTTAATGACGGTTTCGAACACGGGTTTCCATCCGCAGTTTATTTTTCTCCTCTAAAATGTGTGTTTTTCGGTATACATGAGAAAAATAGGCTGCGGATGAAAATCCGTGTCGGACACCGTCAACTACAGAGACAAAAGAGCATCGAATTCAGAAGGACAAGGGCTTTCTACGCAGCAGCTAGCTCCATCTCCTCCACTGGCGATCGCGGGAATCCGTCTGATCACTGAATAACAAACTAAAGTGCGAGATGTTCTGCCTATGGTCTGTCTGTGTACAGAGTCACGTTTGTTGCCGAAAGGGTAGTCAAGTGGCAGGCGCTGGCGCATATTAACTTCGACTCTCTGTAGCGTAGTTGGATGACGTCTCCAGACAATGGTTCCTATCCTCGATTTCTTCCTCAAGACACCCTGTACAACCCCCCTACGTTTGTCGCAACATTTCTGGGACACCCTGTATATAATTCAGGATTAACTATTTTTCGATCCTCAAAAGTAATGGTTGCGGCATCAGTGTAACAATAAATCGGACGATGACTTTCTTGTAAGCCCCCGTCGTATGTAAGTCACAACGATGGATGAGAGGAGAGGGGAAGATTGTGTGTTGGCTTCGTTAGCCCACCTGTCGCGGAGACATCGCGCGCTGCCGCACAAACTGTCCGGAAGTCCGGCCGTCATCTGCTGACCTGCTGTAATGACGTAATTATGATGATGACGCTTCAGTGGCCTATCCAGGCAGGCTTCCTGGTCTCTCGTGCAGCATCTGTACTTCCGTGGGAACGTTCCCACCACAGCTGACCTGGCGCACAATGGCGCAGCTTCCGGTCTTCCCCGTATGGGAGGCTGCAACGTCCTGTCGGGTTTCAGACCACTGCTGCGCTTTACTTGGTTGGTGTGCTGGTGGATTCTTGTGCGGAGGAGTATACAGACGCCGCTTCACCGCCCTACTCAAGTGCAGGCAACGGCCGATAACTGGAGAGTTGGCCGGCCGACTGGACTATAAAACTCTCTTTCACGTATTTTGTATCTGTGCTCTTAACGCTCTCGATGATCAAGGATTACTAATCGAGCCTTTATATATGACACTTTCATGTTCTGATTTCATCACTGGGAAGACTGGCATACAAATTCACAAAACTAGATACTTTGCATTACATTTATAGCTCGTATTCCATGGATCTCGTGGTGCTGGTTGTTTGCGATGGGGAGATAAGAATGTTTCTTGGTCCGAAAGAAATACACTGAAATGATGTAACATACTGAAATATTGTGGTATTACAGTGCTAATATCAATTGTAAGTTAATACATTAATTTTAAGAGTTTCTGTGTAGATACGTTTCAGGTATCGAGAGGGAGGTGCCCAACAAAAAGTCTTTAATTCAGTCTTGAACTCTACAACAGTACACTAAAGAATGTTACTATGCTCTGAAAGGTTACTGAATACATGTGTACCCATGTATCTGACTGCTTTCTGTACTGAATCAATTCTTTTTAGAGGTACTCTTCGGTCGTAAATAATTATATACATTGTTATCAATACTTTGTGAGAACAGAGAAATACTGGTAATGGAAAGAACGTTACTGAATAAATGTATTATGGAATAATTCACAAGTATCAAGTTTTTTAAAGGAGTTTCAACCGTATAATAATACTATTTGTTGCATGAAAGAGCGTAATAAATATGTGAGACCGACTTTAATGTAAACGTAATGTACATGTCGTATGCCATTGTTGACTGGCATATCCAACGAGCTGGTTTCAGCGTGTCACTGAAATGATACAGGATTTGGGATGGACGTCATTGAAACAAAGGCTTTCTTCGTTGCGGCAGAATCTTCTCACGAAATTTCGATCACCAGTTTTCCCCTCCTGATGCGAAAATATTTTGTTGACGCCGACTTACACAGGCAGAAATGATCATCGTTATAAAATAAGTGAAATCAGAGCTCGCTCGGAAGTGTATAGGTGTTCGCTTTTTCCGCACGCTGAACGAGATTGGAATAGTAGAGAATTATTGTGAACGTGGTTCGATGAACCCTCTGCCAGGCACTTGAATGTGATTTGGAGAGTATCCATGTAGATGTTGTGTAGGTGTAGATGATGGATGGGAGAAGCTGAAATATAGTGCCGTCGTATAACCTACTTGTTCTAAATAGCACCAAGCAAGCAGCCGGGCTTAACACCCTCATCGGAAAGACAATTCACCATCAACTGTATCACCCCCTCACTTCATGAGAAACTGCAGAGAAGTCTGCAATTTAATCGTGGACGTTCGCGCAAATACTGGTGATGAGCAACCTAACGCCGCAACCACTTCTACACTTGGCGGCCAAATACTTGTAGCGAAATTTTATTCACCACCACCACCACCACCACCACGATCCAAAGGGGTGTACCTACGAGTCTAATGCTGACGCACTGGCGTAGGTTAGCGACCTCGGCTACGGAGCGAGCATCGACGTTAATGTTCGTTGTCTTAAGCTGTGTGTTCAGGTGGTGGCCGTGTACCTGTCGCATCGGCCGCTTACTGTGCGTAAATTTCTCGGACGTCACTTACACTGCGGGCAGAGTGTCCGTGGCGACAGATACAGAAAGGCTACAATTTACTAAAATAACTTTTTCTTCATTTACTGGTTATAGGTAGTGACTACAACTACAGATTGATATGCTTTCCTTCTCTGCCCATTGCTCTGCGCTCTAGTTGTAAGAACCGTACATTGATAAAGTAATTTAAATATCCGTTTTGGGAAGTAATCCCATACTCATTAATTTAAGAGCAGAAAATATTACGAGTCCGCGAGCTCCAGCAAGAATTTACTAAGTGTTGAACAACACGCTGCAGATCAGAGCCATAGTCCACAAAATGTACTGTAGAAGCAAGCACATGAAGAAATTTAATGCCCCTAGAACTGTCATATCCAGGTTTTTGAACATTTTGAAAAGAGTCTCACATATGGCATATCCCCAAGTTTCTGTTCACCACAGGTCCTACCGCCTCACCACATACAACGGACTGACCAAGACTAAAATGCCCCATCTCTTAAACAGCCGTTAATCTGCCATCGGAAAATTCTCAGAAACGGATTTACTGTACTTGTGCACATTACTGCTAAAACTATATACCTAAACATATTATACTTACGCGCTGATGCCCTGTTACAACATTTCAATTTCTGTGTAATTCACAGGTGAATTATGCATATAATCTATCGAACGTTATACGTGGAGTTGTCATTGAATAAGGAGTATATTAAAATTTATTGCCAACAAAACTCTGGGTGAGAGTCTCACCAGGTTTTACGTGGCGTTCTTGGTTTTTTGCAGGAGCACTTGGTTTCCCATTTATTTACATACCATTGTACTTAATAAGTCAAAAATAAGGTTGCTCTTAATTATCTATTTAAAGTGAAGGATAATTAGATAAAGGAGTATATTAAAATTTATTGCCAACAAAACTCTGGGTGAGAGTCTCACCAGGTTTTACGTGGCGTTCTTGGTTTTTTGCAGGAGCACTTGGTTTCCCATTTATTTACATACCATTGTACTTAATAAGTCAAAAATAAGGTTGCTCTTAATTATCTATTTAAAGTGAAGGATAATTAGATACCAACAGTTTGTAATTTTGGTATTTCTTATGAGATACCGCCGTTATAAACTTATTCGTTATAAAGGTATCTTCACCTAAATTAGGTTATTAATAATCGTAATCTGTATAACCGATCATTATTCAAATTACGCTTATTTAATAGAAACAGTCTGGTACTACCTATAGCACTGGCAGTACACTCTTTGTTTGTCTTAAGTTTTAGTTATCAAAGATAGGTCTATATCTTTCATCATCTGTAACCGATATATCAATTAAGCTACGGAGTGGATCTTTACATGTATTTCCTCGACTCCCTTCCCTGTTTCGTGTGGTGCTATTGCCTGTATACCGGATATCTTTCTTAAGAGTCGTCTGGCGCATTTTCCCTGGTGTTCCGGGAGATGTCTGCAGTGTCGTTTGTGCAATGTGTAGCTGGCTTCGGCCCAAACAAATACAGGTTATCACGCCTTTCATGCGACGCCCAGGATTGATGGAAAGCGTGGTTTTGTTTCCAGTTACAAGCAAAATGACTGCTAAGACGGAATTTTACGTGCCCATTCAAACGAGCGGCCCAGATTAGTCTAATTTCATATTAGTTTTATCCATATGTATTAACAGGAAGAGTAAACCACGAAAAATCACCACGACTCCAGGAGTGTCAACACCGTCCTGGACCTCGTAGATTGCTACGACCGTGCAGAAGCGCTGCTTAGTCGCTGCTGAAGTACAAGGCTATTCTTCGTGTTTTACTGTCCCTATTAACGCTTATGGTTAAAACGAATACCGCACTAGTCTGAGAGCACTCTGTTGACTGCTGACGGAAAACTACACTTTAAAAATATTTTTTTTGTAATGGGAAACAAAGTGACGCCGTCCGTCGACATTTGGCGTCGAATGAAAGACATGAAGAACTGTACTTCTTTAGGCTGACTTCAGAGACACATTACAAAAAGAGATTGCAAATATCACGCGAATCACAAGAAAACGCACCTGACAACTCTTAGGAAGGATGCCTAGTAAACTGTAGGCACATCGACACTCGAAGTTCAACGGTTACATAATAAACTCCGAGACATCAAATGCTGTTCTTGTTCACCGAAGAAACATGCAGAGATGCGCTACAAAGACGCCCAAAAATTCCAAGAACGCCGCCGCCAGCGGTCTGAAGAAGACCGCATAGGAATTATTCCTGAAGTATTAGGAGACTCCTCACAACGGTCCACGTTTCTCTATAGAGCTGTTGTTGTTGCCTCATGATTCATTGTCAGTGCGCGGTTTCTTCTACTTCCGCAATGTAGCGTTTAAAATCATGTTCTTAACTGCCTTCGGTAGGTGCCCCATACACTTATTCTGATTTCACATTACGATTTTGTAGATATACGTTCTATTTTTCGGTGCTGTATGTCAAAAAAGTATTTCACTGGAGATACGAATGTTTGGACCGGGTGGTTCAGCGAGAGTACGAGATGCGTCAGACGGTAAGGTGGGGCCAGGATTCCCCGTCACAGGTGTTTGCAGCAGACAGAGGATGTCCGTAATTATCTCGGCCGGCCCGCCTGCCAGGCTGCCTGATTAAACACAATGGACACTCGCCTCTAATTAAGTCCGCCGCTGCAAGTCCTTGGCCTTTCTGCCGCACGCTCTTTTTCGCACGCAAACCGCTGGCCGTGCGAAGCTGTGGCCACCTGCGCCAGTCTACCTACTGCAGAGCGCAGTTGCCACGGACTTGGAACGCGTCTAGGGAGTGAAAGATCTGCTAACAGATTCATCACCGTCTCCGTGACTCTTCTGATTCGTCGTAGGCGATGGATTCTCAAAAAATGCTACCACTCGATCTGTTCCTCTTAATGGTCCAGTCCAGGCTCGTGCCCTATCTCCCTAGATTTCTAACCTTCATTTGACGCACATTAAAATTTTGAGAAAAAATTATGTTAATGTCTTTCTTTTTTCGAATAAAAGGGGCTTTCTGAATGTACTGAGGTACTTATACCAACTTATTTTTAAAATTTTATTTGTTTAAAAATAGTGGAACACAATCGTACTATACTCCGGTAATTGTAGTTTTAACACGGACGTATACATTGTGCTATGTAACCTTCGGCGTTTAGAATTACTTCACTGAATTCGTCTTCCTGCGGAACGTCAATCACGCCATGTCGAATACGGTCGCAAACGATTATTGCGGTATGTTTGCACTTCAGTCTCGCAGCTCGCACACCGCATAACTACACGTCCACAGTGTTATTGTATTTGGCCTTCTGTGGCGGTTTCCGGAAACATGCGGTAACGTTACAGCGAGCACGGAAAACACATCTCATTATAAATGATTTCAAGAGAGTAGTGCATATCCACTGAGGTGACAAAAGTCATGGGACGTCTCCTAATCTCGTGTTAGACCCCCTTCTGCCCAGCATTGTGCAGCAACTCGAGAATCCTTTGACGTCCCCTGCATAAATATTGATTCAATCCGCCTCTATAGCCGTCCGTAATTGCGAAAGCGTTGCCGGTGTAGGATTTCGTGCACGAACTGATCTCTCAGTTATGCCCAGAATGTTCTGTAAGATTTATTTCCGGCGATCTGTGTGGCCGTATCATTCGTTGTAATCGTGCAGATTGTTGTTAAAAGCCGGCCGCGGTGGTATAGCGGTTCTAGGCACTCAGACCGGAACCTCGCGACCGCTACGGCCGCAGGTTCGAATCCTGCCTCGGGCATGGGTGTGTGTGATGTCCTTAGGTTAGTTAGGTTTAAGTAGTTCTAAGTTCTAGGGGACTGATGACCTCAGATGTTAAATCCCATAGTGCTCAGAGCCATTTGAACCATTTTGTTGTTCAAACCACTCGACAACAATTATGACCTGGTGACATGACACCTATGTTTGGAAAAGTCAGGATCATGAATGGCTGCAAATGATCTCCAAGTAGCCGAATATAACCATTTTCAGTCACTGATCGATTCAGTTGGATAGAAGAACCAGTCCATTCCATGTAAACACAGCCCACACCATTGTGGAGTGCCTTGTTGACAACTTGGGTCCATGGCTTCGTGCAGTCTGCGGCACATTCGAACCCTATCAGCTCTTACCAACCAGGCCACGGTTTTCAGGTCGTCTAGGGTCACGAGCCCAGGAGTGGCAATGGAGTGATGTCGTGCTATTAGCAATAGCATTCGCATCGGTCGTCTGCTGGTATAGCTCCTTAACTCCAAATTTCGCCGCACAGTCCTAACCGATACGTTCGTCGTACGTCCCACACTGATTTCTGCGGTTATTTCACGCAGTGTTGCTTGTCTGTTAGCACTGAAAACTCTACGCAAACGCCGCTGCTCTCGGTCGTTAAGTGAAGGCCGTTGGCCGCTGCGTTGTTCGTGGTGAGAGGCAATGCCTGGAATTTTGCATTCTCAGGACGCACTTGACACTGTAGATCTCGGAATACTGAATTCGATTTCCGAAATGGAATGTACCAATTGTTTAGCGGCATCTACCATTCCACGTTCAAAGTCTTAATTTCCGTGGTGCGGCCTTAATCACGCTTGAAACCCTTTCATATGAATTACCTGCGTACAAATGATAGATCCGCTAGTTCACTGCCCTTTTATACCTTGTATACGCGACGCTACCGCCATCTGTGTATTTGCATATCGCTTTCGCACATTAATTTTTTTTTTTTTTTTTTTTTTTTTGCCTCAGTGGACAATCAAGTGGTTCAACATATCCTAGTGAAATATCACAATAAGCCGACGGAAGCGTCCTCTTTCCCAGGTGTAATAATATTGTGGTACACTAATACATTCTGCATTTAACCTGCAGCTGAAAAAAGCAGTCCTCCTCCTCGCTGTGAACAGCACATGCGAGGATTAGGCTACATTTGTAGCAGCATTAACGTATCGTGTCGACCGACAAAACGTCAAATTCGCCGTATGTGTGATTCATAAACATGGTGAACAGAAAGCAAACTGTGTAACTTCGAATTCTACTTAGTACAATTTGTAGGAACAATGAAATAATATGTTTTAAAACTTGGTGCACGTTAAGCACAATCTATTTCTCTTTCTTTCTTCTCTCTCTCTCTCTCTCTCTCTCTCTCTCTCTCTCTCTCTCTCTCTCTCTGTCTTTTTACACTTTGTTGCGCCTATCTTTCACTACAGAATACGGAAGAACTTCACACGTTTCTACAGCACATGCGAAGCACACTACCACATGCACAGGAATGACGAGGCAGAGAGAGCGACTGCCAATGCCATCTGAAAGAAGAACTGTGTTCAACAGTGTGATTACCAAACTCGGTGAAGACTTTCAATGCCGACTGACACAAAAACAGGGCCTTTTTCTAGTTGCAACACACTACATGATGTAGGTCCACTGTCCCGACGAACAATCGCTGAGCAAGCTGAGCGAGCGTTGTTCTGTCACAGGAGTGGGAAATCATCTCTCAGTGTCTTGCCAGTCTTTTTAAAAGATATAAGCAGTTAATTCCTTCCAGTGCCTACGACAGTACTTTATTTTTATGTAGATAAGTATAACTGTATATCTTTTAAAAATGAACTATCGAAGTCTGTGTAAAAATCTTCCTTTATCTGCGGATAGACAACGTAAAAAAATTAAAAAGAAAAAACATACTGCCTTCCGTCAGTTGTCAGTTTTCGTACAAACCGCCGTATGAAAATGTAAATTTGTGGTAAGATCTTGTGGGACCAAACTGCTTACGTCTTCGATCCTTAAGCTTACACACCACTTAATCTAACTTAAACTAACTATGGACAACACACACACCCATGTCAGAGGGAGGACTCGAACCTCCGACGGGGGAAACCGCGCGGACCGTGACAAGGCACCTAAGATCGCGCGGCTACCCCGCGCAGGAAACGGTCGCATACGTATCTGACGTTTAAAGACCCCACTCCCAAGGTAGTGGATGACTGGCAGCAAAAATGCCAGTTGGAATGCTATATGTCTCTAAATTATCGTCAATGAATATTGAAAATCAATGCCGTCCTTAGCTAAAGGCTTAAACCCTGACTGTTTTACCATAAAAAATTGAGTGATACCGACTCAGAAAGAGAAAAACATGCTATTAATTTAACAAAGAATCTGTCTATAAATACACTTAAAAGAATAATCATGGTTAACAGGTTTTTAATCGTTGTTTCAATAAAAGGCATGACACGGGAAACTATTCAAATACAGACGGACAAATAACTTCGTGGAAATACAGTAAACTGTCAGCAAGTGGGAACAGTGTAGAAAATAAAAAGTTACAGCTTGATAACAAAGCTTTCGTATACCGGAGGTGAGCGGCGACATTGTAAATAAAGGACTAGTGTTTGCTGCAGCTCAGCGGGTCGTCTTGACAAGAGGGATAGTCGATTTCTCTGGAAGTCCACGTCTTGCATTGGATGAATGTTACAAATACCAGAATAACCTAAATATTCACATTCAAACGTTGGAGCAATGTGGAACTCATTCAGCACATTGCATGATGCTATGCACCATCTCTTTGGTTCGATACAGTGCTGACGTGTCTGGCGACTGTGGAATGGTTCTTGTCTGTCGATAACATTTATTGTAGGGTTCCACACTTCGCAACCAAATTGATAATTTTCTTCTTTTTTGCCTACAGAAGCTTCAGATGATTGTTGTTGTTGTGGTCTTCAGTCCTGAGACTGGTTTGATGCAGCTCTCCATGCTATTCTATCCTGTGCAAGCTTCTTCATCTCCCACTACCTACTGCAACCTACATCTTTCTGAATCTGCTTAGTGTATTCATCTCTTGGTCTCCCTCTACGCTTTTTACCCTCCACGCTGCCCTCCAATCCTAAATTGGTGATCCCTTGATGCCTCAAAACATATCCTACCAACCGATCCCTTCTTCTAGTCAAGTTGTACCACAAACTTCTCTTCTCCCCAATCCTATTCAATACCTCCTCATTAGTTATGTGATCTACACATCTAATCTTCAGTATTCTTTTGTAGCACCACATTTAGAAAGCTTCTATTCTCTTCTTGTCCAAACTATTTATCGTCCATGTTTCACTTCCATACATGGTTACACTCCATTTTCAGCAACGACTTCCAGACATTTAAGTCTATACTCGATATTAACAAATTTCTCTTCATCAGAAACGCTTTCCTTGCCATTGCCAGTCTACATTTTATTTCCTCTGTACTTCCACCATCGTCAGTTATTTTGCTCCCCAAATAGCAAAACTCCTTTACTAATTTAAGTGTCTCATTTCCTAATCTAATTCCCTCAGCATCACCCTACTTAATTCGACTACATTCCATTATCCTCGTTTTGCTTTTGTTGATGTTCATCTTCTACCCTCCTTTCAAGACACTATCCATTCCGTTCAGCTGCTCTTCCAGGTGCTTTACTGTCTCTGACAGTATTACAATGTCATCGGCGAACCTCAAACTTCTTATTTCTTCTCCATGGATTTTAATACCTACTCCAAATTTTTCTTTTGTTTCCTTTATTGTTTGCTCAATATACAGATTGAATAACATCGGGGAGAGGCTACAACCCTGTCTCATTCCCTTCCCAACCACTGATTGCCTTGGATGTCCCTCGACTCTTATAACTGCCATCTGGTTTCTGTACAGATTGTAAATAGCCTTTCGCTCCCTGTATTTTACCCCTGCCACCTTTAGAATTTGAAAGAGAGTATTCCAGTCAACATTGTCAAAAGCTTCCTCTGAGTCTACAAATGCTAGAAACGTAGGTTTGCCTTTCCTTAATCTGTTTTCTAAGATAAGTCGTAGGGTCAGTATTGCCTCACGTGTTCCAATATTTCTACGGAATCCAAACAGATCTTCCCGAAGGTCGGCTTCTACTAGTTTTTCCATTCGTCTGTAAAGAATTCGCGTTAGTATTTTGCAGCCGTGACTTATTAAACTGATAGTTCGGTAATTTCACATCTGTCAACACCTGCTTTCTTTGGTATTGGAATTATTATATTCTTCTTGAATTCTGAGGGTATTTCGCCTGTCTCATACATTTTGCTCACCAGATGGTAGAGTTTCGTTAGGACTGGCTCTCCAAAGGCTGTCAGTAGTTCTAATGAAATGTTGTCTACTCCCGGGGCCTTGTTTCGACTTAGGTCTTTCAGTGCTCTGTCAAACTCTTCACGCAGTATCATATCTCCCATTTCATCTTCATCTACTTCCTCTTCCATTTCCATAATATTGTCCTCAAGTACATCGCCCTTGTATTGATCCTCTACATATACTCCTTCCACCTTTCTGCTTTCCCTTCTTTGCTTAGAAATGGGTTTCCATCTGAGCTCTTGATATTCATACAAGTGGTTCTCTTTTCTCTTTGATTTTCCTGTAGGCAGTATCTATCTTACCGCTAGTGAGATAATCCTCTACATCCTTACATTTGTCCTCTAGCCATCCCTGCTTAGCCATTTTGCACTTCCTGTCTATCTCATTTTGAGACGTTTGTATTCCTTTCTGCCTGCTTCATTTACTGCATTTTTATATTTTCTCCTGTCATCAATTAAATTCAATATTTCTGCTGTTACCCAAGGATTTCTACTAGCCCTCGTCTTTTTACCTGCTTCATCCTCTGCTGCCTTCACTACTTCATCCCTCAAAGCTACCCATTCTTCTTCTACTGTATTTCTTTTCCCCATTCTTGTCAGTTGTTCCTTTATGCTCTCCCTGAAACCCTGTACAACCTCTGGTTTAGTCAGTTTATCCAGGTCCCATCTCCTTAAATTCCCATCTTTTTGCAGTTTCTTCAGTTTTAATCTACAGTTCATAACCAATAGATTGTGGTAGAGTCCACGTCTGCCCCTGGAAATGTCTTACAATTTAAAACTGGGTTTCTAAATCTCTGTCTTATCATTATATAGTCTATGTGAAACCTGTCAGTATCGCCAGGCTTCTTCCATGTATACAACATTATTTATGATTCTTGAACCAAGTGTTAGCTATGATTAAGTTGTGCTCTGTGCAAAATTCTATCAGGAGGCTTCCTCTTTCATTTCTTACCCCAAATCCATATTCATCTACTACGTTTCCTTCTCTTCAGATGATATGATGATGTAATTTTTCGTGAGTACGTCGTTTCCTTCTGTTATTGAACCATACGAACGTGATGAAACTCTCTGGGAGGCAAAAGATGCAGAGTTGTGTTTATACTGAGCGCGCCCGAAAGATGATAGAATAAAAAATACGATGCAGCTTTACTTGTAAACATGGAACAAAAAATACGATGCAGCTTTACTTGTAAACATATGTTCGAGCAGTAGCAGAATATTTATCAGATATGTCTAATCCATATGAAACCAGACTATCAGGGATATCGAAGTTATACAAAAAGGAGAGTGCGAATGGTCACAGCTTGTTTGACTCCCGAGATAGTGTAACAGTAATGCTGAGATATCTCAGGTAGCAGACACTTAAATAAAGACGTCGAATATATCATGAAAAACTTTGAAAAATTGCATGGTCTGATTACCAGTAAGTAAGGTATGCACTCCGTCAGTCCAAGAAGTTCCGAGACTGGATTAATAAAAAACAGAAAAAAAGCTGAGAGCTAGTTTTAATGCTTCAAGTGTTATGCGTAGTCTCTTCTCTTCTATCCCCGGCCCCCACTTGAGTACAAAGCCCAGAACGTTGATACAACAATGTGCAGCTGTCATAAAAGTCCTTTTTCGGAATTTTGGCCAACTCGCACTCACATTCGCACCATCTTCGGCCTCGACGACACATGAGAGGTGCGTTGTGCACTTCGTCGTTTTCGTATTGGTTACAGCAAGTCTCGTCACCAGAAAATAATTGTCCGCGTTTTTCATTTCACTCAAGTTCACACGTTGTTTTAGTTCAGGAGCCAAGGTGTGTGGGGCAAACTTCGCACACTCTTTTCTCATCACCAACGAATTCTGAAGAATGTCGTAAACATTAGATAGTGTGATGTTCAGCCCTAGTTTCTGTACAAGACCTGGACACCTGTGGAAGCTGAAGACAGACCTTTTGTGTGGTCGTTTAGGTAATCCATAGCACAGTGTTACGGTTCTAGGTCTACCACGACTAGTTGGCACTAAAGGCATATAAGAAAAATCATGTCTGCAATATCCAGAACCACATTTTTCTTACAGTGGAAAATATCCTGTACGGCCTGAGAGAGGTACAAATTCTTCGTGATGTAACATGTGTCTGTCTTTGTTAAACACTACGACAGTAACGTTTTCCGATGTTGTAAAGGAATGAATGTTGAAGCATCTTTAATTTCTTTTGTTCTAAATAGTCTAGAATGTAATAGTGGTATATTTAGAAAGTTCATCAAAAATATTAATTATGCAGGCCAATGATGTCAGTATGTTTCAGGAAAGAATCAATAGTGTTGTATAGGTATAGGATTATACTTTTGATATAGAAGCCCTGGTTATGTGCTTTTCTGAATTTCAATGTGAATGTGCTTGTGTTTTTACTGTCGAAACTCGACTGTTCTTCGCATTGGAATACCTTTCATGATGCTGTTATTACTGAAAGTGAAGCCGCCAGAAAAAGTGATCTGTGTTTTCCGTGTCTTCGGTATTATCTTTGCTGTGTGGGGGCACACCTTTTCCGGCTGTAGGTATTATCACAGCTGCTGTATTAAACTGACTTTTTTTTATTACGACTGCATCGGTCCCTGTGATCTAATGGTAGAGCGTGTTGAAACACGGCGGATATTTTGTACTCCCAGGAGTAATTAAATTTTTTACTTCTATGATCAATGCAGTTGCACACACAATACGTTAATGAATGTTTTATAACGTTATTTAGATAAATTTCCAGTTACATTTATAGTTCAGTTTGATATATTTATCTTCCTGATCCCAATGATACAATTAGTTTCGCTAGAAGCTCAGTTAATTGAGTGTTACAGGTGACTGAAATTTCTACAATGTTAAGTAATGGGGAAAAACTTAGAGCTAATAAACTGAATACGAAGTGATGTTACCATTCATTCGAAAGTAGATATTTCATTCTTTTTACAAATATACTTTAAATACTTGAAACTAGTTAACTTATGAGATAACTGAGACCAATTGTTCGGAGCCTCATAATTTTAGTTGCCTATTTTGCTTTTGTGCCTACAAGGTCGTCACCTTTAACACTGTACTTATATTACTATATTTTTTCTGAATCAGATGACGCCTCTCTCTGATTAATTGAGACACTAATCTAGATTTGGAATCATTTATTACTATACAAGGTTATTTTCATGATGACTGCCATAAGTAGAAGAGCTATAATAACGGAAGCATAACAATATTTCACATATTTTTATAATTTATCGACCTTAAAATTTTTTCATAAACCAGATAAAAGTAGAATCTTGTAGCTCATACACAATAGCAAAATCTAACCTAGGAGATTTTCAAAACATTATATAGTTTCAGAAGTCACATCATATTCGTACGCTTGTCATTGAATAGCCATCCGTCCCACAAAATCACATGTACCATTAGAATTAGCTCGAGTAACATCTATGTATCGAAAAGTTCGCGACCGGAAAGCAATCATATAACATCATTACGTCCGTTCGTGTTAAAAGTCCGGCTTCAGATACAAAACGCATTTCATCAGGAGCATTTTTATTGCATAAAAACATGATAGCAAGAACTATAATAAAGTGCAGCATGTAGTTTCCCTTACCTGCATACAACAGAGACTATTATGAAATCCCAATTGCCCATCTTTCGCGAATAAGTCACAAGTTGAAATATGAGTGATTTATTTGCAACATTAAATACTGTGTGGACTAGATCATTTGAACTATTCTTGTTGCTGTCAACGACGTTCGGCATGTTACATCGATCGAGAGAAGAAGTGTCAGCTACCGGGTTCACCAAAGAAGAGAAAATGAATCAGCCATAGCGTGCATGGAACCCAAGACGTCGCTGACCCGAATCCCAGTTGGACCAAGGAAATTTTGAGTCTCCCTTCAATCCAGCCTTCACCTCTTAACGACGTGAGGAGGCGCCAGAAACGACACATGATTCAGATTACACGTTAAACTGTAGGTCCCGATTGAATACACTGACGACAAAAAAAAAATATCGCAGCACCATGAATGAGTTATGCGACATCAACGAATATTGGTAGGCATGTTTCTACGTCTGAGAGACGGTGACTGGTCCAGTTTTGCACCAGTCAGATAAGAGTAGCGCTGTGTAGCGCCACTGTTAGGATGCAGATCAGGTTTCTGAACGGTCGTGAGGTTAGTTTGCTTTGAAATCGGACGTGGTGAGTTGATGTAAGTCTAGGATGCCATTAAGGCGGCGAAGACGCTGTTATCAACACATCACTGTGCCTGAACGATGTCTGTAACAGGGCTACGAAAGCCGGATGTTCCTACTGCGATATTGCAGAAAGACTTGGCGGGAATGTAGCCACTGCACGTGACTGCCGGCAGCGGTGGTCACAAGAAGATGGGACTGCGGACGGCCACGTGGGACTGCCAAGAGGGAAGACCTTCTTGTTCGACTTACGAACCTGGCGCATCGTACTGCATCTACAACAACAATTTCAGCAGCAGTTAGCACCACAGTGACACAACTAACTGCTACAAATCGGTTACTTCAGTGACAGGTCCGCGCAAGACGCCCTGTACTTTGCATACCACTGACCCCAAACCACAGCGATATGCGACTTCAGTGGTGTCAGGCAAGATCTTGTTGGAGGCGAGGACGGAAATCTGTTGTGTTTTCTGATGGAAGCTTGTTCTGCCTCGGTGCCAGTGGTGGCCGTGTGTTGGTTAGAAGCACGCCAGTTGAGGCCGTGCAGTCAACTAGACACAGTGGATCTACACTTGGAGTTATGGTTTCAGTTGCGATTTCGTATAACACCAGGAGAACTCTCGCGGTTATTCCACAAACCTTGTCAGCAAATCTGTTCGTCAGCCTGGTGATTCGACCTGTTGTGCTGCCGTTCATGAATAGCATTACGTGTGGTGTTTGCCAAAAGGATGCGCTCGTCCCTATACCGCTGTTGTAACGCAACATGCTCTGCAGAGTGTCGACATGTTATCTTGGCTTGCTCAGTCACCACATCTGCCTCCAGTCGAGCTAAAATGGGACATCATCTGACGGCAACTCCAGCGTCATCCACAAACAGCATTAACCGTCCCTGTATTGAGCTACCAAGTGCAACAGACATTCAGCATTCTGGCTGTTACACCGGTTATTAATGTACCAACATTTCACATTTGCAACGACTTATCTCAAGCTTACAGCAACATGTGATTTTGCAATGTTAATAACTTACGTGTATTACATAGAAAAATGTATTCTCAATGATATTTATACACAGCTTCTCCACATTAATTAATACTTCAGTGAGATATATTACATTCCATTTCGTACAACTTTTCAACAATGTTTTAAGTGCATGATTTTTGACAGACGTTGGTCTGCTGCGGGAACATACCGTCATAATTTCATTGAGATAGGCAACTGGTGGAATAGCTGCGTAAAAGAGTTCTTACGTCTACATTTACTTTTATATTCCACTAAACCATTACAGTGTGCGACCGGCACCGCTTTCTGTACCTGTATCGTGAAAAGTAATGACCTACAATGGCTGTTACTTTCTCTTACCGTCCGACAACGTCTAGTTAGTTAACCAATGTTTTCAATATGTATAACATTCGGCAGTTTTTTCCCTCTTCTCACTTTCTGTTTTACAGCATTTCAGATAACTCTTTCATATTTCCCCAGCAGACAATTATGGATGACGGCATTCAGCTGCCTTGCATAGAACTGTGCATATATTCACACAGCAGTCTTAGAGGCTTTACACTTGAGACATGACATCACATCTGTCATTCTGGAATGAATTGTATTACTCCTGCTTGTTATATTTGAGAATTCGTACTACTCTTGGTTAGTTCCCAGTATCCTGCAACATTTTCCGGACGTCTAAATCCTACCTGTTATATCTAAGGGTTTGAGAAGTCTATTTGATATCTGTGATTATGTACTTGTTTCTCCTTAACTATTCAACTAATTATATAACTACTCTGTCTCAAATTACATGGTCAACTGATGTGGGAAAACTTAAAAACATTTTTACCATTTGTTTTTTCCTCCTGACTTCTTTCATATCCGGCTTACTGTTTTCCTCGAAAGAGATATCACTTTTTTGTAGGGTTCCGTACCTCGGTCGGTAAATACGGAAGCCTTATAGCATCACTTTGTTGTCCATCCGGCTGTCTGTCCGTATGCTAAAAAAAATTTTCTCAGGGACGGGTCGGTACATCAGATTGAAATTTGTGTCGCATACAAACATCTGTGGTCTTTTGGTGATGTAAAAAGGTTAAGCTTCTAAATCAGTGCAGTCATCTATGTCACTTATTTTGATACTTGTAAAATTACTCATCAAAAACTGTAGGGTAGTTCCCGCTGGCCTAGAATATTGAAATTTGACAATAAGCAAAATTTCATCGTACACCTAAGGGAAAAAATCTATAAATTTTGAATTTGTAATTATTATTTGTCATTTATTATACAGCTTCAAAATTAAAATTAAACATTCTCGAAGGTCTTGGATTCTCGGGACCGATATCCTGCCAGTATCAATGTCGATTTTACAAAAATGGTCGAGATTCTCGGTTTCTTAGTGTAGATTAACTGTCTGTACAGGGTGAAAAGTATTTAAACCGACAAACTCTGGGAGGTTGTAGGGGACATCAAAACAAATATTTTTCCCTAAAGTCATTTTTTCCTATGAGGAGTATTTAAACCGGTAGAGGAAGACTTCTCTGGTGGCAAATCAGTTAAACCAACAAACACTTTTCAATTTTTCTTATGACCGAGAGATATCAGAATTAGACACCCAGTTTCAATTACAGTAGATTTTCAAAAATGCCTCCATTGACACGTAAACAAAGGTTACACCGTCGGATCATGCTCTGTCTGACACGGGCAAAAACCGCAGGAGTATCCTGAATTGTTCCTGCTGCTGCTACGCTTCTGATGCAACAGGAGTTGCAGAAACAAGATTTCGCGTCTCTCCCCACACAAAAAAGTCCAGAGGGGACATAACTGGGGATCGAGCAGGCCATAGTACAGGACCACCTCTGCCAATCCACGTTTCTGGGAACCGTCGGTCCAGGAATCGACGCACACGACGACTGAAATGTGCTGGCGCCCCGTCATGTTGGAACCACATGCGTTGTCTTGTAGTGAGCGGGACGTCTTCCAGCAATTCTGGCGATGCTCTGGCGAGAAAATTGAAATAGTACCTGCCATTTCATGGCCTAGGTAGCAGATACGACCCAATTAAACAGTCCCCAGCAACACCAACCCACTCATTAACGATGAACCGCACTTGATGAGCGCTAGTAACTGTGGCATGTGGGTTACCCCCACTCCAAACATGCGAATTGTGAATGTTGAAGACTCCATAACTCCCGAACGTTGCTTGATCGGTAAACAACACAGAGAATGGAATGTAGGATGCATTTCACACTGTTCCAGGTACCACTGCGAAAACTGTGCTCTGGGTGGATAATCAACTGATTCCAGGTTGTGGGCACGCTGTAAGTGAAATGGACGTAACAATTGCTCTCGAAGGACTGTTCTTACATTCGTCTGATTCGTCCCCATGTTACGTGCAATTTTTCGAATGCGGATTGAAGGCTCCCGCTCCACATGCTGCAAGACAGCTTCCTCAAATTGCTGCGTTCTTACCATGAGACGGCGTCGCTGTCCAGGTAACCTGCTAAATGACCCGGTCTCACGCAGACGTTGGTACACAGCAACAAAGGTCGTATGATGCGGGATACGGAGATTAGGATATTGTTGTTGATAAACCCGCTGTGCAGCTCGTCCGTTGTGGTGAGCTACGTAGTACGCACCAACCATCTCAGTGTACTCACTCCGGGTGTACCGCTCCATTAGTAAACAGAGACAATGCACTACTACACTGGTGGACAGCAGCTGACTACAACTGAAGAGCGTAATACGCCTTCTAACAATTGAAGATCGTAATACGGCCTCTAACAACTGAAGAGCGTAATACGGCCTCCACCGGTTTAAATAATTCTCATAGGAAAAAATGACATTAGGGAAAAATATTTGTTTTGATGTCCTCTACAACCTCCCAGAGTTTGTCGGTTTAAATACTTTTCACGCTGTATACACAATTAAGTTGGTAAGGAACTCTCACTTTGCCTTTTTTTTTTCTTTTATCCGACACTGTTTCTGATTTTTCCATTTTGCTGTGCTCTTTTATTCTTCAATGCGACTGAAATAATCTGCATTCCGATAGTTTGGTACAGACTGTACGCTGCGGCTAGCGCCATCGATTCTTTTCGTTAACGATTAGGAGTAGTGAACTGCTGCTGTATCGACTTCGGAAAGGCGGATCTATTGACCGGCAGTCGGCGTGTGATGTTAACAGGAGGAAGCCGAAAATAAATGGGAGAGCCAGGAAGTGCGTCCAGAGCTGAGAGCCGCTATCTGCAGCCGCCGGCTGACGACTGAAGCGCAGGCGCCCTTGTTAGAGCCACTCCGGCACACAAACACCACGTCACAAGTCGCGTGGCCACTTCGGGGCTCCAAGTTGCTTTCGCACTGTGGCTTTATCTATTCCGTCCTGTGTCTCACATTGACATCAGTGTAGGAGCTTCTCAAGGATGTTATGCTGAAGTGCTTAAAAGTATTTAGAAATTAATCGCGTCAGTTACCGCCAAAAGAAATACACAACAGACGTTTCAGAAAATTCATCCAATTTCAAAGGCTGTATCTTCTACATGAATGAAGATACGAGTGGCGTTCAGTAAGTTATGCAACACGGTCTTTTTTTCTGAAAGGCTGTTAGTTTTATTCAGGATTCCAATGCACCATATTATTCCCCACTCTTTTAGGTACGAAACACTATTTTTGAAGATAAGCTTCGTTCAATGTGACGGTCTTACTGCACCTTACGTGATGGGCCTGTATGCCCGCGTGGTACCACTCTGGCCGACGCCGGAGCCAACTTCTTGGCGCGTCAATAACCTCCCCATCATCCATGTACTGCTTCGCGTGGAGTACATCCTTCATGAGGTCAGACAGATGGTAGTCGGAATGTGCGAGATCCGGGCTCTACGGTGGATGAGGAAGAACAGTCCAGTGAAGTCTTGTGAGATCCTGTCCGGCGCGCATACTTGTGTGGGGCATTGCGTTCTCACGGAGGAGTTCGTTTGCATTTTTGTGGCGACGAACACGCTGAAGTCGTTCCTTCAAGTTCTTGAGGGTAGCAAAATGCTCTTCAGGGTTGATCGTTGTTGTTGTGTTACCAGAAGAGCCAACACCGTGTTACGAGTGGAGGCCGAAATGCACGCGTTTTAGCTCACGCAGGCTGGCGTGAGGAGGAAAGAACTATACTGACGTGAGGTCTGGAACAGGTCAAGGAAATGAGACTAGCAAAAAAGGACGTAGCTGTGGAATACTTAACTTTAATCCATAATTGGTGAACATCGGTCTGACGGTACATGCATCACAAGATAAATAGCAAATGATACTGGCGCCTTGCTAGGTCGTAGCAAATGACGTAGCTGAAGGCTATGCTAACTATCGTCTCGGCAAATGAGAGCGTAATTTGTCAGTGAACCATTGCTAGCAAAGTCGGCTGTACAACTGGGGCGAGTGCTAGGAAGTCTCTCTAGACCTGCCGTGTGGCGTCGCTCGGTCTGCAAGCACTGATAGTGGCGACACGCGGGTCCGACGTATACTAACGGACTGCGGCCGATTTAAAGGCTACCACCTAGCAAGTGTGGTGTCTGGCGGTGACAGCACAGTTGTACTATGAGGGAGAACATCAAACGGAATAAGCCCTTCAGAGCCCCAGAAGGCCGTCGCCATGACTTCACCGGCTGAGGGTGCGGCTCTGAATTTTTTCTTCGGAGAAGAGGCTATGTGCCGCCACTCCATGGATTGCCGTTTTGTTTCCGGTTCTAAGTGATTGACCCATTTTTCATTGCCTGTGACTATGTTCGACAAAAAATTGTCACTATCAGCCTCGTAAAGCGCAAGCAGTTCCACACAGATGGTCCTTCGTTGGTCTTGACGGTCTTCTCTTAGGCAGCGAGGAACCCAGCAGGCACGCACCTTTGAATACTCCAGCTGCTGGACGAGTGTGTCAGCACAACCAACTGAGATACGCATTTAAGCAGCGAGGTGTTTGATTGTGATCCGTCGAATGGGAGTGTCCGCACGTTGCAACATTGCAGGAGTCACTGCTGTGTTCGGCCGGCACACACGCGGAACATCGGACAGGTTTGCACGACCTTATTGCGATGATGACAGATATCTGGGATGATCTGATTTTCCACCAAGAGAAACTCATTGTCAGCTCTCTGCCTGGGACGCACATCCGTTACACACCGCCGGCCGGGGTGGCCGTGCGGTTCTAGGCGCTACAGTCTGGAGCCGAGCGACCGCTACGGTCGCAGGTTCGAATCCTGCCTCGGGCATGGATGTGTGTCATGTCCTTAGGTTAGTTAAGTTTAAGTAGTTCTAAGTTCTAGGGGACTGATGACCATAGATGATAAGTCCCATAGTGCTCAGAGCCATTTTTTTTTTTTTTTTTGTCCGAAGGGGAGCCACGTGAACGGAGTGTTTCACAACCTTCTTACAAAAATATCACGTACCGCAAGAGCAGGCGATCTTGGAGGCCAGTGGCGCAGTGTGAGATGCTTCGGCTGATCCGTCATTGAGGAAGGTCATTATTAAGAAATGCTCTCACATGCAGCCTTCAGTGCGGTGGTGCTCCACCATGCCTTAAGTCAAATTTTTGGGTTCTTGTTGCAACTGCAGGAAAACTCTTGTCTCTAACTTATCCAGTTATGTCATTTCTGTAACAGTCTTTTCACAGAAAAGAATTGGTCGCAAATATTTTGTAGCGGATCCGCGCGTAACGGATGAAACTTTTGAGAATCTCTCTTGTGCTCCATTACGGCATGCGGCTACTGTGTTGCCCAATTTCTTATGCTGAGACATTTCGCTGCTGTACTTGAAACGCACGTAGCCACTTCACCGAATACCAAACGTGGAAGGAAATTGTTATCTCTGTGTTGTAACAGGGAAGCGGTACGTCTGTGTTCAGCCGTGAGTCAACATTGTTCTTCATCATACACACACAAAGAAAAGTTTAGCATCACTTAGGTTCCGAGAGTTCCGGAACCTGTACAGAAAATTGGAATATAGATCAACATAAACATCATTTCCACCCTTGTTATTGCTCATGAAAACCACACATTGCAAGTTGTACCACCACACAGCGAGACCTTCAGAGGTGGTGGTCCAGACTGCTGTATATACCGGTACCTGTAATATCCAGTAGCATGTCTTCTTGCATGGATGCATGCCTGTATTCGTTGGCATACTATCCACTAGTCCAGTAAGGCACTATTGGTCCAGATTGTTCCACTCCTCAACGGCGATTCTGCTTAGATCCCTCAGAGAGCTTGGTGGCTCACGTCGTCCATAAACAGGCCTTTCCAATCGATCCCAGGCATATTCGATAGGGTTCATGTCTGGAGAACATGATGACCACTGTACTCGAGCGATGGCGTTATCGTGAAGTAACTCATTCACAGGATGTGCACGTGGGGGCGCGAACTGTCGTCCATGAAGACGAATGCGTCGCCAATATGCTGCCGATATGGCTTCACTATCGGTCGGAGGATGGCATTCACGTATCGTACAGCCGTTACGGCGCCTTCCATGACCACTAGCAGCGTAAGTCGGCCCCACATAATGACACACCAAAACATCAGAGAACCTCGACCTTGCTGCACTTGCTGGACAGTGGTTGCAAACATGGATATCGCCCTGGGCGACGGGAATGAATTTGCGCATCATGTAGCCTATTGCACACAGTTTGAGTCGTAACACGACGTCCTGTGGCTGCACGAAATGAATTATTCAACATGGTGGCGTTGCTGTCGGGGTTCCTTCGAGCCATAATCCGCAGGTAGTGGTCATACACTTCAGTAGTAGCCTTTGGACGGCCTGAGCGAGGCATGTCATCTACACTTCCTGTCTCTCTGTATCTCCTCCATGTCCGAAGAACATCGCTCATCGCTTTGGTTCACTCCGAGACGCCTGGACACTTTCGTTGTTGAGAGCCCTTCCTGGAACAAAATAACAATTTTCGGACGCAATCGAACCGCGATTGAACTACAGACAACAAGTGCCATATACCTCCTTCCTGGTGGAATGACTGTAACTGATCGGCTGTCGGACCCCCTCCGCCTAATAGGCTCCACTCATGCATGGTTGTTTACATCTTTGGACGGGTTTAGTGACATCTCTGAACAGTCCAAGAAACTGTGTCTGTGATACAATATTCACAGCCAACTTCTATCTTCAGGACTTCTGGGAACCGGGGTGATGCAAAACTTTTTTGATGTATGTATTCTATTTCACGATAATTTCATGCATTATTTGACATAAATTTCAGTTTGATACCGCTACCCGTTTCTGAGAAAAAGTGGTCTTTAGAAATTGCAGTATCTTTTGATTGCATTGGCTTAGAAGCTTAAATTTTTTACACCGCCGAGGGGCCATAGACCTTAGTAATTGGCATAAATTTTGCCTTTCATGAGACATGGACAAGAACTGCATAAAGAAATATTTTTATGCGATGTAATTGCAGTTTAAAAATTTTCGAATTTTTTTCGTTTACTTGTACTGCGAAAACTTTCTTCTTTCCAAATTTCATGATTGTAGATCAACGAAAATATCCTGTAAGTTTTAATGAGAGAATTTACGAGTGTCAAAATGTGTGACATAATTGGCCGTATGTTTTGATTACTTTTACGTAGAAGCTTGAATTTTTTCGGCCAGCTAAGACACCGTAGACCTTGGTATTTTACGTAAGTTTCAAGTTGATACCACTACTGGTTCTCGAGGAAATAGGGTCTTAACAAACAGACAGACGTACAACACTCCGATGATATAAGGCTTCCGTTTTTACCGATTGAGGTCTCTCTCTCTCTCTCTCTCTCTCTCTCTCTCTCTCTCTCTATTCGTTTAGTCGGTTACGACTCTTCGTGAGCCCATGAACCAAATCACGCCACTTTTTCCTGTCTTACCGATTGAGGTACAGAATCCTAAAAAGGAACACTAATGATAAGAAAACTCAAGACAATAACAGATACTTATCGGCTGTGAATCATGTATGTAGTTTCATGTTTTAGTGCTAGAGATTCATAGAACATTATTTCTCCAAATATAGTTTAAACATTAATGGGTTTGAAATGCATCTCCTGTACATATCCCTAACAATTTAAGCAAAACACATTTAACCTTAATAGTAACCAGCTCCCCATTACTTAACAATATAGAGTAACTCTGTATTAATTTGGCAAATCATTGAGACTAGAAATCGAACCCAACCACTACTGAGATTAATTAATATTGTAACACCAGTGTTATTAATAATACTGTTACTGTGTTACTCAAATAGGGCTCCTCCAGATAGAGTTTTGGCACATAAGTAAAAGTATCCCAGGATACAAAAGTGAACAACTTACTTCAATTACAGATGAGGAACATTAAAACGATAATCAATTCGACTCAGCCTTGCCAACATGAAGCAACTGTACGATCATTTCTTGTACAACTCCACAGTTCTATTAGATGAGAAAGTCACCACTCCCTGCGCGTTTGCTAGAGCTACAGCCTCCTACAGGCTGTCGACATCACGTTGTGTCTGTCGAATCGTCATCTTCCTACGGGTGCAGCTGACGATCCACCCCAACTCGCTCCCATCACACCCCCTGAGGCAGGCTCTCTCCGCACCGCCCCACGCCCGTACACAGCAGCATACTTCGGTGCTGCGAGGCGCGTATCGCCTTGGCGCGGCCGTTTAAATCGCCGTGGGCGTTTGACATCTCGTGACGGCAAAATCTCCAGGCCGAGAATTAATTCATAAACTCTACACGCTGATATTTATCGTCATTAGCAACTCAGTCCTATACGGTTTCAGACACAAACGTGGCAACGTACGGCAGACACATGATAAATGGCTTGCTCTCAATTAGCACTATAGGTTGATTTCTGTGGAGCACACACAAAGTTGGGTTGAATGTGCTCTTACGTAAGTAACCAGTGTACTGAAAGTCGGCACCATCGTCACTCTCGACGAAAATTATGCGGTGCGGATGAGACTTTTTTTCATAATAGACGGCATGTCTAGGAATCGTGATTTCTTTTGTTATAATAAATAGATAAAACTCGTCCTTATCTCAACTTTTTACTATCGATTACCGGTATCAGTCTGCGTTGCAGATCGTGTTCAGCTTCGGCGCTCAGAAGTGCGGTTGGTCAACAATAGTGTAAATTTAACGTAAAACACAACGGATGTGGTGGAGAAAAAAATTGCCGGTAGTCGGTATGTTTGTGATTCAGAGAGTGTTTGTCTATCCATTATGACGGTTGTAGCTGAACTGCAGTTGTTGAAACGGAGACCTCAAAAAGCGTCGAGTTACATGATGCAGACGTTAAAGCACTCGATTCATATGCATGAAAATCTGGATTAAAAACCCTCCTCAATCATCTTGATGCAGATTTTACACTCTTGCCCTAAATCACTTAAAGAGTAGCAAAAGAACGAATGATTTTTTTCTGTCTTTTTCCAAAATGAGTTGGTACTCCTTCTCTAAAAATCTGAACTTCTACAGGTTTCTGCATTTCAATTGTCCTTCCGTAAGTCAGGCGATTTGGACGAAAATGGACATCAAAAAGTGACTACAGTAATCTCTAAAGGAACTACAAACTGTGATTAAAATTCGCACATTTATTGATCACCGTTGTAGGATTTTTTCAATTTATTCTAATGTTTTAGAAATCAGTCGGTGAACTCGACCTTGACTGAGTCGTTAGCGTATCTGGCTGTTGGCGCTGAGGGTCCGGTTTCGATTGCCGGTGCTCCTCTCAGGTTTGTCTGAGCAGGTAAACTCTGATACACAAATCACTCAACCCCGTGAGGCCCAAAGAGAAATTTGAGCATAAAAAAGGCGACTTCATTGTCACGCAAGGTGTCAAACCGAAACGTTTGTACAAGGGAGGGAGCCATACATATAAATTTGCATACGTTAGATTGCCCTCATGGATGAGCTAACAAAAATGACTGCCTGACAGCACCACGTATATCAAGCTGCCTCCGATGTTCATCTGTGAAGTATTTTGCATGTATTGGTTGATATGTACAAATTCGATGTATCATTTTATTTCTCAAATGTTAGTCTGCTGTCGATGGATGTAAAATTCAGGAAGAAACGCACCTCGTGCAGCAAAGAGTAGGCCTACCTTTTATTGAAAAATTCGCACAGGTTGAACAATCCTGGCGGGACTCGAACCCCGTTCGTAGTCTTTCACATGGAGTGCTCTTACCAACCGAGCCAATTTACTATAACTTTAACATCAAGTTTTCAAAGTGTTTCCTGGTTACACTCGCATCAAAAATGGTCTGAGATCAAGTTCTGGGACTCCACGTAGTTTTCTTGACTGTTGCGAAATTTCAGTCGCTTACTTGTCACTGGATAGACGTTGTCACTACAGCTATGTGGTGAAATAAAGAAGGATCAAAATCACTTGCTGACTGATGACTCGACGCGCAATTTATTTAAGTTTTAGTTGGCATGGTTTTACTGAATCGCTAGATTATCAGACAAGATGTAAAGCCACTATTTCGGACAGAACTGACTTAGAAGCTGAAAATCATTGTCGTAACGATATAATTCGTAAATGTCAGCCAAATGGCCGTCAGAGCCTAGGTATTTATATATTTACTCTGTTGTGTTAAATTTATTGTCGGTCTGAACGATGGCAGTACATATCTTCATGAGTGCCCTCGACTCTGAGCAGCCATAATCACACGCGAATTACCTTGATCTTCTACATACCGAAAATAAACTTATAATGGCTGTTCACAGCCGAAATTGTAATACAGATGGACAATAAATTTATTATAAAAGTACATCTTTTTTGTGTCTGGGTGTGCGATAGTGAAGTCTCTGTGTTTGAACATCAGATACTTGTTTCATCATCTGTTGCTTCTTAGCATGCTTCTGCCTCCAGCTATTACACTACTGGCCATTAAAATTACTACTCCCAGAAGAAATGCAGATAATAAACGGGTATTCATTGGACAAATATATTATACTAGAAATGACATGTGATTACATTTTCACGCAATTTGGGTGCATAGATCCTGAGAAATCAGTACCCAGGACAACCACCTCTACTGGCTGTTGTGTGATGTCCTTAGGTTAGTTAGGTTTAAGTAGTTCTACGTTCTAGGGGACTGATGACCATAGATGTTAAGTCCCATAGTGCTCAGAGCCATTTGAACCATTTGAACAACCACCTCTGGCCGTAATAACGGCCTCGATACGCCTGGGCATTGAGTCAAACAGAGCTTGGACGACGTGTTCAGGTACAGCTGCCCATGCAGCTTCAACACGATACCACAGTATTGTGGCGAGCCAGTTGCTCGGCCACCATTGACCAGACGTTTTCAATTGGTGAGAGATCTGGAGAATGTCCTGGCCAGGGCAGCAGCCGAACATTTCCTGTATCCAGAAGGGCCCGTACAGGACCTGAAACATGTGGACGTGCATTATCCTTGTGAAATGTAGGGTTTCGCAGGGATCGAATGAAGGGTGGAGCCACGGGTCGTAACACATTTTAAATGTAACGTCCACTGTTCAAAGTGCCGTCAATGCGAACAAGAGGTGACCGAGACGTGTAACCGATGGCACCCCATACCATCACGCCGGGTGCTACGCCAGTAATGGCGATGACGAATACACGCTTCCAATGTGCGTTCACCGCGATGTCGCCAAACACGGATGCGACCATCATGCTGCTGTAAACAGAACCTGGATTCATCCGAAAAGATGACGTTTTGCCATTCGTGCACCCTGGTTCGTCGCTGAGTACACCATCTCAGGCGCTCCTGTCTGTGATGCAGCGTCAAGGGTAACCGCAACCATGGTCTCCGAGCTGATAGTCTATGCTGCTGCAAACGTCGTCGAAATGTTCGTGCAGATGGTTGTTGTCTTGCAAACGTCCCCATCTGTTGACTCAGAGATCGAGACGTGGCTGCACGATCCCTTACAGCCATGCGGATAAGATGCCTGTCATCTCGACTGCTAGTGATACGAGGTCGTTGGGATCCAGCACGGCGTTCCGTATTACCCTCCTGAACCCACCGATTCCATATTCTGCTAACAGTCATTGGATCTCGACCAACGCGAGCAGCAGTGTCGCGATACGATAAACCGCAATTGCGATAGGCTACAATCCGACCTTTATCAAAGTCGGAAACGTGATGATACGCATTTCTCCTCCTTACACGAGGCATCACAACAACGTTTCACCAGGCAAAGCCGGTCAACTGCTGTTTGTGTATGAGAAATCGGTTGGAAACATTCCTCATGTCAGCACGTTGTAGGTGTCGCCACCGGCGCCAACCTTGTGTGAATGCTCTGAAAAGCTAATCATTTGCATATCACAGCATGTTCTTCCTGTCGGTTAAATTTCGCGTCTGTAGCACGTCATCTTGGTGGTGTACCACTTTTAATGGCCAGTAGTGTATTTTATTTCATTTTATATGCTTCTTCGCAACTCAGCGCGAAATACACTTTTCCTCTTTGCTCTAGGAGTGCCTGTTACCATGCTCTCTGTAGACCATGTGCGCCTGCTTAGCTGAGTGGTAACGTGCTTTGTTTCAAATGGCTCTGAGCACTATGGGGCTTAACTTCTGAGGTCACCAGTCCCCTAGAACTTAGAACTACTTAAACCTAACTAACCTAAGGACAACACACAACACCCAGTCATCACGAGGCAGGGAAAATTCCTGACCCCGCCGGGAATCGAAACCGGAAACCCGGGCGCGGGAAGCGAGAACGCTGCCGCACGACCACGAGCTGCGGACGGTAACGTGCTTTCCTATCGGTTCAATTCCTTGCCGGGTTGGAGATTTTGTCCGCCGGTGGACAGAGTGTTGTGTTGTTCTCATCATCACGTCATCATCACCAACGTGTAGGTCGCTCAGTTGGCGTCACCTTAAATAAAACTTGCACCCGGCGCCCGAACTTCCCTGGTCATCATTGCCACACGATCATATTTTTGTAGACCATATTTAATACCATCTGTTAAGATTTAATTAAGCAACACATATTTAGCACAAAACTCGTGAAATCTACTTTCAGCACCTTCGAGTACTATATTTGGATAGCATTCTGTTTCATTATTACGATTACGTTCAGTAACTAGAATTGTAGCAGAATGAGTTTTAGCTATACATTACATCTCAGTTATTGGGATAGCATTTAGAAGTTTAGTTCGTGTTTGGCGAGATGTCAATAATGGGTGATTCATTCGAACCTTAGATGCAAACTGAGGGTCTGTATTCTTCATTCGAATTTATTTACATGTGGGATGATGAATTTATTATGTTCCTAACACGTATGTGCACACATGAGTAATCGCTAGTATTTCAATACTATGGTGGCGAATTACATACATACAAATGTGTAGTGAATTATGGACAACTAACCTGAATATAATAGTGTCAGTGACACCTACGCCGTTAAAAGGCGTTGCTGTAATTTCAAATTATGAGATTCGAGAATGGTTGCGCTAGCTTCCACCTACATGTAATTACGCTACAAGCAGTGACCGCAACATGTATCCATTACAGGCGCGAGGGAAACGCTGTTAACACAGCGTTAAAGCGGATCTCGCCAAGCGCGCTGCCCCATCGCTGCCGGCACGAATGCGCTTTGCGTGTGAGTGTCAGCTACGTCATGGAGTCGAACTCGTTACCCATATGATAGTGCTGTCACACTTCCTTGTATGAAATACTAGGTGATCAGTTCTCAATGCACTGATTTTAATGACTTACACCCTCTAAAAAAATAAAAATACGAACAAGCGAGTCACACACGTCACTCCTAGACAGATTGGACTCTTTTAATTTGCACAAACGGGGTCATCTCCAGCGGCCTGTGATCCAACACATCTGGAGGAATGGTGCTGACAGTGTCCACAGTCCAGGACTTAAGGTATTCCAGATGAGATTTCCTAGCTGGGTAATGCCGATCCTTGGTGTAGCACCTGAAGGGTAACTGGAGGGGTGTGAAGTCTTGATGCCCACAGCAGAGGTCCCCCCTTTCCGGTCCTGTGTCATAAAACGTCTCGTCCGGATAACCTTTCCACGTGTTACCTGAGTTGACCTGTCTGTTCGAACATGCATGTTGGATTACTCTGTTGTTTTTGACTGCCTTCTCTGCCAACAAAACCCTGTCCAGCGATGAGCTTCTCACCAGCCCGTACCAGACACTAGACTTATGGCTTTCTCTCATGGAAGTTGTGGACGCTGTTGGCCACAAATTCGAACGCTACAGGCGCGAATCTAGGGTTCGGTTCTGAGGAGCAGGGGAGGTTCTTACTAGCCCCCACCCCCTCCCCCATCCTCCACACCTTCAAATATATATTAGTAATATATTATTAATTACTGTGTTAAAACCATATAGTGATCAGAAATGATCAGAAACAGGCTAATAAGATTGTAAGAGCGTTGCAGTGGAGGTTGTTGAGACAAATAACTTTTAAGGGGGAAAAATCGATACGCTGCACCGTTGCCGAGTTATTTAGCGTTTAAGGTAGCTAATCGGGTCGTCGTGCACGCAAGTTGAAGCAGCCGCCACAGACAGTGGCGACAAACGTGTTCTACGTTTGGTTTCCTAAACCCGAACAAACGTTGCTTTTGTTAACCTAACTTACATTTATCACATCCGAATAAGGCACATTTTAACTGGTAATGAGCATATGAACCAGATGTAACTCACCGATCCACAGAAGTCTGTGCATTCTCGCATTTTAGAGAGTGCAAGTGCTTGAATTTGCGCATGCAACGACCTGATTGCTCAGTGCTAAGTAACTCGGAAACGGCTCAACGTACTGAATTTTTTGTGAATAGTTATTTCTCAGCACAAAATCCCCTGCAACACCCTTAAAAAGCTTGTCAGACTGTTTCTGTCAACATTTTGTATATATATCGCTTAACTATAAGTTTCAAGAAGTAGCAGTTCAGATAAATACGCCATCTGAAAAGAATTTCTTCCAAAATTCTAGAAGTGTGTTTGTCATGCAGTTGTTCTAAGAACTATAATAGAAACACCCGTTCACGACTTTCGCAATTTATATCAACGTGCGAAATATTACATATTTATGCAGTGAAAATGAGTGAAATTGGTACTGAAATATTGTATTCAATATTTAACATAAAACAATAATTTCACCTGAAATTAACTCCTGAACTACACCATATTACGATATTCTCTTAATATGCACTGAAAAGGTACATTTTTTATTTTGATTGAGTATACTGCGCTAATGATATAAAACTACTTTTGGTCACATCCATTTACTAAGATGTCCATCTCTACTGAAATTACTAAGGTATTCTGCCATACCATTCGATTTGAAGCTCAAAGAACAGCCAGATAATTCTCCAGCTTCCCAAATTATCTGTTGTCATAGAATGTCGCCATTAAGAAAGAATATTTTTTGTAGGAGGAAAATGCTCCTCCACATCAGAGAATGTTGATGGTGCAAATTGTAGGGGATGAGATATTCTTGGAGAGATGTTCATTGAAGTGCCTTAGTCTGCGCCTCTGGGGATAGTGCAGTCGAGTAGCGTGGAACTCTTGACAAACTTATTCATACCTCTAATATCAGTCTGAAGAATTTCTTATGATTTATACGAAGGCAATTCCATTCATACTAATTCTGTGATGCCACTGGCAAAAAAGTCGAAGTTGCTATGGATGTACGTACGCCAGACTATTTTCAATATTGGTTTTGGTGAAGCATTTAATGCCTCTTGTAACGAAACCGAAGATTCTCTCGGAAATTAACCACTCATAGATTTCACGGCTTGAACATGTTCATTATAAAAACCGACAGCTACAATCCATGTACCGCGATTCGTTGGGACAGACTCAGACGGCGACGCTAGGTTCAGCAGCATTTCCCTATAAAGTGACATTCGATGCGGAGCTTTCAGAATAACCTTCTTAGCGTCTAAAATTATTTTGTTTCGGGCAGCTTCCAAGGACTGCTTCGGCGGTACGTTACTGAGCATTGGCCAGACAGCTGAAGTGGTGGAATACGGGTAGGGCAGTAGACCGCTGCATCCGATTACATAAGAAGAACTTTTTCTTCCTGTTTCCCTTCCGGCCACAGTACTTTAAAACTATTATTCACAAAACGAGTTACTTTTGAATGACTTGTGAATTCCGAGAAATTCACCACGGTTTTGCCGGTTTTTCTGTCTAGATGCGAACAATGAGAATAGTTGCTCGACAGTTATCTGTTTAGCGACGCACAATTTTTGTAGTCCCCTGATAACAACATTATTATTTTTTTCCTAATGTTGATTCTTCAGGATACTGTTAGCCGCAACTATTGTAGAAAGGCACTTGAAGTGCATGCCAGAATGTTCTCAGCAACCATAGCGGAGCACGTATCATGGAAAAATTCATTGTCTGGTTTGGAATCCTTTGTATTTGCGTCAACAAAATATGTTTCCTGTTAGATTACACTGCTTTGTTACTTGTGTGCGCATCAGTACATTTACGTTGATCGTTTTGGGACGTCATAGAGCACCTGATCTCCTTATTGCATGCCCGACAAGGAGCAATGTCTTCATCAGCAGTGAGAGCATCACTCGACGTAACCCAAGATCTTAATTTAGATGATAGTTTTGATATAAGAGGAGTCATCATTAAGAGAAACAGTCGTGAAATCCTGAAGTAATATTTGCCATCTTTTTCTTCGAGCACATACTCTCTAGCTCTGTGTCGGCAGAAGTCGCTAGTAGTCGGAAAATTTCCAGTCACGACAGCACACGAAGCCTTTTATCACACACAACAATTGCTACATATAGTGTTGGTATTGTACCTGCTTTCGTTTTGAGAACGAAATTCTCAATTTATGAAAATAAAGCAGAAGCACGTCCTTCACAAACCAAATTAAAGTTAAGCACGTTTTGTGGCACTAGAACGTAATTTTCAGAAATAACTTACTTCCTGTCTTCAACTTTTATGGTAGATCTGATATTTTTCTAAGGGATCAGCCAACTGAGGGTTGGGGAAATATGAAGAAGGGTAAAAAAGAAAAAAATGTAACTTTTACTTAGCATAAATATAAATATGTGAAAACATGTAATTATAGTGAAATACATGAAAATCTGTAACCATAAAATGAAATATATGAAAGGTGACAACATAATACATGAACATTTACACGTTTCAAGTGCGTGGGAGTATAGGAAAAATAAATGTTAATTACCTGTATTTCTCTTAGCTCTAAGGTTACGAATGCCAATCTGCGGGCTACGGGTGCTATGCGAGTATATGAATTGTGAATCGGAATTGGGGGGGGGGGGGGGGGAGGGAAGTGGAGGGGTGTTTCCTGTATCTTCCGGTCGTTTGTACTTGCTTTCGATAAAACCACTCTTTTCGTCGTTATTTGTCACTGGAGCATCTTTCTCCTTACGTATTTCGTTTCCTCAACTTCCTGCGGTTTACCTGTTCCACTAGTAGGCTCTTGAACCTTGTCAGATCTGTTGTTGTCAGCAGGCGCCGCCAGTCTGTGAAAAGGCGCCCTTTCCTGGCAGGAATGATTTTCTGCAGCCGGTTAGGCGGCAAACCAATCCACGTGAACTGACCCTCAGGCAAGCGACTGAAAAGTGTAAGGGGTGTTAAATGAAGCCTGTAATCTTTTTTCAAATTTTTTGATATTGCCTCACTTTTATTTCTCATTCTAGTGTGTTTTCCGAAAGTTAGCTGGAAATTTTCGAAGTTTATATATGTAAAAATATAAACGCCTTTAGTAGAATATTGGTGTGTGTGTGTGTGTGTGTGTGTTGGTGTGTGTGTGTGTGTGTGTGTGTGTGTGTGTGTGTGTGATCTGCGCCTGGAACGCTATGCCTATTAACTTTTTCTTCAATGCGATGTATAGTCCGTTGGAAAAGCGGGTCACATGCATAGTTACATTGCTGTGTCTTGACAGCTAGTTTCGCAGTATGTGCACTATGTATTGGTACACCCTCAACTGATTTTTCAGTAAGTCGCCCAAAGCAACTGTAATTTCTCTGAGGTCTGTTGAAATCACTTCTTTGGTATGCAGAGTTAGTTCTTCTGGACACCTGAGACTCGAGCATTAGTAACAGGGAAGCCTTCTTCACTAATTCTACGTATATCTCCAGAAGATATTATTCGTTTGGCAGCTGTTGTTTGTTTGTGATACACTCTACGAAATTATCTTTGGACCAGTATTTTCATAGAAAATTCCCCGTACCAAATCAATACTTGTGCTTTCTCTTGCACAATTGCCAGCTTAGTTACTGATAAGTCCTGACGTATAAAAGTCGTCAGCCCGCCCAGCTAGCCGCGCAGTCTAACGCGCTGTTTCCCGAGCGGGAAGGCGTGCCGGTCCTCCCGGCGGATTAGTGTCGAGGTCCGGTGTGCCGGCCAGGCTAGTTATGGTTTTTAGGCGGTTTTCCATCTGCCTCGGCGAATGCGAGCTGGTTCCCCTTATTCCGCCTGCCTCAGTTACACTGTCTCCACTCACGCGTACACCATGATTATTCTACAACGCAAACATTTGGGCTACACTCGTCTGGTATGAGACGTTCCCGCGGGGAGGGGGGGGGGGGGGATAATCCACTTGGGGCAGAACCGCATACCAACCCTGGGTTCGGTGAGGAACGGCGGTGGGTTGGGTAGACTACTGTGGCCTGTTGTGGGATTGTGTACCACTGAGGGCTACGGCGGGATGAAGCCTCTCCGTCGTTTCTGGGTCCCGGGTTCAATATACAATACCATCAAAGAGTAGTCAAATCTGTTACTAATAAAGTGGAAAACAAACTTCAGATCTTTAAGACTAACGTGTGTGAACTGCGCACCCATTAGTTTCGAATCTAGGAAAGAATGAAATTAGGCATTCTGACTCCTGAAACATACATAGTCATGTATGGCCACACAAATAATAATACCACAGACGATTGACTTTGGACGTGCACTGAGGACATAAGCCGCACTCTTTCGATTGCTATCGAATGCAACCACATCTGACTGTTATTAACATACCTATGGTTTTACAGCTCGACGGTTTCGTTTCACCCGTCGCTACAGTGAACACAATTAGAAGGAAAGAAAGAGGAAAAATTAAAATTAGATATTAGTCATCGTTCGTACATTTTACATTGCGTGAAGTAACATCACTTGTGTTCACCCCTTCCAAGAAAGATTTTCTACACTGAAGCGCCAAAGAAACTGGTATAGGCATGCCTATTCAAATACAGAAAAATGTAAATACGCAGAATACGGTGCTGCGCTCAGCAACGCCTATATAAGACAGCAAGTGTCTGGAGCAGAACTTTGTTAGATCGGTTACAGCTGCTACAATGGCAGCTTATCAAGATTTAAGTGAGTTTGAACGTGGCGTTATAGTCGGGGCAAGAGCGACGGGACACAGTATCTCCGACGAAGCGATGAAGTGGGAATTTTCCCGTAAGACCATTTCATAAGTGTACCGTGAATATCAGGAATCCGGTAAAACATCAAATCTCCGACATCGCTGCGGCCGGAAAAAGATCCTACAAGAATGGGACCAACGACGACTGAAGAGAATCGTTCAACGCGACAGAAGTGCAGCCCTTCCGCAGACTGCTGTAGATTTCAATGCTGGATCTTCAAAAAATGTCAGCGTAAGAACCGTTCAACGAAACATCATCGTAATAGGCTTTCGGAGCCGAAGGCCCACTCGTGTACCCTTGATGATTGCACGACAGACAGCTTTACGCCACATCTCGACCCGTTAACACCGACATTGGGACTGTTGATGACTGGAAACATGTTGCCTGGTCGGACAAGTCTCGTTTCAAATTGTATCGAGTGGATGGACGTGTATGTGTATGGAGACAACCTTATGAGTCAATGGAACCTTCATGTCAGCCGGAGATTTTTCAAGCTGGTGGAGGCTCTGTAATGGTGTGGCGCATGTGCAGTTGGAGCGACATGGGACCCCTGATACGTCTAGATGCGTTTCTGATGCGTGACACGTACGTAAGCCTCATGTCTGATCACCTGCATCTATTCATGACCATTGTGCATTCCGACGGACTTGGGCAGCCCGACACCCCAAACGTCCAGAATTGCTACACACTTCCTCCGAAACCCTCTCGTAGTTTAAACATTTCCGCTGGCCACCAGACTCCCCAGACATGAACATTATTGAGTATATCTGGGATGCCTTGCAACGTTACTGTTCTGAAGAGATCTCCACCCCCTCGTACTCGTACGGATTTATGGACAGCCCAGCATGGTTCGTGGTGTCATTTCCCTCCAGCGCTACTTCAGCCATTAGTCGAATCTATGCGGCGTCCTCTTGCGGCACCTCTTTCTGCTCGCAGGGGCCCTGCGCTATATTAGCCATGTGTACCAGATTCTTTGGCTTTTCAGACTAGTTAACTCCCTAGTGCTCCAACAGAAAAGATTAACAATTTTTTAATCATATACATCGTGTTTCTATTGCTTCGGTAATCATCTAAATGCCGTTTCGTTGTACGATGTTATTCTAAACGGGTTCAACAATACAGCATTGCTCTAAGGAAGTAGTTGGTACGAGACTCCAACATGATGTCAGAGTGAAGAGAAGTTAACATTCAATGGATTAACCTAGAAATGATTTTGAGCAGATTCCATGATGATTTCTCTCCATTCCTCGCCATTCTAGCCATGTGAGCTTATGCTCCGTCTCACGATTTCCAAGTAGACAGGAGATTAAATTCCAGTGTTCTTTCCTTCCATCGCTGAAACCATTCGTTTGGAAAGATCTAACATCGGTAGCTGTGCCATGGGTAGAGAGAGAGAGGAACTCTTCGCTTTGCACAATAAAGTCATGTTTCCTCTTGTTAGTTGTTTAGCAGTAAATCTCGATGTTCTGCCAGCTGATGGAACGCTGCGGTTACAAAACTGTGATCTGACAATAATTAGTAGATCTTTATTTCTTGAGCACATTGTTAGAGCACGTTAGAAGTAATACCAGTTACATTACAAGCTCGTTTACTTTCGAGTGAGGTGCGAAGAAAATGTATTTCACTGAATACACGAGGCGAAGGGCGATACAGCGCCGCGAAACTTTTATCTGCTGGTCGGATTTCGCTCCTTACTTCTCAGCGGCGGCAAGAGAACAAAGATTTATGGGCGAGCTGTGGAAACGTACGTTCGGAGGGTTGAAATTTAACGCCTGCGTGCCCTGCATGAGCAAAGGTTGCGAGCCCGTTGTAGCGACAGGGACCCACGGCCAGGACACGCAGCTGCGCTGCGCCCATCCGGCCAGAAAAATCCTTGCTCTGCCCACGCTACAGCTACGAGCCCCATATTTTTGTTACCCTTGAAGATATCGGTAGCACAGTGATTTCGCTTATTATTAGGTTGCCGTACAAGTTCGTAGCGTTTATGTTTGCATGTTCGTATTATGGTTGATATCGTCTTATTTACCGATTTTCGTATTTTATTACTTGCTATTTGAGTTTACATATTGTCATTTTCTCATTTGAAGATAGTGAGTGGATCGGTGGACGCTAGAAAATAAAGTGACAAGTGGAGAAATCAGAATATTTCAGACACATTCTTCTGTTTGAGTTCAAATAGAGGGGTGATAGCAGCGGAGGCATCCAGAAACATGTGCACCGTATATGGGCATAATGTTACTGGACAGAGCACGGCAACGAAATGGTTTTCTCCTATTTAAGGAGCACCATTTTGACATTAGTGACTCTCCACGTTCATAAAGACCTTCGGGGTTTGATGTAGATCGTTTAAACGCATTAATCCACAATGATCCACGTCAGTGTACGTGAGAATTGCCAAATGTCTTGAACTGTGATCATCCCACCATCATGCGACATTTGCATGCAATGCGGAAGATTAAAAAATCGAGTGTGTGGGTACCGCATAGCCTAAGCCAAAATCACACAATTCAGCGGGCGGTCATATTGGCATCTCTCCTTGCTTGTCATCAACTGGCACGTGAACAACACCGATTGGTGACGATAAATGGTGTCTGCATGCTAACAGAAGGAAAAGAGAGGAATGGTTGAGCCCAAATAAGGCAGCTACTCCTTGAGCTGCACGCATCAACAAAACATAATGTTATGCACATTCTGGAACAGCGACAGTTTGTTGTACTGCGAATTGCTTTCTCGAAGTGTCCATCACTGCTAACATTAATTCTCAACAAGTAATACGTCTTGCAGCCGCAATCCAAGAATAACGACCAGGAAGACTGCGTGAAGTGATGCTGCTCCATGATAACATCCGCTTGCATTCCGCTAGACTGACACCTTACCGTTTTCTATCGAACAATCTTCAATGAATTTCCTTTCCGAACACGGCTCGAGGAGTTCTTCGCCTCAAAACCACTTGATTTTTACTGTCGCTAAATCGAAAATGTACCCCAGCGTTGGCACACTACTGTAAATAGTGAAGTAGAATATATTATTAGTCACTGAAGATGCTGTATTGTGTATCCGCTGTGTTTACTGAACTCACAGGAAAACGCTACAGACTTATACACCAACGTAATATACTTCTAACAAAACTAGATTCAATTTTCATATCATTTAAGCTCCTAAGGCTTTTTTATGTCAATATTGATGTAATCTTCTGTCTAATTTGTCGTCATATTCTGAGGAGAACATCGTCAGAGGGTAAGGCAATAATTTTTGTATAAAATAACTTCATCTGGTATCAGTTCTTTGGATTTTTGTATCTGGAATCACTTCGAAACTGTGTTGCACAGTATTCCAGGTAACTTTATTGAACAACTGGAACAGAGAACTGTGAATGCTTGCCATTAAGTTAGGAATGTGCATTAGTTGAAAGCCTCCCACTTCAGAGTTAAGTAAGACTACAAGAGAACTTGATAAGAACTCATAACAGTTTTATGAATTTTATAAATGGATGTGGAATGAAAATGAATCAAGAGAACGTTTGAATGTCTTTGTGTTGTTATTCAGTAATCCAATACGAAATTGCAGTCTCAAGACTGCAGCCAACGGCCCACGTGGAGTACAGTTCCAGAAAACATGAAAATGAGCACAAAAGGTATACCCATACAGTCGGCATTTCCCATAATAATGTCAAATGATTGGGAGGTTAACGTGCACCTTAGCCTAAATTCACTTATAAATTAATGAAATGCCGATATTGATGCTTAACGTGGAACAAAATCGTTCTCTGTGAACAACGAATCTTCACTTTGGATACAAAAAAATGTGTATTTATGAAACTGAAAACTTTGCATTGAAATACTACGCTAAGCTGCGCTCACTAGCAACGGTCTCACCATAAATTCCAGTGTGTTTCACCATGAAAATGACCGTCTGGATTGAACATCATACATAACAAAGGTACAGTCAGCGTCTTCGCATGTAGGGCAGAACACGATGGAGAAGCAGCGAGAGAACAACACAGATTGTAGCCGAGCGGTTCTCGGCGCTTCAGTCCGGATCCGCGCTGCCGCTACGGTCGCAGGTGTGAATCCTGCCTCGTCGAATTCCCAAAGTCCGGATGTGTCAGGGAAGCCATAAAATCAGAAAGCGAAATACAAAGGCTCAGTCTAGATATGGTGGGGATCAGTGAAGCAAATGAAAAGGTTATAAGGATATTTGATCAGTTGAACACAGGATAATTCGAACAGCATCGGAATACAGTACAATGGGGGTGAGATTCGCTATGACTAGAAAAATAGGGCAGAGCGTGAGCTACTGCGAAGAACTCAGTGGTATGGTTATTGTCTTTAAAATCAATGGTTAAGCAACGAAAACAGCAATAATTAAAGTATATATTCCGACGCTAATGCAGAATATGAAGAGAGAGAGAGAGAGAGAGAGAGAGAGGGTGGGGGGGGGGGGGGGGGGAGAGACAGAGACGGAAGGAGAGCACAGAAGAGCTGCACAAAAAGCGTATCACTTTTTCGAAACCCCATAGTAGCCACCCATTACGAAGCAGAAATTTGCAACTTGTCTAAAATGCTACAACCTTTCTCTACAACGGTGCAAAAGCATGGTGCCTTGAGCTCGGTGACGCCTCAAACAGCCAGGCCATTGCTCAGAAGTTAATTTTAGATGTAAGGTGTGTTAATGACGACTCATTTCCATTAAATTTCACCATAATTCTGCCCAACGCCTTCATGGACGTGTCACTTGCCCACATTTCATCCCTTCTTTTGACGTCTCTGTGATGGAGGTCGGAACGCGACACCCAGCGTAGAAATGACGTGATTTTCATATGGGTAAGTGATGAAAACATTTTAGACACATTGCCGCTCAGAATCGACAAGGAAAAGGCTCAGGAAGTGACATACAGGGCGAGCACGAAAGCCACCCTTCCTTTTGGCCGTTGATTCCCACACATTTCACCGGCGAAAACGACAGTTAGAAGTGCGATGAGCAGCAGGAAGATGTCCTTGACAACATTCGACACTACTGACATTTTCCAGATGATTCAATCCTACTCTAAGGACATCGCGGGGCTGCAATGCTATTAAACGTTATCTGACCCCTTTACTATGGCACCTAAGGGGTGTCGAAGATATTGCCTGCACTCAGGTGCTAGAGCAGCCGCTATGCACCACTCATGTCGATTCGTGTTTATACATCTCTGACAGATACATTTTTAACTTGCTCGAGAAAGGTGTGTGTACGGGCACCGATGGTGTTAGCGAATTCGGGGGTCTTCGAGGAACCTTATGCCGTTTTTTCACGCACATGTTGATGATGCACTTCTGTCATCACGCCACAGGAGGGTGTGGAAAAGGAGAGTAGAAAGAACATAAAAACCATTTGCTGCTTTGGATCACGTTCAAATTTCGTCGAATGGTCCTTAGTGGTTCTATTCTGTATACCAGAGCAAAAGTTGCGTTCGCACCACCCGCAAAAGAGTCAGATCACGTTCAGTGGAGTTGCAGCCCCACGATGTCCTTACACAAGAGTTGAACCGCCTGGGAAATGTCAGCAGTGTCGAACGTTATCAAGAACGTCGTCCACTTGCTCGTCGCACAGCGAACTGTCGTTTTCGACTGCGAAGTGTGTGGGAATCAACGCCCCAAGGGAAATGTGGGTTTCGTTGACGCCCTGTATGTCACTTCCTGGTCCCTTTCCGTGTCGATTCTGTATCGTAGAGAATTGGTGCGATAAGACGTCGGAAGATGGCGTGTGACGACCTTCCCATCATGTGTCACGTCCACGATGGCGTTGGGTAGAATTGTGGTGCAGTTGGACGCCAATGTGACATCATTAAACCATCCTACACCTCATATGAACTCCTGAGCTGTGGCCTTTTTTTTCAGCATGTGTCGACACATTGTTCTTTCAAGGGTTGCTGAACCAGAGAGTGACTCCGCATGGGCACCACTCGTTTGCATTATTACACAGGAAGTTTGTAGGAACCTTTGAGACAAATTTCGAACTTATTAATCCCAATGGGAGACAATTACAGAGTTTCGAAAAAGTGTTACTTATTTGCACAATGTAGTGAGTGAGAGTACTCAGTAGGTAACTGAATATTTGGCCTGAGCAATATGCGACTTAACTTCTGAGGTCACCAGTCGCCTAGAACTTAGAACTAATTAAACCTAACTAACCTAAGGACATCACACACATCCATGTCCGAGGCAGGATTCGAACCTGCGACCGTAGCGGTCGCTCGGTTCCAGACTGTAGCGCCTAGAACCGCATGGCCACTCCGGCCGGCCTAACTGAATATTTAAAGGGAGACAAAGCATTAGTACGGGAAGGAGCAGAAGACAGAGTTCCACGATAGGAGGGGATCAGTGATAAGAATTAAGGAAGAAATTGAGCTCTGTAAAAAGTTCAGCTAGTAATAGCAAAAGAAGAAAGCACACTTGGAAAAGACGTGGAGGCATGCGAATGTACTAGCTGAATGACAATCAAGTGAGACACAGCTTCCGAAATCAGACATTGGCTTGTAAGGTGTACTCAGGAACAGGTATAGACTCAGATATCCATCTATTATTAATGAACAACAGGTCGAAGTTAAAAGAGATTCGTCAGGAAGAATATACATTTAAAGAGGTGGTGTACTAAAGTATTTAGGATGATAAGGGAAGTTCTCTGCAGCTGTAGGCATTGCGATAGTGAATACCATACTAGGCAGTTGAGTTGAAAAAGAGTGAGCATCCCTAAAAGTTGGACAAATATAGGTACTAGAAAGGTAATTGCGAAGAAATCTCGGTTAACAGAAGAAATAATTGAGTTGACCAAAGAATGAAGGAAATGCAAAAATGTGTTGGAGGTGAACGAAATACAGTTAAGAGTGAAACAAACAGGAAACGCAGGGAAGCTAAAGCGGAATGGCTACGGTGGAAACCTGAAAAAGTAGAAAATGAAATTGTTGTCGCAAGAACAGATTATGGATGTAGAAAAGTTAAAACAGGTTTTAATGAAATCACTACATACCACATGTCATTTCTATCTTACTATTTTGACTTTGGTTTATCTTTGTTTCTGACAATCTCTTAAATTATAGAAACAGCTCAAGTTGGAATGCTTCCATATACGTTTATGAATCTCAAACAGTAGACAAATTTGCGTTATAAAGAACGTATATTACAAATCCGTTCCGCAAAGAAACTGGTCACGCTTGGAATGATCAGTGCCTTAAAGTCGATTCGCACTGAATGTCAGCGGAATGGGACTGAGGATGAAGTCACAGTTAAATTGTGGTGTGTTCAAACTATGTGGATCATCGACACGACGTCACGTCGCGCAACGCAGCACCGAACAGTGAATGACACACAGAAAGTTTGAATACAGTAGCAGAACTGAGGAACTACGAATGGGTGTTCTAGTAGTTCGTATGCTAAACTGCTCGGAAGTGAAATAACAGAAAAGTGTTGTATATGAATGCGAATGCAATAAATAAAGCCTTCCTACCATTCTTATTGCGGCTTTTTTTCTACTTAAGTTCCAAGTGACGTCGAAAATAGCTGTTTCTTCTTCAATGTAGATGCATTTTACGCTTAAAAATAGTTAATTAATGAAAATTGTTTAATTTATGTTTATGATTCTTCGCAGTTAGAGATCTGATCTCTGTTGTGGAAGAATACTCATAGGAAAAATATCCAAGTTGTCATTTAAGCTCTACAGTGTGTCACGAAAACAATGCGGATAGTTGCCAGAAAATGCTACCGACACTTGACAAAAAGTAGCGTCAAAGTTTCTTCCCTAGAAATTTTGCCGATGACTTCCCGTTCACACACGCCTCGTTGCGTAGCTTTGTCGGCCTGTGTGAGTGGTGAGGACTGCCATTTTCAAATTACCGCCAGTTTGAAATTCATTACGGAATTTTTCGTCGTTCCGTCTTGTCAGGTGTGAATCGACAAAACTGTTGGTCTATATCGCTCACTTCAGTCTGTTGCAGAACCTTGGAACATGTTATGTACTCACGTGTTATTGCAGTACTGGAGTCCAAGAGTCTTCTCTGTACGAATGAACGAGCATTCCAAAAACATCGATCGTGTGAAACGTGGCTCTCTCTGTTTGTTCACGAGACGCAGAAAGCAATAGATACAGGCGCCCGGGTAAATGCCGTGTTTGTTTTTTTTATTTTTTTTATTTGGCCTTTGAGTGTGTACTCAATTTAGCCATCGGCAACACAGTGACAATGTACACATAACTGAATAAACAAATACAGAAATGCATATTTACAAGAATAAAAACCTTAACTGTTACAGTTTTGTACTCAATTTTTTAAAAATTTGAATTGAATTGAAAAATAATTAAAAGTGTCTTGGCTTACAATTCACACCAATTCTGAAATATCTTCATCAGCAAGACATATTTATAATTGACGTACACCATTAAAACCTACAGATTGTGACCAGTACTCTTGATGAAGTTAACGATCACTTTATATAGTCGAACGTCTTTAGTACACAAAAGAGAAGAAGCTGATTGAGGAAGATGGTAGCCCATACTCAGCAATATCTTCAAAAAGACGGTCAAATTTGGGGCACATAAATAAGATGTGGTTGACATCAGCTTCCGACTCAGGATCACACTCACATGCTGGTGAACTGTAAACGTTGATCCGATGTAGATGCTGTGGGAAAGAGGCATGATTGAAGCGGAGTCTTATGATGGTAGAAATCGTGGATCGGTCCAGATGTGTCCTCATGAACCACGGCTGTGAAGGAATCCGAGGTTGTAGCACTGCGTAATAACCGCCTTTTGTCTGTTGAGAAACGTTCCACATTTCCTGCCATTGTTGTCTTGCGTGATCCTTGACCGCACGTAAGTAGTCTGTATAAGGAAGCTGCAGATCCAGGACGGTGCCTGACGTTGCCGCTTGTTTGGCTAATGCATCGACTTCATCATTATAAACGATACCAGAGTGGGAAGGTACCCACAACAAATGGATCGTCCGGCCCGTGCGTGCGCTGCGAATATATTCAGATATCACATCCAAGATATAACTGTTGGTCGTTTTCTTCCATCGACTGCACTGAATGTTTTTAAGAACGCTTTGCGAGTCAGATACTATCAATATCTTGGGGAAGGAAGTGCTAGAGACAATCTTAAGTGCTTCCAAAACTGCCACTGTCTCCGCCGTAAAAATAGAAGTGCTCGTAGGCAGTTTGAAGGTTTTGCGGATCTGGATCTGAGGGCAGAAAAAAGCGCATCCTGTATACTCTTCTTGCGGAATTTTGGAGCCATCAGTATATACACAGAGAAAACCCGGCCATTGTGCTTGAACGAGACGACTGAAGCCAACGTTGACATTAGTACTGTCCAGCCAGGTCGTACTTAAATAATGGACTGGGATCTGAGAGCAGAGCTTTTGAAGATCATATTCAAAAACAGGTAGATGCGCTGAACGCCGTATAGAATGTATGACAGGTGACCAAGTGTCAAAGCTGGCACAAACGGCTGGCACTTTATTCCTTCTGTGGGATGCAATCCACAGTCGATAAAAGTAGTCTCTACTTTGATAGACGGAACTGTCCATAATGGCCATGCCTTGAATGTAGAATTTGTCCGATAAGATTTAATGCCGTGTTCCTTGACATCTAGAAAGCGTTCGATACGTTTCCGCGTTGTCATGTAATGAATAAAATAGGAGCATACGGAGTACGAGATTGGGTTGAAGATTTACTGGCAAGTAGCACACGTAATATTATTAACGAAGGGAAATCTTCAGACGTGAAAGTAACTTCGGATGTATCCCAAGAGGTTGTTAAAGGACCATTATTTTTTGCAACATATATGTAAATGACCTAGAGGATAAGATCGGAAAGCTTTTCGCGAGTGATGGTGTTGTACATAGGCAAACTGCAACGCTAGGATATTGTTGCGAAATGCGGGAAAACCTGCAGACGGTCGGCGCTTGTTTCACAGGGATAGGCGCCTGAACCTCAATATATCCAAGTATTACGTAACACGCACAAATGACAGAGAGACCCATTATTAAATTGGTACACGATTGCAGAACAGTCACTGGAAGCTATCGTACCCATAAAATATCTGGGAGTATGCCTACAAAGCGATGTAAAGTGAAGCGACGAGATAGGTAAGACAGGTGGCAGACTGAGATTCGTTGGAAAAGTTCTGAGGAAGTGTAGCTCTTTTATAAATCAGGTAACTGAAAAACTCTTACTTGACCAGTACTTGAAAAATTGCGCGTCAGTCTGAAATAGATTGATAGAGGAAATAGAGCAAATCCAAAGAAGAGCATCAGTTTTTCTTACAGATTAGTTAGTTACTTCCTCCAGGGACCAAATGTACGATAAACATTATGATGAGGAGCGTGTTAACAGAACAGATATGGAACGTTTATACACAACAAAATGCGACAATACCGTTTACATTTTTTAAACTAATTACCGCTACTCAAGAATTCCTCTTGGGTAGGGTAGAAGTTGTTGTTAAGGAGAAAACTCTTTAATCTACATTTGAAATTATTTCTGGTATTTGTGAGAAAGTTTATTTCCGTCGGTAAATTGTAAAAGAGTTTTATAGCTGCAAATTTCATCCCTTTCTGTGCCAAAGTGTTAGGCTGATTAAAGGGTAAGGCAGACCATTCTTCCTTGTAGTTTTCGTACTTGTGAATATTCCTGTTACTCTTGAACTTACAAGGTAAGTATTTCAACTGCAGGATTCGTATTTGGTCGAAATATAAGTACTGGACTCGTCGTGTGTTGCTGATTGCAGTGGTGGTAGTCCCTAGTTGAAGAAATGCCTAGTTTTCGTTGTATAAAGGTAATATGATTTGTGAACTGTACGTCCCTGTTACGCGCGGCTACACCACTGACAGCACTACCTGCTGTATGATAGTGTGAGATGGGGCTTTTACGGTTCGTTGATCCAAGAAGTTCCCACTGCTGTTGTCGTGCAGAAGGAACAAACCGTATTTTGATAGTGCCTGTTTACACATCCTATATCATTCTGACTTCATGCTGTCAAATGTTCTGCTATCTTTAAAGTACAATAGCGATGTATTTTCGATCGTACTGTTAACACATTTATTCATCTAATGAGAAGTTTTCACATTAACATTATGCATCACATCAGGCCAAGCCTTCAACATTTTACGAAACTATGTGGCTCTGTCAAAAATGTATTGAAATGTGATGGAACGAAAATTATCAAATTTTCAAAATAGGTAATATAACTGGATAATAATATATTTAATCACCAACCTGCTGTAGGAGAAGACACCTTCGAAAATGTATTGAAATTTACGAGCTTTTGGAGCCAGTGGAAGGAAGAGGGGTGAAGGAAAAGGAGGACTGGTGAAATGTAGGACATGAGGGGAGTTCGCAAAAGTCGCCCAAAACCCCGGGTGAGGGGGGGGCCTGCACAGGATGGGATAGGGAGGAACGACTGCTTTCCTTCTCATCCCGTCCGGTAAGTTTCCCTTAACCCGGGGTTCTGGGCGAGTTTCCCGAACTTCACCATTTTCAGCATCTAACTAGTAATTTTCCTTCACCCGTCTTCCTTCCTTTTCAACCCTTCTGCCAGAGGAAGCAGCCCCAGGCTCCGAAAGCTTACGAATTTCACCACCTTTTTGCATGTGTGTAATACTGAAGCCGTTTAGTGACTAGATTTTTTATTATGAAGTTACATTATGTAATGTGATAGAAAATGGAACTGGAGACGTTTTTATGGGGGGAATAGTCTATTCGAAATCATTAATGATGCGTTTTTTGGAGAAATATCTTTGACATAGATGATACACTAAATGTTGACCATGGGACTACCTCTGAGAATAAACAGCAGAAATTGAAAGTGGGAATGAAGAAGGTTATTCTACAAGCGAATAATGAACAGTCATCATTAAACGGAGCTAAACGAAACGAACTGACAGAAACACTATAGTGAGGTATAAGAAAATATATATGCATATGCAGAAAAGTGGAAAACGAAGCGTAATAGAAAACATGTATTGGCGGCCGCAAGGAAATTTAATTATAGAAGGAACGTAGTTAATAAAGAGATTAATTTTGAAAAACCCTTCCAAAGTCGTATCAGTATTGTTTAATAACAAAGAAATTGTCTTAAAAATTTTAAAAATATGGGATTCGTCTTGTCCTGATTGTCCATTATTACAATTTACATAATTTGGCCACTTTTTCTGCCGAAAAACAATTGTAGGTGCCTTGCGTCGAGAACTTTTATAGATAGGTTTAAAAGAGGAAACCGCATTCGTTCACGAAAAATAACAAGATTTGTTTCAGCGAAAGAAATGGACAAAGAAAGAAAGACATAATGAAGTCTGCTGCAGAGTATGTACATAAAGTCAATGCCTTAATCGCAGGTGAAAGGTATAGTGGAAACAGCACTTTCAATACAGGCCAATCACGATTTCAATATGAAATGGCAAGTGAAGCAACATTATCGAATGCAGGAAAAAAGCACGCATATGCTGTGGTGAAATATGTTTCATCTGTATCACATTCTTGTACCGCCCAGCTTCTTCATATGTCATCTGCTGGATTTATTGGTACAAAGACATACATTTCTTTTCAAGAACAGAATGGAAAATTCGAACCAAGGGGAGACGGCCAATAACGCGGAAAACTCCTTTTAACACTGTTTTTGATGCCACTACCTCTGCTGCCCTTACACGGAACCATGTTATGCGTTGGTTAAAAAATGTTTTCATTCCATATTTAAAAGACAACATCTTATTGTTCCTTCGCTCTTGGACTGGGCAAATCGATGGAGCTATATTTCAAGAACCTGAAATTCAGAAATCTTTAAATGGGAAACGCATTCGCACAGAAATAATCACCCCTCCCCCCATCAAATTACCGCAAAATATACCCAGACATTAGACGTCAACTTTTTCAGGCTATATAAACTTATAGTTCGCAGGCTTGGTCCTGCAAAATCATAGAAGGTGAAACCACAGTAAGAAGAAAAACGAACAAAAAGTTCTTTAGGCCTCACTTTGTTACAACTTAAAATATGTTCAATTTTTACCGTTTTCAATAAATAAAACCCACTGAGGATGTCACAGAGGTGCCGAAGCTTATTTGAGTAACAAGAAAAAAACAGTGTTTTTGCGTAAAAGGCGGACTTATATCCAATAATACACCAATATACACTCCTGGAAATTGAAATAAGAACACCGTGAATTCATTGTCCCAGGAAGGGGAAACTTTATTGACACATTCCTGGGGTCAGATACATCACATGATCACACTGACAGAACCACAGGCACATAGACACAGGCAACAGAGCATGCACAATGTCGGCACTAGTACAGTGTATATCCACCTTTCGCAGCAATGCAGGCTGCTATTCTCCCATGGAGACGATCGTAGAGATGCTGGATGTAGTCCTGTGGAACGGCTTGCCATGCCATTTCCACCTGGCGCCTCAGTTGGACCAGCGTTCGTGCTGGACGTGCAGACCGCGTGAGACGACGCTTCATCCAGTCCCAAACATGCTCAATGGGGGACAGATCCGGAGATCTTGCTGGCCAGGGTAGTTGACGTACACCTTCTAGAGCACGTTGGGTGGCACGGGATACATGCGGACGTACATTGTCCTGTTGGAACAGCAAGTTCCCTTGCCGGTCTAGGAATGGTAGAACGATGGGTTCGATGACGGTTTGGATGTACCGTGCACTATTCAGTGTCCCCTCGACGATCACCTGTGGTGTACGGCCAGTGTAGGAGATCGCTCCCCACACCATGATGCCGGGTGTTGGCCCTGTGCGCCTCGGTCGTATGCAGTCCTGATTGTGGCGCTCACCTGCACGGCGCCAAACACGCATACGACCATCATTGGCACCAAGGCAGAAGCGACTCTCATCGCTGAAGACGACACGTCTCCATTCGTCCCTCCATTCACGCCTGTCGCGACACCACTGGAGGCGGGCTGCACGATGTTGGGGCGTGAACGGAAGACGGCCTAACGGTGTGCGGGACCGTAGCCCAGCTTCATGGAGACTGTTGCGAATGGTCCTCGCCGATACCCCAGGAGCAACAGTGTCCCTAATTTGCTGGGAAGTGGCGGTGCAGTCCCCTACGGCACTGCGTAGGATCCTACGGTCTTGGCGTGCATCCGTGCGTCGCTGCGGTCCGGTCCCAGGTCGACGGGCACGTGCACCTTCCGCCGACCACTGGCGACAACATCGATGTACTGTGGTCACCTCACGCCCCACGTGTTGAGCAATTCGGCGGTACGTCCACCCGGCCTCCCGCCCGCCCACTATACGCCCTCGCTCAAAGTCCGTCAACTGCACATACAGTTCACGTCCACGCTGTCGCGGCATGCTACCAGTGTTAAAGACTGCGATGGAGCTCCGTATGCCACGGCAAACTGGCTGACACTGACGGCGGCGGTGCACAAATGCTGCGCAGCTAGCGCCATTCGACGGCCAACACCGCGGTTCCTGGTGTGTCCGCTGTGCCGTGCGTGTGATCATTGCTTGTACAGCCCTCTCGCAGTGTCCGGAGCAAGTATGGTGGGTCTGACACACCGGTGTCAATGTGTTCTTTTTTCCATTTCCAGGAGTGTAGAAATGCCATTTTACAACAGATAAATACAAGTCCGTATTTGTGGAAACGTTATATCTTATACTGATTGTTAATGAGGCAGGCACGGAATCGAACTGGGCGGAAATGAAAAGAAATTTGTGGCAGAACTTGACTTAAACAAGACATCAGTAGATAGGACATACCCTGAAGCATGAACGAATTGTCAATTTGGTATTGGAAGAAAGCGTGGGGGACGAAGACTTGAAGACATTTAGCAGGCTGAAATGGTTGTTGGCTGAGTAATTGTTCGGAGATGAAGAGGCTTGCACAGGGTACTCTAGCGTCCAGAACTGCATCAAATCTTCGGACGAAAGACCAAATAATACGAGGTGTATTCAATAAGTATTGTAACACTCTTTTCTGAAAGCAGGTTGGTTTTATTCAGGATGCCAGTTCACCATATTATTTTCCACTCTTTTAGTTAGAAAACTATATTTTTCAGCATAATCAACGCGACGCCTTTACGCCACCTTGCTGGGAGGGCCTGTATGTCCGCATGCTACCGCTGTACTGGTCGATGTCGGAGCCGGTGTCTTGCTGCATTAATAAGCTCTCCATAATCCACCTACCGCCTTCCGCGGAGAGCATCCTTCATTGGGCCACGTAGATGGAAGCCGGAAGGTGCGGGGTCCGGGCTGTAGGGTTGATGAGAAAGAACAGTCCAGTGAAGTTTTGCGAGCTCGTTTCGGGTGACAGTGCTACCAATAGAGACGTCCAGTTGCACAGCGAGGTATTTCATTGTGATCCGGCGATCACCTCGGAAGAGGGTGTCCGCACGTTCCAACATTGCAGGAGTCACAGCTCTGTGCAGGCAGCCGGCCGCGGGAGATCGGGCAGGTTTCCGCGCCCATCTTGCGATGATGACAGACGCTTCACTCAGCGTCTCACCGTGCTTCTGTTCACTGCCAGGTCTTCGTAGACATTCTGCAAGCGCCTGTGAATCTCTGCAATGCTCTGGTTTTCCAACAAAAACAACTAAGTGACAGCTTCCTGTTTGGAACGCACCTCCGTTACAGACGCCATTTTGAAAGGTAAGCGCCGCAACCTATAGCGGCTGCTAGGGGAATGTTTCACATGTATTTTTTTTGACATAAATCGGCTCCTGGCAAAAGTATTTTCCTTCGGACATGTCGTTCTCGAGAGTGGAAAGAGCTGCTGGAACCAAGTCACAAACATTGAGGCAATTGACAAGTCGGAAAGCAGCATAAAGAGAAGGCTGAAAACTTTCCCAGTGTGTACATGTTTAGAGAATTCTTCATTCCAGCCGCAGTCATCCTATTTTCTTGTTGTCTTTTTTCCAACTACTACAACTACATCTACATCTTTACGCCATAGGGTTTGTGACTGGGGGTACATCTGATACCACCACATGTTCCCGTATTCCCTGTCCCATTCGAGAATGGCACAGGGGAAGAATGATCGTAAGCAAACCTCCGTATTAGTTCTGATTTCTCGGATTTTCTCGTTGTTGTCATTTCTCGAGATTTATGTGGGAGAAAGTAATGTATTGCTAGATTCTCCGGGGAACATAGTTTTTAGGAATTTCAGTAGTAAATCTCTCAATCATGCACAATGTCTCTCTTGTAGCGTCTGCCACTTGAGTTTGTTGGACATGTTTGTGATTCTCTTGAGCCGACTAAACGATCCCGTGACAAAGCGCGCCGCTCTCTTTTGGGTCTTACCTATCTCTTCTATTAATCCAATCTGCTAAGGCTCCAGGACTAATGAGCAGTACTAAAAAAGCCATTGAACTTCTGTTCTCTAAGCCACCTCCTTCGGAGATGAATTACATTTCCTTGGGATACTTCCTGTGAGTCTCAGCCTTGAATTTACCCAGACTTTGTTTTATCCACTTTAGCTCACTCCGGACGCTTAGTCCTAGCTCTTTTAGATAGTTACTATGTCCAGTGATCAGCCGCCAATAGTGCAGTCGAACAATAGTGGACGTCTTCGCCTATTTAAGGTAGTAGAACAGACTATTCAAGGAGCTGGTAGGAGTTCGGAGGATCTCCCAATTGGAAATAACTGAAACACGATTTCCAGTTCCTGCCTACCAAGAGAAACCTCCCGAAACGTTTGGTTGGAACGGGAGTGTTGGAAATATTTGTAATTTAAATAAAAAAATCTTTGTGCACCAGCTTTGCTTCTATTTTGTGGGATTCACTTGTGATTTCTACTGTGAGATCATTTTTTGTATAATATCGGATGCATATTCTGTCATTAAACTTTTATCTTAACATAAGGTTAGCGGTTGGAGAGGGTTTATGTTAATTGTCCCCCGCTCCTTCATGTGTTCTCTCTATATATTTTGTTCAGTTACTTAAGCACATGAATTAAGTGTGCCACATGCCTAATGTGCATGGTAAATGTGTAAAGACATCTCTTAGACTACTCCATGCATCAGTTCTGAGGCATCAAGGAATATACAGTGTATGATACCGAGCATTTTGGTTATGCGAAGCAGACATCTGTCTTTGAACTGACAACAATTGACGCAAGAATTTCTTTTGGTTGTTGTTTGCCATTTGCTTAACCACAATATGTTCAATAGAAAGTTCACTTTTATCATTTTCAGAATAGGCAAACACAGTTCTAGGGAAAAATAGTAAATGTTCATGCAGGTAGTAATGTTTTTTTGTATACCTTCTGCTAAATACATTATCAGAAACGTGGTATTTAAAAAAAAAAGATTTAAATTATTTTAAACGGAAGTTTATTGCCTAATACTCATTTTTAATCTTGCTGATTGTAACTACATGATCGACTTCACTACAACATTTTACTTAAAGACATACAGTAAACTGTAAATTATAATGTAAACCATCTTCCACCATACATTAGAATTTAACTTCAAGAAGGAAAATCATGTTTCGTTTAATGTAAATTGTAATTTCAAAAAAATGTTAGCGTTTATTATAACTCACTATTGTTTGGAAAATTTATGGTAATTCTAGAAGTTTTGACCTAGAGATTTCGCGTGCCAAACCGTAACCAATAAATACCCTCATACCATGCCATAGAGTTCAACAACGAACACAATATATAAGAATGACTTCAAAACCAGCATTTTGGTCTTTCATCACAATTTGACTCTTGGAATGGCAACGAAGTTTCATAATCTGTATTCAGTACAAAAGTTAAATACACTTGTATATTACTTATAACAGCTCCTTTCCAAAAATGAAATCAGAAAGCGACAAAATAATAATATTATTATTAGAAGGGCACTGATATCAGGTATAGACAAAGTGTTTTATGAAATGAATATTGGTACATATCTCTTATTTACACATGAATTGGAAATCATATTTACAATATTTCGGTAACATTTGCTTAATTTGGAAAGAAACTTTACACAGTCCAGGTGTCTTTTATTCAGAGCACATGACCGTATCTGCCTTGAGAATGCGTTGACCAGCAGATGTGTTCGGTAAGCCAGAATTTAAATTTTGCGAAGATTTTCTAATTTTTCTCAGAGAAATGTTATTACTCCAGGCGTCTAGCCTCCGCCCTCGTTAAGACAAGACGATAACGTCCAACGTAAGTTTTTATTGTTCGCTGAGACGTTGCTGCACATAATGATATCACACTTTCCTTTTGACATTACACATAAACGTAGACTGAAGTAGCTTGAAATTCATCGACAAGCACAACAGTACGGTGTTTTTTGACGAAGATAAGGAGCGACGGTTCCTTTGCAGATAGTCCCTCTTCCGTTCAACCTTGCAGATTTTATGACCGCTCTTGGTCCGCGCATACCTCGTTTGCTTGTTTTATGAGGGCACTTGTGCTCAGCGAAACGGCCACAAGCACCGTTGCTTAAAAAATACGCTGGGGTGACGAAACGCGATCATAAAGCTCCGAGCTGGTGCCGGTGGGCGTGACAAGTAGCAGCGGTATGTTAGAGGCCACTTCCAGTCTTCGTGTCGCCATCGTGAAAAGTAACCACTATACCATTAGAGCTAGTGTGTTGACGCCTTTAATCAATACTTGACGACTCGTAGAGAGGTTGTAAAAATGCACATGTTTTACTACTTTATTTTCAGATGGCTTTGATTTTATTCAGTTTCACAAAACTTCTTCGACATTGTTCGTTTTTAGGGGCTATTCGAAGTTTACAATGCTTAGTCGGAAATAGTAGTGGTTGCATACGGAGAATCTGCTGCGACGTAACTGAGTGTCACAGGACTGAAACTTCACTATGGAATATACTTACTGCTTCATACATCTATACGTTTAATACACACATCAAAAAAAGTTTTGCAACACTTCCGCTCTGAGAGTTCTGGATCCTGTACAGAAAATTGGAATAGAGATCAACATAAACAGCATTTCCGCTCTTTCTATTGCTCATGAAAAACCACACATTGCATGGTGTCCCACCACACAGCGAGACCTTCAGAGGTGGTGATCCAGATTGCTGTACCCACCGTTACTTCTAATACGCTCTTGCATTGATGCATGCCTGTATTCGTCGTGGCATACTATCCACAAGTCCAGACTGTCCCACTTCTCAACGGCGATTCAGCGTAGATCCCTCAGAGTAGTTGGTGGGTTGGTTCAAATGGTTCAAATGGCTCTGAGCACTATGGGACTTAACATCTGAGGTCATCAGTCCCCTAGAACTTAGAACTACTTAAACCTAACTAACCTAAGGACATCACACACATCCATGCCCGAGGCATGATTCGAACCTGCGACCGTAGCGGTCACGCGGTTCCAAACTGTAGCGCCTAGAACCGCTCGGCCACACAGGCCGGCAGTTGGTGGATCAAGTCGTCCATACACAGCCCTTTGGAATCTACCCCAGGCATGTTCGAAAGGGTTCATGTCTGGAGAACATGCTAGCCACTCTAGTCGAGCGATGTCGTTATCCTGATGGAAGTCATTCACAAGCTGTGCACAATGAGGGCGGAATTGTCTTCCATGAAGACGAATGCCTTGCTAATATGCTGCCGATATGGTTTTACTGTCGGGCGGAGGATGGCATTCCCGTATCGTACAGCCGTTACGGCGCCTTCCATGATATCTAGCAGAGTACGTCGGCCCCACATAATGCCACCCCATAACAGCAGGGAACCTGCACCTTGCTGCACTCGTTGGGCAGTGTGTCCTAGGCGTTCAGCCTGACCGGGTTGCCTCCAAATGCGTCTCCGACGATTGTCTGTTTGAAGGCATATGCGACGTTCATCGGTGAAGAGAACGTGATGCCAATCCTGAACGGTCCCATTCGGCATGTTGTTGGGCCCATCTGTACCGCGCTGCATGGTGTCGTGGTTGCAAGGATGGACCTCGCTATGGACTTCGGGAGTGAAGTTGCGTACAGTTTGAGTCGTAACAAGACGCCCTGTGGCTGCACAAAGAGCATTATTCAACGTGGTGACGTTGCTGTCAGGGTTCCTCCGAGCCATAATCCGTAAGTAGCGATTATCCACTGCAGTAGTAGCCCTTGGGCGGCCTGAGCGAGGCGTGTTATCGACAGTTCCTGTCTCCCTGTATCTCCTCCATGTCCGAACAACATCGCTTTGGTTCACTCCGAGACGCCAGGATACTTCCCTTGCTGAGAGCCCCTCCTGGAACAAAGTTAGTGTGAGGACGCGATCGAACCGCAATATTGACCGTGTACGTATGGTTGAACTGCAGACAATACGAGCCGTGTACTTCCTTCCTGGTTGAATGACTGGAACTGATCGCCTGTTGGACCTCCTCCGCCTAATAGACGCTGCTCATGCATGGTTGTTTACATCTTTGGGCGGGTTTAGTGACATCTCTGAACAATCAAAGGGGCTGTGTCTGTGATACAATATCCACAGTCAACGTCCATCTTGAGGAGTTCTGGGAACCGGGATGATGGGAATTTTTTTTTATGTGTTCAGTATTTACCTCGCTGGGCAAAGGCTTTTGCTTATTAGTAATATACTCATCCAGTTGCATGTGATCGTTCAGTTAAGTGTGATTAAAACCCTCACGGTCTTAATTAAAATGAAAACAAACAACAGTATCACAAGGCACCTCTAGAGCAATGAACCACGCTACGAAACTCAATTAAAGGGTCCTTTTTTTTTGGAAACCCCGAGAATGTTTCCCACTGTGACGCAGAAGTTTGACTCGAAGCTGCTTACAATCTTTCTCTGTAATGGCGCAAATATGTGGCGCCTTGCAACGTCACCCTCGGACTTGGCAACGCTTCAAACAGGTAAGTGTCGACACATGAAAAAAGGCCAAAGCGCAGACCTTCATGAGAGGTGTAAGGAGGGTTAATCGTTTCACGTTGACACCAGATTGCACCAAAATATCCCCCTGCTTAGCTGGGTGGTAACGTGTTCTCCTCCCATGCAAGCGGGCCCGGCCTGGGCGGAGATTTTCACTGCTCGGGATCTGGGTGTGGTGTTGTGCTCATCATCATTTCCTACTCATCACCTGCGCGCAAGCCGCCCAATGTGGCGTTGACTGAAATAAGACTTGCACTTGGCGGTAGAACTTCCCCGAATGAGGCCTCCCGGCTAACGTCGCCATACGCTTATTTCCATTTTTTCCACCAAAATTCAGCCTAACGCCACCATGGACATCTCACACGGCTGGAAGATCGTCAAACTCTCTCTTACCCACATTTCACCCCTGCTTTTGACACCTCTGCGATGGTCAGATCCGCGACGCACAGCGTTAAAATCACGGCGTTTTCTTATGGGCAGCCGAGGAAAATATTTCAGACACACAGCCGCCCAGAATAGACACGAAAAGACCTTAGAGGGTGGCATAAAGGGCGTCAACGGAGCCACCCCTTCTCTTGGGGCAGTGATTACCACACATTTCGCAGTCGAAAGCGACATTTCCCAGTGGGCTGAACAACAGGGCGACATTCTTGATAACGTTTGACACTGCTGATATCCCCAGGAGATTCAACCCTCCTCTAATGACATCGTGGGCCTGGAGCCCGAGTGAGCGCGATCGCACCCGTTTTGAGTGTAGCGCGACCGCAATTTTTGCTCTGGTGTGCAGGGTGGAACGTCTACAGACCGTTCAAAATCATTCCTCAAATTTTGAATGCGATTTGAAGCAGCAAAATTAGTTTATGCTTCTTCCGCTCTCCTGGTTCGGACCCTTCTGTGATGAGATTGTGGGGGCTGCAGGGGGGATTATGACACTGACACCCAACCGTGAATAAAATGAATGGCAAAGGCAACCCCTCAACATCCTTCATCAAAGTGGCGCTATGCTGTTGCTATAGCACCTGCTTGTGGACGTGTGGAATCTGATGGGTATTGAAGGGGTTGCCTAGGAATCCGTCGTGTGTTGCCTCTCTACAGAACTACAAAAACATTTTGAAAGTGCTCAACAAACGTGCGTGAGTAGCATCGAGGGTGTTTCAAACGGGGGGGGGGGGGGGGGGGGAGAGAAGTGGGGGGGGGGGGAGGAGGGGGACCCTGTGCCATTTTATTCACGCACTGTTCACGTGCTTCATCATGACGTCAAACCCCTAAGCTCATCTTAGAAAACTTATGGGGAAAAGCAACATTTTCCTTGCATCTCAATGAAAAATAATTCACTTCTGCAAGATACGTGAACAATATTGGTATCATCTTATAGTATAAATGTCGTCTTTACGAATACATGAAAGATTGTTCGTTTGTCAGTCCTCTTCCGCTTCCTTTATTTTCCAAGCATCTTTGGTGAAATACAATTTATGTTATTTCTTACTGACTGTTTTATATCTACATATACCTTCTCTGTGCCGGCCTGGGTGTCCGAGCGGTTCTAGGCGCTACAGTCTGGAACGGCGCGACCGCTACGGTCGCAGGTTCGCATCCTGCCTCGGGCATGGATGTGTGTGATGTCCTTAGGTTAGTTAGGTTTAAGTAGTTCTAAGTTCTAGGGGACTGATGACCTCAGAAGTTAAGTCCCATAGTGCTCAGAGCCATTTGAACCATTTGAAGGAAGTAGAAATTGAAGTTATCTCTTCGCTTCTGTATGTATGTGATAATCACAGGATCTATGGTAGGGATTTGCATCCGGTTTTGACTGACAGATAGACTTATTGACGAGGAAAGTTCGTGTATTTAACTTACAAACATATCGTGGAAATTGGCTGAACTATGATGAATTTAAGTTCGCCGCCGCTATGAAAACAATGGCATAGCCATTTAGAGGTACAATCTCCGTAACTCCAGGCAGCAGCGAAGCTTGAACAGAATCCAAGATGAGTGTGGCCGTATAGTGTGTGCCTGAAAACTGAAAGGTCACGGGATCGAATCCCGGACAGACCACGGATTATTCTCTCTCCTTTTTAACCGAGCAATCACATCGCATCCCTTTGCAGGTTCGCCAGAAACGAAACTTGTTTCGGATTCCGCGTTAAAATCTATATCGCCTCTCCCCAGTTGTATAAGATGCTAGGGAGACACAAGTCACCGCAGTGACAACTATAAATGCTATAAAATAATGTTCCGCGCCGCCTTTTCCCCCTAGATACGAAGGCTAATCTGCTATAGGGATTTTGATACCGTTTTCACTGACAGATACATTCATTCACGAGCAAGATTCGTGTATATAATTTATAAACATATGGTGCAAATTGGCTGAACTATGACGAATTAGTCGCCCACCTCGTTTTTGTGTTCTGTCAGGAACTACTGTGGGGAATTTGTTACTCGTACCGGACTAGTGCGACCGCGCAACTGACGGATGAACGTCCGCGGAAACACAGCGGCTTTTGATGCACGGCTCCTTTTGTTAGCGGGTTTTGGTCGGGCAGTCCGGTCACGCGATGCAGTACGCCAGCAAGAGGCGTGTGCTGCTAATATAGTTTAAATGCGACCGCTGCAAATCGTGGAGCTCCGCCGAACCGTCTTCTGATGACCTCATCCTCCGTGTCCAGTGACTAACTGTACTTCTGTCGACAGGAGATGCTCCACAGACTTTGCACAAGCGTTTGTGAATATTCCACACGGTTTCTTTGTCTGCAGTTAGAAATTCAATGACGGCCCATTGCTTGTACCGTACATCATCTACAGACGCCATTTTGAAATTGTCCTGCACCTACGCTATCTGTCGGAAGTAACGGAAACTTGGCGCGCTCACTCACGAGACTTCAAATGATACATACGTAACGTTTCTCATTTGTAGCACTGTTTTCGGCTGAGATAAAAGAAATGCTGTGCATTACTTTCTGGGCAACCCTCATTTGTTGCCAACAATGGTAAAATTATACGTACATAACAACAATTACGGCTGGGATTCAGAGATAGGAGGCGGACTGGAGAGAGAGAGAGAGAGAGGGAGAGAGAGAGAGAGAGAGAGAAAGTCAGATGCAGAGAATGGAAGCAGCGATTGGAGGCGAGTAAGCTTTTCCGAAGCAGGGGTTCTCAAGATTATGTATGTTACATGTAATAACTAACTAAAGTTTGTAGTAATGCATTGGTTAATGTTTTAAAAAATATGTAGATTGATATACAATTTTTGCTGTTAGCTGATGTACGTACAGTGTCAAGCTGACAGTGTGTACAAACTGTTGTGTGATGGTGTATTTGTAAGTGAGGCCATTCCATTGCTCTTTTGGGGAATGTCATGTTAACTTAATATTGATGGTAAATATGAAGATGTGTGTGTGTGTGTGTGTGTGTGTGTGTGTGTGTGCATGGCAAATAATGTAGGCTGTTGCTGAGAACAGAGATGATACCATTGTAAATGTAGTCATTTTTATCATTTAAGATGGATTCAGTTTGTTCCCTTTGGTGTTTGTAAACTTGGAGTGTTTCAAGGATGTCTAGTTTACTTTTAGATTGGATGTGTAGGATGCTGACACTAGTGCTGTTGACGTGGTGTTTTGTTTCATGCATGTGGGTGGGTATTGCTGATGTGTGGTGTTTTTTTGTTTTTTAGTGCTGTCATGTGTTCTTTGAATCTAATCACAAGTGACCTACCTTTCTGGCTTATATAAAAACAGTCACAGTCCAAACATTCAGTTTTGTGCACCCCCATGTGTTGAAGTGGATATTGTGTGTTGTTGTTGTGAGGTAACTTCTGTTAAGGATATGTTTATGCCTTTTCGTTTGAAGACATTGGCAGTCTGATATGAAATATTACATAGAAATGGGATTATATAGAAGATGTTTCCTTTTTGTTTTTAGTGATGTTATTGCTTTGCCATTATTAAATGTTCTAGGGTGTGTACTATGGAGCTTTAAAGCCATTTTCAATAGCTGTTTCTTTCACTATTTCAACTTCTTGTTCACATTTCTCTGCAGAGATCTGCAGTTGGATAGCTCTGTTGATAACATACCACAACGCTGCCATTTTCTAGGCTGTGGGGTGACAGGAGGAGCTGTGGATGGTAGTATATGTTGTGATATTCTTCCAATAAATTTCGATCTGGTGTTTATTGTCCTTTATTCTAATGACAAGGTCTAAAAAATTTATACTGTCAGCTGCTTGGTGTTCAACTGTGAATTATTTATTTTCGTAGGGGTTGTTGAAAACTGGGATCGACTTATTCATATCATCTTTTGTACCATTGATTAAAATGATGGTGTTACCTACATATCTTAAGCTGTAGATGATATTTTTGAGCGGTTGATGATTGGATTTCAGGACATTGTCTTCTAAACTACTAATAAATATTTCAGCTAACAATCTGGAAAGGTTTGAGCCCATTACTAGGCCACCTGTATGTTAGTAGAGTTTATTGTTGAATTTGAAGTAGTTGTGGGGGAGAGTGAATTCAAGCAGGTCCATTAATTCGGTGATGTAAGTAGATGGGATTTTTTGTGATTTTATAGGTTGGCATTAATTATTTGCAGTGTGGTATGTATTGGCAAAGAGGAATACAGCTTTCATATATATAAATTGAAGCAAGAGTGGCTCCATCATGAAATTTATGTTTCTGGCATGTTATGTAAATTCTGCTGTGTTTTTAAGTGCTATGTTTTTACCGAATGTATGTTTCTTTAAGAATTCTGAAGAGCTTTTCGTTGAGTTTCAGTATTGGTCTGTCCTTACAGTTCACTGTAGGCCTGATGGGGGTCCAGTTTTTGTGTATCTTTGGTTGTGATCTAAGGCAAGACGCTTGTGGGCCCATTGTTACAATGCTTCTTCCTTCTTGGAACGTGAGTAGTAAGTATATGTTGTTTGAGACCTGTTTAATCTGATTTTGTTTTCTGGATCTTTAGGTATTTCTATTATGTTGTTGACTTGGAAGGAGTGTAAAGTTATATCATGTGTGTTGCTCCGATCATTACAACAGTTGTTTTGCCCTTGTCAGCTCTTACAATTATTGAATTGTTTGCATGTAATTTAGTCTCAGTGGTATGTGTAATGGTTTCTTCCCTTTATTGATTGCTGAGATGGTTTTGCAATCTCCCTCTCAATAAGTTCGTTAATTTTGTGGCAGGCTGCTATTGTGTTATCTTGTTTCTTAAAGGCGATGGTTGAAATCTGTGTGACACTGGTGTTGAGCTTCTCTCGGTTCTCTTGGCCCAGTGGAGCTTGAACGTTGTGTTCGCAGTTGAACACTAAGCAGGTGACAGTATAAATTTTTTGGATTTTGCCATTAGAATAAAGAATAATAAACACTCTAGTTTGAAACATGTTGGAAGCCTTCCACAACACATACTACCATCCACAGCTCCTCCTGTCACTCCAAATCTGACAAAATTGCAGCATTCCAATATATCATAAACAGAGTATCCAATTACAGATCTCTGAAGATAGATATGAAATTTAAATAATAAAACAAACAGCTGTTGCAAATGGCTTTAATAGCTCCATAGTGGACAGCGTAAAACATTGAATAGTGGCAAAACAATAGCATCACGAAAAACAAAAAGAAAATAATACTCCAGCCAGGGCAGCCGAGCGGTTCTAGACGCTACAGTTTGGAACTGCGCGCATGGATGTGTATGATGTCCTTAGGTTAGTTAGGTTTAAGTAGTTCTAAGTTCTAGGGGACTGATGACCTCAGAAGTTAAGTCCCATAGTGCTCAGAGCCATTTGAACCATTTGAAAATAATATCTTCTATGTAATCCCACTTCTAAGTAATACTTTATATCTGATTGCCAATATCTTCAAACGAAAAGGCATAAACATATCCTCTACCACCGACACACACACACACACACACACACACACCTTCATATTTACCATAAATATTTAGTTATGTTGCGATGACATTCCCCAAATGAGCAATGGAATGGCTTCATTTACAAATATACCATTACACAAAAGCTTTTACCCACTGGCAGGTTGAAACTATATGTACATCAACTAACACCATAAACTGTAATCAATCTACATATTTTAATAAATAAATAAATGTATTACTACAACCTTTAGTTAGTTATTAAGAACCTCCCGCTTTGGAAAAGCTTGCTCCGCTCCAACCTCAGCTTCCATCCTCAGTATCTGAATCTCTCTCCCCCTGCGCCTCCGTCCTTTCATTCCCTTATCTGAATCCCAGCCAAAACTGTTATTTATGTTTAATTTAACCACTGTGGGCAACATAATTATTGTGCTTAAAGTTTTCAGTATTTCACCTGAATATGTAAATGAGTATGAAATTTAAGCTATATAATCTTGACAGAATCGGATTTTTATACCACCTGAAATATTTAATCTAATGCATGTATTCTACAGCAAAAAGTAAAATCTCCATAATCTTTAAAACTTATTCCGAAATAATAATGTGGTTATGATACATATTCTTTGAAATATCGGACAATATTTCTCTTTTGCTACGTGTTCTTTGCACCTAGTGATCCCCAGACACAATCTTTGTTTACAAAATATGACAGTTTACATATGTTACGACAGATCAAGGAACCAGTGACCACTGGAAGTATTCTATTTTACTTGTTTAATTTTCACCTTTAGATATAGTTTTAGTTTTTACACAAAACACCCCACCCAAAACCGTGTTTTTGTTTCTCCACCAGACAGTGCCACAAGTTATCCAAAAATCGTAACAAAACACATGCATATGTTGTATTAAAACTTCCTGACGATGGAGGTTTAAACCTTCGAGACGGTTCGTTGATAATAAACAGTGAGTGGTTGTAGTGAACTTCTTGTTTCATTCGGCTAAATAGTTCAATTTACACGAAGGTATAATATTCAGTTAACTAATGTTGTACTCTGCTGTCTAATCAGAACTCTGCCAAGTGCCACGTTAACAAAATTAACAGACAAGTCGTCCGGCCGTACATGCTTATTGTTTCATGTGGACATACGCCCTACTCCGAATGGTTTCCGAGACAGAACACACAGTCTTACTTATAAACCAACGTATGTAGACAAAAAGAAAGTAGTAGCTTAAGTTTAACGTAAAAGGCAAGCTAGGAAATGGTCAGTATGTTGACATATATCTCGCTGGGAAAGTGTTTTGTAAATGTAAATTACGTTTATCGTTTTATATCACAGCGAAAGACCGCAGTTGTTATCTGTGGATCACTACCCAGCGGATTCTAGAGCACAGGTGATGAAACAGGGAATTTCCTTCTGTTTAGTTAACGCCGGTGGCGCTGTCGCATTTTACATAAAAATATTTAATCATTGCAGGGCGCTATTTGTTATCCATCTCCAGCAAATTTTAGACGCTGGTCACTTAACACGGCTGTCAACAGAGAACTGCGCCTCCAGTCAATCCGTGTGGAAGTCTTGACATTACTGTTACAGGGATCCCGCTCGCCGCCAGATTATAGGACGTATTAAAATGAACCGTTTATGATGTATTCCCTTACTTATTTTCTATATATTACGAAGCACAATCATTAAGTTGTAAAAATTATCTCATATTTTAAATAACGTTAAAAAGAGAGTAAGAGAAAAGCATTATATTTTCAGATAAATAGTACTTATCTTGCGAAGTTGGTCTCAGTGTCAGCGGTGGTTCCTTTGTTCACGTACAACCTGTTCAGAAGATTTCGTTCAGGGTCCTTTAAATGAAAAATTGCGGTAATATTTTGTTGCTATTAACCATTTTCTTATTGCTTTTGCATGTTCTTGAAAGACAATTTACCATCACATATTTGAGACCTTCAAATATGCATTGTGCAACGTGCTTGAGACACAAGAATATGGTTATAGATCAGACAGTAACATGTACAAAACTCAATAGATTCTAAACACACTCTGACGGACTTGGCGCCAAAATTTAATGGATGATATATTACGAACCCAGCTTCCATTACCTTCTAGAATGGGATATAATCCAAATTAGTCTGAACGTTACTGTCTAAATTGAAATTGTTTTTCAGATTTGATTTATACAATTTTTTGCAAATAAATATTTACTTGAAGATTTACTGGCCTAATGGTTAGTAACACAGGTTACAAATTTTGACAACGTGAAAAATAGGAACTTCCTGTTATTTTATAAAATCAGTTTCCTTATCATTAGTAAAAAATTATAAATGAGGAGAGAAATTTTATTTACATGAAAACTCAACCATAACAATATTATATTGTTTTACTGTAATTTGTTTTTAAGTCATTTAAATTCACAACTGTGTGTACTAATTTCATGGTGCAAGATCGATATTACGAAATTGATCGACATGAATAATAAAACATATTAACAAAAAAATTGTTTCTTGGCTATCAGATACGTTCAGAGATATCCTCGATTGGGAATTATGTAATGTAAGTAAGAAAATTAATCCAAATCGGAGTAAAGTATATACGAAATCGAACATTTCGGTTAATGTGGGAAAGTTCCGAGGAGGCAAGGTTCATTCCATATCCTTTCCTAAAAGGTTGTCGAATTTATCAGACCAGCTTCGTCCAGCACGTCTTCGTTTTTGACAGTAAGTGTTCTCAGAAATAAAAATTCTGTGCGGAAACAAGACGGCCGTTTGCAATGCTTCGGTTAAATTCTGCAAAAACAGTGTTCGATTGCGAACGTTCGGGCGTGCAAGGCTGTCATACGCTAGCTTTCTGTATGGAGCAGTGTGCATTTGATTGCTGACAAATGATGATTCCCTCGGGAAGCGGTGAGCTTGTAGAGCTTATTGCAAAAGTTACTGTAACGCTGGCAAACAGAACATCTTCCTGCTTCTGCCGCTGGTGGACGTTTATTATGACTTGCCCTCAATGTCTGTCGACTAGTCCAGCTGCTGAAACGAACTAGCGCACAATTGTCTGGCTGCGATTCGTTATGATCAGCGGCGTTATGAGAGACGTGAAAAGCAGTGTATTCAACAACGTACCAGATTTCATCGATAGCGCGTCCCAGTTTGATGTGAGCGCAGTGGAACGAAATACTGTTGAAATAAAATGTCTCGTGTTTTCCGTCATCAATGACGATATTGCCAGCTTTGTGGGATGAACATGCTTGCTGAAAAAGGTACGACACAAAAGGGGTCAGATTCGGAAACGTCATAGTGTTATGCCACAGAGCTGCGACCTTGTGCTCGTATTGTACAGTTCACTATGCAAGCCGTTTCCTGTCTCTGAATTCATATGAATACAAATACTGAGAACACTATAGTGAACAGTTGTTACAAGGTGTGGCTCTAAAATAACTGGGCTATTGACATGAAACATTTATTAAAAAGATATTATTTTCACCCTCAATATACTCCCTTCTTCTATGCGTACAACGGCCCTTGAGAATTTTTCATTGATGGAAACAGTGCTTGGAAGTCTTCCTATGTGCGCTCCTTCAGTATGCCTTCCGCTTTTGATTTTACTGCTGCAACGGTCTGAAATCTTATCCGTTTTAATACATATTTGACCTTCGAGAATAGATAAAAGTCGCATGATGGTAGGTCAGGCGAATAAGGTGGTGGTCTACCACTGGGACGCTGTGTTTCGAAGAAAAAAAAAAAGGTTCGGAGCACTATGGGACTTAACATCTGTGGTCATCAGTCCCCTAGAACTTACAACTACTTAAACCTAACTAACCTGAGGACATCACACACATCCATGCCCGAGGCAGGATTTGAACCTGCGACCGTAGGGTTGCGCGGTTCCAGACTGAAGCGCCTAGAACCGCTCGGCCACTCCGGCCGGCCGCTGTGTTTCGGCGGAAACTTCTTAACAGAAATTGCGGCATGAAGCGATACGTTGTCTTGATGCAGAACCTGGCACTTGTTCTTCCACATTTCGGGTCTTTTTTTTTCCCTTGTTTTCTCACGGAGCTGAGAAAGAACCTCAAGAAAATAATGTTGAATAATACTTTGACCGTCAGGAACCCAGTGAATATATACAGCTCCAAGAAACTGGGCCTTTCCAGTGCATGTATTGGTGCTTAGTTTCTGGATCATAAGTGAAAAATAAGATTCGTGACTAGTTATCACTCTTTCTTATAAATTAGGATCATTTTCAGTGGTATTGAAAGTGTCAGAACAAATATATCCACGTATTTATTTTTGTTCGACCGTGGGAATTTTCGGCACCAGTTTCGCACAGACTTTTCTCATGTTAAACTGGTTATGTAAAATTTGCCTTAACGCATTGCTTGTCAATTCCTACAGTTTCAGCAATCGATCTAATACTCAACCGATGGTTGGAGTGAAGCAGCTTACCTACGTTTTCGATATTTTCATCCGTATTTGATGCTGTAGAGGGTCCTAGGCGTGAATCATCTTCTGTATCTTCTCGGCCATCTTGGAAACGTTTGGATCACTCAAAAATTCGCTTATGTGATATACAGTCTTCGCCATGCCCGTTTTTTTTAATAAAAGTAGTAGTAGTTTTTCCAATTTTCATGTGAAACCTAACGACAATTCGTTTGTTATTACACCTATCATTTTTCCGGCAAGACTAAATAACAGGTCTTACACAAAGGAAGGCCACGGCCGCATTGACTTGTCTGAAGGCACCAGAGATGGTACATTCGACTGAGAAGGCTCCACGCTTCATAGATAGTGAACGCACGTCTTTGGTGTATGCGAACTTACTCTACGATAGCATCAATCCCGTTATTTTATAGCTACGCCTCGTACAAACACGAGTTTTAAAATCGGTGAGTCGCAAAGGTATTCCGTAGTGTCTTATCGCATTCTTGTTCTGTTAACACTTCTCTTTGCTTTTACGTTCTTGGTAACTGCACAGTGTTTTTCTGTTGATATAACTCTGTTAAACTACCATCCATATTGTCCCCGCATGCATTTTGTTCATTTTCTAGGATGTTATGCTTCTCTCTTAAGTTATTTGGAATAAATGCCTATTATTCAGCACACTGATGAGCCGAACTATTATATTGACCCGCTTAACAGCATGTTGGTGGACCACTGGAATGCAGTACCGCAGCCAATTTGCGTGGTGCAGATTCGGTAAGTCCTTGGTAGATGAGCGATATGTATAAGGCCAGATGTCTATTCACAGTCACACAATTGCCGTAAATTAAGCGCCGGTGGTTTAAGGGAGCGGAGCTGGCACAGGACAGCATCTCAGAAGTAAGTATTTCGCGTGGTTCAGATCAGGCGAATTTGGTGACCAAGACGTGAACGTGAGTTCACTGTCATGCTCCTCACACCACTGTAGCCCGATTCTCTGTTGGGACACGGACAGTTACCCTGCTTGAAAATACCAACGCCTTCGGGAAACGCATCATACATTAAGAGAGATGCAGATGGTGCGCAACAATACTGAAGTAGTGTATACCTGTCATAATGTCTTCGATTACTACCGCAGGTACCTTGGAGGTTCAAGTGAATCTCCCCCATTGTACAATACTGTGCTCCCCCCCCCCCCCCCCACCCCCACCCCCCGGCCAGCGTCCGTTCTACGGTGCATGTTTTGGCCAGCTATCGTTAAACTCCTTTATGTCAGTGGACTACCGCATTTGTTGCCCGTGTCGTCGCCAGAATGATTCCCACATTCGTATCTGCTCTGATTATACACTTTTCTTACCATGCCACGAGCTCGCATCAGGCGGCATTCAATCTCACAGTGGACGTTCGTCGTAACAGATTTCAATCATCATCATCATCATTTAAGACTGATTATGCCTTTCAGCGTTCAGTCTGGAGCATAGCCTCCTTATACAATTCCTCCATGATCCCCTATTCAGTGCTAACATTGGTGCCTCTTCTGATGTTAAACCTATTACTTCAAAATCATTCTTAACCGAATCCAGGTACCTTCTCCTCGGTCTGCCCCGACTCCTCCTACCCTCTACTGCTGAATCCATGAGTCTCTTGGGTAACCTTGCTTCTCCCATGCGTGTAACATGACCCCACCACCTAAGCCTGTTCGTCCTGACTGCTACATCTATAGAGTTCATTCCCAGTTTTTCTTTGATTTCCTCATTGTGCACACCCTCCTGCCATTGTTCCCATCTAATAGTACCTGCAATCATCCTAGCTACTTTTATATCCGTAACCTCAACCTTATTGATAAGGTAACCTGAATCCACCCAGCTTTCGCTCCCATACAACAAAGTTGGTCGAAAGATTGAACGGTGCACAGATAACTTAGTCTTGGTACTGACTTCCTTCTTGCAGAAGAGAGTAGATCGTAGCTGAGCGCTCACTGCATTAGCTTTGCTACACCTCGCTTCCAGTTCTTTCACTATGTTGCCATCCTGTGAGAATATGAATCCTAAGTACTTGAAACCGTCCACCTGTTCTAACTTTGTTCCTCCTATTTGGCACTCAATCCGTTTATATTTGTTTCCCACTGACATTACTTTCGTTTTGGAGATGCTAATCTTCATGCCATATTCCTTACATTTCTGATCTAGCTTAGAAATATTACTTTGCAAACTTTCAATCGAATCTGCCATCACAACTAAGTCATCCGCATATGCGAGACTGCTTATTTTGTGTTCATATATCTTAATCTCACCCAGCCAGTCTATTGTTTTCAACATATGATCCATAAATAATATGAACAACAGTGGAGACAGGTTGCAGCCTTGTCTTACCCCTGAAACTACTCTGAACCATGAACTCAATTTACCGTCAACTCTAACTGCTGCCTGACTATCCATGTAAAGACCTTTAATTGCTTGCAAAAGTTTGCCTCATATTCCATAATCATGTAAAACAGACAATAACTTCCTCCTAGGAACCCGGTCAAATGCCTTTCCTAGATCTATAAAGCATAGATACAATTCCCTGTTCCACTCATAACACTTCTCCATTATTTGCCGTAAGCTAAAGATCTGGTCCTGACAACCTCTAAGAGGCCTAAACCCACACTGATTTTCATCCAATTGGTCCTCAACTAATACTCGCAATTTCCTTTCAACAATACCTAAGAAGATTTTACCCACAACGCTGATTAAAGATATACCTCTGTAATTGTTACAATCTTTTCTGTTTCCATGTTTAAAGATTGGTGTGATTACTTCTTTTGTCCAGTCTGATGGAACCTGTCCCGACTCCCAGGCCACTTCAGTTATCCTGTGTAGCTATTTAAGACCTGACATTCCACTGTATTTGATGAGTTCCGACTTAATTTCATCCACCCCAGCTAATTTATTGCACTGCAATCTATTGACCACTTTCTCCACTTCTTCAAATGTGATCTTATTTCCATCATCATTCCTATCCCATTCTACTTCGAAATCTGAAACATTGCTGATCGTATTTTCACCTACATTGAGCAACTCTTCAAAATATTCCCTCCATCTGCCCAACGCATCCACAGGATTCACCAGCAGTTTTCCTGACCTGTCCAAAATACTTGTCATTTCCTTCTTACCTCCCTTTCGAAGACTGCTAATTACACTCCAGAATGGTTTTCCAGCAGCTTGACCCATAGTCTCCAAGCTGTTTGCCAAGTCTTCCCAAGAGTTCTTCCTGGATGCTGGAATTATCTGTTTGGCTTTGTTTCTTTCTTCAACATAACTTTCTCTGTCTACCTGGATTCTAGTATGTAGCCATTTTTGATACGCCTTCTTTTTCCTTTTACAGACTGCCTTGACTGTATCATTCCACCAAGCTGTTTGCTTCATCCTACTTTTACACACTACTGTTCCAAGACATTCTTTAGCCACTTCTAGTACTGTGTCCCTGTACCTTGTCCATTCCTTTTCCAATGACTGTAATTGACTACATTCAACTAACTGGTACCTTTCTGAGATCGCTGTTATGTACTTGTGCCTGATTTCCTTGTCCTGAAGTTTCTCCACTCTTATCCTCCTACATATGGACCTGACCTCCTGCACTTTCGGCCTCACAATCCCAATTTCACTGCAGATTAAATAATGATCAGTGTCATCAAAGAATCCCCTGAATACACGTGTGTCCCTCACAGCCTTCCTGAATTCCTGATCTGTTATTATATAGTCAATGACAGATTTGGTTCCCCTGCCTTCCCAAATATACCGGTGAATGTTCTTATGTTTAAAAAAGGAGTTTGCGATTACTAAGCCCATACTGGCACAGAAATCCAAGAGTTGTTCCCCGTTCCTGTTGGCCTCCATATCCTCTCCAAATTTACCCATAACCTTTTCATACCCTTCTGTTCGATTTCCAATCCTGGCGTTAAAATCACCCATGAGCAGAACACTGTCCGTGTCCTTTACTCTAACAACTACATCACTGAGTGCCTCATAAAAACTATCCATCTTATCTTGATCTGTCCCTTCACAATGCGAATATACTGACACAATCCTAATTTTCTTGCTAGACACTGTGAAATCTATCCACATCAGTCGTTCGTTTACATACCTTATTGCAACTACGCTGGGTTCGATTTCTTTCCTGATGTAAAGCCCTTCGCCCCATTGTGCTATTCCTGCTTTGGCTCCTGACAGGTAGACCTTGTATTCTCCCACTTCCTCTTCTTTCTCACCCCTTACCCGAATGTCACTAACAGCTAAAACGTCCAGCCCCATCTTACTTGCAGCCTCTGCCAGCTCTACCTTCATCCCAGAGTAGCCCCCATTGATATTAATAGCTCCCCATCTCATTACCATTTGTTTGCCACGTCGTATCTTAGGAGTCCCTGGTTTGTCAGTTAGAGGTGGGACTCCGTCACCTCCAAAGGTCCGAGGCATTTTGCTCTGATTGTTGCCAGCATCATATTTAAAGTACCAGGGAAGCAGGTTGCTAGCCTTACTTGCCCCGAGTCCCATTGGGTTTTACCCCTAACGGCTGAGGGACTAACTGGTGGATTTGGTAGTCTTTGCCGTATGAGCACAAAGGTGACCACGACTCAGAATATGTCCGAGGTGCCCAGCCTTATTCCAAAGTAACTGGTATCCCGACTGTCGGGACCACTTACTTGGCCACTCATACGTTGCCCGTGGTTCATGAACTAGGACATGACTACAGAAACCCACACCATGAACAGATTCCAAAACAAAATAAAAAACTGACGCACCACGAAAGAATTATCGGAAAGGGACGGGAATCAGTAGAAGTGACGTACATGTACAAACAAGTGATTACGATTTCATAAAAATTGGATGATTTATTCAAGAGGAAGAACTTCACAAATTAAGCGAGTCAATGACGCTTTGATCCACCTCTGGCCATTATATATATATATATATATATATATATATATATATATATATATATATATATATATATATATATATCACAGAGCCCGTTTGGTTGTCAATCGCAGCCCCTTACAGCACATCGGTATGTCGATAATATTCTACACATTTTACACCCCGTTTTGTTGACTTTCATGGCATGCTATCTTGGGCTTTCTTAACCTTCAAGGCAAGCCATCCGGAGGCTTACATTTCAGCAAGATAATGCCTGCCCACACATGAAGAGTTTCTACTGCGTGTCATCGTGCATGCCTAACACTCTCTTAGTCAGCAAGGTAACCGTGCCTTTCCAATTGAGAACGTTTGGAGTATTACAAGCAGGGTCCTCCAGGCGTCTCGGGATTCTGACGAACTAACCCACAAACTGAACCGAATTTGGTACGATATCCCTGCGGAGGACATCCGGCTACTCTGTCAGTCAATGTGAAGCCGACTAACTGCTTGCATAAGGGCTATAGGTGGACCAACGCATTACCGATTTGCTCAATTTGTGAAGCCCTTTCTCTTAAATAATTCACCCAATTCTTCTGAAATCGTAATCATTTATCTGTGCATGTGCAATTTACATCACACATATCGTATTCTGTCCCATTCGGATCATTCCTTCGTGGTGCGTCTTCTTGTTTGTCTAACCGCTCATAAATCTACATTGGCATAATCTACATTTATCAACTTCTTAACATAGCAAAACTATTTATGACTCCCTTAGTATCTAGCTTTATTCTACAACTTAAAACTCAATAATTGCAATTCTGTAGTGATTTAAGGCAATCACGTCCTAAACAGTTTATTATTCTTCATGAAATTTTAGTCTACAGATTTGCACTTCTGTTAGGTCCTTGGCAGGGATTGTGTTGTTATTGCTGTTGCTGTTGGGAAAGATGGTAAATTTTACTAACATATGATATGTGCCATTCCTGATATCAAATTAAAGAAGCAAGATCATAGTTTGACGAGCCGTAGACGAACACGTCACACAGTCGGAGCACAAGCTTGGCCAGACGGGGATTTGAACCACCTCACAATGCGAATATGACGTCATTGCTCATCCCTGCGACGCATGCCGCGGATAACCTGTCGTGTGTTGAGTCCTGTGTGAGCGAGCATTCTTCTGAATTGGCGCAACACCAGCTTTTCTTTTGCTGAATGGCTCTGGATGTATATTACCCCATCAGTAGCAATAACTACTGTCTGCTTAATATATATATATATATATATATATATATATATATATATATATATATATATATATATATATACTCCTGGAAATTGAAATAAGAACACCGTGAATTCATTGTCCCAGGAAGGGGAAACTTTATTGACGCATTCCTGGGGTCAGATACATCACATGATCACACTGACAGAACCACAGGCACATAGACACAGGCAACAGAGCATGCACAATGTCGGCACTAGTACAGTGTATATCCACCTTTCGCAGCAATGCAGGCTGCTATTCTCCCATGGAGACGATCGTAGAGATGCTGGATGTAGTCCTGTGGAACGGCTTGCCATGCCATTTCCACCTGGCGCCTCAGTTGGACCAGCGTTCGTGCTGGACGTGCAGACCGCGTGAGACGACGATTCATCCAGTCCCAAACATGCTCAATGGGGGACAGATCCGGAGATCTTGCTGGCCAGGGTAGTTGACTTACACCTTCTAGAGCACGTTGGGTGGCACGGGATACATGCGGACGTGCATTGTCCTGTTGGAACAGCAAGTTCCCTTGCCGGTCTAGGAATGGTAGAACGATGGGTTCGATGACGGTTTGGATGTACCGTGCACTATTCAGTGTCCCCTCGACGATCACCAGTGGTGTACGGCCAGTGTAGGAGATCGCTCCCCACACCATGATGCCGGGTGTTGGCCCTGTGTGCCTCGGTCGTATGCAGTCCTGATTGTGGCGCTCACCTGCACGGCGCCAAACACGCATACGACCATCATTGGCACCAAGGCAGAAGCGACTCTCATCGCTGAAGACGACACGTCTCCATTCGTCCCTCCATTCACGCCTGTCGCGACACCACTGGAGGCGGGCTGCACGATGTTGGGGCGTGAGCGGAAGACGGCCTAACGGTGTGCGGGACCGTAGCCCAGCTTCATGGAGACGGTTGCGAATGGTCCTCGCCGATACCCCAGGAGCAACAGTGTCCCTAATTTGCTGGGAAGTGGCGGTGCGGTCCCCTACGGCACTGCGTAGGATCCTACGGTCTTGGCGTGCATCCGTGCGTCGCTGCGGTCCGGTCCCAGGTCGACGGGCACGTGCACCTTCCGCCGACCACTGGCGACAACATCGATGTACTGTGGAGACCTCACGCCCCACGTGTTGAGCAATTCGGCGGTACGTCCACCCGGCCTCCCGCATGCCCACTATACGCCCTCGCTCAAAGTCCATCAACTGCACATACGATTCACGTCCACGCTGTCGCGGCATGCTGCCAGTGTTAAAGACTGCGATGGAGCTCCGTATGCCACGGCAAACTGGCTGACACTGACGGCGGCGGTGCACAAATGCTGCGCAGCTAGCGCCATTCGACGGCCACCACCGCGGTTCCTGGTGTGTCCGCTGTGCCGTGCGTGTGATCATTGCTTGTACAGCCCTCTCGCAGTGTCCGGAGCAAGTGTGGTGGGTCTGACACACCGGTGTCAATGTGTTCTTTTTTCCATTTCCAGGAGTATATATATATATATATATATGTGTGTGTGTGTGTGTGTGTGTGTGCGCAAATCCGCAATGATAATGATTATTTCTTGCAGTATCAGTATTATGAGTTTCGTCTATTTTCACTAAACGTGATCCAAAATAATAAATATTTTTGTTTTTTCGTCACTATTATCACCCATTTTAAACGGAAGAACACTATATTGGTTTCAGTGCGCTGTTATTAAAAGGGAAGACATCGGCAAGCGCTGAATATGACGCCATGCCCTTCTCGCTGATTTTCCGCACAGTTACACGTGCATCCTGTTTTCTTTGTAAGAGCGACTGGCTGACACCTGAGTCATTCCAGTTTCGTTACCCATAACAAATGTTAATTATACAATTATGTAAAGCTGCCACAAAACTACCTGAAGGATCTGCTAGGATAATCCCTCCATTGGAATCTTCGCTTCACAGTCTAACTCCTATTTTAGTACCGGATATGGCACAAATAGTATTTGTAATAATTTCAGAAGGAATATCAACGTTTCACATAAATACAGGACGTTTCAGCAGGAATAATCAGCATTTTAGTATATGGTACGTAATGCAGCGGATAGTGTGTTGAAAAGATGTTATAAGAAGAATTTCAATGAAAGTAAAACGACAGGAATGAGATGTAGTGGAACTAAATAATGTAACGCTGGGAGAAATAGACTAAGAAATGAGGCACTAAAACTAGTGAGGGATTTTGCTATTTTGCCATCAAACTAAGTGACAAAACTGACAATAGACTAAATAGAAAGGATATAAGATGGAAATATGGAATAGCAAAAAAGAAAAAAAAGGAAAAGAAAAAATAAATCTGAAAAAGATAAGGGTGTTAAAATAGAACTGAGTATTAAATTTTAGGAATTTTTTTCTGAACTTATTTTTCTGGAAGGTAGCGTTGTATGGAAGTGAAACATGGACGATAAGCAGCTCAGAGTAGAAGAGAATAGGAGATTTTAAAATGTAGTGCTGTTGAAGAATGCTGGAGATTATGGGTTGGCTCCTATAATGAGGGGGGATTGGGGGAGAGGGACTGAATCAAATAGGAGAGAGAAATTTGTGGGACAACTTGACTTAAAGAAGGAAACGGTTGACAGGACAATCCTGAGGCATCAAGGAACCGCCCGTTTGATAATGAGGGGGGGGGGGGGGGGGGGGGGAGCGGGGTTAAAATTATAGAGGGAGTCCAAAGTTTGACCACAGTAACCCATGTTCAAATGGAAGTAGGTTGCAGTAATTATGCAGAGATGAAGAAACTTGCATAGTATAGACTAGCATGGGTAGCTGCAATAAAGCAGTCTTCTGAATGAAGCTCACAGAAGCAACAACGTGACATGACCGCAGTTACCTTATTCTTATGATCCTTAATGAGTTATGCGATGGTACCAGATCTATCGCACGGTCTTCATCGATTACCGATCCTCTAAATTTAACGAAGAGGTTATTGCGAGAACTGCGGCACCTTTCTCCCGAAGATTCTCACTGAGGTACCCCTAGAATCACTGACACATCTGCTGTATTTCTGTATCAACTTGTTATGATCCTAGCAGCGCGCTACTGAATTCGTTGGTGTCTGCCGTCACGCCTACGAGACAAAGATCCCTGCGGTAGAGCAGAACTCTAGAATCGCTCGAACCAGCATATTGCATTTGATTTTGTTTATAGAAGCGCTGCACTTACCTAGAACCCTTACAAGACATCTAAACCTTCGATTCTGCGACAGTGATTACTACGCAAGTTCCTTGATCTTCCCGTCACGTGTGTCAGCTGGGCCGTTCTTCCTTTAGCGCAACGCAACTGCAGCGCATGTCGCGTGTGCGTGGGAACCAGTCGCTGGAGAGTTCGACCCACTATGCTGGATTGTACTTCCCCACTGGCACAACAATTGCAGCGCAAGCTACGTGCGACTAGGGAGTAACCAACTCCGATGCAGCCGCGTTGACACATGTGTCGCGACTATCCCTGTACTGTGTGCTGATTCGCAGCCCTGACAGATGAGGACCAAGTGGTTTGTGCCAAGCTGGCCGAAACAGGAGAGGCATCTTTGTCCATACAATTCTTGTTGAAGCGTTATCAAAGGAACATTTTATGTCATGTCCGTGTGTTTAGGGGTGTAGTAGGTCCCGACTTTCTGTTTATAGCCAACAATATCCGGCCGCACAGGACTGCGGGGGTGTCAGATACACTTCAGAGTGAGGATATTGAACGTATAGAATGGCATACTCCCCGTACCTACACCCTCTAGAGTATGCGTGGGATGCTATTGTCAGACGTGCCTCTCAACGATCTTCCGCTCCTCGAACCGTGCAAGAACTGTAAACGGCCTTCAGGGAGGAGCTGAACTATATCTCCCAAGGACTCCTCAACAGTTTGATAGCCAACATGAATAACAGGTCCAAAATGTGCATTAGTTTCCGAGGAGAGCATATTCCTTTCAGATAGCCCGATATCGACCTTTACGTTGAAAGTCCGATCAGTGTCAAAAATGGACGTTACTTATATCTGATATCCTGCTTTCCCATGTGGTGAAATCTATGCCATTTTTCGTTATAAATACACTATTGCATCTCTATTACGTATGTACTGTGTTTCATTGCTTGTGATTATTTCTGTCGAACAATGTCCCTGTTCCTTAGGAATTGTCAAGCAGTATATCTAGATTGGTTTCATAATAATTTCATGTTTTCTGCAGTATTTATTTCATACAGTAAACCAATTAAAAATATATCTTACCTCAAGGTAAGCAGTATTCTTTCCTGAACTGCGATATTTTCTCACTAGTTTGGGTCCTGTTTTGTGATGGCTGGACGAATATTTTGAATCAGCTTGTCGCACACTTTCTTCGACAGCCAACAGTTACTTGAAGGTCTTTTCGCCTTTTTCAAGTTATCGTGGTAATACAAAAACTGATCGTATCTGGTTATTGCGAATGAAAGGGTGACTCCAAAATTTCCGCTTGCTTTGAAACCTGCTCAAGTACCAATACTCAACGAAAACATTACGAATGGAGTTGCTAGCCACTATGGACTACCGAGCGAGGTGGCGCAGTGGTTCGACACAGGACTCGCATTCGGGAGGACGACGGTTCAATCCCGCGTCCGGCCATCGTGATTTAGGTTTTCCGTGATTTCCCTAAATCACTCCAGGCAAATGCCGGGATGGTTCCTCTGAAAGGGCACGGCCGACTTCCTTCCCCATCCTTCCCTAATCCGATGAGACCGATGATCACGCTGTCTGGTCTCCTTCCCCAAAACCAACCAACCACTATGGACTTTACTGACAGAAACCAGCCCTTTTGAGTGTACCACCAGTCGTGGAACAGTTGCATCAGTGGACGAAGAACGTGCATCGCATCCTTCATCAGGGTGTTGTCAAATCGTTTCGTTGTCGTCGCATTGCAGTTCCGTCGCGCAAGTGTATGAACAGCCTTTCGATTGCGAGCGTAGCCCATCTCGCCGTATCTCGGGCGGGCAAGCTGTTGCTGCAGGTCTGGAAGTGACGTCACGACACGAGGCGACGGAGCCGTGCTACGGCCTCTAGTGCGAGGGTGGAGACGGCCTCCGAGGCAGCCGCCACCCCTGCGGAAGGGTCCACGCGGCAGCCGCCCGAAATACCCGCGTCCCGTCGCGCTATTTCGGTCCGAGGTGTAACGCTAGACCCCGCCGCGGCCGCGGCCGCTGTCCGCCTTTACAATCGCCAACACTGCCGCGCCGGGACGCGCACGCCGCTCAGCTGCTGCCGAGGACACGCGCCCGCGCTGCCCGTGTCTGACGAGAGCGCCGAGTCCCGTGTTAGGCTGCCTGCGCGCTCCAAAACTTACCGCCGCTCGACGCTTCCGTAAAGGGACAGTGTCCGCGACTTCGTCCTTTAATGACCTAAGCTCAAGAGACAAAATACACTGACGGGAAATGAAATTTCTGCAACACATTTGTCTAGGTACCAGAAGTTAAGTGATTAACATTGCAAGATCGAACATTAATGTAAGAACGAGATATGCCATTAAAATGTGAAATACTGCTACAGTAATAACTAGTGGAACTGCCAGAATGTTGAGTGGAAACTTGCAAACGTGCAAGCATTGTGTTGTACAGGTGGCGGATGTCAGTTCCTGGGGTGGAGTTCCATGCGTGTTGCACCTGGTCGGACAATACAGGGACGATTAATGCAGTTTGTGGATGAAATTGGAGTTGTTGTCCTATCTACATAAATGATCTTTTCGATAGGATGGATAGCAATGTGCGGCTGTTTGCCGATGATGTTGTGGTCTACGGGAAGGGGTCGTCTTTGAGTGACTGTAGGAGGATACAAGATGACTTGGACAGGATTTGTGATTGGTGTAAAGAATGGCAGCTAACTCTAAATATAGATAAATGTAAATTAATGCAGATGAATAGGAAAAAGATCTGTAACATTTGAATACTCCATTAGCGCTTGACACAGTCACGTCGATTAAATATTTGGGCGTAACATTGCAGAACGATATGAAGTAGGACAAGCATGTAATGGCAGTTGTGGGGAAGGCGGATAGTCGGCTTCGGTTCATTGGCAGAATTTTGGGAAGATGTGGTTCATCTTTATAGGAGACCGCTTATGAAACACTAATACGACCTATACTTCAGTACTGCTCGAGCGTTTGGGATGCCCATCAGGTCGGATTGAGGGAGGACATAGAAGCAATTCAGAGGCGGGCTGCTAGATTTGTTACTGGTAGGTTTGATCATCACGTGGGTGTTACGGAAATGCTTCAGGAACTCGGGTGGGAGTCTCTGGAGGAAAGGAGGCGTTCTTTTCGTGAATCGCTACTGAGGAAAATTAGAGAACCAGCATTTGAGGCTGACTGCAGTAGAATTTTACTGCCGCCAACTTACATTTCGCGGAAAGACCACAAAGATAAGATAAGAGAGATTGTAGGGCTCGTACAGAGGCATATAGACAGTCATTTTTCCCTCGTTCTGTTTGGGAGTGGAACAGGGAGAGAAGATGCTAGTTGTGGAACGAGGTACCCTTTGCCACGCACCGTATGGTGGATTGCGGAGTATGTTTGTAGATGTAGATATGAAATCCCGTATGTGCTCCATTGGAGACAGATCTGGTTATCGAGCAGGCCAAGGCAACATTTCGGCATTCTACAGAGAATGTTGGGTTACAACAGCGGTATGTGGACCTGTGTTATCCTCTTGGAAAACACCCCATGGAATGCCGTTCATGAGTGGCAGCATAACAGGTCGTATCACCAGTTGTATAATTTTGCAACCAGCATGCGTGGGCTAACTATAAGATGCTCCTGCTGTCAAACGAAATGGCACCGCAGGTGTACGACCAGTATGTCTAGCACACAGACAGGTTGGCTGCGGGCGCTTAACTGGCCCCCTCCTAACCAACAAACGGCCATCACTGGCACCGAGACAGAACCAGCTTTCATCAGAAAACACAACAGATTTCCACGCTGCCCTCCAATGAGATCTTGCTCGACACCACTGAAGTCACAAATGCCGTTGGTTTGGGGTCAGTGGAAAGCACGCTACAGGACGTCCGGCTCCAAGCAGTCCTCGAATTAACCGACTTGTAACTCTTCTTTGTGTCACTGTGGTGCCAACTGCTGCTTGAATTGCTGCTGCAGATGCGTTAAGATGCGCGAGAGCCATACGCGGAACACGATGGTCTTCCCTATCGGTAGTGCCACATGGCCGTCCGGAACCCTGTCTTCATCCGACCGTACATTCTCGTGATAACAGCTGCCAGCAATCATGTACAGTGGCTACACTCCCGCCGAGTCTTTCTGCAATATCCCAGAAGGAATATCCAGCTTCTCGCAGCCCAATTATAGATCTGGTTCAAACTCAGTGAGGTGTTGATAATGGCGTCTTCGTCGCCTTAAATGCATTCTTGACTTACACTCAGCTCACAACACAGCGTGTAGCCGGCTGGAGTGGCCGAGCGGTTCTAGGCGCTTCAGTCAGGAACCGCGCGGCCGCTACGGTCGCAGGTTCGAATCCTGCCTCTGGCATGGATGTGTTTGATGTCCTAGGGTTAGTTAGGTTTAAGTAGTTCTAAGTTCTAGGGGAGTGCTGACTCAGGTGTTAAGTCCCATAGCGGTCAGAGCCATTTGAACCATTTTTTTCGTTACAGCGTGTATTTAAAGGAGACCAGATTTTCATCCTCATAGTGGCACATCTAGCGTTACCCTTATACGAATGGCGAGAAATTTGAATACACGTCATATTTCAGATGTAGAAACACGCCTACCGACTTTCGTTTATGTCGCACAACTCCGCCTTGGTATTGCAGTTTTCTCCGTCAGTGTTCTAGTCACCCCACTTAAAAGAGCAGACGATGTACAACGGGTAATGGTTCGTTACAGAACCCACTGCAGATTATATTCATTCATGACAGTGAAATGGTATGGATATGCCATATGGTTAGAATCAGCATTGTACAATGGGTCGGTATGAATACAAGACACTGTGGCAGAAAGGAGGCGGGTCTGCACGTGCTCCACTGTGAAAGAAGTTATCGACGAGTCGTGACGTCGCATTGTAGCATCGTTTTGACGAGTTTCCTACTCGTAATCTACAGGTGCCTGAGTGTGACGAATAGGAAACATCCTCGATGATTAGTTCCCGTACAGCTTCCAGATAGCGGGGATGTTAAGTGGCACTTCTAGTTCAAGACATTTTCTATTTGATTAAGATCGGGTAGTCTAGCGGACCACCCGACCTACGATGCAAAGTGCAGCCCTGTGAATACGGCCGTTGTCGTGTTGGAAAGCGGGAGTGGATACCTAAAGAAACTTGTGGAGGATCCTCTCCGCCTTTGTCGTGGCTAAAGGCTGCCCGACTCGTTAACTGCTATCCAAAGGGGCCCGGGTTCGATTCCCGGCCATGTTGGAGATTGAGATGGCTGAATGGACACGGACAGAAAGCCAATAAATTGTAATAAAAAATAAAATTAAAAAAAAAGGCTAGAGGCGGTGTCAAAAGGTATTAGCGTGGTGGCCCCTGGCAGCGACTAATATTTTGTTCCTTGTGTTTACTGAGGCCTAGAAGACGGAGAGGGAAGCGCTGGTAAGACAGGGATACAGTCTTTCTTGTGTACTGTTTAACTGATGTGTCGAAGAAGCAGTGAAGGAAAGAAAAAGAATGTCAAGAACTAGGATTAAAATTCAGGGTGAAGGATTTCTTTCGACTCGTTGGTTGTTCAGTAAGTCACTACCATGTGATGAAATGAAATGAGCGTATGGCATTGTTGGTCGGGAGGCCCCATGCAGGGGAGTTCGGCCGCCGGCTTGCAAGTCCTTTTTAGTTGACGCCACTTCGGCGACTTGCGGGTCAATGATGATGAAAGACACACAACACCCAGTCTCCTGCCGGGAATCGAACCCGGGCCCCCTGCGTGATGAGCGGAAACGCTACCGCTACGCTGCGGAAACGGACACTACCATGTGATCTACTGTCCCGATGCCACAACAAACTTGATCCTTACTCCAGAATTCAAATTGGTGGTTGCCGTTCGTCGACCTGGAGGAGCTGTTTCATCCCACTCCACAATGCATTCGGTGTTACTCCTAGTGCATCTGAGCCATTTGCTTACACCAGAGTACGGCAGTCATCAACGGGGACGTATATCGTGCTGCTCAAATAGCAAAATTCATCTAATACTTTTAGCGTCTGATTTTCTAATCTAATTTCCTCACCACCACATACCTTCCATTTGGGGCTTTGTCAGCAGTAGACACACATACACACACGAGTGTGTGTGTGTGTGTGTGTGTGTGTGTGTGTGTGTGTGTGTGTGTGTGTCTACTGCTAAAAAAGCCCTTAATGGCCGAAAGCTATGATTGTGAGCATCTTTTTATTGTGCCTGTCGCGGCACAGCATCTCCGCTATATGATGAGTAGCAACTTCCCTTCTCTCGTATTGTTACATTCCATCCTGGATTTTCCATTGTTTGAAATAGGCCTAAGTAAATATTTGGGAGTAAACGCGTAGACTACTGTATCCATGACAATGAATTACGCGCTAAGGGCAAACCGGAAAAGTAAAGAACTTGAAATATGGTGTCGGAGAAGAGTGCTGAGGAATAAAAGTGGAGTGATAAAATAAGAACTATGGGGTCCTCCACAGAATTGGCGAGGTAAGGAAGATGGGGACACCAGGTACAAGGACGCCGAGGATGACAATATATGTGTTAGGACAATGGTGTATAACTTCTATGGTATCAGATGTACCTGTAGAAGGCAACTATTACAGGGAAAAAAGGCTGGAATATATGCAACAACTAAATGAGGACGTTGAGTGTAACTACGAGGGTCAGTCAAAAAGTAATGCCTCCTATTTTTTTTTCTACGTTTAATTGTCAGGAAATTTAAATGCAATTACATAGGTTGAAAACCACAACATTGAGGATCATTTTGTCATTTTTCAATGTAATCTCCGCCCATCTCTACAGTTTTGGTCCATCTTTGAACAAGGGCATGTATCCCAGCACGGTAAAAATCACAGCTCTGCTTCCTAAGCCATTGACGCACGGATGTTTTGACGGCCTCCTCATCTTCAAAATGAATCCGACGATGAGCTTCTTTTAGTGGCCCGAACAGATGGAAGTCTGATGGTGCCAGGTCAGGGCTGTATGGGGGATGAGGCAAAACTTCCCATCCAATTTTGACAATCTCGTCAGAGGTGTGACGACTGGTGTGTGGTCTTGCATTGTCATGCAAAAGAAGAACATCTGCCATTGATTTTGTTGGGCGAACTCGCTGAAGACGTGCTTTAAGTTTGTTGAGGGTTGTGACGTATTGAACAGAATTTATTGTGCATCCCTGCTCCAAAAAATCAACCAGAATCACACCCTCTGTATCCCAGAAAACTGTTGCCATAACTTTCCCTGCCGATCGCACAGTTTTGAATTTTTTCTTCCTCGGCGAGCTTGTGTGACGCCACTCCATTGACTGCCTCTTTGATTCGGGTTCAAAAAAATGCACCCATGTTTCGTCCCCGGTCACAATTTTTTTCAGAAACTCATCTCCCTCCAAACGGAAGCGCTGCAAGTGTTGGGAGGCTATTGTTTTCCTTGCCTCTTTATTCTGATCGGTTAACATTCTTGGAACCCACCGTGCACAAACTTTTGAGTACCCCAATTGTTTAATAATCGTGATCACACTGCCTTTACTAAGAGAAATAATGCGACACACTTCATCTGCAGTCACCCGACGGTCACCACGAATGATGTCATCAACTTGCTGAATGTTGTGTGGAGTCACTGCACTCACCGGCCTGCCGCTCCGCTTTTCGTCAGTCAACGGTGTTTGCCCTTCAGCTTCCTTACAACGACGAACCCATCGTCTAACAGTGCTGACATCCACTGTCACAACACCATACACCTTCTTCAGTCTTTCATGAATGCGTATGGGCGTTTCACCTTCTGCATTCAAGAATTCAATCACACAACGCTGTCTCAAACGAACATCGATGTCGGCCATCTTACAAACTTCTGCTGTGCTGCCACATGTTGACACAGAAAGTTACTACTGCAGTGGATTGCATAAGAAGGTTTGAGGAATGGCGCCAAATTCAAATTTTTCACTTAACTTAATTTCTTTAAGTAGAAAAAAAATGGGAGGCATTACTTTTTGACCGACCCTCGTACTACGCTGAGGCCCAATTCACACAGGAACGGCGTGGCGCGGACGGCTGGTGGGGGCGCACCGCTGTTTCGTGCCACCTGCACGTTCACAAATGAGGCACCTGAACGACAGAGGTCGCTTGGCGGAGACGCCTCGCTTCAGCGAAGCGGCGCGTGGGACGTTCGAGTGGCGCGCTGCGGTTTTCATTGATCTGAAGTAATACTGTGTGCTTAAAAGCTGCTTTATGTAGATTAAACAAAGCTACATCCGTCTCTGTAGATAGTTTCTCAGTAAAACTTTTACTTTTAGAGTAAAAAATTAAATACCACTGTTTTGGGAGTTACGCGTATTCACTGCTATGTAGTCTCTCTCTTTCGAGTTTTAGGAAAATATTTGGTAAACGAAAAAGAAGAAGAGAGAGTTTTCGGAATCTTGTAGTCTCGACATCACAGCTTGAAAGTGAACTGGCTTTGATTTCGTTATTGCCCACAACTGTAGTGACACTTCCCAAATAAGAAAACCACTGGACATATTTTGAAAATTTTGCAATGAAGAATATCGTCGCCGGTCAGTTTACGTTTGGTGGGATTTGGGGCACATGTCGTCGGGAGCGAAATATACTTACTATACTGAAATTGGTTTTAACTGTGGAAGGAGAGCGATATCTCTTTCCAGTCCCGAATAAATAAGAGGTGTATTTTGACGTTTGGCTTCGACGAGCAAAACTCGACGTTATGGCCGTGCGCTGCGCGGACTTGTAGCTCGTGTTTCTCTTTCGTGTGTGGTTTATGAAGTCAGTTACACTCACATTTCAAGTTAATATTGATTTAAGAATGATTTAAAACAAGACATAGAATATCGTAGACCCAGCATCAGAGGGAGCTATATGCTACTCGTATAGTGGCAATTAAAGTAGTCTGTCTTCTGTGTGTTTTATGTCTACCTACCTGCTTCAGTATTTTGAATTTAAAGTAAAAGGAATTTTTGATGCAGGCAGTGTATATGAGGTAAAACACCATTTTGCATATTTTTGTAACAGTTATTACACAATACGTATGTTACATTCGAAAAATTGCACTTTTTTATTTTCCTGGACGAACAACTGTGTCCCTTATTGCAGGAATAGAAACCTTATTTTGGAAAGTGAAACAACACATGTCAAAACACAAAATTTTAACTCCAATACAAATTTGAACAAGCAGCAGCATAAGATATGAAAAAATTAACTTGTCCCTGTTGCAATTACACTAAATATGTACAGTCAGCATTTCATTTTTGTCCTTAGTTAATGGATATTGTCAGGCAGACGTGCAAATCCACTACTCACTTGGTACTCGTTAACAGATGCTTCAAATGGCTCTGAGCACTATGGGACTTAACTTCTGAGGTCATCAGTCCTCTTGAACTTAGAGCCACTTAAACCTAACTAACTTAAGGACATCACACACATCAATGCCCGAGGCAGGATTCGAACATGCGACCGTAGCGGTCGCGCGGTTCCAGACTGTAGCGCCTAAAACCGCTCGGCCACCCGGCCGGCTCGTTAATAGAAATTCTGTTTATGAACTGAGATATATAGCCATATTTCAAGTACGGCTTTCTTTGTGGCATTTTTAACTGGTAGAATTTAGGCACACAAGATAGGGAAAACTGTAAGTTAACTAGCGGCAGATTTCTTTTCCAGTACCTCGCGGCTTCTTTGCAATGCTTTGAGAAATCCACGGTGTAGTAGAATTGTCAGATGAAATGTGTAGTCAGACGTACTCTGTGCAACCCGTCGTCTAGTGCGCTAACGTCTCTGAAATCGTCTGGTCCCTTCTTGCACAACGATGAATCCATTATCCTTGGCGTTGGCAATAGCTGGAGTCCAGTTTTCTGGGTGAAAGAATATTTTGTTTCTCTCTATAAGGGCAAAACCTCTATAACAGGGTAAGAAACTATGCCCTGTAACGAGGAATTTTTGGTCTACAACAGTGAAATATTCATGGATGATCAGATTTTGGAAATTTTTTCCAATATTTTGAACATCTTGCACATCAGCAGTTTTTAGGCTTATGTGTAAAAGAAAATTCTGTCCTTCTCTTTGCCGAACGAAATACAGAAAAACATTTGAGACATACTATAAATACGCTTGAATAGTTCGGGATACATGTTCATTTACTTCATTACGCAGAATGTGCCATATATCTTCCCCATTTTTTCCAACCAAAACGTATGTAACCAGTATCCTCTTCGCTGCTCAGTATTTACGAGTCCATGCGACGCCATTTCTGTGTGAGTTGGGACTGAGAAGAAGATATTGGCGCCGCAGAAGAAGTCGTGGCGGGTCGCATTAAAAAGTTACAGTCACCCCTCTAGGTTACGCGAGAATCTGCTTCAACAAATAAGCAACGAAACAGAAACGAATGTTACAACCCCAGCTTCTAATCGTACGGGTTATACTGCAGTGCAAGTCACACGACGTTTCCATATAAGTTACGTTCCTCTGGTAGCTCCGAGAAGAAATGTACGCATGCGCCGCACTTCGTGCTACCGCACTCGGGGTCACATTCTATATGACTCGAGTTCTGTCGTAGTTCGTAGTTCGCAGTGGCAGTCTGTAGATTAGTCTCTCATGCAACTGTCTACGATAAACTATCCAGTGCAAGTCTCTTTATGTATGCGCAACTACTCCAGCTTACATCCATTTAAGCTTGTTTTCTGTATTCTCCATCTTCTGTTACTTGGCCTTAACCACCATCCATTACCTAGTCGACAATCCTTTGAGGACTCACGATGTGGATGTCACCCATCAGCCGATCCCTTCTTTTAGTTAGTTTCTACCATAAATTTATTTTTCACTAGTTCGCTTGAGTACCTCCTTGTTACGTACTCGATCACTCATCGTAATCTTCAGCATGCTACTTTACTATTACATTCCATAAGTTTCTATTATCTTCTTGTCTTAACCCTTTATCATTAACGTTTGGCTTCCTTACAAGGCTATACTCCAGTTAAAATTGTTCAGAAAATACTTCCAAACATTTGAATTTATATTAGCTGTTAAAGTATTTCTCTCATTCAGAAACGCTTGCCGTTGGCACTCTGCGTTTTATTTACCCTCTACTCTCATTATCGGCAGTTATTTTGCTTCCAGAATCATTTACTGTCTGACTTCCAAATACAATTACTTCTGAATCTCTTGATTTAATTTGACGACGTTTTATTACCTTTGTTTCACTTTCGTTGGTAAACATATTATGGATGATCTCTTTCCAACACCCTATGCATTCCGTTCAACTGACGTTCTCAACCCTTTGTCATCTCCGACAGATTTACAGACTCATCGGCGAACCTCAGACTTCTTTTTTCTACTCACTGAACTTCAATGCCCTCTACAACTTATTCCTTGGTTTCTTTTATCGCTTGCTCAAGTTACAGATCGAATAACATTGCGAATATGCTAAAATCTTGTCTCGCTCCGTCTCTTAGATCTTAGAACCGCCGTCTGGTTTCTGCACAAGTTGTAGCCAACGTTTCGTTCCCTGCATTTTATCTCTGCTAGCTACAGAATTACGAAGAATGTAGTCCACTCAGCATTGTCAATATCTCTCTCTAAAACTACAAATACTAAAAACATAAAAGTTTGCATTTCTTTAACTTATTTTCTAAGATAAGTCGTAGAGTCAGTACTAAATCCTGTACTCGTACATTTGTCCCACCCAAAGCATTCTTCCGCGATGACGGCCTCTACCAGTTTTTCCATTCTTCTGTTAATAGTTCCCGTCAGTGTTTTGAAACCATGACTTACTAAACTCGTAGTTCGGTAAGACAAACGCGTGTCAGCACGTTCATTGTTTGAAACTGCAATAGTTAACGTTCTTTCTTAGGTCTGAGGCTATTTTGCCTGCCTCATGTATCACGCACACCAGCTGTAACAGTTTCATAAAATGCATAACTCACAAATGTTGACTTTATTTATATTTTATTACGACCAGTTTCGGTCATAAACCATTTTCATGGTCCTGTACAAAATACAAAACAAAAATCGTGTTAAAATGCAGAAAGGAAATGACCTACAAGGTCAAGGTTATTTCGGACGAAAAAACAGAAAAATTACCTTAGTCGAAAAATTAATCTGTCGTTAGCATTACATATCGAAGCTAAAAGTATCGTTCATTTCGAACAGTGCAACTATGATATCCGTGTCTAGAGCAATTAACGAAAGCACGATACATACACTGGCATTATCGGGCCAGAACTCATAGAAAACAACTCAGAGATCAAAAAAATGGTTCAAATGGCTCTGAGCACTATGGGACTTAACATCTATGGTCATCAGTCCCCTAGAACTTAGAACTACTTAAACCTAACTAACCTAAGGACAGCACACAACACCCAGCCATCACGAGGCAGAGAAAATCCCTGACCCCGCCGGGAATCGAACCCGGGAACCCGGGCGTGGGAAGCGAGAACGCTACCGCACGACCACGAGATGCGGGCGCAGAGATCAATGACTGCGGAGATTCGTAGCAAGGATTAAGATAAAACTAATCATACATCTCGTAACAAAACAGTATTCCAACTAAACATTTTCAAGAAGACAAAGCAATAAATAAATGTAATTATAGAAGTTTATTGTTTTGACTTTTGAAAATGTTTGTTTGAATACAATTTTGTTGGGAGATGTATGAGTAGTGTTATTTTCGTCCTGGCTACGAATGTAATATATTCGTAGTCCTTGATATTTAAATTGTTCAGTGACATTAGCGGGCCCTTCACAGCTTTCGGAATGCTTCTTGGAAGCGGACACTTAATGTATCCACAGTACTTCCCACCGCCAACACATCGACACATATTACAATAGCAGATGATGACGCTCCTGTAAGCGGCTTCCAAAGCACACACTATCAGAAAGAAGCATTTAGTAATCCGAGCTCTGTTATAGCAGAGATGGAATGTGTACTCCGCTAGATGCTTTGATGCCATCGTGCAGTAGTTCTATGAAAATACAAAATCCATTAAATTCTGGCAATAAATATAAAATGACTCGTAAAAAAAAGGAGTGGTAGAGCAACATTTACGGAGAAGAAGAACGGACATCGAAAGGCTTTCCTCTTGGATAACTGCTTTCTGTCAAGAGATATTCCTGTCTATCTACAGGTTTCGTATTATTTGCCTTAACATATCTTCACGGTTCACTTTACTGACTGGGTTATTAGTTTCGCAAAACTTCCTGAGATTTAAACTTTCTTCTCCGCTCGTAAACTAATTTGAATGCTGGACCTTTGTGTGCAGTAATCTTCCAACTGAGCTGTCCATCCGAGTATTAATGGCTCAGAAGGACAACAATTCATTCCGCTGCAGAGTTAAATATTCATTATATTGAGCCTATATTCAATAACAGAAGTACAGAGTAGGTTCGTATTACGAATTTAATAAGACCACAACAGAAATTGAAGAGAAGAAATTGTACTTTCCGGCATACTACCTGTGTTGCATTCACAGATAACGTTTATTATGTTTTTACATCAGAATCCATATGTGTAACACCTTTTGTAAAATTGTCTACCAGTACTGTACGCTCTTTGATGACGATAGTCAGTTATTGTGTGAAGATAGTTTTGTAACCCGGAAATTCGATTTCTAAATAAATAAATAATTTAGCATATCCATCATTTTCCATGTACAGTAATCCTGTATAATTGCGCAGAGTCCTGCACCCAAAGTCAACATAAAAGCTTTCAGGGCTGGTAACGGGTCACATCGTAAAAAACCGTCACTGATGATACCAACGCTTCGGCCTCAATTACTGTGGCTTTTCTCTAGTCTACCTCTAGACCCAGAAGAGCCAGAAGGAGGCCGCTACAACCGTGGCCGGAATGTTGGTGGTAGTTGTTTACGTTATTAATTCATAATAGGCTAAAATTTTGAATGTGGCTCAGTCACACAATATTCATTTTAAGATATGGATCACACGACGCATTTCGTGAAGATTGTCTTATCTGAAGATAAAATATACAAGAATCTTTAAAATAATTTAATACTTTAATAACCTAAAAAAACAGTAAAACTCTCGGAATAAACAATTTCCGTCTTACTTTGCATTCGCTGACTGTTTAGTCCTGCGATTGAACTTCTTTTCGTTATTAAATCTTTAACTGAAGATGATGGACTGCTCTCAAAACGTGTTGCATGGCCTGTGATGTAATAACGAATTTTGTGTGTTTGAGCAAAGTTTTAATGTGTGACTAATACACTCTACGACAGAAGAAACGATGCACGACGAAGGAATTATCCGAATGGAACGTAAATCAGCAGATGTGATGCACATGTACAGACAAACAAATGATTACAATTTCAGGGAAATTGGATGAGTTACTTAGGAGAAAGGGCTTCACAAACTGAGCGTTGGTCCATTTCTAATCCTTACGCAAGCAGTTATTCGGCTTGACATTGATTAACACAATTGCTGGATGTCCTGAGACATATCGTGCTAAATTCTCTGCAACTGTTGCGTTAGATCGTCAAAATTCCGAAATGGTTGGAGGACCCTGCCCATATTGACCCAAACACTCACAGTTGGGGAGAAAATTGGCGTCCTTGCTGCCGAAGATACGGTTTGGCAGACACGAAAAGGAGCAGTAGAAACTGTCGTCGTGTGCGGGCGGGCATTACCTTGTTGAAATGTAAGCCCAGGATGGGCTGCCATGAAGGGCAACAAAACAGGGCACAGAATATCATAGACCTATCGCCGTGCTGTAAGGGTGCAGCGGATGACAACCAAAGGGTTCCTGCTATGAAAAATAATGGCACCCCAGATCATCACTCCATATTGTCGGGCATTGGCACGCGACCATCAGGTTAGTATCTCATCGCTGTCTGGGACATCTTCAGACTCGTCTTCGCTGGTCTTCCGGCCTCAGTTCAAACCAGCCTTATCACTCAAGACAATTCTACTCCAGTCAATGAGATTCGAGGCCGAAGACGTGTCTGAAGAGGCTCCGGACAACGGTGGGATACGAACCTGATAGTCGCCCACCATACGGCATGTCAACCAGGAGTGATAGTCGTGGTGCCATTTCATTTCATAACAGCCCAATTTGGTTCTCATACGCGGTACCCTTAAAGCACAGCGGTATGTCGATATTCCGCGCCCCGTTTTGTTACCCTTCATGGAAAGGCACCATGGGCGTACATTTCAGCAAGATAATGCCCGTCTGTACACGGCGAGAGTTTCTACTGCTTGTCTTCGATCTTTCCAACCCATACCTTGGCCAGCAACGTCATCGGATGTCTCCTCAATTGAAAACACTTGGAGCACTATGGGCAGGCCTATCCGATCAGCTCTGGATTTTGACGATCTAGAGCGCCAGTTGTAGAGAATTTAGCACGATATCCCTCAGGACGATATCCAACAACTCTGTTAACCAATGCGAAGCCGAATAAATGGTCGCGTAAGGGCCGAAGGTGGACCAATGTGTTGTTGACCTGTTCAATTTGTGAAGACATGTCTCTTGAATAAATCGCCCAATTTTTCAAAAACCGTGATTATTTGTTCGTCTGTACATGCAGTTCACATCTTCCGATTTCCGTCCCATTCTGAGGGAATCACACGATTTGTATGCGAGACATGAGGCTGTAGATACTGCGGAAGTTTGAGTCGGTCCTGGAGGCGCGCTCGGAGGCCTCTACGGCGACCACTCGCGTATAGCAGGAAATCCTGATTTGGGTGCCGGTCCGGCTCATATTTCGTACATTACTAGCAATTTGTATAGCTATTATGCGATCTTATTCGCAATTTGTGAATGCATTTCATTATTTAATGGCGCTGTCAGTCGTCAGCAGCGTATTGAATCCAACACTGCATAGAATCATGTTGTTGTTGTTGTGGTCTTCAGTCCTGATACTGGTTTGATGCAGCTCTCCATGCTACTCTATCCTGTGCAAGCTTCTTCATCTCCCAGTACCTACTGCAACCTACATCCTTCTGAATCTGCTTGATGTACTGATCTTTTGGTCTCCCTCTACGATTTTTACCCTCCACGCTTCCCTCCTGTACTAAATTGGTGATCCCTTGATGCCTCAGAACATGTCCTACCAACCGATCCCTTCTTCTAGTCAAGTTGTGCCACAAACGTCTCTTCTCCCCAATCCTATTCAATACCTCCTCATTAGTTATATGATCTACCCATCTAATATTCAGCATTCTTCTGTAGCACTACATTCAGAAAGCTTCTATTCTCTTCTTGTCCAAACCATAGAATCATACTGAGACTGAAAACCACAGTCACAGCCCTACTCTCTGAAATTCACTTATTATTTATAGATGGTTAAAGCAGACACAAATCCGGACTGCCACTTATTCTAAAGCAGCCGAGAATGAGAACAAAGACTCAGCCTTATGCGCAGCAAGTCCACACGAAAAAACTAACGCGAAAAGGACACCGTTTTACCTAGCTTCAGTAATATCAAAGCTTCCTGTCAAGTAAGTGGAATTGCGAATGCCTGCTGCTTCCTGCGTTGCTTGTATTGAAAGTTGCTATTCGAACTCATTCATATCAAAGAAAAGACAGAAGTGTCTGAATACTTCTTTTATGGCGCTCAAGACAGTTTCAGAGACGAGACGAGGTTGCCTTTGCGTTTCAAACTGCGTGAAGGAATGAACCATACTACGCGCCGATCGCTCTGGTTGGCTGGCCCCGGTGAAAGCTCTCACCTGGCGGTAAGAGATCCATACTCTCTTTTCTTTCAAATGGTTCAAATGGCTCTGAGCACTATGGGACTTAATATCTTAGGTCATCAGTCCCCTAGAACTTAGAACTACTTAAACCTAACTAACCTAAGGACATCACACAACACCCAGCCATCACGAGGCAGAGAAAATCCCTGACCCCGCCGGGAATCGAACCCGGGAACCCGGGCGTGGGAAGCGAGAACGCTACCGCACGACCACGACTCTCTTTTCTTTGGTAAAGATGTGCCACTCTCGCGAACAAAGACGAGTAGTGAATCATCATTTGTCACTCAACAAGTGACTTATGCAGAGTGCGGATGCGCGATGTGTGAGAGGCGTTTCGCTGTAAAACGGCCACCTTTCAACTGTTAGCGTGGACGTCCACCGGTGCCGTAGTCGTCCGTCAGTATGGCCGTACGACTACGGCCGATCGATGGAGTTTGTCCACTGCAGCCGAGTAACATCCCAAACAAGGCCGGTAACCTGCAGTTGGCAAGCCAGCTGAAATGAAGACTTACCTGATGAGACCATTCCCAGTGTAAAATCTTGAACCAGTGTGAACTACTTTCAACAGGTGTCTTTCTAAGCTTCGACAACTGGTAGAATGTGCGTTTCTCATAATGACTAGTAACTGGGATTGGTACAAAAGTATTGAAATTGATAAACTTGGTAATGTTGACATTATAGCGATATTATAGTTAAATTTTTGTGCTGGTTACGTAACATCGTAATTGAGAAGCGTGGGGAAGAACCAGCAGCTGCATTCACTTGCCAGCTAACACAACCGACAAAAAGATACCCTTCGGCCTGCGAGTACCGTGGTGCTATTGCAGTGTATTACATCCGGGATAAATTTATGACGTTAATTTGCTGAGGGGAAGTGCACGAACGAAAGCGGTTTGGGTACTTCAGAGAATCCTAGCTACATGGGGTAAACATATGGTTGAAGCTGTTGTTCTAAATTTCGTTTTTAAATATAGTTTCTAGAATTTATTTAAAAAGTCTTGTTGAATGTACACGGTATGTCTCATATCACACATACAATTATTATTATCACTGTTTGCTACATTGTTATTACCGTTTTAATTTGTCTTCTGCACTCATCTCCTCTTCAGAGTTAAACCATAGTATCCTCCGTTAGTCTCGATGGTGATATCTCGTATGTTGCATATTCGACTCTGACCTGTTCTCATTCACAAGACCTATATATTTCTCTACGTAATTATGTGCGAAACTTACCCAGGTACAAACAACAACAGGCGCTCGCTTGCACCACCTACGTCCGACCAATCCCTTTTCACTGGGATCCGTCCGTCAGCTGGCCGTAAACGGCCGTACGCGGCCGACTTGGTCGTGTGCAAAGGACGCGTGCCAATACCGCTACATATCTTGGGATTAGTCGGCCGTGTGGGATCTTATACGGCCGTCCAACTAGTCGGACGAATACGGAACCTGTGGACGCTCGCCTCTATAGTTGCAAGTGAGCAATGCTGGTTGCTGAGGCTCAGCCTACACGCCCACAATCTGCTGTGCGACTTCTCGCCGGCCGGCGCGCCGCGGTGCCTCCGCGGAGCACGCTGCGCCGTGACGGACGGCGGCGGCTAAGTATAGAAGCCGTGTCACTGCGGCGGGCTCAGTCGCACCTTGTCTAGCTCGCCGCCCCTCCCGATTGCCGATCTGCCGAGCACGTCACTCCCCGCGAAAGAAAATTTCCGCGCCCGCAATAATATTTAGGGAGGCGCTCGAGCCGCTCCCTGGCGTCCGGCATCAAACATCCCGTGTGTTAGCGCCGGGCCCGCCGTTCTATTTGGCAGACTGTGACGACAAGCGCCTCTAGCTTCCGGAGCACAAAATGCTGTCGGTGCCGCGCCGCTCTTAGACATCCTGCTGGCGCTTCCCAGTATTCGCTTAACCCTGTAGTGACCAAATTATTTCCGGAAGTTGTAGACTTTTTATGAACGCTTTATTGGGCTAAGAAACTGTTCATAAAATCACAGTTTAAATCTTTAAAGTGAGAGTTTAGACTACGAGTATAAAAAAATTAGTGGGAACTATTGTTCCCACCGAACTCTGGAGTAACTTCACTTGCAAATTTTAAAAAATGTAATTCCTTTATTTTTAGTGCAAAAACATGTTAAACATTACATTTATATTTTTATTAGTTCATATTGTCCTTTGAGTTCACTAAGGTGATGTACTATGGAACTTAGAGAAGCGTGGTGCTACACACAAAGGTACACGACAGTTGCTACACATTATCTTTGTTCTCTTTCTTTGTTCTTGGTGCTACATTGGCGGCATCTTCTGTTTGTTGTACCTTTTGTAGGGAAGTGAGTTCCAACTTTCTCCAGACGAACTTCATCTGGTACTCCAGACACACCTCTTTTTGGTGTTTGAAAATGAACGGGCCCTCCTCTTCTCCTACAACTTGAGAAGCCAGAGATAAGCTGCCTTGCCAAGTGCAATCTAAATGTTAGCTGGTCTGCTTCTGTCTTCTGTAGCTTCCACATAACGTAGGAATTGACAACTGCCAAATCTACAAGAAAGAAAAACAGTCTGTGCCACCACTTCCATGAACGACGGCCTACAGCATACCGTTCACGCAGCTGATCAAATCTATCCACTCCTCCCATTATTTTATTATACAGTGCCACAGCCAGTGGGCAGAATAATTCACTTCTGCTTCCATCTTTGTTTCTTCTCAAAATAGTTGTAACATGTTTGGGATTGTGGTAATTTGATAATATACAAACAGGTTTACTATCCTGCCACTTAACTACTGCAACACATGACCTGACAGCAAATTCAAGTTCTCCCCTGCTAAGTCTAGAATTTTTTTCAGCATATCAGGCAAATCCTTCCTGTTTGAACGAACAGTTCCAATGCCATAAAGTCCATGAGACTGTAACTCTTCCATTATTCGTACTGTTGTAAAATAATTGTCAAAAGCTACGAGCCTTTTGCTGCCATCCATTGCCTTTGTTAGAGTAAGCACAACTCCTTCACCCAAAGTAAATTCGGATGTATCATTTGTATCTCTTTTTCCAGTGTAGATGTCGAAATTTATGATGAACCCAGTACTAGCATCAGCTAAGCACCACACTTTATATCCACGCTTCACTGGTTTCATTGGCATATATTGTTTGAGTGTTGACCGTCCTTTGAAGGCCACCATACATTCGTCAACTGCTAAAACAGAAGATGGTTTGTAGACTTTACAAAGCTTATTTGATATTGCTCTGATGACAGGTCGAATTTTGTGTAACTTGTCATAACCTGGCTTCCCTTTTTTGACACATGTGCTGTTGTCATTGCAATGCAGGTTCTCAACAATTTTTTTGTATCGAAGCTTTGTCATGACCGACGAGATAGCAGTTACTCCAAGAATAGGATCACTGCTCCAATAATTTCCGAGTTGTGGAAACTGATAAACACCCATCAAAATAAGCATTCCCAAAAAAGCTTTTAGCTCAGGAACAGTAATGTCCTGCCATTTGGAAGATACTTTGGTTGTTTTCTTCCCTGACTTCACAACACACCTTTCCTGCCTTGCATATAAGTTCGTCTGATTGCAAATATGAAGCAACAGCTCTTCTGCAAATGTAGACTCCAAATATTTTATTTCTTTATCAGACTTTGATAAATTTGCAATATTTTCTGCGCTTTCTTCTAATTTCAGTGGACGATTTTCAAAATAGGAAATATTCTCACTCCACATTTTTTCACTAGAAGAAAATGTTGCAGCAGTGTTTGTGGGGTTGAATCGGATACACTTGCTTGACAAGGACACATGTTCCCAATTTCACTAGTGTCTATTGTCAGATTGAAACAGTTCTCTTCATTTGAAACAATAACGTTATCACTATTTCTGAGAATCTGAGAAGTATTTGGTGATTCAGAATCATCATCAGAGCCAGCATTGATATCTGAATCTTCTACATCTTCTGGTAAAGCATACAAAATTCTGAAAACCTCTTCTGGTGTCAGTCCAGGCATTCTAAACAATAAGAAACAAACAATAACTATGATGCCGATTGCGCAGCCATATGCAATGCACATCACGCAAGTTCAGTGGGAAAAATAGTTCCCACTAACTTACCTTGTAATATTTATGTAATTTTCAGTCAAATCCAGCAAATATACATGAACACTATCTCCCTCATAAATATAAAAGTAGATAAATACAACACAAGTCACTTCACACGCAAAAGGAAAGCACACTATCCAAAAAATGCTGTAGCGGTCGAAACAGCGACTCGTTTTCACGCGGGAACCGCGCTTCTGCATTGATTGACTAACAAGCTAGAAATACAACAGCTTTCGCCTAAACGTTGACAATCTACACGTAGTTAGCACATTCTAACAGAGATGGTAGCATAAGTTGGAAGTGGGAACACGGATTACCACTGAACTTACAGCGAAAACAAATAAGTGGGAACTAATGTTCCCACTGGTCACTAAAGGGTTAAGGCTGCCTTCTTGTGTACGGCATGTGCAAAATAACTTGGCCCGTAGCTGCACGGACAGTGCCTCAGGGTAGGGTAGGACGTTAGCCGTAGGGGAGGTGCCGTCGACGCCGGCACGGTAGCTGAGCGTGTTCGGTCACAGAGCTAGCTGCTCTCTGTAATGAAAACTGAGTGAAGGGTTCAAAAATAAACTTCAACGGATATGTGATGTCCGCTACAAAAATAAAGGGGGAGGGGAAGTTGCAGTCGACAGCTGAAGCCTGTGCACATGTGCCTGTCTTGTATATCTTGTACGCTACAGCTAGCGAGTCTGCAAACGATTGTATTAACAGGTTATATCAGTACGACGAAGAATTCGACAAATCTATACACGTTCACCTGTACCGGAGAAAAAGGGGTCCTGGCAGACAGACAGACAGACAAAGAGACGCATGGAAAACAAATGGCAACAAATATTTTTTACATGATTTAATTACAAATTAACAATTTCCGGATTTTTTCCTTCACTTGTACTGTGGAACATTGCTTGTAGGTCAATGGGAAGTACCTTACATGTTTAGGTGAGTATTTCGAGTATCAAAATATCACATCAGTGGCCTTAACGTTTGATTGGGTTGACTTAGAAGCTTAAATCTTTTACACCACCAAGAGACCATAGACCTTTGTGTTCGACACCAATTAGAAATTGATACCTTTACATATTCCTGAGAAAAAAGGACAGATGGACGATAAATTGATCCTATAATTTTTCCATTTTTACCGACTGAGGTGTAGAATCCTAAAAAGGGGTAGAAAATGCAATGGAGCAGACGGCGTCACTTAATACGAAACTGAAAATACAAAATAAACAACATGTGTCATGTATGCGATTCTCTGACAATCTGTTTGGTACTGTTACCTAAAATTACAATTTTCATCGTCTTCTTATGAATCTTCCTGCAGTAATGAAACTTTGGAAAGTACTTGCAGCTATCTTTTGCCTGTTCTTCTTTGTTGTTCTCTTTGTTGAGCAATTGGAGTAGCTAACGCTTCCTGCAATCCCACGCAAGCGTAATTTTTAGTAAGATGTTTGCTTCCTCGTTAGCCATTTCAGGAATCACACAAGTCACATTATAAAGAACTCTCGCTTCACGTATGGTATGTGAAGAGTGCGGTCCCATGATAAAGAGATATCAGCAAGAACGCTCGAAGCGTGCAGGTCGGGAGTTGTCCATCACCTGAGGCGGACGCCCCTTCGGAACAATGGGACGAACATCGTCCAGCACTCGCGAAGAAATGCGTTTCTGTTCCGACGATATGTTATACTGTGTAACTTATGCCTATGTCCTTGTGCATTATTGACACACTAAAGCTGCACCACGACAGCTCCTGTTCCTCTTCCTGGTCGTGGCCGCTTTCTGTCTCTCTTACTCTCTTTATGCTGTGTATTTTCTGTCTTTACTGTATTTACGCGATTTCTATTTATGTGCTGCCTTTTCTTTCTTTTCATTGGTATGTCTTACGACAGGAATGCTCTTTAGATCCTTGTCTGCGCCTCTTCTATAAACCGCCTTTAATTTCAACCGTTTCTAAATTCGTCCAGAATTATAAACCTTTTTCTCCCTATCCTTGTCTTCCTGGTAACCTCTCCTTCCGTGAATCGTAATTCATATTATTTCTTAGTAATATATGCTCCAGCTAAGATATTTAACTCATTCCTACGGCTTCCAATAGTTCTCTTTCCTCTACTGTTCTTAGAATTACTTCTTGATTTCCCATTCTGTTAGTTCTTTTCACTTTAAACTTTTTTCTCTACAGTCACTTTTCAGAACTATCCAACTATTCTCTTCTTTCTTCCCTTTACGTATAGTCATGCCGTGCACTTGCTTCATAGACATTATCTTTTATTTTAATTTTTTGTCCATGAATCGCTGTCATATAGTACTACACGCCTCACAAAACACGTGCCGAATCTGTTTCGCCTAGAAAGTGTATGAACAGTTGCAGATACATATTCTGTTGAAGTTTGAAGTTCCTTTCTCATCTATATACGAGTATCTTCCTTTAAGTGCCATTCTAATCATAGTAACATGAAGAAACGCATGAATGCCAATGTTTTTACGCCTGGCAGCAGCGGAGTCTCTGTTCAGTGCAGTGCTCTAATTCTCGGAATACACAATCCTGCATAAAGTGAAGATGTCTTACATTGTCCAACTGAGTAGCTACTGGCCACACACCATCTTGCAGCAGTTCTAATACCGACAACAGTGGTTTGTGGAACTCACACTGAACTCAGACAAAACTCAATAAATAAGTTCTTCGCTGCACAATGGGGTTGGGTTGGGTTGTTTTGGGGGAGGAGACCAGACAGCGAGGTCATCGGTCTCATCGGATTAGGGAAGGCAGTCGGCCGTGCCCTTTCAAAGGAACCATTCCGGCATTTGCCTGGAGCGATTTTAGGGAAATCACGGAAAACCTAAATCAGGATGGCCGGGCGCGGGATTGAACCGTCGTCCTCCCGAATGCGAGTCCAGTGAGCTGACCAGTGCGCCACCTCGCTCGGTCGAGGCAGCAGCGTCTGACAGCGCCGTTGCAAACAATGCACGAGCGAAAACCAGTAAGCAGAACAGAATATTCAAACCCTTTGAGAGTTTATATTAATAAGGACTGAAATTGCAAGTCACCTGTTTCGGAGCTACTTAGACGTCTAAAATCTGTAACTTAAGCCTTACGGCTAATAGCAGACTTTGGAGACAAAAATGTCAAAGACTTACTTTTCCTGTTGTCAAACACTAGTGTCGCGTCGTATATTCTGGGGCAACTCTTGAGTGAAGAAGAAAGTGTCTGTTGCACGGCAGCGTGTAATGAGGATTATGTTTGGTTTCTACTCTAGAATTTATTGTAGGCCGGCCGGTCGGTGTGGCCGAGTGGTTCTAGGCGCTACAGTCTGGAACCGCGTAACCGCTACAGTCCCAGGTTCGAATCCTGCCTCGGGCATGGATGTGTGTAATGTCCTTAGGTTGGTTAGGTTTAAGTAGTTCTAAGTTCTAGGGGACTTATGACCTCAGAAGTTATATCCCATAGTGCTCAGAGCCATTTGAACGATTTGAATTTGTAGACTGACCACCAGGTGAGCGCACTAACAACAGCCTCACAGTAATTCACTCTCGTAAGAATTTCGCTGTCAACAATTAATTGCAGTCCGAAAACAACAATGATAAATACAATGCCGGAGAGAGTAACGACGCGCTGTACATCAGTTAACCTTTATGCAGCACAGAAGGGCGCGAGATATTCAGCCGTCTAAAACTTCGACCGCTTATCCAGCGATCTGAAGAATCTAACACACACACTGAAATTACGTGTACTGCAGGAGTTTCAAATCCATCTTTCCAACCACAATTCAATGCGTATTTTTGGCCATCGAACGCCGTTCGTTTTATTGAAATAAAAATTATCAGTGTTCTGTAATGGAAGATACTTCAATTTGGGTTGCATTCTAGATTGAAAGACAATTCGTTACGAAAAATGTTGAAGTTTACCGCTTTCTTTTCATTGACTCAACATTGTTTTCTTCCTCTGCGATTTGTGATATAGATGTTGCAACATTTAATTATGTTGCTATGAATTTATTTAATGTGTAACAGAAATGAAGGAGTAGTGATGGAGCTGATGATCTAATAAGTGGTGAGTAGGTAGGTAGTAGACGGTTCTGGTGGGAGGGGGGAGGGGGGGGGTCAGTGGAGGCTCCACCTTCAACCATGAAGTGAATAGTTAATACAAAGCAGTGAAATGTAGAGGTTGGAGGGAAATGGGTGAATGCAAAGCAGTGAAATGTAGAGGCTGGAGGGAAAGGGGTGACACTACACAAAACTCACGAGACGTCTTTAGCTACAAACAAACACTAATGTGATGCAGTGTGATGTGTGTCGCATCGAGAAATGTGTATTTCTGCGAAGTAATGTGGGATGAGGCCAGAATAAACAGTGCCAAATGAAGGAAATTTCAAAAACGTGGAAGCTAACGTCTTTTTGGAAGTCTTTTCATTGACTCAACATTGTTTTCTTCCTCTGCGATTTGTGATATCAATCTCCATGCAAGCCAGATAGAAGTATCTTTCATTACAGTTCACAGATAATGTTTGATTTCAATACAACGAAACGCGTCTGGTGACAACAATACGCGTTTTCCTCTGATAATGTTTTATTTCAGTATAACGAAACGCGTTTGGTGACAACAATACGCATTATCGTCTGGTTTCAAGGAAGGATTTAAAGTATGAGAGGCAATCAAATGGAAACGAGACACGTGGAAAAAAGTAAGTAAAGTGTCTATTATATCAAAGGTAATCGCGATACCTGTTAATATAATTATCCTACTCTGAGACAAGACGGTCAGTGCCTTCACGGAAAAATGTTACCGGTTTCCTATGGAACCATGATTGTACCCAGGCATGATTGTACGCAGGTGTGCTGCTCTTTGTGCGAAGCAAATCGACTGCGGCGAATATCTTTCTTCGTAGCTCGAAAAATATGGATATCACCTGGGGAGACATGGGAACTTTATGGAGGATGTGTGAGAACTTCCCAGCGAAACTTCTACAGCGTAGTACAAACAACCTTGGCAACATGTGGGCCCTTACACATCCTCCATATAGTTCCGATCTCTCCCCAAGCGATTTCCACACATCTCTGAATATATACACCTAGTTGTTTTGAGCGTGTTGGAAAATCATTATCATACTAATATCCTCGCAGTGGATAGTTCGTGCCGTCATCAGACTGCTGTTAACATCGCTGAGCTTGTAACTGCTTTCCGAGTCGGTATAGCTCGTGATTATGTCACCAACACTGGAAAGCGAACTACACTCCTGGAAATTGAAATAAGAACACCGTGAATTCATTGTCCCAGGAAGGGGAAACTTTATTGACACATTCCTGGGGTCCGATCCATCACATGATCACACTGGCAGAACCACAGGCACATAGACACAGGCAACAGACCATGCACAATGTCGGCACTAGTACAGTGTATATCCACCTTTCGCAGCAATGCAGGCTGCTATTCTCCCATGGAGACGATCGTAGAGATGCTGGATGTAGTCCTGTGGAACGGCTTGCCATGCCATTTCCACCTGGCGCCTCAGTTGGACCAGCGTTCGTGCTGGACGTGCAGACCGCGTGAGACGACGCTTCATCCAGTCCCAAACATGCTCAATGGGGGACAGACCCGGAGATCTTGCTGGCCAGGGTAGTTGACTTACACCTTCAAGAGCACGTTGGGTGGCACGGGATACATGCGGACGTGCATTGTCCTGTTGGAACAGCAAGTTCCCTTGCCGGTCTAGGAATGGTAGAACGATGGGTTCGATGACGGTTTGGATGTACGGTGCGCTATTCAGTGTCCCCTCGACGATCACCAGTGGTGTACGGCCAGTGTAGGAGATCGCTCCCCACACCATGATGCCGGGTGTTGGCCCTGTGTGCCTCGGTCGTATGCAGTCCTGATTGTGGCGCTCACCTGCACGGTGCCAAACACGCATACGACCATCATTGGCACCAAGGCAGAAGCGACTCTCATCGCTGAAGACGACACGTCTCCATTCGTCCCTCCATTCACGCCTGTCGCGACGCCACTGGAGGCGGGCTGCACGATGTTGGGGCGTGAGCGGAAGACGGCCTAACGGTGTGCGAGACCGTAGCCCAGCTTCATGGAGACGGTTGCGAATGGTCCTCGCCGATACCCCAGGAGCAACAGTGTCCCTAATTTGCTGGGAAGTGGCGGTGCGGTCCCCTACGGCACTGCGTAGGATCCTACGGTCTTGGCGTGCATCCGTGCGTCGCTGCGGTCCGGTCCCAGGTCGACGGGCACGTGCACCTTCCGCCGACCACTGGCGACAACATCGATGTACTGTGGAGACCTCACGCCCCACGTGTTGAGCAATTCGGCGGTACGTCCACCCGGCCTCCCGCATGCCCACTATACGCCCTCGCTCAAAGTCCGTCAACTGCACATACGGTTCACGTCCACGCTGTCGCGGCATGCTACCAGTGTTAAAGACTGCGATGGAGCTCCGTATGCCACGGCAAACTGGCTGACACTGACGGCGGCGGTGCACAAATGCTGCGCAGCTAGCGCCATTCGACGGCCAACACCGCGGTTCCTGGTGTGTCCGCTGTGCCGTGCGTGTGATCATTGCTTGTACAGCCCTCTCGCAGTGTCCGGAGCAAGTATGGTGGGTCTGACACACCGGTGTCAATGTGTTCTTTTTTCCATTTCCAGGAGTGTATTACGCAGTGAAATATGCCTGGTTCCAGGACATAATACCTATAGAAGAAAAATCACCGTGCTGTGCTGTTGTTTAGCAGTGTTAAAACAGGTAAGTTACATAGTTATTTGTCTGCCAAACACATAATAATTTCATTTTCTCGTTAGGATGGGGAGCGATTCAATGGGTTTTGAATTATAGTGCACTAAGGACTCAAGTATCTACAGTGAAAGCTTGCGCTCTATGATTAAACACCAGAGCTGCTCGACTGCCTTTTAAGCAGATCTCTTCTGTGTAGGAGACCCTTTTCTGGGAATTTTGCCGCATCTGGCGGGCTAACCAGCGGTGTAATACAACTCCGGGTTAATGGTCGGGTGATAAATGGCGCCTTTGCGCCGTACGTAGTCTGCCTACTACATTGCGTCATAGCCAGGACCGCCTAATATGTGTACAGTAGGGCGTGTCGTCGAACATCTGTTACGTCAGGTAAAACTGCCGTCCTGTGGAAGCTGACACTACCTCTCTCGTATCCACAGAAATTTAACACTGTCTGCGTTTCTTTCTATGAACTGAAAGCTGTCGCCTAGATAGGGGTCATGCGAGTTCATGCCCAACTTTCAGCGACTGTTGCCTCAAAAAACGGAGGAAGTTACGCTATAATACTAGTATACTGAAAGACTGAATCATCTTAATCTCACGGAATTGGAAACCGTTAGCAGCAGTAGTTTTGCAAAGGTTTTTCTCCTTATCAAAGATATCCATAATCCGTCACACATGAAGAAACAGTACTGTACTACTTACAGACTTCAATCATACACACCTGAATCTATGTTTGTAGAATAACGTGAGCGTACTTTCTCACTAAAAAAGGAGGAGGTATGGCTGATGAATTGTATTATGCTGCGAGCTGTTATTTAACTCTTTTTGTCGTGGAACTCAGCTTGGTGTTAAGATCAGTATTATTCAGCTCCGCATTGAGGATAAGAGGCTCTTCGTTATTTACGAATTTGGCTGTTATAATGAAATCAACAGAGAAACGGATGCGTAACAAAAGATGACTTCGCCTATGATTACCGGTATCGGAAAATTTTGTTCCAAAAGAAACCACAGCGGACTTCCGTATCGTAACAAAACAGTAAAAGGGATTTCCTTCTACGGCTACGTGATTAGTCTGCAACTCACAGTTAAGTGTTCGGTAGAGGGTTCACAGAATCTTTTTCCGAATTTTTCGCGGCCCATTCTCGAATAGGATGTAGGAAAAATGAACGCCAAACTTTTTTCCTGCGAGCGTTGATTTCTCCTATTTTGTCATGATGCTCATTATTACTAAGCAGGCGAAAGTCAACAAAATATTTTGGCATTCGGGAGGAAAAGGCGGTGACTGTGATATACTGAAAAGATCTCGTCGCAACGTACAGCGTCTTTATTTCAATCGCTTCTCATATCGCGACACCCTCTTGACTAATTCGGGATAATACGGAGCGAGCTGCATTTCTTTGATTTTTATCCATGTCCTCCGTCAATCCTACCTGGTAAGGATCTCATACCGCGTAGGACTACTCCAGAAGATGACGGTGAAGCGTATTATAGGCAGTCTCTTTAACAGATTTCTTGCGGCTTTAAAGGGATCTGCCGATAAAACGCTGTCTTTGGTTCACTTTCCTCGCAACATCATACCGTGGCGGTTCCAATTTCATGTATCCATAATTGTAATCCGTAGGTGTTTAACTGAATCTACAGTCATCAAAATTATGACATGCGTAAGCGAAAGTTAACGAAGTGTTTTTGGTACTTACACAATGTCATCAAAAGTATCCGAACACCCCCAAAAACATGCGTTATTCGTATTAGGTGCATTGTGCTGCCACCTACTGCCACGTACTCCATATGAGGGGCTTCAGTAGTCATTAGACAACGTGAGAGAGCAGAAAGGGGCGCTCCGCAGAACTCGCGGACTTCGAACGTGGTCAGGTGATTGTGTGTCACTTGTGTCATGCGTCTGTATGCGAGATTTCCACACTCCCAAAACATCCCTAGATACACTGTTTCCGATGTGATAGTGAAGTGGAAATGTGAAGGGAAACGTACAGGACAAACGCCTACGGGCCAATCTCGTCTGTTCACTGACAGAGACCACCGACTGTTGAAGAGAGTCGTAATGTGTAATAGGCAGACATCTATCCGGACCATCACACAGGAATTACAAACTGCATCAGGATCCACTGTAAGTACTATGACAGTTAGGCGGGAGGCGAGAGAACATGGATTTCATGGTCGAGCGGCTGCTCATAAGGCACACATCACTCCGGTAAATGCCTCGCTTGGTGTAAGGAGCGTAAACATTGGACGACCGAACAGTGGAAAAACGTTGTGTTGAGTGACGAATCAAGGTACACTTTGTGGCGATCCGATGGCAGGCTGTGGGTACGGCGAATGCCCGGTGAGCGTCATCTGCCAGCGTGTGTAGCGCCAACAGTAAAATTCGGAGACAATGATGTTATGGTGTGGTCGTGGTTTCCATGGAGGGGCTTGCACCCCTTGTTATTTTGCGTGGCACTACCATAGCACAGGCCTACATTGATGTTTTAAGCAAATTGCTGCTTGCCACTGTTGAAGAGCAATTCGGGGATGGCGATAATATCTTTCACACGATCGCCTGTGGCGGAGTGGCTACACTATAATAATATCCCTGTAATGGATTGGCCTGCACACATTCCTAACCTGAATCCCATAGAACACCTTTGGGATGTTTTGGAACGCCGACTTCGTGCCAGGCTTCACCGACCGTCATCGATACCTCTCCTCAGTGCAGCACTCCTCAAAGAATGGGCTGCAGTTCCCCCAGGAAACCTTCCAGCACCTGATTGAATGTGTGCCTGCGACAGTGGAAGCTGTCATCAAGGCTCAGGGTGGGCCAACACCACATTGAATTCTAGCATAACCGATGGAGGGCGTCAAGAAATTGTAAGTCTTTTCAGTCAGGTGTCCGGATGCTTTTCACTACATAGTGTATGTGGAAAACCTCATACTTTTTATTGTGTGGGACGAATTACGAACATTCCGCACCAAACGGATGTAAAAAAAGTCACTTAACCCCGCAATCAGCCTTCTTATAAAAACCCCGCAGTCAGCCTTCTTATAAAAACCCCGCAATCAGCCTTCTTACACATTGCAGCTATATGCTCAGTCTAATTTAGATTTTCATATATTATTGCTCCTTTGGTGAAGGAGAGGATATTTATCCCATTTCCGGGTATAGATGTTAGGGATTCTCTATAGGCCGGCCGGGGTGGCCGAGCGGTTCTAGGCGCTGCTGTTCGGAGCTGCGCGACTGCTACGGTCGTAGGTTCGAATCCTGCCTCGGGCATGGATGTGTGTGATGTTCTTAGGTTGGTTAGGTTTAAGTAGTTCTAAGTTCTAAGGGACTGATGACCTCAGATGTTAAGTCCCATAGTGCTCGGAGTCATTTGATTCTCGATATTTCGGGCTAATGGGCGTAGAATGACCAACCAGTAGCATACTGGGTGAATGAGCGATGAGGGAGGAGACCTGCTACAAAGACGTCGTGGTCACTGTGACGTCGCCTACTTGTGCCTCCTCGGCCGCAGGTTCCTCTGTGCCTCACTGACCCTTACGACTGCTGCTGGTGGCGAAGTTTAGGAGTCACGCCACACATCTGCTTGCCTGCTGCTCGTGGCTGTTGTCCGGTTGCCCTCTGATCCTAGAGAAGCTACTCGCCACAGCTCATGTGCATCTGTCTCGTGACCGTCAAAGGCTCTAATCGCTTAACTGGTATTTGTTTGCTGTTTCGTTCAATTGCCATGCACTTTTTATTATTTTATGTACAGTGCCTCACTGTAAGCATTTTTTTCTATTCATTTGAATCTGAATGCAATCGTATATTTGATACTCTTCAGCTCCATCCTCCCCTCGTGCACAGAATGATGTGTCTATTGTCTTTATTCTTTAGAAATAAGATGGGACGCGGCTGTGTCCAGAAATAATGTGTAGGCCTACCTGTACCACCAACGGCCTTGCCACACTGGTAACACCGGTTCCCGTCAGATCACCAAAGTTAACCATTATCGGTCTTAGCTAGCACTGGATGCGTGGCCGTGCGGGTCTGCCGAGCGCTGTTGGCAAGCGTGATGCACTCAGCCCTTGTGAGGCCAACTGAGGGGCTACTTGGTTCAAATGGCTCTGAGCACTAGGGGACTTAACTTCGTAGGTCATCAGTCCCCTAGAACTTAGAACTACTTATACCTAACTAACCTAAGTACATAACATACATCCATGCCCGAGGCAGGATTCGAACCTACGACCGTAGCAGTCGCGCGGTTCCAGACTGTAACGCCTAGAACCGCTCGGCCACTCCGGCGGGCGAGGGGCAACGTGGTTGACAGACAGCGACTGCAGTCACGAAAACCGACAAAGGCCAGGAGAGTGGTACACTGACTACATGTCCATCCATATCCACATCCAGCGGCTGAGGTTGACACTGTTATTGGTCGGTACCGATGGGCCTTCCGAGACGTGTTCTGACGGAGTGTACTACATGTACCGATTCGCAGTAATACCTTACAGTGTACAATCAGCGAAACAGTAGCGTAATACCGAGAAATACTATGTAAACGAGCGAAAACCATTTCTGTGGAGAGCACAGTAAAGAGTGGACGTATGTGGTCCGTCTGTGAAGCATACCGAACACAAGGATACCCTTGTGTTAATTACTCTTCAGTACCGCCGATGGTTGGATCCTCAGCACGTAGCGAGGATAATGGTGCAGTATATGCAGCAAAGCGCAATGAATGGAAAATCAGAAAGTTTGCGTTGTTCAACGCAGCGGCAGCATACTCATTAAAAATTTCCAAGGACACCACTACCGCTGCTACAGTACACCGCACAGTTCTCGCATCGGGCATACATATCTACATCTACATCGATACTCTGCAAATCACATTTAAGTGCCTGGCAGAGGGTTCATCGAACCATCTTCACTGTTCTCTATTATCGTAGTCTCGTATAGCTTGCGGAAAGAACGAACACCTCTACCTTTCTGTACGAGCTCTGATTTTCCTTATTTTATCGTGGTGATCGTTTCTCCCTATGTAGGTCGGTGTCAACAGAATATTTTCGCATTCGAAGGAGAAAATTGGTGATTGGAATTTCGTGAGAAGATTCCGTCGCAACGAAAAACGCCTTTCTTTTAATGATGTCCAGCCCAAATCCTGTATCATTTCTGTGACACTCTCTCCCATATTTCGTGATAATACAAAACGTGCTGCACTTCTTTGAACTTTTTCGGTGTACTCCGTCAGTCCTATCTGGTAAGGATACCACACCGCGCAGCAGTATTCTAAAAGAGGATGAACAAGCGTAGTGTAGGCAGTCTCCTTAGTAGATCTGTTACAGTTTCTAAGTGTCGTACCAATAAAACGCAGTCTTTGGTTAGCCTACCCCACAACATTTTCTGTGTGTTCCTTCCAATTTAAGTTGTTCGTAATTGTAATACCTAGGTATTTAGTTGAATTTTTGGCTTTTAGATTAGACTGATTTATCGGGTAACCGAAGTTTAACGAGTTCCTTTTAGCACTCATGTGGATGACCTCACACTTTTCGTTATTTAGGGTCAATTGCCAATTTTCTTTCATTCAGATATTTTTTCTAAATTGTTTTCCAGTTTGTTTTGATATTCTGATCACTTTATTAGTTGGTAAACGACAGCGTCATCTGCAAACAACCGAAGACGGATGCTCAGATTGTCTCCCAAATCGTTTATATAGACAAGAAACAGCAAAGGGCCTATAACACTACCCTGGGGAACGCCAGAAATCACTTCTATTTTACTCAATGATTTTCCGTCAATTACTACGAACTGTGACCTCTCTGACAGGAAATCGCAAATCCAGTCACATAACTGAGACGATATTCCATAAGCACGCAGTTTCACTACGAGCCGCTTGTATGGTACAGTGTCAAAAGCATTCCGGAAATCCAGGAATATGGAATTGATCTGAACTCCTTTGTCAATAGCACTCAGCACTTCATGTGAATAAAGAGCTAGTTGTGTTGCACAGGAACGACGTTTTCTAAACCCATGTTGACTGGGTGTCAATAGACCGTTTCCTTCGAGGTAATTCATAATGTTCGAACACAATATGTGTTCTAAAACCGTGCTGCATTTCGACGTTAACGATATGTGCCTGTAATTTGGTGGATTAGTCCTACTACGTTTCTTGAATATTGGTGTGACCTGTGCAAATTCCCAATCTTTGGGTACGGATCTTTCGTCGAGCGAACGGTTGTATATAATTGTTAAGTATGGAGCTAATGCATCAGCATACTCCGAAAGGAACCTAACTGGTATACAGTCTGGACCAGAAGACTTGCTTTTATTAAGTGATTTGAGTTGCTTCACTACTCCGAGGATATTTACTTCTACGTTACTCATGTTGGCAGCTGTTCTCGATTCGAATTCTGTAATATTTACTTCGTCTTCTTTTGTGAAGGCATTTCGGAAGGCTGTGTTTAGTAACTCTGCTTTGGCAGCACTGTCTCCGATATTATCTCCATTGCTATCGCGCAGAGAAGGCATTGATTGTTTCTTGCCGCTAACATACTTCACATACGACCAGAATCTCTTTGGATTTTCTACCAGGTTCGAGACAACGTTTCATTGTGGAAACTGTTATAAGCATATCGCATTCAAGTCCGCGCTAAATTTCGAGCTTCTGTAAAAGATCGCAAATCTTGGGGATTCTGCATCTGTTTAAATTTGGCATGTTTGTTTCGCTGTTTTTGCAACAGTGTTCTAACACGTTTTGTGTACCAAGGAGGATCGGCTCCGTCATTTGTTAATTTATGTGGTATGAATCTCTCAACCCACCGTGAACCATGGACCTTGCCGTTGGTGGGGAGGCTTGCGTGCCTCAGCGATACAGATAGCCGTACCGAAGGTGCAACCACAACGGGGAGGGGGGTTATCTGTTGAGAGACCAGACAAACGCGTGGTTCCTGAAGAGGGGCAGCAGCCTTTTCAGTAGTTGCAGGGGCAACAGTCTGGATGATTGACTGACCTGGCCTTGTAACACTAACCAAAACGGCCTTGCTGTGCTGGTACTGCGAACGGCTGAAACCAAGGGGAAACTACAGCCGTAATTTTTCCCAAGGGCATGCAGCTGTACTGTATGGTTAAATGATGATGGCGTCCTCTTGGGTAAAATATTCCGGAGGTAAAATAGTCCCTCATTCGGATCTCCGGGCGGGGGCTACTCAAGAGGATGTCGTTAGCAGGAGAAAGAAAACTTCCGTTCTACGGATCGGAGCGTGGAATGTCAGATCCCTTAATCGGGCAGGTAGGTTAGAAAATTTAAAAAGGGAAGTGGATAGGCAAAAGTTAGATATAGTGGGAATTAGTGAAGTTCGGTGGAAGGAGGAACAAGACTTCTGGTCAGGTGACTACAGGGTTATAAACACAAAATCAAATAGGGGTAATGCAGGAGTAGGTTTAATAATGAATAGGAAAATAGGAACGCGGGTAAGCTACTACAAACAGCATAGTGAACGCATTATTGTGGCCAAGATAGATACAAAGCCCACGCCTACTACAGTAGTACAAGTTTATATGCCAACTAGCTCTGCAGATGACGAAGAAATTGAAGAAATGTATGATGAAATCAAAGAAATTATTCAGATAGTGAAGGGAGGCGAAAATTTAATAGTCATGGGTGACTGGAATTCGGTAGTAGGAAAGGGGAGAGAAGGAAACGTAGTAGGTGAATATGGATTGGGGCTAAGAAATGAAAGAGGAAGCCGTCTGGTAGAATTTTGCACAGAGTACAACTTAATCATAGCTAACACTTGCTTCAGGAATCATGAAAGAAGGTTGTATACATGGAAGAAGCCCGGAGATACTGACAGGTTTGAGATAGATTATACAATGGTAAGACAGAGATTTAGGAACCAGGTTTTAAATTGCAAGACATTTCCAGGGCAGATGTGACTCTGACTACAATCTATTGGTTATGAACTGTCGATTAAAACTGAAGAAACTGCAAAAAGGTGACAATTTAAGGAGATGGGACCTGGATAAACTGAAAGAACCAGAGGTTGTACAGAGTTTCAGGGAGAGCATAAGGGAACAATCGACAGTAATGGGAGAAAGAAATACAGTAGAAAAAGAATGGGTAGCTTTGAGGGCTGAAGTAGTCAAGGCAGCAGAGGATCAAGTAGGTAAAAAGATGAGGGCTAGTAGAACTCCATGGGTAACAGAAGAAATACTGAATTTAATTAATGAAAGCAGAAAATATAAAAATGCAGTAAATGAAGCAGGCAAAAAGGAATACAAACGTCTCAAAAAGGAAATCGGCAGGAAGTGCAAAACTGCTAAGCAGGGATGGCTAGAGGACAAATGTAAGGATGTAGAGGCTTATCTCACTAGGGGTAAGATAGATACAGCCTACAGGAAAATTAAAGAGACCTTTGGAGAAAAGAGAATCACTTGTATGAATATCAAGAGCTCAGATAGAAATCCAGTTCTAAGTAAAGAAGTGAAAGCAGAAAGGTGGAAGGAGTATATAGAGGGTCTATACAAGGGCGATGTACTTGAGGACAATAATCTGGAGATGGAAGAGGATGTAGATGAAGATGAAATGAGAGATATGATACTGCGTGAAGAGTTTGACAGAGCACTGAAAGACCTGACTCGAAACAAGGCCCTGGGAGTAGATAACATTCCATTAGAACTACTGACAGCCTTGGGAGAGCCAGTCCTGACAATACTATACCATCTGGTGAGCAAGATGTATGAGACAGGCGAAATAACCTCAGACTTCAAGAAGAATATAATAATTCCAATCCCAAAGAAAGCAGGTGTTGACAGATGTGAAAATTACCGAACTATCAGTTTAATAAGTCACAGCTGCAAAATACTAACGCGAATTCTTTACAGACGAATGGAAAAACTGGTAGAAGCCGACCTCGGGGAAGATCAGGTTGGATTCCGTAGAAATGTTGCAACACGTGAGGCAATACTGACCCTACGACTTACCTTAGAAGCTACATTAAGGAAAGGCAAACCTACGTTCTAGCATTTGTAGACTTAGAGAAAGCTTTTGACAATGTTGACTGGAATACTCTCTTTCAAATTCTGAAGGTGGCAGGGGTAAAATACAGGGAGAGAAAGGCTATTTACAATTTGTACAGAAACCAGATGGCAGTTGTAAGAGTCGAAGGACATGAAAAGGAAGCAGTGGTTGGGAAGGGAGTGACACAAGGTTGTGGCCTATCACCGATGTTATTCAATCTGTATATTGAGCAAGCAGTGAAGGAAACAAAAGAAAAATTCGGAGTAGGTATTAAAATCCATGGAGAAGAAATAAAAATGTTGAGATTCGCCGATGACATTGTAATTCTGTCAGAGACAGCAAAGGACTTGGAAGAGCAGTTGAACGGAATGGACAGTGTCTTGAAAGGAGGATATAAGATGAACATCAACAAAAGCAAAACGAGGATAATGGAATGTAGTCGAATTAAGTCGGGTGAAGAATGCTGAAGATTAGATGGGTAGATCACATAACTAATGAGGAGGTATTGAATAGGATTCGGGAGAAGGGAAGTTTGTGGCACAACTTGACTAGAAGAAGGTATCGGTTGGTAGGACATGTTCTGAGGCATCAAGGGATCACCAATTTAGTATTGGAGGGGAGCGTGGAGGGTAAAAATCGTAGAGGGAGACCAAGAGATGAATACACTAAGCAGATTCAAAAGGATTTAGGTTGCAGTAGGTACTGGGAGATGAAGAAGCTTGCACAGGATAGAGTAGCAGGGAGAGCTGCATCAAACCAGTCTCAGGATTGAAGACAACAACAACAACAACAAATCTCTCAATTGCTGCCGATGCTATTTCTTTGAAGTCAAGCCACATCTATTCTACACTTATGTTATTAATTTGGAATGAGTGGAGATTGTCTCTCAGGAAGGCGTCAAGTGAATTTTTATCTGCTTTTTTGAATGAGTATATATTTCCCTTATTTTTGTGTATTTGGGGATTACAATACTCGGTCTCGCTACGACAACCCTGTGTTCAGTAATCCCTGTATCGGTTTTGATGCTCTTTATTAACTCAGAGCTATTTGTTGCTAAGAGGTCACGTGTGTTTTCACAACCATTTACTATTCGCGTGGGCTCATGAACTAACTGCTTGAAATAATTTTCAGAGAATGCGTTTAGTACGATTTCAGATGATATTTTATGTGTACCTCCGGAATTAAACATGCATTGTCGCCAACATATCGAAGGTAAATTAAAGTCACCACCAGCTATTATCGTATGAGTCGGGTACGTGTTTGAAATCAAAATCAAGTTTTCTTTGAACCATTCAGCAACTGTATCATCTAAATTGGGAGGTCGGTGAAATGATCCTATTATTATTTTCTTCAGATTGCCAACCATGACCTCTGCCCATACTAACACACAGGATGTATCTACTTCAATTTCGTGGCAAGTTAAAGTACTTATAACTGCAACAAACACCTACAGTCACCATCAGTATCGATTCCAGCTACGATAGCAATCGAAATATCGTACACAAAATTCATTTGTTATCTCGTAGGACGTGTAAAATCATACCGTCAGACATTCAGGATAACCTCAGAAAATATGGCAAGGTCTTAGATCATTTTTGTTTATTTATTTATGCATTTATCTTACCTGATAAGGCTCTCTTCATTTAACCAGAGATCTTTATCGAATTATCATTACAATATGCTTAGTGCATCTGCTTGTCATTGTGATATGAATTATTATTACAATATGCGTATTGCATCTGCATGTCATGATAATGATAATAATAATAGTAATAATAATACTCGTGGAGGCTCGGGAAAAGAATAGGCCTCCGATATGTTCTGCCAGTCGTAAAAGGCGACGAAAAGAACAAACCACTAATAGGGCTAACCCCCCTTTTTGTGTGATTAGTTGGTTCAGGACAGAACTAATGAAGCCTCGGACAAGCGCTGTCATGGTCGGGGACGACGCTTGAACCCTATGCCCGTCATCAATGGTAACGACACTGCTAGCCACACGGAAAATGATTTAAATCCAAATAGAGGTGTTTTGCAGGATATGCTTCCTGCAACCACTCTAGAAGGAAAACAAAGACAGAGGATGAGATGGTCAGATGAAGTTAACCGACACCTCATGTTCTGTTATTACCAAGCAACAAACTTAGGAACCAGCACAACTGGATACAGATCACAAGTATACACAACATTTATTACCAGATACCCAGAATTAAAATTTTTAACAGAACAACGACTAGCTGATCAGATCAGTGTAATAATCAAAAATAACAGGATACCCCAGTCAGAATTAGAAAACATCAAACAACAAGTACAACAAATACTGGACAAAATAATGTGCAATCAGAAGAAGAAGAAAATACAGTAATGGACTCAAACATCCCAGAGCAAACAAACAAAGAACAACACGCATCAATTAAACAATCAGAGGAAAACGAAATCTTAAGACAGCCACCAGAACAAGCACAAATAGAACACGAAGTGACACACATGTTAGATATAGAAGAAAAATTTCAGCTGACATATATAGAATACAAAGACACAAATGCAGACATTAGACCATTCTTGCATAGACCACCAAATAACCCACAAGTCGAAACAACAATAACAACTATCAACACAATCATACACAACAAAATAAATGAAAATACAACTATGGAAGAGTTACAACTACTGGTTTATATAGGAGCACCCACTACACTAAATATACACACTAGGCAGAGATCAGAAACCAACGAACACGCAGAAGAAACCCACAGAACCAGCATGGCAACACAGGCTACAGACCAGAACAGAAAAACTGAGAAAAGACATCGGACGGCTAACACAATTTATAAGAAATGAAATGTCAGACAAGAAACGAAAAAGGTTAAGTAAAATCTCACAACAAGAAGCGATAGAGCAATTAGATGAAAAGAAGCAGAAATTACAAGCATTGGCCAAACGACTTAGAAGATACAAAAAAAGTGAAAATAGAAGGAAACAAAACCAAACATTCAACACAAACCAAAAGAAATTTTGACAGACAATAGATAACACACACATTGAAATAGAAAATCCACCAAACATAACAGATTTGGAACACTTCTGGAGCAACATATGGTCAAACCCAGTACAGCATAACAGGCATGCACAGTGGATACAAGCAGAAACAGACGCATACAACATGATACCACAGATGCCTGAAGTGATAATTTTGCAACATGAAGTCACCCAAGCAATTAATTCTACTCACAATTGGAAAGCCCCTGGAAAAGATAAAATAGCAAATTTCTGGCTAAAGAAGTACAGCTCAACACATTCACATTTAACTAAATTATTTAACAGTTACATTGCAGACCCATACACATTCCCTGATACACTTACACATGGAATAACTTATCTGAAACCTAAAGATCAAGCAGACACAGCAAACCCAGCTAAAAATCGCCCCATAACATGCGTACCAACAATATACAAGATATTAACTTCAGTCATTACGCAGAAATTAATGACACATTCAACACAGAAGAAAATTGTAAATGGAGAACAAAAAGGCTGTTGCAAAGGAGCACAAGGATGTAAAGAGCAACTGATAATAGATGCAGAGGTGACATATCAAGCTTAAACCAAACAAAGGTCGCTACACTACGCATACATTGATTACCAAAAAGCTTTTGATAGTGTACCTTACTCATGGTTACTACAAATAATGGAAATATACAAAGTAGATCCTAAATCGATACAGTTCCTAAACATAGTAATGAAAAATTGAAAAACCACACTTAATATCCAAACAAATTCAAATAATATCACATCACAGCCAATACAGATTAAGCGTGGAATATACCAAGGAGACTCATTAAGTCCTTTCTGGTTCTGCCTTGCTCTGAACCCACTATCTAACATGACAATATTACAAATTATGGATACAATATTACTGGGACATACCAACACAAAATCACACATTTGCTATACATGGATGATCTAAAACTACTGGCAGCAACAAATCAACAACTCAACCAATTACTAAAGGTAACAGAGGTATTCAGCAGTGATATAAATATGGCTTTTGGAACAGACAAATGTATGAAAAAAGCATAGTCAAGGGAAAACACAGTAAACGAGAAGATTACATATTGGATAACCACAGCGACTGCATAGAAGCGATGGAAAAAACAGGTGCCTATAAATATCTAGGATACAGACAAAAAATAGGAATAGATAATACAAATATGAAAGAAGAACTAAAAGAAAAATATAGACAAATACTAACAAAAATACTGAAAACAGAATTGACAGCAAGAAAAGAAGACAAAAGCTATAAATACTTATGCTATACCAATATTGACCTACTCATTTGGAGTACTGAAATGGAGTAACACAGACCTAGAAGCACTCAATACACTTACACGATCACAATGCCACAAATATAGAATACATCACATACATTCAGCAACATAAAGATTCACATTAAGCAGAAAGGAAGGAGGAAGGGGATTTATCGACATAAAAAAACCTACATTATGGACAGGCAGAAATTTAAGAAAATTCTTTCTAGAACGAGCAGAAACTAGCAAAATACACAAAGCAATCACTCATATAAATACATCGGCTACACCACTGCAATTTCACAACCACTTCTGCAACCCTTTAGATCACATAACATCAACAGATACGAAGAAAGTAAATTGGGAAAAGAAAAAACTACATGGCAAGCACCCGTATCATCTAACACAGCCACACATCGATCAAGAGGCATCCAACACATGGCTAAGAAAAGGCAATATATACAGTGAGACGGAAGGATTCATGATTGCAATACAGGATCAAACAATAAACACCAGATATTACAGCAAGCAGTTTATTAAAGATCCCAATACCACAACAGATAAATGCAGACTTTGCAAACAACAAATAGAAACAGTAGATCACATCACAAGCGGATGTACAATACTAGCAAATACAGAATACCCCAGAAGACATGACAATGTAGCAAAAATAATACATCAGCAACTTGCCATACAACATAAACTAATAAAACAACACATTCCCACACACAAGAATGCACCACAAGATGTACTGGAGAATTATGAATACAAATTATACTGGAACAGAACCATTATAACAGATAAAACAACACCACATAACAAACCTGACATTATACTCACCAATATAAAGAAGAAATTAACACAACTAATCGAAATATCCATACCCAATACAACAATTATACAGAAGAAAACAGGAGAAAAAATTGAAAAATACATCCAACTGGCTGAGGAAGTCAAGGACATGTGGCATCAGGATAAAGTTGACATTATACCAATTATACTGTCAACTTCTGAAGTCATACCTCACAGTATCCACCAGTACATCAACGCAATACAGCTACATCCAAACTTATATATACAACTACAGAAATCCGTAATTATTAATACATGTTCAATTACGCGAAAGTTCCTAAATGCAATGTAACATATACCGTACAGTAAAAAGGAAGTCACGCTTGATCCAGGTCCGCGTCACTTTCCATTTTTGACCAGACATAACGTCTGAGAAAAGAAAGAATAATAATAATAATAATAATAATGATATAGTAATAAATATGTGGTACTTCAGAAATTTCACTCTTATTTACATTAAGTTAAGAATTTCCTCAATGCATTCTTCTCGAATGTGAGTAATGACGTCTAATAGAAACGCATAGCAGCAATGCAGAAGAATTTCCATAAAATTTTGCTTGAAAGGCAGAATAAAGTGCAGCACCGGATCCGAAATGTTTACTGTGGCTTTGGCGAATCTACTGTGAGTAAGACAAGAGTTTACGAGTGGTATAAACGTTTCAAAGAGCGTCGAAAAGACGTTGAAGACGACGACCGCCCTGGGCGCCCTAGCACATCAGTTACTGGCGGCAGTGTGAAAGAAGTAAAGAAGATTGTTCTGGAAAATTGCCGAATCACCATCAGAGAGGCTGCTGTGCTGTCAGAAAGTCCTTTGGCTCATGCTAGGCAATCTTTTCGGATATTTTGGGCTTGAAACGTGTAGCAGCAATGTTTGTTCCGAAATTTTGAATTTCGAGCAAAAACTACACGTAAACATAGCTCAGGAATTGCTGAGTGAAGCCGACAACGACTCCGAACTTCTAAAGAAGGCTATAACAGGCTACGAAACATGGATGTACGGGTGTGACGTTGAAACCAACGCCAAACCGTCCCAATGTAAACTGCCTGAAGAGCCAAAGCGGAAAAAAATTCGACAAGTTCGATCACACTGTTTCCTTCGCCTAAAGGAGATACTGCATCATGAGTTCGTATCTTATAGTCGTACAGTCAATAGGGAATAATAGCTGTAAGTTATGCGTCGTTCACGTGAAGCAGTTCGAAGAAAACGACCAAAATTGTGGCAGAACCACTCGTGGAAACTGCTACACGATAATGCTCCCGCTCACCATCTCAATGCTTGTTCGTGATTTTTGGGAAAAAACAAAACCGCGATGTTGCCTCAGCCACTCTATTCACCAGACGTGGCTTCCTGCTGCTTTCTTCTATTCGCGAGGCTGAAGAGAATCATGAAAGGTGTCGTTTTCCCACTTCTGATGAGATAAAAACAGAATCTATGAAGAAGCTGAACACCCCAACCAAAAGTGAATTTCCAGAAGTGCTTCCAAGATTATATAAAGTGCTGTACAAGTGTATTATATCTGAGGGGAATTACTCTGAAGGGGACAAAGTTGATGTTGGTGCATAAATAAAGATTCTTTACGGAAAACAGAACATCTTGTTACTTTTCTATCATATCTCATATAGCCAAGATGCTGGACATATCCGATCTTGTATTGCGGTTATATAACGTTGACAGCGGTTTGATATGAGAAGAAAGGTGCTGAGGACATCAGTTTCAAAGGATGCGGTTAAGAAGACAACGAAAATCCCGCCTCTTATCCGGCTGCATTCACTCTAACTGAGCATTAGCTGTGTCTGACTTAATAAAACACCCGAATGTCACCGTCATATCTTACACAAGCTAGAGTACTCAGGAATGCTGTGTTGCACTGTATCACAGTAATGAAGATTTGGCAGAAGTAAAGACTGGACTGGTTTTTGTTTTGTTTATTTTAGGTGAGAAATTTGTCCCCGAATTTTTTGATAGAATACATGCAAGAGAGAATTTTCCTCCGTGACTGACAGTTTATTCTTCCCAGTGTAGATGCTAATTCTAGAAAAAATAGGAAATAAAAGAAACTTATTGCACTGTATACAGATTCAGTTTTCTTCCAATACCAAAGGCATCAGTGACAAAATTTTCAGGTGAAAAGTTTTTACTTTGTCTGTTAGTTTCTCTTAAAATTCTTCCTTTTCCAGGCAAGCGGAGAAACATTCCTTAACACGCCATCGATGGGAAAACTGTACCATCGTTCAGATTATGTGGGAAGAGATTATGAAATATATTTTTATGAGAAAGATGCATGAGAAAAGTTATTGCTTATTTCGTAACATTTATACACAAATAAGCACCCTCAAATAGAGGACTAATTTCACCTGGACAGTAATGGTATCACTCCTTGACAAAGTCATCGACTCTTTGTCAAAAGTTATCATCAGGAAGTTTTTTAATTCGAAAACAGGTTTGCGCAGGTTGTGCCTCTCGTAGCGAAGCATGCCAGACGTGGTATCCATCGTGGTGTCTGCACGCTCTAGAACAACGACCTGCTACATCTCAAGGAACGTCACGCACTCCGCATCGTGAGTTGCGACTACAGCGCTCTCCAGCGGCAGTTGTCGACTGTATCTGGCCCGCTATCACACAGTTTGTTCACGCTCATAACAAAGTTGCGTTAAATCCGTTAGCTACCGTCGAAGAAGAGCGGAAAAAAATCGCGAAGATTCTGGGTTCAACGATGGCTTGAATTTGCTGATAAAGGAACGCTACATATTCTGCGTAACGATTTGAGGCATATACTAGAAGAGGCTATTCATTAACTCAGTTGAATCTCCGTCTAGTTTTTGGTTTTAAATTGAATATAGCGTCTTATGTCAGTTTGTGCGTACATAATATGTATTTTCTCGATGTCGTATTGCCTACTGTCTCTCCGAAGTAACTTACTTCGTAACAAAAGTAATGAGACTCACAGCACTGACAGTGATCTGAGAACACTTTGTTGTCCTACTTGCGAAGACCGTTGTATTCATCCCTTCCAGATCCTCAGTCCGAGCGTCACCTCCGTAAAGCCATCAACTGATTTTTGAGAGCGCCGTTAGTGAAGTTGTGTGTTGGAAAATGGAAATAGGAATTTAGAGCAACTTTATGCAAGCAAGTTTTGTGTTAAACTTGGGAAATGTGTGAGTTTGATCTCTGAAAAGTTGAAACATGCCAATGGGGAACATTGCTTATCAAGAGCATAAATTTTTCACTGGCACAAATCATTTTTGGAAGGGTGAGAACACGTGAAAGATGAACCTTGTGCAGGGAGACTTTCATCTTCAAAAACCGACGAAACCATCTAGCATGTGCAGGCTCTTGTGAGATCAGAGCGACTATAACAATACGGATGAAGTGTGACCTGTTAAACACTTTACATCAGATTTAGACCGCATATTTGTGCCAAAATGGTGCCCAAAAACCTCACAACTGAGCTGAAGGACAATCTAAGAAACATGTGCCTTGATCCTCTTGAGAGGACTGCCAATGATCGCCAATGGTTCAGTCGTGTGATCACAGGTAATGAAATCTGGATTCTTGAGTACGATCCTGAGGGAAAGCGGGGAAGTGAGGAGTGGCACACTGAGCCATCTCCTTGACCGAAAAAAGCTCGAATGAGCATATCAAAGATCAAACCTACACTCCTGGAAATTGAAATAAGAACACCGTGAATTCATTGTCCCAGGAAGGGGAAACTTTATTGACACATTCCTAGGGTCAGATACATCACATGATCGCACTGACAGAACCACAGGCACATAGACACAGGCAACAGAGCATGCACAATGTCGGCACTAGTACAGTGCATATCCACCTTTCGCAGCAATGCAGGCTGCTATTCTCCCATGGAGACGATCGTAGAGATGCTGGATGTAGTCCTGTGGAATGGCTTGCCATGCCATTTCCACCTGGCGCCTCAGTTGGACCAGCGTTCGTGCTGGACGTGCAGACCGCGTGAGACGACACTTCATCCAGTCCCAAACATGCTCAATGGGGGACAGATCCGGAGATCTTGCTGGCCAGGGTAGTTGACTTACACCTTCTAGAGCACGTTGGGTGGCACGGAATACATGCGGACGTGCATTGTCCTGTTGGAACAGCAAGTTCCCTTGCCGGTCTAGGAATGGTAGAACGATGGGTTCGATGACGGTTTGGATGTACCGTGCACTATTCAGTGCCCCCTCGACGATCACCAGTGGTGTACGGCCAGTGTAGGAGATCGCTCCCCACACCATGATGCCGAGTGTTGGCCCTGTGTGCCTCGGTCGTATGCAGTCCTGATTGTGGCGCTCACCTGCACGGCGCCAAACACGCATACGACCATCATTGGCACCAAGGCAGAAGCGACTCTCATCGCTGAAGACGACACGTCTCCATTCGTCCCTCCATTCACGCCTGTCGTGACACCACTGGAGGTGGGCTGCACGATGTTGGGGCGTGAGCAGAAGACGGCCTAACGGTGTGCGGGACCGTAGCCCAGCTTCATGGAGACGGTTGCGAATGGTCCTCGCCGATACCCCAGGAGCAACAGTGTCCCTAATTTGCTGGGAAGTGGCGGTGCCGTCCCCTACGGCACTGCGTAGGATCCTACGGTCTTGGCGTGCATCCGTGTGTCGCTGCGGTCCGGTCCCAGGTCGACGGGCACGTGCACCTTCCGCCGACCACTGGCGACAACATCGATGTACTGTGGAGACCTCACGCCCCGCGTGTTGAGCAATTCGGCGGTACGTCCACCCGGCCTCCCGCATGCCCACTATACGCCCTCGCTCAAAGTCCGTCAACTGCACATACGGTTCACATCCACGCTGTCGCGGCATGCTACCAGTGTTAAAGACTGCGATGGAGCTCCGTATGCCACGGCAAACTGACTGACACTGACGGCGGCGGTGCACAAATGCTGCGCAGCTAGCGCCATTCGACGGCCAAAACCGCGGTTCCTGGTGTGTCCGCTGTGCCGTGCGTGTGATCATTGCTTGTACAGCCCTCTCGCAGTGTCCGGAGCAAGTATGGTGGGTCTGACACACCGGTGTCAATGTGTTCTTTTTTCCATTTCCAGGAGTGTATGTTCATTTGCTTCTTTGACATTAGAGGTATAGTGCATAGGGAATTTATTCCTCCAGGACAAACTGTCAACCAAGTGTTTCACAAAGATGTCCTTGAAAGGTTCAGGAATAGGGTGAATCGAGTGAGACCAGACATTGCAGATAAGTGGATGCTGCATCGTGACGATTGCCCACGTCACACGGCCACTTGCATCACGGCATTTTTGGCCCGGAAAGGCATTCCTGTTGCTCCAGCGCACATATTGACTTGTTCTATTTCTTTCGACCTATTTATTTTACTGCAATTAAAAAAAAGTCTTAAAATGGCGTCACTTTCGGACTCTGGAGAGTATTCAAAAGAACATAACCGGCATGTTAAAGTCCCTAGCGGTTGAAGCTACCAAGTCTGGGAACAACGACTCCGCCGGTGTAAAGCTGCTAGGGGGAAGTACTGTGAAGGAGCAATAATTCTGTTTGAAAAAAAAATGAAAACTTTGGTAGATAAAAAATCAGTCTCATTACTTTTTTCACACACCTACTAGAATTCCAGTTCGAGATTCGTTAAGCAGCTTCATTCGAATGCATGAGGAGATTTTTTCCAGAACTACTCTCCATCATTGTAAAAGATATTTAACGGCAGATTAGGCAGTCCACAAAACCAACAGATAGCTACACATCTTGTACACAAATTGCCATAATAGCAAAAACTTCCAGCATGCAATTTGTGATTTCTTTCTGTAAATTATTGGCAGTCAGGTTAAGATTTCTAGTCACTGGAGAAACATTCCAGTCATTGAACTATACAACAAGAACTACAGCTAATAAATTCTTTGCTATAAATAACATCTAGTAGTACAGATGTACTTCTGTTAACTTAATAAGAAAGTATCAGAATATTTTACATAACAAAAGGTGAAAAAATTAGAAGTAGACACAGACCTTCTTCCTTTCACATCAAAGTTCGCTATAGTATCAATTACACTTGGTAGCAACATAACAACAGGTTCTAAGTAACAGGACATACAATTTTTCCAATTATCTAAAGGCTGTAACTATAGGTGTCATTGTTTGATATGTGACTATAAGAAACTGTACCAAAAACCGACGCACTCTTGAGGAATCAATAAAGCACTGTAGCACTGAAATGGCATACTTTCATGCTATGCAAGTTATAATAAAAAAAGCATCAAATCGACGCGTTTTCAAGAGATTCTCAATGTGCAAGTGCTTTTAAGGAGCTTACATTAGTAGTACGTATGTTATAGTAACAAGCAAATACGCCGTTTAACTCCATACAGTACGGCGTCTCCTTGAGGCAAAAACCTGACTCGACACGCTTCGCAGAGCAGTGGAACGTGAAATCTCGGGACGTGACGTCACAAAAACTGTCAAGCACTACGTCCACGTCCCGTGTTGTAAGGGCGGGTTTGTGCAGGCAGAAGGACGACAGGTAGTGGTCGGTGTGGTCGGCCGCGTACTGCTAATACGCACCACGCGTGGACGCGCGGCAGACCGCGCGGAGTCGGAAATTGGGGCCACAGCGGGTGGCGGCCAGGAAATGGAGTGCGCCGCGCCGGCGTCCGCTGCAGCCGCGGGGCGACCTCAGGGCCGCCAGCCTCTGATTGTCGGGCGGCCGCTGTTGTCTCTGTGCACTGCTGCAGCGACAGCGGCGGACTGGGTGGCTACACCGACCACGTTCAGGGGGACCCGGTCGTGAGGGAATTTCCTATGGCTGACCATACTACCGTGGGTACACTTTTCTCAAAAGCTGCTGCTCCAAAGCAAACCAAATTTCAAATATGCGTAAGTTATGTTTTGTTCAAAGTGTATTACTTATGACAGTAGTTCTGTTATCACAGTAGAAATTTTTAAAAAAAGTATGTGACCTAAAAAATTTGCATAAAAACTATATCTAAAGCAAACTATATCCAAAGCTTTTTCAAATCTTTTGACTGCCATAATTCTAGTATATATTAATGTAAGTGATGTAATTAACCTCAGTACCAAGATTCATTGGCATAGATGTATTAGATTCGGAGAAAATTGTACCTAAAGCTAAAAATTTCATACTTTTGGGGTAATGCATATGAAGTTTTTCATATAAACTTTTCAACCTAGGAGTAAGGAATGATCGGCTGCGAAATGGAAACCACAGAGAAAATCTAATCTGTTTTATTTTCAACAGACGCCTAGCTCTGTACATAGTACCCTTGCTCCGATACGACACTAGAAACGTGTTTGAGAGTAACAGGGTTCAAAATCCCATCCAGACTTCTCGGTTTGGTTTCCCTGAATTTCGTTAAAAAACACATAGTTCATTTTATGTCTCATGAGGTTTGGACAAACCTTGGAGATTACGAAAAGGGTGCAGTGGTCCTTTTTCTCAGGACCTTATTGTTAACGATTTTCTCGGGTTTAAAACAAACGGTGCTTTCAGATATTATTCAAAGTTCGCAAGCCATTCTCAACGGATTCTACTTGTTTTCAGGTTTTCATTTATGTCCTGCTTCTCATTAACTATGCCTTTCTCTATATTGTCATACAGCTTAAGAAAGTCTTTGTTAAATGAGAAGCAAAAAACATGTGAATATTCTACACTACTAAGTTATTTAGTTAACCGTTTTTCTGGTAACAAGGCCATCATTTCAGAGTATCGTCATTTATGGCAGCGCAATTTTAACATAATTGAAAATATTCAAGACAGACAGTAAATAAATGTTTGGGAAGACATCGGAAAACATTCAGACTCTGTTATTTCAATTTTTTGCCACTTTCTGCGAAGCAAGCGTTGTCACTGTCATCAAACTGATCTGGCAAGAGTTTTAGTGAGTCTTCTGCTAACGCTTTTCTAGTTTGGTTAATAGGTACTAAATGTTCTGCTTTACAAACAGGGATTATTCACGTTTGGTATTCCACATTTATTACAAAATCGCTTTACTGTCCTGTAGATTATGCTGTGTTATTAGACACTTGTTCTTGGTCAGTTGTTAGATGCAGATTTTAACACCTTGCCTGCAAGATGATAGGATATGATTGTATTCACGGGGGACTAACTTCCATGGTACCAGAGAGAGCTGTTGACTGAGACAAAGTTTTGAATAGATGCAAGAAAATAAATCAGGCCGTCGTATGCATGTGGTAAAATGAGGTGAAGAGGTTGGCACGAGAGATGAATTCGTGACGACTGCATCAAACCAGTCAGTGACTGACTTACGTGGAGTGCCTTCAGTCGGCTAAGGATAGTTATTGCAAGATTCAGAAAACGAGTCGTCTTGTCGGTCTGTGAAGACGTGTGTGTATGTATCTAATGACATATGGAAGCACATCTTACTGCTTCGAAATCCATGAAAGTGTATCAATATGGCTAAAGACTGTACAGTCACAATTACTGGGAACTCTAATGATGCTATTTATTTTGGTGCTTTTGTACTGTGAAAATGAAGTATATGATTTTCTACTTGAAGTGTTTACCTCCGCTTCAACACGTGTACAACGGTGAAAGCGCTAGAAATTCGTATTGAAAGTATCACAAGATAAACGCACCAATGGGCGAAAGGAGACTGGGTGAATGAAAGAAGCACAGACAGGTAAGACTATAATCCCGCTCTAGACAGACGCAAGCTCGTCCTTGGGAACCTGCTTGCGACATCGGGGCCTTATAAAAGCCGCAAGAACTGGCGCCAGTTCCGCGGTTTTTTAACGACCTGAGCTGAGCTGCAGCGCTCTCCTTGCAAGCTGCTGAAGGTTGCTCGCTCTGACCTTCCATTGACTGTTTCCCGTGCCAGTTGCAAACGCTGCCTTCATTAAGGTGCGAGACTGCACTCGTTCAGAAACAGTCACAGATGTCGGAGCTGATAATTTTAAAGGGATTCCTAGCGCTTCTCGACCGCAGCGAAAGCATTCATGTTTTTACTCTTCGCGGCATTATACCCGCCGCTAAGCGAACAGCACTGCTCCTCGTTACTAATTCGAACCTGAAAGGTGCGACCCGTGTCCCACAGGTGTTCGTGGGCCATGCTCAACTATTGGCTTAATATATTCACCTGAGTCAATTACGTGTATATTTTGAGTGCTACCTGTACAGTGACTTCTGCTTTAAAAGTCCTTGACAGAATTTAATACACGACGGACAGAATCAGACCGCTGTTTACAGGAGATGTATCAGCGTTATTAACAACAATAGAAGGGGCCATGTATCTAAAAGAAAAGAGAAATTCATGCTGATTCTATCGACTTAGGAAAAACAACGGAACAAGATCTTACAAATATTAAGAGAAAAGGGAATAAATGATAAAGAAAAGAATCTGCTTGAGCACGTATACAAGAACAAGATGATCAGGGTACATATTTGTGAAGAGACAATAACTGAAAGCCTGATGCACGGGAGGGTCAGATAAGGCCACCCGGTGAATAACGTGTTGGTCCGTCTTTGAGAAGCAATACAACAACAACTGTACGATGCATGTATTCGACAAGTCCTTGGTAAGTTTCCGGAGGCATGTGGAACAAGAATTCCACGCGCAGGTCATGCAGTTCCCGTAAATTACTGGCCTGTGGATTTTGGTCGCGGAACTGCCTTCCAATAACGCCCAGAAGTCTTCCATCGGCTTCATATTAAGCGAATTTGCTGGCCAAGACATCAGAGTCAGTTCACTATCATGTTTCTCAAACCACTGAAGCACGATTCTGCCATTGAGACACGGACAGTTGCCCTGCTGGAAGATGCCATGGCCATCAGAGAAGACATCAAGCATGAAGGGGTGTAGGTGGTCCGCCATAACGTTGACGTGGTCCGCAGGTTCGTGACGCTCTCAATTAATACAACAGGTCTTATGAATGTGTCTATAGCATAATACTGCTCCCACGGTCCTTTGCCAGTGGTGCAAATGGTTCAAGTGGCTCTGAGCACTATGGGACTTAACATCTTAGGTCATCAGTCCCCGAGAACTTAGAACTACTTAAACCTAACTAACCTAAGGACATCACACACATCCATGCCCGAAGCAGGATTCGAACCTGCGACCGTAGCAGTCGCGCGGTTCCGGACTGAGCGCCTAGAACCGCGAGACCACCGCGGCCGGCTCCTTTGCCAGTGGCGTGTTGCATGTTTCGAACAGCTTTGATGGCGTTTGCCATCATGACCCTCGACGTGGTGTAGCAAAAAACTAGATTTATCCGACCACACGACACATTTTCACTGACCCACGGTCCAGTCCCCAAGATCTGGTGCCCACTGCAGTCGTAACTGATGATAACGTTGGCTCAGCGTGGGAACACTTAGGGAACGACTGCTATGGATCTCCATTTAAACAAGTGCGCTGAGAGGTGTGCTCCGAAACGCTTGTGCTTGCACCAGTGTTGTAACCAGCCTCACCGTTCTCGAGATGCTCAGTCCCAGACGCCGGGCGAGTACAATTTACTCTTTATCACAGACGCTTATGTCAGTGGACGCTCTCATTTTCAATCCGTACCGTCGTTACAATCATGCCCATTCGTCTCTGCTGCGCTTATATATTTTCCTTACTGAGCCACGCATTCAGTCTTGTGGTCGACAACGGTCATTATGATTTGTCTCATCAGGTACAGTGACCACATGCTCTGGCTACCGACCTTTGGCTAAACTTGTCATATTTTAATAAGATCTCTGCTTCAGCTCAATTCCCCAGCGCCAAACACCTTAGTCTAGAATATTGTTTTCAGATAATTCATATTTATACTGTTTTTCTAGTTTCTATTTCAGGATCTGATAGGATACGTGTACGTAGGCTTTCCCACTAATGGGACTTTAAAAGTTTTCACGTACGGACGTGAAATAGAGGAGAGGGAACAGGTCCTAAAGACCACCAGGCGAACCTCACCTCAGCGGGCAGATGGATTACGATCTGCGCCGTCACATGCTTCTAGGTGCGCAGTCCGGAACCGCGGGACTGCTACGGTCGCAGGTTCGAATCCTGCCTCGGGCATGGATGTGTGTGATGTCCTTACGTTAGTTAGGTTTAAGTAGTTCTAAGTTCTAGGGGACTTATGACCTAAGATGTTAAGCCCCATAGTGCTCAGAGCCATTTGAACCCAAAATCGAGAACAACATCACAATCGAGTGTGGTAAACGGATTCAGGAGGATACTTGGTCATAGCTATATGAGCTGTCAACGGTCAAGTCATTAGAGACGAAGCACTAGTTCACTGATACAAATAAGCGAAAATAAATCACACACTAACTAAAAAACTCCATTCCAGCGCTCCCCTAAAGTTAATTGAGGAACCCGTGAAGTACCCATGAACTTCTCTGAACAGAAAAGGAGATATGCACGGCGTGTGCTTCAGAAGTCGAGTACCTCCACCACCTGTGACTTTTCGCGAGTGAATGATGAAATGAACGAAACCGTTATCTGAACAGGAGCTACACAGAGTCTACGAAAGCTGCAGGCACACTGTCTGCTACTGGCACCTTATTCCTCTACCAAAGAAGAATTTAATGTTGCAGTGATCATAAATTTGCGTCATCACTGGTTAGGTACAATTTACGTTTCAAGCAAGTCGTCGACTATACTCACTATATATGTACATGACTAAAGACAGATTCACATACAGTAGGTTTCATATTTTTTGTACGGGACATATCGTCCCAGAATTATGTTAAAATGGTTTCCGTCCTCCAGTTCTGACCAAGGTGTTCTGGAAGTTTCCCTTGGCTGTAACGGAAATGTTGGAACAGGAAAACACATCGCAGATGTTGCCAATTGTGTCTCCTCCTGCCTCACTACCAGCTCGCCTGCTAATTGTTTGAAAAGCTCCTAGCTCTACAATGAGTCATAACGGGAACAGCCGGCTCCACTTTTAGGAGTAGGGAGCGAAAAGTGTTTAAAAAGAACTGGTGCGATGTTGATACTAAACAAAAATAATCATTCCTCTGATTCCGAGCAGCAGGTACCCTTGCTCTCAGTAGCTGGAGTTGGAAATACTCATCAAAACATTCCTCTTTGGCAACCTCTACGCCCCACTTCCAGCCTACTGGCATATTTGCAGAAAAGAGGCAAGTTCAGCAACAGCAGACCCAGGTGTCCTGAGTAAGCAATTGAAGATTTTAAATAAAATGCAAGTGACTTGCTCTTAAATACTCGAAATGTTAGCATGCTACTGGTACGTGACTCAGACATGGAGAAAACGGTTCAAAAAGCATTACAGCGACGTGCTTGGGAGAATTTGCTTTGATGATGCTTTCCGTCTGCTAAAAAGTTATTTTCTTGGAATTCCGAAGAGAGACGTGAAAAACAGACACACAAACAATGTATCTTCCAGGAACTGAGGACCACTAAATCTTTCCACCGTCTGTGACGTAATAACAATTATGATGGTGCGGTATATTGCGCAGCTACTTCGCCCGCAGTCCACTGTAAAGACAAAGCGCAACCAAGAGATAAACAGGTAAGCGGCTGTGTTCTTTATTTGTTTCAATAAGGGAGAAACGTATTTCAAACGTTGTACCAGTTGATGAAACCAACTTGTTTGTGACGGACGAAGATGACGCACCCGTAAACCCGTCTTTAAACGAGAGAGACAAATAGTGAATGTCTCTTCGCATCGGGGTGTAGCTGTTATGAAAGTTCCAGCTGTGTGTCGGGCGGGCAATCTAACTAGGATCATCACCTTTGCTATTATCGACTGCGCCGCGTATGGTTCGGCTCTGCACAGACTGCTTTCCTGCACAAATCGTCTCAGATCCGAGCTCGTGACCGGTGGCGAACGCTAATCATTCATCCCCATCCTACATCTACCTGTATTTTACTTTCTGACATATAATCGATCCCTCGTCACGAGTTTCTTAAATCCACAACTCCCATATATAAACTTATTGTTCTTTAGTCCACGGTTGCCCCTACACCGCTTCCTATGTCTGAAGTGATCTTAAAAGCTAACAAGAAACATAAATTTTAAATAAAGTTTATTACTTATTATTAGCCTCCACCACAAATACAATCATCCATCTGTTTCTGCTCATTACGGCCGCCGTCAGTGTTGCCACCACACTACTACTCAGAAACGAAAATACACTGTGTGTCATCCGAAGCTGCCAAACTAAACCACCCGCGCCCGCTACCGTTACTTTACTGGAGACTACTCACCCTCATCTAAAGCAGGTACTTTTTTACTAATGCTTTGTGATCTCATTCCTATAATCATAAGTCAGAATTACGTAATGTCTTTTAAATCATATTATCGTTCATACAATTTCAGACGACTCTGGACGACAATTTTAAGCAGCATTCAGTGCGTCAACAGATTGCTGTTTCTGTCTGCATGCAAATCATATTCGTAAAGTATTGACTGAAGTGATTGACATGGGTATAGAAGAGCTAAAAGCATGCAAAAACGAAAAAAACGCAACAAAAATTTCAAAATAAAATTTGATCCGCATGTCATTGATATGTGTGAGGGATATTTATTTATTTATTTATTTATTTATTTATTCAAGGCTCTATCGCTCGTAAATGGAAGCCACAGTGAAAATCAAAAACTGTTTCTTGTAACATGTAGCTACACCTTTCAGCTACTTCTCTAGACACTTGCCGTAGCGTTGTATCAACTTTCCAATGCCCTCCTCATACAAGGCAGCCAGTTCTCTACACTGGTCTGTAGCTTCTTGTCTGTGCCAAAAATACTGTCCCCAGAGCCAGCAGTTCATGTGAGCAAGCAGATGAAAATCGGAGGGAGCCAAGTCCGAGATGTGTGGTAGGCGGTCAAACACTTCCCATCGAAAGCCCTGCAGGAGCGTCCTTGTTGCAGCTGCAATGTTCGTCGGAACATTGTTATGATGCAGGACAATGCGTGATAACAACATTCTTCTTCGCTTGTTCACACGTGCCTTTTTAGGCGATTTTTTTGACTCGCCCGATCCACTCGTTGAACAAGATCATCGGCTGACAGTCACTTCCTTCCCTGATCGCTTGCATCATGAACGTCTATAATTCCTGCTTCGAAGTTCTTGCACCATTGTCGCACTTTGCTGTCGCACATGACAAGATACGATTTATAGGATGCATGAAGTCAGGCAGAAGCCCTCAGTATGAAGAAAGCGTAAGCGTGAGTGTAAAATTCAGTACACATCCACAAATCACTGAAGGGCCGTGGAGAATCACATGTACACCTACACCGTTCTCCGTATTCATCACAAGATTATCGACAGCTTTATACACTATCAGGCGCGAACGCCTTCTCCTCCTATAATAAAGCGACATGCTCTGTGTCTCGATGCTGCTGCACGTGCTGCTACTCGACAACTGACGCCGTCTTATGAAAAACATTACTTATATAGCGCTGGCCGGAGTGTCCGTTCGGTTCCAGGCGCTACAGTCTGGAGCCGAGCGACCGCTACGGTCGCAGGTTCGAATCCTGCCTCGGGCATGGATGTGTGTGATGTCCTTAGGTTAGTTAGGTTTAATTAGTTCTAAGTTCTAGGCGACTGATGACCTAAGAAGTTAAGTTGCAGAGCCATTTGTACCATCTGAACTTATGTAGCACCTCTTCAACTAACCGCAACTTTCGCCATTACCGGCCTTATCACTGCCGCTTTCGCAACCGGAAGTTAATTTTTCTCCGTCACGTCTGGGGACTTTGGTGGCCAGCGTAAGTATTCAAACTCAGAAGAGTGCTCTTGGAGCCACTCTATAACAATTCTGGGCATGTGGGGTGTCGCATTGTCCTACTGGAATTGCCCTAGTCCGTCAGATTGCACAATGAACATGAATGATGACAAGACAGGATGCTTACGTACGTGTCACCTGTCAGGGTCGTATCTAGACGTACCAGGAGTCCCATATCACTCCAACTGCACACGCCCCACACCATTACAGAGCCTCCGCCAACTTGAACAGTCCCCTCCTGACTGCAGGGTCGTTGATTACCTTCCACAGAATGCTGTGCCTCAACGTAAACCTCACGTTTCATCTCAAATAGGGACCTACGTTTCATATAAGAACGTCTTTAGCCGAAGACTTCTCTCTTTGACTGTCCTGATCTGCTTCTTGTAACTTCCTTGTTTCGCCCACCTTGCGATAACTTGCTCGTAGATTAGATCAGTAATTTTTGTGGTGTCACCGCCAGACACCACACTTGCTAGGTGGTAGCCTTTAAATCGGCCGCGGTCCGGTAGTATACGTCGGACCCGCGTGTCGCCACTATCAGTGATTGCAGACCGAGCGACGCCACATGACAGGTCTATTCTAGAGAGACTCCCTAGCACTCGCCCCAGTTGTACAGCCGACTTTGATAGCGATGGTTCACTGACAAATTACGCTCTCATTTGCCGAGACGATAGTTAGCATACCCTTCAGCTACGTCATTTGCTACGACCTAGCAATGCGCCATTATCATTTGCTATTTATCTTGTGATGCATGTACCGTCAGACCGATGTTCACCAATTATGGATTTAAGTTAAGTATTCCAACAGCTACGTACTTTATTTGCTAGACTCAAATCCTTTATATGTTCCAGACCTCACGCCTGCGTCAGCTTAAACGCGTGCCTTTCGGCTTCACCTCCTAATGGCTTGGCTGTCTTGCCAAGTCACACCAATTTTGATATGATGTTTATTTGTAATCTTATTTCTGCTACTACTTATTACCTTCCTGGTTTAATCCGTTTCAATATGCTTTCTCTTTACACTGTTCATAGTCCTCAACAGTTGTGACATTCTTCCTCAGTTTCACGTGTTGGTATGTTTCTCCATACTACTGTGATTTAGTTTTCCATCCCAGTCTTTGGAGGTAGACCACAGTTTGTGATTACTCGCGGAGTACGCGGCAAGTGCCATAATCCGATTTCCTTGAAATTTCGCTCAGTGGAAGAGGGGCCAAAACAAGCGACCCAGCGTCACGCCTTATCCGTAGATAAACGGCGATCAAAGTTTTCGATGTAATTCAAATGCCCTTTAGCGCGCGAAAATCTCAGCCGTAATGATGGCACAGTGGCTGGCGCTGCGGCCTCTCACTTTTGAGCCCCGTGTTCGAAACGGGATTTTTTATTTTATTTTATTTTATTTTATTTCATTTTATTTTACTTTCGGGGTTCCGAACATCAATCGGTAAAAGCGGTGCCCTTACAGGATCACTTTGTTGTCCTCCCGTCTGTCTGTCCGTCTGTCAGACTGTTAAAAACCTTTTTTTCTCAGGAAAAGGTGGACTATCAGACTGAAAATTATGGCATTTACTAAGGTGTTCGGTCCCTTGGCGGTATAAAAAAATGGAAACTTATAGCTCAGTGCAGTCAAAAATACAGCCGTTTATGTCACATATTACGACAGTCGCAAAATCACTCATCAAAACCTTCGACATGGTATCATGAAAATTTGGCAGGAAGCAAGGTTTCCCAGCACAACTAAAGGAAAAAAAATTGAAAATTCGTTATTTCGTAATTATGTCACACGAAAAAAATTTTTGGTCCTTTGTTATTCTACTAACTCTCTGTCGGTCTGTACAGACAAATTTTTCTCAGGAACGTGTAGATGTATGAAATTGAAATTTATGTCACATGTTAAAGTCTACGGCCCGTTGACGGTTTAAAAAATTTAATCTTCTCAGTTAGTGAAATCAAAAGACAAGGCCATATATGTAACATACTTTGATATATTGCCAGTATTGATATCGATAACAGGAAAAAATCGTCGAATCTCTCGTTTCCCGGTCTGGGTGAACTGTCTTTATATATAATTAAATTTGTACGGCATCCCTGGTGCGCCATGTCGAAGTTCTACGGATTTTTTCATTTATCTACCGATTTCTGTAGAAGGTTACTTCATGAATGTTCCTTATCAAGATAGGGGATACAAGCGAGTTTTAAATTCTCTTATTATTATATTTCATTTTTATATAAATTCTTATGTTAATTTAATGTTTTATTCGTATGTTTATTCTTCAGGATGATGCGGTGCACTTCCTCGGATGATACAAACCGTAGACATATACGAAACACAGAAATTCCGGAAAAAGCTTGCACAGGATAGAGTAGCATGGAGAGCTGCATCGAACCAGTCTCAGGACTGAAGACCACAACAACAACAGAAATTCCGGAAACCACGAGCATCGAGCTAAGGCGTGTCTGCCTCAGTGATATTTCTTCGTATGAATCTCACTCATTAATGTTGCTACAGATTTCATACGTTGGCAGTAATTTTTGCGGCAGATCACGCATAACGGAAATTGGCGCTTGCAGTCGATTACAGACTTTTAAGTAATTTCCTCATTTTTATTTATTTTTTTATAAATTCATTCGCCAGCGATACAATGAGTAGACGAATAAATGCGAAGTTATTTCAATACTCAGTGGGAAACATTCGTGTAGTACTCTTCTACGGACATTGGTAGGTAAATGAAAAACAAAAAAGTTATCTGGTTTCGAACACGGAGCGCAAACGTGTAATATAGCGACTTCAACCACTGCGCTACCGCTTCGACTGGACGATTTTCTCGCTAGAAGGTACGTAAAGGACCTCGAAAACTTTGACCAACATTTTCTCAGAAACGGAGGTGTATCTACAAATAAGCTGAAATACGTGTTCGCTTATTTTGACCCCTCTTCCATTGAGCGAAATTTCTGGAAAATCGGATTATGGCACTTGTGTTTTCCTCGTTAGGGAAGTTGTTGGAAGCGTTCACAAACAGTCCATGGAGCAGACGTAGTGGCAAATCGAAGCTCTGAGGACGGGTTGTGAGGCGTGGTTGAGTGGCTCAGATGGTAGAACACTTTCCCACGAAAGGCAAAGGTCTCGAGTTCGAGTCTCGGTCCAGCACACAGTTTTAATCTGCCAGGAAGTTTCATATCAGCGCACACTCCGCTGCAGTGCGAAAATTTCATTCTGGAGTCCATGGAGCAATCCGAATCGAAACGTAATACAAAAGAGATAACCATTCTTCTAATCGATGGCTGGTATCAAAGGCTTCAAGGAACTAGCGAAAATGACTGGGAAGTGCGAGGCCGCGGTATTTACCGGCACTTTGACGCCTGCTGCTGTACTGACGCGCCCGTGTGAGATGTCTGCGGTGTGGCGAACCCCTACGTTTCCCTCCTTCAACGGGTGTACAACCTCCAGCCGGATTATGAAGCCCAGTATCCTGACCTGTCCTCTATTTCTATACTCGGGATGGGCAGGGAATCCGATTCACCATCGGATACTAAACGTACTCGTCCTACGCTTTATGGTCAAGTACATGAAACGACATCCTATCATAATCACATCTACCTCCCCACTGACCGGACCGTCAGGAAAAATGACGAACAAGGAAAGGAAGAAAGAAAAGAAAATGTTGTTGCCTTCTGGTTTTCGATTTATTCTTGGAGACACTATATTCACAAGTTTCCGTCTTCGTACAAGAATTTGTTGAGCAGAAATATGCCGCATCTGAAGGCAGATATATGTTCACTGTGCCTACCCTCGCAGTTGGACTGTTTAACATAATTGTAAGTGTACAGGTCTCGGTTTGGGAATAAGTAGTCTTATCTCCACGACAAAATGAAATTTGATGTGATGCCTGCTGACATCTGTTGTAGTTGTGAACAAAAAGTTAAGTTTCGTGGTAGGAACGCAATCGTACCGACACAAAACGGCAGAAATTTTTGATGTGGGTCGGTGGGAACTACGCGGCGTTCGGGATCAACTGAGATGAAAACAATCGGCCACATCTTGTTTGCACTACATTTCTTCTCAACAATTTTGGAGAAAGATTCATGTGAAATATTTAGACTGTGTGCATTTTGCTGATGATCTTAAATGACGAGATTTTCATAAGCTTCCTGCCCTATGAATCTAGCACTGTTGAATGAACTCCCCAATAGTTGTCAGCTTTCTGAGGCTATCACATTATTCGAATGGGAAGAAACGAGATATTTCAATCAGGGTTGCCTGTCAATAGTCCAAAGTATACGTGGGCATATAGACATTCTGATTACTTGAGGTTCGAACAGTCCACGGGTGTACTGCCGGTCCATAGTGTCCAACGGGCACAATATTTCGGCGATCAGACATGACGCCATCGTCAGGTGCGCTGACGAACTGAGCTCCTGAGAGCGGGCGGACTGTTCGAGCAAGAAATACGCTGGGAGAAGTTGAAGAATCATACTTGAGGTTCATTTGTTTCACACCTAGCTGTTTCTGCTGATGAAAAGCAAAGGAGATTGGTTGGTGGTGCATCTCCCCACTTTCAACAGATCCAGCTGAAGCGGCATTTCTTTTCTCTTGATGGAACATACTTTGATATGAGCTAATGGTATTTGTACAGGGATAGAGATTCGAACATAGACCCTTGTCCTCAACAGCAGTACATTTTCAGCCGAGTCATCCGAACACGCCTCGCTTATAGACTTTTAGCCTTTTATATCTACACCTATAGTCCGCAATGAAGTGCGAGGCAGGGGGTTATTACCAACGTTCCGCGTAGTAGGATGTCCTTCCGTTCCATTTTCGCATGAAACGCGGGACGAATAATTTCCTGAACGCCTCTGTACACCCTATTATTAGTCCAAGCTCATTTTCGCGGTCCCTAAGGGAGCGAAACTTTGGAGGCTGTACGAGAATTCCTAGATGCCTCATTTTATATTAGTTCTTGAGCTCTGAGTTCGGTTTATCCGGAATTTCTGCATTCGCCTATAAGTGTCTGTCAGTTCCGATTTTCAGCATCGTCGTGACCATTTGGCATGCGGCAAATAATCCTGTGACAACTTGTACTGCCCATCTTTCTATACGTCTGAAATACCCTGTTAGTCCTATCTAGTACAGGCACCACACACTTGAGCAATATCCTAGGATATGTCGCATGAGTGTTTTGCAAGCAGTCTTCGTTGTAGACAGATGGAATTTCTCTAGAATTCTGCCAATGAACCAAAGCCTAGCACCTGCTCTACCTCGTACATCTGAGCCTGTCTCGTAATTTCATCTCGTTTCCAGAAATTTTTACACTTAGCTATTGGTACGAGTTACCAGCACAGTCTCCTTTTCCGTTCCTTCCGGGCTAAGGTGAGAAATATGCTGAGTAGACATTACACATATCATTCGATTCACAGCGGTGTCCATGGCTACATCCTACGTGGGTTACACATGCCGTGAATCAAGCGTGTTGCACTACTTCAATGCACGATCATATTTTCGAATACGCACCACCACGTGCACCCTGCTTTCGACGCTGAGTGCCTGCCGCCGAATCTGTCACTGAAATTATCATTCTAAAGGGTCCCACACACAAGCAACCGATTGCCGGTGGTTTCAACCAATATTTGGAACGCTATATTGTCGAGAATTTCTACTATAGAAAATGAACTATGTTTAGCAACAATGGCAGTTGATATTCGTATATCCACTAATACTTACAACAATAAAAAGGAAGTAGAGCCGGCCGGGGTGGCCGAGCGGTTCTAAGCGCTTTAGTTTGGAACCGCGCGACCGCCACGGTCGCAGGTTCGAATCCTGCCTCGGGCATGGATGTGTGTGATGTCCTTAGGTTAGTTAGGTTTAAGTAGTTCTAAGTTCTACGGGACTGATGACCACAGATGTTAAGTCCCATAGTGCTCAGAGCCATTTGAAACATTTGAAGGAAGTAGAAATTGAAGTTTAGTAAACTTGTTCCGGAACGATTTTTGTCATAAGTGTCATTTTCAAGCGTTCCAGTTTACACTACACTTATGCAATACATGGCTTTATTGTACATCTATATTATAGTACTATGAGATTTTTTTATTTTCTATTATACTTACATCTAGATAGAGTGATTCCATAAAATATCATGGAATGTAATTTCTTTCTATGGGGCAATAATATTGAAATTTCGTATTATTAATTTTTTGACTGTTATATGGTCGTGGATTGTTCGAGTGTCAATGTGAGACATCAGTGTAGTGACTCTCGAATTATGCAGGTTTGCTCTAAGGAAAAAATTAATAATAATACGAAGTTTAACTATTATTCTTGTATAGAAAGTAAATATGTGACCTAAGTTAAGAACGCAATAAATAAAATAAATTATGTTGCGAGAGGTTTTATGGACGTTACTCCATCTCGACGCGAGTATAATAGCAGATAAAATCTCATAGTACTATTACACAGACGTAGAATAAAATGATAGTCTATAAATGTAGTGTCATCAGGAACACTTGAAAATTGCATTTACGCCGAAACAAGCGTGTCGTGAACCTATGTAATTAACAAGAAATACGCAATTTGTAGCTACTTTCGGCAAAATTATAAAGAACCTGTTTTCTGAAATTGTTAACGTTATTAACAGCTGATAGACATTGAACTTCTGGAAGTTCACGCGTCACTTCCTCCTACTTCGTTTATTTTCCTGTGGGATTTAATGGTTTAATGGTTACCGGATATGAGTATCCGGCGATTTAAATTGTGTAATATTTGATTACCAGTGAAACTGTGGCTGTAAAGCAGTCTGTCGATTGCTGCAGGCAGCAGCAAAGATAGCCCCACAGTATCTAGAGGCACCCTGCGTCGCTCGGGTGTTCCCGCCTCTCGGCTCGCGTGGCTCCCGCGAATAGCAGGCCAGCCGGATGGCCGTTGCGTGCCGCTCCACAGGAGCCCTGCAGAGCGCAGCCCATAGCCGCCACTTGCGCGCCTTCCGCACTCACACCACGCAGCCGGGGCCAAACGGGGCCCCACCGTGACGTCACGCCTTCACGCGATCCAGCAGACCACCGCTGCTGCCTCGTCCATCAGGCGCTCATCGCGCGGCCCTGGCATTCCGTCTTCCACTCGTCCTCTGGTATTTCTAGCTGCACCGACTCTATTCGCTTTATCAGCGTCGTAACTACAGTTAAGTGCTTACGGGACGCGACCCTGAAACACTTTGCGATCCGAAGGTAAGCAGAGGGGCAATACCGCTTGAAACAATACGGGCTGCGCAGCTCATGAGGCGAAGGTCTATTAACTTTAATTGTTAACCCGTTATCAAGCTGCTGCTGCTCAAAACGTTGAGCAGGACGCCTCACCACTTAACTGTTCTAATATCCACTTTGAATAGTGATGTGTCGACAGAAGTGCCGACACAGTGTTATTTTGAGGGGGCCGATATGCAAGCTATAAGCTCCCGCAGAATATCGTGAAGTCTGAAACAGGATGCTCAATGAAAGCTATAAAGAAAAGTACGTTGCTTTTGGAATACTTAACTTTAATCCATCCTTGTGGTATACTTCGTTCTTGTTGAGACATGCTTTAGACGATAATTATCAATTGCTATGTAAGGCTAATGGCGCCTTGCTAGGTCGTAGCCATGGACTTAGCTGAAGGCTATTCTAACTATCTGCTCGGCTAATGAGCGATGCTTCGTCAGTCTAGTCGCTAGCAATGTCGTCCGTACAACTGGGGCGAGTGCTATTCCGTATCTCGAGACCTGCCTTGTGGTGGCGCTTGGTCTGCGATCAAACAGTGGCGACACGCGGGTCCGACATGTACTAATGGACCGCGGCCGATTTAAAGCTACCACCTAGCAAGTGTGGTGTCTGGCGGTGACACCACAAATAGAATTGTTTCTGTTAATGTGTCGAACGAAACACATCGGGTTGACAGTGACAGAATGTCAGCTTCCACAAATGATCGACGTGGTGCACTGTGACCTGTAACCCACGAACATGTGGTATTGTACAGTACTAGTGTTACAAATTCTGTTTATCCCTATTGGCATTGTAGCCGCACACTATTTTTATTCTGTTTGTGCGTTAATTTTTGTGCACTGAATGTTCCACGGGAGGGAACCGTAAGCCTGCTAAAAGTGCTGTGATCGTAATGGCTAATAATATTTCAATTGCGGACCATGACCCTGCAGTATCCAGCAAAATTTTGAAGATAATTTTTGTATCGTAGCCTGACTCTAAGCAGACAGGTCACTGCACAGAAGGTGTGCCTTACGCCTGCACATAACGTCAGCCGGAATCAGTACGTATCATCGATGCCACAATCGTATGAAAGAAATTCCGTTGCCTATCTGTACTTCCTTTTAGAGGTTACTATTTCCGATACGTATTTCGGAGTCAAAGCTCCGTCATCAGGGTTTACAAGACTCAACACCGTGTCTTCGTTATGTCCTGGTGAAGCAGTAGTAATTGGCTCTGAGCACTATGGGACTTAACATCTATGGTCATCAGTCCCCTAGAACTTAGAACTACTTAAACCTAACTAACCTAAGGACATCACACAACACCAAGTCATCACGAGGCAGAGAAAATCCCTGACCCCGCCGGGAATAGAACCCGGGAACCCGGGCGCGGGAAGCGAGAACGCCAGTAGTAACTGTTGGACGTTATGTTCCGAGATAAACGGATTAACACAGAAAAGCTATAGCACTACAAAGTATCCTCATATTGTGATAATCTGCTTCACTGGTGGCCCTTAGAACAATGCCTTCCAAGTTGTTTGGTTTTTATTCCACATATAACGTAAACACACTGAGATATGAAAACATTGAAAGTAAACATTCTATACTACGAAAGACATTGACTTAATGTAGTTCTACTGTACATGTATGATATACTGGACAAACTAGGTTTCTGTTAGTATTATAGGATATTTATTTCCAATATTTTCATACATAAGTTTGTTTACGTTGTAGGAGTTCAAATGTTCAAATGTGTGTGAAATCTTATGGGACTTAACTGTTAAGGTCATCAATCAGTCCCTAAGCTTACACACAACTTAACCTAAATTATGCAAAGGTCAAACACACACACACATGCCCGAGAGAGGACTCGAACCTCCGCCGGGACCAGCCGCACAGTCCATGACTGCACCGCCTTAGACCGCTCGGCTAATCTCGCGCGGCGTTGTAAGTGTAATGAGAAGAAAAGAACTTGAGGATTTTCATCGTATGGCGTACACTATCATTGAACTGCATTCTAGCGTTATTTAGGTATTTTGTAGCACTGTATTTTGGTTTTTACTAGCGCTCATGTGCTTTTCTGTTTATATACCAACGTAACCTCCCTCTGGTGCGACTCCTTCACCACACCAGGTCATGACAAACTGAATCTTGGAAACCTTGACGATGGAGATTCCACTCCGGAATGGTTATCGGAAATGAGAACCTAAAGACCCGAAATACAGAGACAGTCAAGGGACATTTGTTCATTAAATATGTCTTTCGCCTTCTATGTGTACCATATGGAACAACAAGCCGGAATCGTCTTACGCAACAACACATAATCAGACAGAGTTCCATATGGAAGACCAGGTCCAGAACAGCGAGAATAGGCGTAACGAAAGGTTCGAAGACATGATACGAACTCCTGATCTACCCACAGGACTGTGTTTTTATTTACTGTAGGTGCCATTCTCACGTGATATTTTTGTTTCGAGTCCTCGATCGCAGCAGCGAAAGCCGAACTAACTGCCACAGATGATAATATTGCGCTCACTCTCCCGCAGGATATTATCGCCCACACACACACACACACACACACACACACACGAGCGCGACTAGCAACGACAGGTCGCGCCATCTTTCTGTAGATCGTCGCGACTGTGGGCAAATCGCAGATTGCAGCGATAGATAGATGATCTATCGTAATTCCCAAGCAATGTGATGGAATGATTGCCACGAATCGATCATATGTGGCAAAGTGTCTGCCCGGCTACGACTCGTTTGCCTAGTTATTCAGCGTGGTTGTGTAGAGCATGGACATTACGCCGGAGTTTATAGTTATTCAGGGATCGCAAGTCAAGCTAAAGCAGGAGTTGTCACTTATATTAAGAAGAAAAGCGAATATGAATACGTCGACAATCTAAGATTTTGTAGTGATTAGTGTTGTAGAAGTAGAAATTCACGGGAAGTTCTTAGCAATAACCCCAATACAAAGGGCTACGTCAGGTAATTGAGTTAATTACGAAAGAACTAGAGCCATACTAAAATTTTTATCTTGTAAGTGGAACGAGGTAATATTAAGTGGGCATTTTAATTTAATTTTTTAGGGCCTACATATTCTGCAGCTTAGTTCCAGAAGAAATACCTCAGAGGCTATCACACGTAGGTGAGTCGAGCGGCAGTGGCGGTGAGAGCACAGTGGCTTAAGCCGTCGGCACACGGAACGAATTAGCTGACGTGCGGCGCTCTACGCGTCGGGGCCAAGGAGATGTACGGCCCTGCGACGAACCTGAGACATCACACTAGCCGGCTTGTCCGCCATACTTCGCCAACCCTCGGCACCGTGTAGGGCCCACGGGAAGTCATTATTTAGTTGGAAAGGTACCCACGAAAAGTCTTAATTTTGTCGTGACCTATCGAGAACTTGCGTGCATTTAAACACACAATCAAGAATTACTAAACTCGCCTGCAATAGTTACTCGCTCCCCGCCGGAGACGGTTGCTGGCACTCGTAAGACCTGCAGTGCAACGTGTTGTGACGTACGCGCCACGACTGTCTTTCTCGTGGATCTCGCTACGAGTTTTGTGACGTCACTTCCTGCTATTTCACCTTGAGGAGGTATTTCGTCACGTGAAACACAATATAAATTCTGCGATATTTCGGCGACGTGTCACCTAAAGTAAAACCAATAGGAATCAAGAACGCTCCCTACGTCTCAAGGAGAAAGGTTGAGGCCTGCAGAAAGCAAGACGCCTTATTGTACTTATGTTGTTCAATAGAAGCCCATAGTCGGAGGGTTATACCTTACACCCCATATACGTCTGCTATTTTAAGCACCAGCGCGTTGAATGTTTCGAGGACGAATCATCATTGGTAGCATTTGTTGTAATGAAACTACGGAAAACCTCGTATTGCTGGTTAAAGAATTTTCGTATTTTGTTGTTATAACGTTATAGCTCGCGCACTGACAGACTAAGCCGTTTTAAGGCAACGGGTTATTAAATTTTCATGAAAATCGTGCCGTACTTGTTAGAATGTATTATAATTGAATGTAAATTAACAACATATCGGCGGTTAAAGTCTGTAGAAGACTATAAAGCAAAATTCAAAATCTGTTATAACGAACTTTAGAAATTTGTAGTAAGATTCTATGGGACCAAACGGCGAGGTCATCGGTCTCTAGGCTTACACACTACATAATCTAACTTAAACTAACGTACGTACGCTAAGGACAAAGGACAACGCACACACCTATGCCCGAGGGAGGACTCGAACCCCCGTCGGGAGGGGGGGGGGGAGAGAGAGAGCCGCTCCAACCGTGGCAAGGCGCCTCAGACCGTGCGGCTCTGTTGTAGCGAAACTGCAGTCTAGCGTAGTATATGGAGGCACCATATTAACGTGCAGACATTTAGTCGGGATACGATTTGAATCCTGTTATATCTATTTTTTTCGCTATCACGTTTTTTAAGAGGTTGTGGGACTTTTTTACGTGATATGTAAATATATCTGCGTTCTCCGTCAGGAGTGAGTCTGTTTGATTTGGTGAATTGATGTCCATAGCGAACCGGTCATGTATCTTCAGTTATTTTTTTCTTATATGTTCACGGATACTGAAGTTTTTATTTAAATATACCACAGACAGAACCACACGACTTGCATATGGACAAGGGAGTTAATGTGCTGTGTAATAGAGGGAACGTAGGAATTTTTCGCGCGACCGTTTTTGTGAACAAACTGCATTGTTAGCGAGCCAAATGAAGCTTACAACTGCCGCTGTAGTCCGGACTAGATCTTAGTGTCTCCAAGGAATAGTTCGAGCTTAATAGACGTTAATTGGCGTAGGGCTATGAACCACAGATGAGACTGTGAAAGTCGCACACGCTGTCACTGTAGGAGTAGATAATTTTTCTCAGTACACTCTTTGGCCTGGAAAACTGCTTGTTGAGCCTTGTCGAGATACTCGTTGCAAATAACTAAGGTCGTGTTACACTCCTCGTTCGAGGGATGATTGTGTAAATTGTCGTCAAGCTGTGGTAGAAGTGGCTGCTCCTCTTCCAAGCGTCCCTTGCGGTATTTAATATCCTCCAGCGGTGTGTTATCTGAAAATTCTTCAATCGCGGACACTAGTTACATGATAGGACTTCTTTGAAGATATCGTTTCTTTTTCAAGCGTTGTAACTCGTCAAGAAGCGTTGTTGTTGGTAGCTTTCAAATAAAACACTACGCGCACTGTCAAAATATCCCACTATTTCAAATAGACAAAGGTTGACTACGTGAAGCAAGTCGCTGGCGTACAGAGATGCTACTGCCTATCGCGACAATGGACGATAAATTTTTAAATTAAATACGCACAACAATATGATCTTTTTTGGGCTAGACAAGACGGTTTATAGTGTTTTTCTGGTAATGTCCAAGAATGTTTACCTATCGAAGTCGCGGTCTGCTCAAAAATGGTTCAAATGGCTCTGAGCACTATGGGACTTAACTGCTGTGGTCATCACATCAGTCCCCTAGAACTTACAACTACTTAAACCTAACTAACCTAAGGACATCACACACATCCATGCCCGAGGCAGGATTCGAACCTGCGACCGTAGCGGTCGCGCGATTCCAGACTGTAGAGCCTAGAACTGCTCGGCCACCACGGCCGGCGTCGCGGTCTGCAAACGATATACACCGAACGTGCGATTGTAAATCGATCACGCGACTGTGGTGGCGGGCGTTATGATGAATTATTTGTGAGGTGCTAGGAAAACCCAAACGATTTATGACGGTAGTGCGTCGGATGCCTGGTACTGTAGACGTTTATTCGGACGATTGCCTCACGTGGAAGAATCTAATTCCATGCTTATGCAGTGTAGAAAATTGTTTGAATTTTTGTCGGAAATGTGACACTCTACTCACATTCTTGCGTGACATTGGCAGAGTCTACCCATGTTACTTCAAAAAGGGAATGCTTCCCGTAGTATGGACATCAAATTGATTTTTTCACGACGGCAACGTCGACGACGAATGAGGTAAGTCTTTTCTTTTGTAATTACAACTATTTTAGTAAAGATCTTCTTTTGTCGTTGCTGTAGTGACCACTATAATCATGCTCATAACGCCCGCCACCACAGTCGCGTGATCGATTTAGAATCGCACGTTCGATGCATATCGTTTGGAGCCCGCGGCTTGGATAGGCAAACATTCTTCGGAATTACCATGGCAGCAGCAGGCTCTGCGGGCCGTGAATGTTTCATTCTGAGCCGCAAGAGCAGTGACCAGTGTCCATAATCTGTTGTGTAATGTGCCTACTCTACAGTGCGCACTTGCGTCATACTTTTTAAATGTTGTAGCAGCTTCGTCCGCTGTCAGCAGCAAGATGGCGTCACTGTATCGTCCAGTTATAAACCTCGAGCTCCCTATTCCATGGTGACGTCACCAAAAAATTTCTCTGTCGAGTTGAGAAAGAAAGGAAGTACAAGCCGATCGCTTTAACTGTTTATTTGCGTAACTATAACAACAAGACACTCAACGATATTATATATAGATAAATACAAAGATAAAGTGCTTAGGATAGCGATGTACAACGTCGCTGATCTTCCACATCAGCCGTTATTATGCTGCTGGATAGCGTCCTAATGGAACCGATCTGTTCTCAATCAGACAAGTTTTATTCGATTTTCAATATGAACAGAAGGTATGTCTGTGCAACGTGGAATCGAAACCGGGACTGTGTACTTACTTGTTCTGTGTCCAATTTGCCAACGAGAGAGCAGGAAGTCTAAATGTTCATCGGTGTCTCCCCTGCAAACTGTTCTCCATTATCCTCCTAGCACCCACGGTATTTGATCTAAAAATGGATACGATAAATACAAAAATTTCGATCTTGATGTTTTTCAGTGACCTTTGCCAATTACACTCCCTCATTACGCACACTAGATGAGCCATTCTTAAAAGAATTCAATTCATTTTGATGTTGTTCGTAAACTGAAGGTATTATCTGCTTTGCAGGTGAGAATTGAAGCTGGAATACCAACTGCTTGGAATTGAAAGCTGTTTGTTTATTCTCCTACCCTGATCTGCCTGTCGAGTTAGTGAATAATAACAAAAAATATTTTCTGGTAGATATACAGATCACTGTCATAATTTATGTGTCGCTGTAAAGAACTGGTTTTAAACTAAATTTGTTACGCAGACTCATTTTAAGGAAACAGGTACGGTTGATTCTGTAGTTGAAGGCGCTATTTGATATCAACTGTGCGCTAAAATTATCTAATTTAGGTTTTCCGTGATTTCCTTAAATAGCTTCAGGCAAATGCCAGGATGGATCCTTTGAAAGGGCACGGCCGACTTCCTTTCCCATCCTTCGCTAGTCCGATGCGACCGACGACCTCGATGTTTCGTCCTCTCCCCCAAATCAACCAGCCAACTAAAATTGTGGTGGTTTGACACCGCCACAACTCGATCTTCGGTGTCAAGGTTCGTTGCCCAAGTATTCTGTATATTTTTATAATAAAAATTCTTGCAGGCAATAGTAACCAATTACATATTACTTTTATCAGAGCAGTATAAAATAGAAATGTTAAAAATCGAGCCATGGATGTCAACGTTTTGATACTCTTAAGGCTGCGTTCACACTGCCGGCCGGGCCGGGCCGGGCTGACGCGTACTGGCTCGGCTCGTGCCTATCCAGCTCAGGCCGACGTGTAGTGCATTCACACTGCGCGCCGCGCCGAGCCGGGTCGGCGAAATGGGGGAAAATCCACTTTTCCGATTTTCATGTTCTAAAAATTCTTAGCGGTATATAAGACTGCGCCACATCGTTTTATGAACTCATTTTTTCCTTAAGAGCGTTACTTACGTCGTGAAAAAAGAAAAAGTCTACTTTTCGTTTCGCGTGATTTCTTAGTTTCGCAACGCTTCCCAACCGATTTTGAAGAAAGTATGCGGCTAAAGAATCTGATTTTTGTACACGTGGTAGTGCAACATCTTAGCTTCGTATTGAATCATTTATCTTTTCATATTTCTTAACAGTCATTGTGAAATGATGCTATTTGTCAACGTTGTGCACTTTATTTACAAATCTTGTAGTGAAAAAGTTATGTAGCGGGTAGCTTACTGTTAGATCCGTTTTAGACCATACATTGTTGCGAATGAAATGTAGCTAAAAGTACCAAAAAGTTTTTGAAATGATAATGACACTGATATCTGTCTCTGGTCACAAGTAATGCGAGATATTCAGTGGCGTCAGTGCCGCGTCCGCAAGCCACGGAGTTCGAGCGGTTACAGCTTGGTTTAATGTAGTCATATAATGCAGGACAGAAAAAAACTAATTACAAGTGATCAGTGGTGTAAAACTAATCACAAAAACAAACTGGAGATTTGTGATACGTTTACTGCAGAAACTGAAGCGCAATTCTGTAGTCTCGTTGTCTACTTTGACAGAAAAAATAATGGAGAGTTAATGAAACTACTGTACATCGACACAGATGTGCGTTTCATTGTTCTTCATTGTTTTTTTTATTTTCTTCCTTGGCGGGCTGCGCTGCACTGTCAAGGTAATCCCCACTCTTTGGCTAAATGGATGTCAGCTGCCGGAGGCCAAATAAATAAATTTTAAAAAATCCCCACCCTTCGACAGCTAACAAGCAAGTCTGTAGAAAACGCAGCTGCAGTCAACAGTTGCTCGCCTTTAGCTAGTCTGTGCTGTCGTGTAGCACAATGTCTTCACTCTTTTATTCGTATTGTTTTGAATCTGCTGTAACTCGTCGAGTTTTGAAGTACAGAAGAACTAGGAGGTTATGGATTCATCCCATAAATAGCGACAGACATTTAGGAGGTTTTTTTTCTTTACATGAAGAACTTAAAAACCATCCTGAAAAATTTTATTCATATTACAGAATGAATCATAATACATTTTAGTATGTGCTGCAGAACATTCAAGACAAAATTTCGAAACAGAACACAAATTTAATTCTAAATACGGTAGATTAAATAAATGAAATAAAAGTAATTTCTCATGTATCATTATAATAAACGTAATTTTTCCTCTCTGATTGTGAAATGTGAGGTAACATCTTAAAATAAAAGACGTGTGCAGTCACACTTGTGATGAAAGCAGAAGGGAGACGTGTGATGCGTGTACTGCAGAAGCTGTAGTGCTGCTCCACAGGCTCGCGCCTGCGGTCGGCTCGCGCCGGCAATATTAAACATTCGAGATGTCGCCGGCTCGGCTCCGGGAGGCTTACGCCGTGTCGGCGCGGCCCGGCCGCCAGTCTGAACACCGCAATTCAAAACCATGTGTTTGATATCAAAGCGGGCGGCGGCCCGGCCAGGCTCGGCTCCGCCCGGCCGGCAGTGTGAACGCAGCCTTAGTATTATCCAAAATCCACTTCCATACTAACAGAAGAGGAACACACACGTTTATGAATGGTGAGTTCCATGTTAGAGAGAAATGGATGTTGTCGAAGTGCTCCTGGTCCCTTCGAAATTTAAGTAATTACAAACGGTCCTTACTCTTTTATTTTGACGTATTCCGTTTAAAATCAGTTGCTTTGAGCAGCGCCAGACTCTACTGATGATCGGCGTGTTGTTCAGCAAATAGTTTTTCTAAATACTCGCTCGAGGAGAATCGAAAGCCACTAGAAGAACAAACACATAATTATATTTCAAGGTAATAAATCGCGACTGGTTGTCGTCTGCGCATTTGTTATAGATCTGGTGTCCCGGTGACTTTCATAGTACGACGATATTTGGAGCGCATAAAATTTGCTATTCAGAGCTGTTTTCCTTTTTCTTGAAAACTGATCTGTTTGCAATAATACCTGAAGAAACAGGCGCTGACGGTAGGAGTGCCTGCTGCTTCTTCTTCTTCTTCTTCTTCTTGTTCTCCTGGAAATCGATTCTCCTGGGAATGGGGTTGTTATTATTCTATGTGACTTTTCGTGGAACAGTTAGCTGCGACCTTTCTTGTATACGTATCAGAACAGCCCGTGGAATAATTTAGGTAGCCAGGAGAAATAGTACTCGGAAAAGAGCAACAGATAGCGGATTCGATTTTGTCCTGGTTCTGCCATAACCTGGCACGGCCGCGATCCCAAGCTCTTGTGGAAGACTGTTCTGTCCTCGGTTAGCATTCCCTTCTTTAAATCCTGACCTATGACCAGTAGCGAGCACGCGATGAGGCAGCCACATCAGTGGGCCGCCGTACTTGACCCTCTTGTAGCACATTAACACTACTAGAGGTGGTTTAATGATGTGTTCTTGCCTTAACTGTCCTGGCCAGACAGCTGTAACAGCAGTGGCACAAAGTGCACAGGATATTTCTTTGTGCTCTGTATTCTGATTTTACATGTCATATGAAACATACACTGTTCGTGAAAAATTAATGGTAAGGAAATGTAATTGTTTCCAGCATTCCTATGTTCTTTCATACAGACTTGAATATAGATGAACGACGCACGAGCAAGTACACGGAGAAAAAAATTCCAACCCACGAAGGAGTTGTGCGAGATACACGAAAGTTGGTAGGCGTGTTTCTACATCTGAAAAATTAGGTCTATTGTAATTTCGCCCCAGTCGCGTAAGAGTGGCACTATGAGGCTGCAAATCAGGTTTACTCTGAATACACGGTGTAACGATCTTAAGCGTTAGTTACCTCTGAAATGGGACGTAGTGAGTTGATGTTAGTCAAGAATGCCTTATGAGGATGAAGTCGCCGTGATCAACAGCTCACTGAGTTTTAACGAGGTCATGCAACATGGCTACGAGAAGCTGGATGTTCCTTCTGCCATACTGCAGACAGACTAAGCAGAAATGTAGCCACTGAACATGATTGCTGGTTGCAGTGTTCTCGGGATGGTTCAGTCGCAAGAAGACCCGGCATCGGACGGCCACGTGGCACATAGGGAAGACCATCGTGATCGGCGCGTAGCTCTGGTGCATCGCACTGTATCTGCAGCAGCAGTTTGAGTAGCAGTTGCCACGAAAGTGACACGACGAACTGTGACAAATCGGATACTTCAAGGATAGCACCGAGCCAGACGCCCTGAAGCGCGCTTTCCACTGACCCCAAATCTACGCCATTTGCGAGTTCCATGGTGCCGAGCGAGAGCTCATGGGTAGGCAAGGTGGAGGCCTGTTGTGTTTTCTGATATAAGCTGGTTCTGCCTCGTTGCCAGTCACGGTCGTTTGTCGGTTAGGACGTGGCCAGGTGAGCGCCTGCAACCAACCTGTCTGCGGCCTAGTAACACCTGGAGTTATGGTCTGTGGGTGCTATCTCGTACCACAGCAGGAACACTCTCGTGGTTAACCCACGCTTCTCGATTGCAAATCTGTACGTCAGTCCGGTGATTCGACCTGTTCTGGTGCCATTCATGAACAGCAACCCAGGGCGTGTTTTCCAACAGGATAATACCGCTGTTATAACCCAACATGCTCTACAGAGTGTCGTCATGTTTCTTTTATCTGCTCAATCACCAGATCTGTCTCCAATCGAGCCCGTATGGGACCTCATCGGACAATCTTCAGCGTCATTCACGACCAGCGTTAATTGTTTCTGTGCTGACCGACCAAGTGCAACAGACACGGTACTCTATCCCACAAACTGATATCCGGCTCATTGTATGCACGTTTACATGCTTGCGTTCAACATTCTGGCGGTTATACAGGTTATTAATGTATTCACATTCGAATGGCTTTTCTCTTGCGTACCTGAATCTGTGAGCTTGCAGCGTTAATCACTTAAATGTGGTACCTAGAAAAAATGTTTTCCCTAACTTTCGTTACTCTATATTAATTATTTCTCGGTAGTGTGATTTTATTCTGTCACTGTATCTTTTATTTTACAGAACGAAACACAAACAAACAATTTTGTATACTATGTACGCTAATCAGTGGTCTATGCAAACTAAAAATTGTACTCTGGATTGCGACGTATATGAACTGTTCTTGTTCGGGTCGTGTAGATAATGTATGTCTATAAAGATCAGGGTCGAAACGCATTTCCAGTCGTGAGAAGTTTGTTTATAAACCTACAATGGTGGTATTGAATAGTATGATGTACAAATTGAGGTGTAAGATTTAAATGCGTGCTTCAGCTGGCATACGGAGAGTCGCTTCGTTGCAACTAGTTTGTCTGCTGTGACCTGGCGATTTAGTGCCGTGAGGTGATCAATACATCAATATCAACTTCCAATACAAATTGGGAACAAAAGGAAGTGATTTCATCGAAATTCATTTGTTTGCATTTCATTATCTTACCGCAGTTTTCGATTATGAACAACACAGAAATGAAATTCGCTGAGATCTATGTTTCAAATGCCGGGTTAAAAGCGGAATAGAAAACGCAATTAAATATTTCATTGTCGGTTCAAAATAGGGGATTTTTTTCTTTATATATTAAATCATTTTTTGGAGTGAATGCATGTTATTTTCATTGTTTCTACATTTTATGCTGTGTTATAAAATTGTATTGTTTCTGGACCCTTAAATTTTTGAGGAAGAATCCTTGTAATACCGGCGTCGCGTTGCGATGAAAGCCGGACGCATATTCATCAGATTCCTCTTAGATGAGGACGTAACAGGCCGTATTCGACAACTAGAGAACCAACACACGAAACCACGCACAGCACCTTCCCTTCAGAGCTCACCTAGTGCCTGGGTTTTCAAAGCTCATACATCGCATCCGCTCAGCAGTTGTGGACATGACTTTCAGAAAGGCCAGATGTCCTGATCTTAACAGATATGATAGTGAAATACAAAACCCATTCGCTTCGGATCGTGTAGTGCGTACTTGATTTTGATGACTAGAACTTTACAGACGGTCAAGATGAGGGCGGTCTTGGATTAGATGAAGAAATCAACAGGATGACGGATAATACAACTAAATATTAGTTTGTTGTCTCCCTGCATTCTCTCCCCAAAAGTGCTTCCTCGATGAACGTGACCTAACGCTTTATTGCTATCTTGAGGTAGGCCTGAGCACGTTATATGGTCGCGCCTGCCACTTATGCTTCGCTGCCAAACACATACATTCGCCCGATTCCGACCCCCACTTCCCCCCCCCTCTCTCTCTCTCTCTCTCTCCTCTCTCTCTCACTCACTCACTCACTCACTCACTACGGTTACATGTGACACAGGTTCCGAGAGACGAAAACCAAATTTCGGAAATCGTACATTTCTCGCTGTTACGTTTACATGTCAAAGTCTGAAGAGGTTTTGTCTAGACTCTTCACTTAGATATTAGAGGCAGACAAATTCATGTTGAGTTTAGGGTATCTAGTTCTCCTTCACTGCACCAGACGTCACTCCATGCAATTCAGTCGAAAGTTTTTAAAAGCAACACATCCCAAGCACGTTCCAAACACTGTTGTATGTTTACATAGAAAAATTCGACTTTGGAAGTGAAAATCCGGTAGCTGGAACCGCATTTCCAGAATCGATATTGGGGTGTTTATATGACCAATCAGGAGCGATACTCGGAAACTGGTTTACGGTTTTGGAAGTCGGCAGAGAAGAACGTAACAGACAACTTCGTTAGACAATTAATACGTAGAACAATGGTTTCTTTACCCCATGAAATTTACCCACGGGAACGGTCAACTCACGTATATTATTATTAGTAGGCATCTAGAAAACGCCATCTTTCAGTGGCTTAATAAAATACGGTTTTCTGCAGCCGAAGATAAAACAGTTTATAACCGTGTATCACTTACTTATTTTCCTATGTGCATATAACACCTAAAAATAATAAAAATAACGCTACCAGAGGACTTAAGTTCCCTATTATTTTAACTCTTCGGAAAGCAGACAGTTTCGTGTTTCGTTATATTAAGCGTTAGTTAAAGCCTTCACATAAAGATCGCATTTTGTCTCCACCTTTCCGGATATTACAACAAATCTGAATGCAATTTGACGGAGTCTCATTAAAAAGTAAGTGTCCACTTTTTCATTTCAGTAAAATCGCTGCTGGCGTACACAGATCGTTCTTTTGTTCGGAAGTCAAGATATGCGGGATAAAGTGTGCACATACTTTTCTCTTCTTCGAAAAATTGTGGATAATATCTTCAACACTTGGTGATGATCACTGCGTTGTTTCATTGCTACTTGTGGCAAATCGAACGTTGACCAGTTAACACTGCCTCTTCACAATAGACTGGTCGAATGCACATTTGTGGTTTACAGTTTTTAGTTCAAGCTGTCATCGTAGTTGCTGCGATGAAGTCGCTTATACGTCAGGAATAAAATAATTTCCGTAACTTTTTGGAAGCAGGGTGTTTATATAGAGTTCAACTCAGAAAAGTCACGAATTTTCTCCCTGAGGAAATAAATTTAGTAACATTTATTGTGCAGCTATAGGTGAGGAGTTTTTTGTGTGACAATAGTCCTTTTTGCATCATCAACATTAACACGTTATTCACATATACCGAAATTGTATATTATTTAAGAAAAGAAAACTTTGTTACTATGTTGGTTCTGATGAAACTGCGTAAATTGCGAGTGTTGCTACGGATACGTGGGCTAGTCATAAAGTTCTGTTTATGACCGAGAAAAAAATCATGCTGCCGTCATGAAACATAGTGATGCAATTAGTCCTCCTCTACGTATTCACTCTAGGGTTCTAAATATTTTTCCAAAAGGTCGATAACTTGGCAGAATACTGAGTGTGGAAGGCTGCGTTTTGACTGTTCACGATATGTGCCCCTGGAATATCAGCTCGTCGTCTTTCTGGAAAATCACCTCGTCGTCTTTTTGGAAATACCTCCCCGCAGCGATTTGTTCAGGCGAGGAAGAGGATGTTGTCACTGGGTGTTTCGCTCGAGTGTACGGCGGGTGAGGAAAAGTTTGATATTCATTTGGCAGGAGCATCTGGACCGTGTCCTGTGCAGAGCAAGCTGGGGCGTTTTCCTGAAGCAAGATCACCCCGTTGGACAGCTTACTGCGATAGCCAACCACAACTTTGTCAGAAACTGCGGTAGTATGTGACCTTTAAATTCCATGGGAGACGTCCCCACAAAAAAGAAGAGCTTCACGTTGCCCAATGACTGTTTGATCTTGACGTTTTTCGGGGTTGTTGAATCCACATGTTTCCACTGTTTGCTCTGCTCCTTTCCCTCGGGGCCTTAGTGAAACACCTAGCACTAAGGAAGTTACATGGACACAGTTGCAACATTTCACTGATGCCTCGGTTCGGCGGGCTTTATTCATGGGTGTGAGCTGTCACGGAATCAACGGTTTGTTATCTTCAAAATGTCGTGCAAGATATTGGAGACTGGCCCATAACTGATTTCCTCTTTTTACAATATCGCCTCGATTTTGATACGCGGCTATTTGACCACTAGGGCCTCTACTCCCATTGTGATTCCCGGTTCTTCACAGTGAAATGGACATCTGTTTCGTTCGTCGCCGTTCAGACTTGCTTGCCCTGAATGGAAGTGTTTGAGACACGCAACCAATGTGTCGTAGAATGGTATATTGCTGTCGTGGACATCCACCAACTAGCGTGGATTGTTGTTGAGTTGTAAAAAAAAAAACTCATTTATCAGTGGACTGCGCCACTTTGTTTTTCCTTCTCTAGCGGAGCGGTGCTAATAGAGTCGTAGAACTATTGTGGACTACGGTAGACTATCGTAAGTAAGCGTTGTTTTGCTAGCAGCTGTGGTGTATTAAGGTCGCACCTCCATTACCTGTATGTTAGGTGTGTTGCATACCTATCGGGCGTTACATAATAACGATCTCTTTCTTTCTGTAAGTGATCAGTGTCTTACTCGACTCCTTAAATTTTGGGAGTGGTGAACCGTCTAGGAACTGAGTGACGATATAAAGGGCCTGGTAAACTAGGGAATGTTTTTGTTCTACATAATTATCCTCTTGTGCACTACTTACAAATAAAGAGCATTCATAGAAATAATGAAACTGTTACGGTTAAAGTCAGCTTTTATTCGAGAATTGTTGATTTGAAACGTGAAACAGAGAGATGTTACAGATTTATCATATAGCGCTACAAAATACAACCCCCCCCCCCCCCCCAGAAAAAGAAACTGGTAAAATGAAAACACGCAAAACAAAAATATAGCAGACATCGCTTCAATACGTCGACGAATATATTCAAGGGGGGTAGGACGTCAAACGGGCCGACTTGGAGCAGGAGAGGCACCACAGGACATTTTAATTTCCACTGTCTATACTTAAATTCATAAAACTTTGTCAGCATGACCAGGAAGGATTCAGAATTCACACTCTTAGCAGTGGAACTTCGAAAATAATAACGAAATAATTTTTTTTTACATGTGAAATTTCATCATTTTTTCACTTATTAATGGCAGCATTTATTGCTATAGGTACACTTTTCTTCATAAGTAAGAGAGACCCTTCGATGAATTTTTCACAGCGTACAAACCATACTTAAAGGTGTATGAAACTCTAAAATTTTCCAAATCTATTAAAAACTGTGGCTAACATTGAGGTAAATAACTATAAAATTTGTGTTTTTTCTAATCATGAAGTTTGAAATATAACAGCTCATTCGTTTTTTCATAAATTAAATAAATTCTAGAGTTTCATACACCTATAAGTATAGTATGTATGCTGTGCAAAATTCATCGAAGAATCTCTCTAACTTATGAAGATAAGTGTACCTATAGCAACAAATGCAGCCATTAGTAAGTGAAAAAATCACCTTCCTGGTGATGCTGACAAAGTTTTATGAATTTATTTGTAAAAGTGTAGACACTGGAAATTAAAATGTCCTGAGATGCCTCTCCTGCTCCTACCCCCCTTAAAACATGTTTCTGTTATTCATACAGGACTTTCGCATTTATCAATAAAATAGGAAACTCTTGCCTTTGATCATTATGAAGAACGCTCTATTGAGTACAAAATAGCAACAATAATTATTGATATTTTGTATATTTGTATATGTGAACTGTACTTGCATCAAAAGTAATTTTTTGGATACATAAAGGGGCGGAAGTTAGTCGATCAACTAACTTCTAGTAGAGTAACACTGAATGATGTACGGTTCTAATTAGGGCTAAAACAAACAAACAAACAAACAAGCGAACAGACAAAACTTGTCGTCGGTTCCCTTTCTCTCTTACACATTTCATTTATGCTTCTTTTCCTACGAATGCTACCAGTACTACCGGTAACACTGCTATTCACTACGTCAAGTATGTAATGTACCGAAACTACTGACCCATAGTTTCGGCGGAGCCCAACTCTAGGCAGTATAAATAACGGTAACGCGGGGATTTCAGCGTGTACCATGACTGTAGACAAATGAAAACTTAACTATGCAGTTTTTGTTCTTTCGAGGTGACGATTAAAGCTTTATGACTACGCTCGGTATGTGTGTGTGTATATGTGTGTGTGTGTGTGTGTGTGCGCATAAGCGACCAGTGGTGGCGCCGTTGCACCGTGTTTGCTGACGAGCGGTGTTTTGCCGGCAGGCACGTACCAGGGGCAGTGGCTGCGCGGCATGCGCCACGGCTACGGGGTGCGCGCGTCGGCGCCGTTCGGCCTGGCGTCGCACTACCGGCCGGGCTCGCGCGCCGTGCGCGCCTCCATGACGTCGCTGCGCTCGTCGGAGCCGGCGGCGGCGGACGTGGCGGCGGCGGCGGCGGCGGAGCGAGACCGCCGCCTCGACGACTCGCGCGGCGGCTTCGTGCTGAAGGCGCGCTCCGACGACCAGCCGGCGCGCCGCGGCTCGCTCACCGACAAGTCCTCCAAGGGCCTGCGCAAGGTCATCTCGGTAAGCGCCTCTGCTGACCCTCACCAATAGAGGGAGAGCAGTTAGCAGCAGCAGCAGCAGCAGAGTGGGGTGTTCACAAGAACTCACTGACTTCGACGAACGTAGACTGAAGACACAAAGGAAGACATTAGCTGCCAGTGGCCATTGATTTATAACAATGGGGCAAGCTGAAAATTTATACCGGACCTGGGTTCGAACCCGAGTCTCCTGCTTATTAGGCACATGTGCTGACTATTACGCCATCCTGACACAGTGGTTACCACAACCGCACACACTACTCTAGCACGCTTCCCGTAAGACCAAAATGCTCAGCTATATCACACTCTAGCGATGCAGTGCCTCTGCTCGTTAGTCTCATCTCATTCCTTGTGGCATCTCGCCGATTCTCGTAAGAGCTCGAGCTTGGTGTGAATCTGCACTGAAGGGGCCATTGGCCGTCATCGCCTTAATTACATATGTCGTATCCGTCCTCTGGAACATCTCTTACAGAAGATATACCACTCTGAATCTGCACCCACTATGGATCAAGACACAAAGGAAAGATGCAGCGAGTAGTGATGCTAATGAGCAGAGGCACTACATCTGTAGTGTGTGGTATGAGTTGAAAATTCGGATCTGACAAGAGGCATGCTTGGGTAGTCCATCGGTTGTCGTAACCACAGTGTCCAGATGGCACAGCAGTCAGCGCATCTACCAAGTAAGCAGGAGACCCGCTTTCGAATCCCAGTCCAGCACACATTTTCGACTGTCACTATTAATAAAAATCGGTGCCCACTGGCTGCTAATGTCTTTAATTCCTTTATGTTTTGATTCGTAGTAGCTGCAGTATCAAAATTGTGTCTATTCTTTCAGTCATGACCGAAAGAGTACACACTATATATATAAATTCAGGAGATGACAGCCAGTGATCGCTTCAGTGCAGATGCACGCCAAGCTCGTAAGCTCATGAGAATCGGCGAGATGCCGCGAGTGATAACGCTAATGAGCAGGGGCACTACATCAACGGTGTGTGGTGTAAGTTGAGATTTGGATCCGATGGGAGGTGAGCAACCGTGTGGTTGTGACGACGACTGTGTTCAGATAGCATAGTGGTCAGCGCATCTGACAAGTGAGCAAGATACCCAGATTTGAATCCTGACTCATGACAATCCGAAAGAACAGACACCACATATAGAACATGGTCTAGTCACTAGATCTTACCCAAATAAGAATAAGAAATCCATGAGGGGCTTATCACCCCATATAAGGCTGCCCAAGTCGACTGTCATCTGATTGTGACGTGGACATGAGAAGGAACAACTACAACTCTACCTAGATCACGCAGACGTCGTGTACTGGCAGACAGCGACCTTTGAGCATTGTGAAGATTGAAAATCTTCCGCTGATTTCAAGCGATTTTCTAAGTGCTACCAGCAGTCCAGCTACCACAATGACTATGCATCGGGAGATAAAAAGGAATGGGGTACAATGTTCGAACAGTTCCTCTGAAGGATGTAAACACTTTACTGTTTATTCCGTACGATAGAGGAACAGTTTGGAGAGGATGACTGTATGAGCATTACAACCCAACCTGTCATAAGACAACATCCATGAGGCAGTTGTTCGTTGAGAATAACATTCGTGAAATTGACCTGAACCCAACGGAACACCTTTGGTATGAGTTAATAAGTTGACTTCACTCCAGTCCTCGACGTTTGACATCAGAACCTTCTCTGGTTACGGCTGTCGGGCAAGAAAAGGCCACCATCCCTCCACACACATTCAGACAACTCATTGATAGTCTTTGCTATATGGATCAAGCCGTCATAAAGCCGAAGGGCGGACATACCCCGTATTAATGTCCACTAATGCTTATTGACATTAACGGTCTGAAAGTAAGGTAAATTAGAATGCTAGTGGTGCTTTTTTTGCGGAATTCTAGTGCGAGTCGTTTAAGAGATATCGTATTTTGAAAAGTTCCCACACCGACTCTTGTCCAATACCTGTGGTAGCACACGCTAAAGAACAAAACAAGTACATACACTAGTTATGTGGATTCTGATCAGTAACGAGGCAATTGACCATCACAGTGTGTGTTCAAAATGACCACCGGCAGCGGAAATACACGCTTCCAGATTGGTATGGAACGACTGCAGCATACGTGCTAGCATTTCAGCGGAGATGTCAGAGCAGGACTCAGTTTTACGTCGTTGCACATAACCGGGTGTAGTTGGTATGTCCTTTGTAGACAGCGTCTTTCAGCTTTCTCCACAGGAAAAAGTCTACAGGCGTCAAACCCGGTCAAGGTACAGGCCCTCTGCGTCCAATCCAAGCTATGGAAACAGTTCGTGAAGTACTTCGTGCGCTGTAGGTTGGACAGTCATCATTTTGGTGTGATTGCGTCGTCCTTGTCTGCAGAGGAACGTTTTCCAGCAGCCCTGTTAGGAGGCTGGGATACGTGTGCACGTTCGGTAGTCCGTCTATGGAAAACGGGCGTATGAGCTGATGGTTGCCTGTCCCATACCACATGTTTACACTCCGTGCACGCTGACGTTCCACCCGACGAAGCCAATGGGCATTGTCAACAGACCAACAGTGCATTGTTATGCGGTATGTTTGGCCATGATCGGTAAATGTGGCTTCCTCATTTAACAAGATACGTCATACAGCTGGAGTATCCTGTCTTAATGTTCCATGCACAGAAGTTAACACGATTTTCAAATCCTAATGGAGAGATATGTGACAGGAATGACACCTATGTCGATGGAGATTCTGTAGAACACTTGTCTGACTCATGCGTTCCTCTTGTGATTAAGCGGGAGCTAACGTGTGAATCAAATGCAACAGCAGCAAGAACATTATTTTTCCTCTCTTCTGTTGTGATTTGTTTCCCTCTATTACGTTGTCTAGGTGTTACAGTACCACTTTCACGTAAAAGTATCAGAAAGATTTCCGCTTATAACTTTTGACTCGTTCGTTTCCTCACCAGGAACCCTTAACTCAGATTGATACATTTACCCTTGTCTATCATCCCTGAAAGTTTGTAACAACATCACGGAATCACCCTGCATACACGAGTGACGTTCTACAAGAAATGTAACACTTTTTTCCTCGCCCAATTGCAGTTGAAAAAATTCAGAATTTGGTGTGGGTCAACATGCGATATTCACGTTTCACCCCTTCAGTTTCATGAAGTTTCCGTAGCGTTGAAAATGCAGTGTGTAACGGAGGTGCGTACACACTGGAAAACCAGACCATAGCAGATATTCATAGGCCCTAGCGGAATGTGTACAGAGATCTGGCAGTCTGGCAGTGGACAAAGGCACGGTGAGTCGTTGGGCGAGGCCTCTGTCATCATTGCAACAAGGTCGCGCAAACCTGTCCGATCCCCCGCGTGCCGGCCCGCCTCAAACAGCTCTGACTCCTGCAATGAAGAAACGACTTCAGCATGTTCTTCGCCGTAGAAATGCAAACGAACTTCTCCGTGACAACGCAAGGTGTCAAACACGTCTGTGCTCCCCAGAGGAGCTCACGAAATGTCATTAGACTGTTCTTCCTCATCCAGCCGTACAGCTCGGATGTCGCACATTCAGACTTCCACCTGTTTGACCCAATGAAGGATGCACTCCGCGGGGAACAGTACGTGGTTGTTAGGGAGGTTATTGATGCAGCAAGATGTTGACTCCGACGTCGAAAAGTAGTGTGTCACCATTCAGGAAAACAGGATCTCCCAGAAAGATGGTGTAAGGCTGCCGTATTTAACGTAGATTATGTTGAAAAACAGTATTTTGCAGCTAAAAGAGTAGGGAATAATATAATGTACTGGAATCCTGAATAAAACCAACCTGATTTCAGAAAAAAGTGTTGCATTACTTATTGAACGCCCTTCGTACATAAATTTTCGGGCGACGGCGTCCATAATTTCGACGTTCTGTAGTGTCATTGGATGATGTTTCCAGACACAGATTCCTATCCCCATTTTGCTCCTCAAGACACCTTCTACATCACGTCGAAGTTTGGCGGCATAAATTTGAATCACCCTGTAGATTTTTAATTCCTTTCCATATTTTACTCTCTGATTATCAAGTAATATTCCTTTCCTCGTTACTCGGTTTTTATTTCTGCTGAGAGTATGGTTTTACCTTCCGTTGCGCCTGACTGCGAACGATGGTGGTCATTCCGACACATGCACAACAGCGCATGACTCTCAGCATGACAACCATTGTTACGGCTTCCCTCGACGCGACAGCAGGGAGTGGGGGAGGGAGGGAGGCGCCGTCAGTGGTGCTCACTGGCCACAGTGCAACACCTCATTCCTTGGCCGTGGTTGTGTACTCTTCCCCTGGCCGTTGTCTGCGACAGGGTCGGTTCTGGGGAAGGAGGGTTTCTTCAGCCTGGAGCTAATGGGCCGGTCTTCCCCTAATTCTCCTAACTGGGTCGTGGCCAGAACCTACAGTACATGGCTTTCTCACAGGGTAAGTTATAATGGGGTATTTCCAGAAAGCCTACGTAGCTTTCCAAAGTCCGTTCCCGTGCACGAACATCGAATTGTGATTAGACACTGTAGTTGTTCGGCAGAAAGAGGCCTCAGAGCAAAATGTGGAGCTGTTAGTGAGCTGGAGATGGTGTTCTATAAAATAAAATTGACTTGGCTAGGCTAAATCAGTGCCAATAAATTTCATTTGTGTTTATACAAAGATATGCTAGTGGCCAGTTGGATGTGGCGTGTGAACCCTTGGCGGAATACACTAGTCATCACTGGGTGCAGATACGAAGGGGCATGTTATCAGCACACCGCTCTCCCGACCGTTGTCAGTTTTGGTGACCAGAGCCGCTACTTCTCAGTCAAGTAGCTCCTCAGTTGGCTTCACAACGCCCAGTAGCCAACAGCGCTCAGCAGACCCGGACGCTCCCCCATTCAAATGCTAGCCAAGCCCAACTGCGCTTAATTTCATCGATCAGGCGGGAACCGGGGTACCACTGCGCCAAAGGCGTTGTCTCAGTTGCTGGAGGGTCTTGATTATTGACACTGGAGTTGTGCGAAGATTGACACTGTCTCATGGATCAATTAGATTGATTCTACAGTTCAACAGAGAAAAGGATTAATCCTGATCCGCCAATAAACGTTTCCAATTAAGTCTGCCTTCCAGTACGTCGCGTAATTTGTCTCACGCGCACTACATGGCCAAGAGAACGTGCACTCTGGCAGTGGACTCGAATATTACTTCGCGCGATGCAACGGAAGCTCCGAGCACGGATGAAAGCAGTGTTCCAAGAGCAGTCGTCTTATCAGACGAGTTCCGGTTCTCTATGCACCAGCGCAATGGACTTAGTTGTGCGTGCAGGATCTGAGGACAGAAAACATTTCCATATTGCATTCGTCTTTCTCATACGGGTCCAGCACATGTCATGATGGCATGAAGTGTTACTGAGTGTACAACACGATCACTTCTGGTTCGCATAGCAGTTCTGACGCGATACGGCCGATCGCTGTGACCTGTCTTCGTGGGCTTCGTCTTTCAACAAGACAACGCAAGACCATATGTTTCCTGTCCTGTCCTGACTACCTCTATACAGAGGGTGTTCGGCTATTGGCCTGACCAAAACGTCCCCAAGATCCCTCACCCATTGAAAATATGTGGTCAAGAGTTACTGAGTGACTAGCATTCCACTACTTGTCAACTACTGTGACTGATGAACTCTGGTACAGAGCTGAAGCAACAGGGAATGACATACCCATATCTCTTATCCAAGCTCAATTCAACCCTATCTCCAGCCATATCAAAGCCATTGTTGCTGCCAGAAGTTGTAATATTGCATACTGAATTTTGTACACCGTTTACCTCCAAATAAATACTCTTCATGCTTCGCTGTATATTCACAATAGCTTAAGTTTAGATATTTCGTATCCTTCCAGGAGCTGGGATCTTTAATGGACAGCTGTGATTGTATCTGCCTGTAGTTTCAGATTACAATCACAATTCTGATTAAATTTGATTATTACTGGCATCTTGTGACGCCTAAAATAGTCCCATCTCAGAGTACGATACATTTGTTCACATTTGCCATATTATTTTCGAAGAGCGGTAGAAGCATATTCATGGTGATCCTGGCTCATTTTGTATTTAAACTCTGTATTGAACCTTATTGGTTCCACTGATGTCTAATACATGTTCTAGTGCGGGTTGCCAATATACCAGGGGCAAACGCTTGAGGCCACAAGCTAGGCGCCATCATCGATGATGTTATCATCATCATGTGATAAGCCACACTTCCTTTCAATGACTTTATCATGATCCTCCCCGCCCCACTCTCCCTGCTCCTTTCCGTTCCCCTTCAATCCCCACTCCTCCAATCAGAGCCTATCATTTTACCCGTCATTAAAGCGAAACAGCCAAGTAGTACTTTGTATTTTAAGAACCGTTTAAATGAAACAGCGGTTCACAATCTTGACGATTCCAAATGATCTGAATTGTTTGCAAAATGTTCGTATGTATTTATCCACATAATTTTGTAAAGGGTTTATCTGGCAGCATTTTCACCTTTAAAATACATCAGCAAAACACACACACACACACACACACACACACACACACGTGCATACATATATCAAATTGATATCTCCAGTATCAATGTGGATTCTCAAAGTAAATGCCCCAGAGTTACTTTCATACCTAGATTCTTGCAAAGCACATGCGGCTAAAGAAATAACATCCTCAGCAGGTAGGTGACATTCTAGTTGTAAACTTATATGAGACTATGTACCATAACGAACCTAACCAACGCCCGCATCTCGTGGTCGTGCGGTAGCGTTCTCGCTTCCCACGCCCGGGTTCCCGGGTTCGATTCCCGGCGGGGTCAGGGGTTTTCTCTGCCTCGTGATGGCTGGGTGTTGTGTGCTGTCCTTAGGTTAGTTAGGTTTAAGTAGTTCTAAGTTCTAGGGGACTGATGACCATAGATGTTAGGTCCCATAGTGCTCAGAGCCATTTGAACCATTTGAACCTAACCAAGCCTATAACTGCACAAACATATGTTGTCTAAAACACTACGTTAAGCACCCAAGCGCATTAACAAATGGGCAGTCTGAATTACTGACAGCTTTTGGAAGAATGCAATATTTACACTACTGGTGTAAGACAAAATGTATCCTCAATTAAGTATTTCCACGTCTAAATTGTTTTTTGATGTTTTTGCAGTGTCTCACTGTTAATTTAACATCTAAAATGTTTGCAAAACTAAGTCGGCAACACAGTGTTTATGTCAGCTTGTAAAGAAAACAGCTGAAGATTTTACGGGTTTGTCAGTAATATTTCGTCTTAGGGAGCGTCAGTTCAGGGGCGAAGAAGATGATGCATCATGTTCTACACTAGAAAAATATAATCGAAGATACTGATTGGAAATTACTGCTTCTCATTGCAATTAATTTAGGCCTACGAGAGATTATACACCAAAACAGCTTATGAGGAAAGGTGCAACATTTATCAATCCGAACTATGGTGCAAAGGCTCTCAAAAACTTTATCGGACAGTATTTCCCTTAATCAACTATTAAATAACACGAAAACTTCAATCGTAATGCTCCAAAACACATGTAAAAACACAGAACATAGCCAGAGACAAAAAAACTGTACAAGCACCGCTATACAATGGGAGAAGTGTTACTTAAACTGCGTATTTTCGTAATACACAAAAATATGTTCAGAAAACGAAACATTTACGCACAATAAGGCCAAAGTAGTGGAACAAGACACAGATGGAAGGTCGATATCACAAAACAACCTTTGCACGAAAATAAATTTACTTATGAAAATAAGTATCAATTTCAAGTGAAACACACACACACACACACACACACGTGGTATTATAATACACAAGTAAAATTACTGATCTGTAATCGCAAACAAAGATTCAAACTTTCCACCAGTATAAAATTGTGTTATTGCTCAAAATACAGTATATAAGATTTCGCGCAAAAAGCATACATGGCATTACAGTCGTAACCTAATTGTTCTACGGTTCATGGCTTGTATATTGGCACTACTGATAAAACTTACAGTTTAAGCAGTATTTGTCGATGACCAAAGTTCAGTATCTGCACCACACTTCACAAACGCAATGGACCCTCAAATTTAAATATTTCCACATGTAAACTGTCAGTATTATTTATCAAAACACACCTCTTTCTTATAGGCATCACTGAACAAAGTTACTGGTTAGTCGATGAGAATAATTCGACATTTGTACCATGCATTAAAAAAACCAAATTCCGTGAAAACTGGTTATCTAACATTAAGAAACACACAGAGGCATTGCTTTTGATCTAACTTACGGCCTAAGGTGCACTTGTTGATGAGAATTTTCAGAGTAACGAATATTATTTTGACATGCAATGTCAGAAACACCTGTGAAACTGACGTCAAAGCCAGCTGAACGTTGTAGTGATCCCATGCTTGAGTATTAACTTCATTCCGCAGTTCAAAACATTTGTCAGTTTGCGCTATCTTAAAACGAAAATTACTCGACTCTTCGGTGAAGTACATACAAAACAGCAGTAATACAACTCAGAAAAGTTAGAAATGAGGCTCACTGTGCTTTCAGTTACCACATTTCAAGGCCGGAAACCGAATGACACTTCAATGAAATAGCATAGTGAACAGCAGTCATACATATTCATACGAGTACGAAACGAGGGTTGCTATGCTTTCATTTACGCATTTTCGACGTCGTCCAAACATTATAGTGACTCCATGCATGGATAGTTTACTTTATCTTGCAGTACAAATCGTTACTATCTTATATTCGTAATGCCAAGCATTACACTAACCCTTTTAACTTGTCGACAGGAATTAACAAAGTAAACATTGCTATCATGTTATCCCCACATCTAAAATTTTCAATAATTCAGATAAAAACCAATATCAAAGTCAGTCAAACATTATAGTGACCCCCATGCTAGGGTATTAAATCGATATTGCAGTTAAAAACATTTGTTATCTTCTGCTGTCATACAGTGAAAACTACTTGACATTTCGCTGAAATAGCACACTGTTCCCTAGTAACACATATTCAAATATATAAGAAGCAAGTGTTGTTATAATTTCAGTAGCCACATTCAAAGTCATTCAGACATTAGTGACCCCATGCTAGAGCGTCAACTTTACCTTGCAGTTCAAAATGTTTGACGCCTTCTGCTGGTCATGCTGACATATGCCGTCACACAGTGGAGACTACTTTGGCGGGGTAGCAAACTGAACAGTAGTAATACGCATTTCTACAAGCAAGAAACGAGGGTTGCTATGCTTTCGGCTACCCACTTTCCAAGAGCTGTAGTTAGAAACATGTTTAGCCAATACTTTATAAAATTTTATTCATGTTTCTTTCTGCAGTGTGTTGCCTAGTGTTCTTTGTCTTGTACCACACATCTGAAATTTATTTAATTTAATTAGTGAGTAATTTTCAAGGTGGTGCGTACAACACAGCCTAAGAGGTTAGAATGGGAAACTTCTTCTAAAACATGGCCATTTAGCATTTTTTGTAACGTATGTGTTCTTTTCCTTTGGAAGTCATAATATTATCCTTTGTCAAAAATATTAGAACTGTGGTTCTCGCGTATCTGGTCTAGGCAGGGAGCGCTTTGCAGATAGTCCTCACTCCTTTGTAGTACTGTGTGGTGATCAGCGAAAATCATGGTATTTATCCAGATATCTGGTCCTAGTTTAGTGCCTCGGTTGACCTTTCGTTTCCATTGTCTAACAGTATCATCAGTGTAGCTATTGAAAATTGTGGGAGATAAGCTCCACCCATGTCTATTAACTCTTATGATTTCAGTCTTGTCGGTATCTACGTTTATTACGATTTTTGTTTCTTGACATGCAGTTTTAATGACGTGTACTAGGGGTTTGGTATATCCTCATATTTCCAAACACTCCATAAAAATATAATACGCCGGTTGACCCGGTTGAAAGCTTTATCGTAACTTATGTATTTCCACAATAAACTTCTTTTTCCTGGGACTTGTCTTAATACAGTAATACTGAGTGTTTCAAAATGAATATCAGGGTTTTGAGGCTTTCCAGCATTTATTACATTCAACTTGCAATAATAAATAGTACATCAAAAGAAAGAGTAACTCAAACAGTTTCGTTTGTTTATCTGTGAGCAAGTGCATGTAGTGCTTCCTGTGGATTCCATTAGAATGCGATAGTAACAAAGATGGCGCCTATTAAACTCAAAGCTTTTTGTGTTCTACAGTTTGCAGGGACCGAATCTGTTGTTACAGTGCAACATGTACTCCGTATTAAGTTCCGTTGTAATCTTCCAGATGGTAATAATGTCAGTAGATGGTATCATCAGTTTCAAGGCACCGGCTGTGTTTGCACAATGGGACGGTCAAGAGTGACTGAAGAATGTATTGAACGAGCCTAGCCCCAAGAAATCAGTTCAGAAGGCTAGTAATGAATTAGCAATTGCAGTGATGTCTGTGTGAATGATTTTTAAGGAAGCGTTTACAACTATGTCCTTATCATTTGCAGTTGTTACAAGCTCTAAAGCCTACATTTTACAGTTTACGTGCCAACTTTGCAAGGGAGAAATGTTGCTGGATAACAATGAAGATTTTCTGGATCGCGTTTTCTTCAGTGATGAATCGACGCCACACTATGTGGAAATGTGAACATACATGATGTGCGCATCTCGTGGGGCAGGAGATAATACAGTTGCAACGAGGCTCCCTTAAAGCGAATATTTTTTGTGCCACATCCCACAAAAAAAATTTTGTACTTTTCTCTTTCGGTGAAGCAACTGCAACTGATGTTTCTTTTAATGACGCACTAGAACTATGATTCTTTCGTCAGTTGGAAGCAGCTGTACCACAGAATTATATTTGGCAGCAAGATGGTGAGCCGCCTCACTGGTTTAACTCAGTATCGGCTAAACAACGTTGTGTTCGACCTCTGGACTGGCCGCAAGGGTCCGATTGATAAAGCTTCTTTCGCATGGCCTCCACGTTCACCCGATATGACGCCATGTGTTTCTTACGTATGGGGGTTCATAAAGAATGACGTGTATGTGCCCCCGCACCAGATGACTTAAAGAAGGACTGAAGCGGTTGTTGCAACAATTATTTTGTACCCACTGAGCAAGGTTGGGGAAGAACTCGCCTATCGACTCAGTGTGTGTCGTGAGACGAATGGTGCTCACATTGAACATTTTAAGAAAAGCTGTTGGAGTTGCTCTTTCATTTGATGTGTTATTTATGATTTTGTGAATGTAATAAATGCTACAAAGCATTAAAACCCCGATATTCATTTCGAAACACCCGCTATTATTGCTACAAGGTCCTCCTTTCCAAAACTCAATTTGCTCTTCTAATAGTAGTGATTCAGCTGTCTTTTAAGACTGTTGTTCATTCTCAAGACGACTTATTGATCGGTATTTGTCGCAATTACTATTCTTATTAAACTTGTATTATTTCAGCCGTTGTCCATGAGTTACCTTCTTTTTCCAGCAAGTATGCACAGCTCCTACCGTTACCGTTTATTACCGTGAAATATGCGCATAAAATATTTGAGTGGCTAATTCGGTTTCGATTTACAAGTCATTTACAATAGCTGAGGACTGTTGATTCGCCTGAGACTGTGCCAAGTCTTGTTCAAGGGACACCATATATGCGAGACTCCGATCACTACATGGACAGCCTGTAAAAGTACGATAAAATTCAGTTATGAGCCACAGCCATTCTGACTGATAGTATACAGAACTCGTAGACCGACAGTTACACCGTTTCATGATCTTTTCTCTGGTTCAGTAATTAGGTGGGGGCTTTCTAACCGCCGTAAGACCACATGGGTCGACATTTCCGAACCGTCGGTCCGTAGTTACGTATCTCTGAGGCCTCCCACAGCTTGTCAGCCTAAGGACAGTCAACTCGTATTAAATGTCTGCGCCATACTGTGTTTAATCTATTTAAGTTCTGTGCATATGAGGCCGAAGTACCAGCTCATGTACATACATTTTTCGAAAGAACCGCAGGTTCTATGTAAACCACAGGAACCTCCTACTGGAGTAGTTGCAAGGAAAGTTTTTGACGTCCAGCCGATAAGGATTAGAGAACAGCTTAGCTCGGATTGGAGAAGGATACGGAAGGAAATCTGCCGAGTCCTTTTCAGTCACTTCAGCATCAAGTGACGTAGGGAAACTATGGAAAACATAAATATGGTTCACTGAGGGGGGATCTGAACCACAGTTCTCCTGAGTGTGAGTCCAGTGTCTCATGATTGCGCCACTGCACTCCGTTCGAATCCAACCACTCAACTATGGCGTCATGCAAGTGCGATTGTTTAGCAGATCATGGGACTAAAAAAGCATTGCGCAGTCATGCTCCTTAGGCGGTCCGTTCCCTCATGGCACTTGGTTAATCACTCTCCTGACTGATCTGTTACAGTCCGACACGGATTCCTATCCTGTGCCAACCCGTTCATTTCAGAGCAGCACTGCACCCAACAACTTAAATCATTTGTACGATAAGTTCCAGTCTCTGTCTTCTCTTACAGCTCCCTCAAGTGTGATGGAAGCTATTCCTTGATGTCTTAACACATGTGCTATCATCCTACCCCTTCTCTTCAGTGTTTTGCAAGTCTTCCTCTCCTCGCCGATTCCGCGGAGAACCTCCTCATTCCTTATCTTATCAGTGCACCAAATTCTCAGCATCCTTCTGTAGCTCCACATATCAAACGCCTCGACTCTTTTCGTGTTGCCAATGTCTTCTTATCTGCTCCTTGCTTCTTCCGTGTTATTTTGCTTTCAAGGTAGCAAATTTCCTGCATTTCGCCTACTTCGTGGTCTCCGCTATTGATGTTAAGTTGATAGTTAACATCATTTCTGGTAGTCCTCATTACTTTTTAGTTCTTCGATTTACTCTCAGTCCATTGTGGTAGCTCATCAGACTATTCATTGTACTCAAGAGGCCCTGCAGTTCTTCCTCACTTTCACTGAGAACAGCAACATCTTCAGTGAATATTATCATTCATATACTTCCACCCCGTATTTTAAACCCACTTCTAAACCTTTCTGTTAGTTTCCTCATCGTGTCTTCATTGTACACTCATAACACTACGGGAGAAAGACTGTATCCTTGCTGTACAGACTGTATTCTTGCCGCACGCCCTTTTCAATACCAGCACTTAGTTCTTGTGTAACTTATATTATGTATACAGAGTGATCACTAATATAACGAGAAACTGCAGGGACGGATTTCTGACTGGAAATCGAGGAAAAAAGATCCTCTGAACATGTGCCAACTCCCTGCACGTTCATGTGTTTGAAAGGGTCTCCGATCACACAGACACACAAAAAGGGCTTGAAATATTGTGTAATGTGTATTGTGTAATGAGGGTACTTGTTTGGGTGTAGGCGTGCTGCCTGTCGACCGTTTCCATGCGCTTGGCGGGACACAAATACCATCCTGGCTTGTTCCTACCATGAGTACCGTACCATTCTGCTGCTTACAGCACGCTTCTCCAATCACACAGCGTGCAGCGCAGAAAGAACACACAGTTTGTGGTCAGGGGAACTTTCATTCGTCAGCGCCATCTACCGTGGCAACGATGCATTTCTGGACACATGTTCATAGCACCTTTTTTTTCATCAATTCCCAGTCAAGAATCCGTCCCTGTAGTTTGTCGGTTTTATTAATTTTCACCCTGTATAGTTATGGAAGCGATGTAAAACATCTTTCCTTATAGCTGATACGTATTTTCCCGAGAATTTCGAACATCTTGCACCATTTTTATTTACGAGGACTTTTTCTAGCTCGACGAACCCTATTGATTTTTCTTGTTTCCATTATCAAGGGCAATGTAAAAACTGTCGTTCTGGTACCCTTACCTTTAAGTTAATCAAACTATCAACTAATAAATTCCCAGTTTTCTTTTCTATTCTTCTGTATATTATTCTTGCTAACAAATTGGATGCATTAGGTTTCAACTAGATTGCGTGATGGTTCCCTCACTGTCTGAATACCTGCAGACATAGGGCAACCCGATCTTCCTTAAGAATCTAAGCCCGAGAAGGTAGTGATGCTGGACACTGGGTTGAGGAGTGAAGTCGACGTTCAAATCCCTCCCAAACGTGTTCCACTCGGCAGGCCAGTCCATTTCAGGAATGATATAGTCCACAAACCGTTGCCCCACATGTGCTGCTTTATGACACGGGACATATTCATACTGATACGACAGTCATCATCTCCAAACTGTTCCTCTACGGTACGTAGTGCACAATGCTGTAAAATGTGTCCGTGTCCTTCCGCATCCAGCGATTACTTGAGAGCATTAAGGGGACCACACCCCTTTACAGTAACACTACCTCCTACTCCACTATTGGCACTAAACATGATGGCAGATGCTGTTCTCTAGGCATTCGCTAAACTGAAACAATTCCATTGAACTGCCGTAGCATGTGGTGACAACAAGTGCGCCTCTCGTGACTTCTAGTGGTCAATTCTGTATTACCCAGGGGTGTACGGATACTTTTCATCAGACTGTGTGTCTAGTGCCAGAATTTTAGGTAGGTCACCCTGCTAGGAACTTAAAAATGAAGTATACTGCGGTGAAATGCTAAAGCTTACGTGCTGCATTTGCTGAGACCTTAAGGTTTGAAATAATTCCCTAGAAAATGAAAGCTCCGAAATTCCTATACACAAACACATCCAACTTCGCGCAAACGATTCCCCGTGACAAGCAAGGAGAACAAGTAAACAAGTGACCATAGGTCTATCGATTGGACCACAAAAGACACGTTACGTCTCATTGACGTTTGTCTGATGCAGCAGAACTTAATATGTTCAAATACTAGTTGCCAACCATAAATAAAAATTACTATTATTATTCTTATTCTTATTATTATTATTGTTATTATTAGTATTATTATTATTAATACTATCATCACCTGTAACACTGCTTCCACTCACAGCGTGACGCTAGCTGTAAAGAGAGGCAAAGGTTGACTCGTTAGACGTTAGAGAAGTTCTGAAAGTCCTGACCATCAGAGGTTAAACAAATATATAAATAAATAAATGTACAGTGTTTCAGTGCCTGATTTCCATAGCAGGAACACGAGTATGAACAGATGTCAGGTAAAAATGACACTTTTTCGAACCATCGCCAGATCGAAAATCGAACTACAGAGCTTGCTAATCGCTCATGTTGTTTCTTAAAACAAGCTTCAAATTAAAATAAAATGTAATGACAAAAATATTTACAAGTCCACATTACGGAATGCAAAATAATGTATTGCAAGACGATAGTGAAACCACAATGCTTCTACGCAAGTGACTAGTTTGCACTGAACTATGGAATACATTGATGTGCAAAACTTAAGAAGAAAAGGAAGTTTCGGACAATGTCACTGTCAGGTAACATGGTTCGATGAAATTTGAACTAGACATAGAGGAAATGGCGATAATGCAGTACAGTACAGTACAGAAGGTAAGTGAAAGATACACCCAACGAACGGAAATGACACTTTATTCAAACTCAGTAAATACGCACGCTGGACATTAAAAATGTGGGGCGTGGTACTTAGTAGCATGTGTGATACCCGCAGACGGCAGTGCATGCTCTGCAACGTTTTCATATGCTGGCCACGAGGTAGGTGAGGAGTTCTTGCGGGCCGGCCGGAGTGGCCGTGCGGTTCTAGGCGCTACAGTCTGGAACCGAGCGACCGCTACGGTCGCAGGTTCGAATCCTGCCTCGGGCATGGATGTGTGTGATGTCCTTAGGTTAGTTAGTTTTAATTAGTTCTAAGTCCTAGGCGACTGGTGACCTCAGAAGTTAAGTCGCATAGTGCTCAGAGCCATTTCTGAACAGTTCTTGGGGTGAGGCCTTCCATCCCTCCTCCAGTCCTGTTGACAGCTGCTGGACGGTCGTCCGTGCATGTGGGCGTGCTGCGATACGTCTCCCCCAACGCATCCTGCTCGTGCTTCATGGCATTTAAGACGGGAGAACGGGCAGTACGCACATGCAACATTATGCCTCTCTACACCGTGACATCTAAACCACAAAACCATTCATGTTCGACGATATTTCTGTGTGCTTTCCCACCTCTGATCATTTTTGTGGTATAGGCGTTATGGTATGGAGTGCTATAATGTTGAATCGGCCTGCCAACCTCCAGATCTTTGAACATGGTACACTCAACACGTTATTGTGAGAGGGGTGCGCTCGGCCCTGACTTAATATTTACGGGTGACAACGCGCGACCACACGGAAATGCGGAGGTGGAGGACCCCTCGAAACGAGAGGATACTCGGCGAATGGACTGGTCTGCCCATTCACCCGACTTGTATCCCATCGAGTACGCGTGGGTTGCATTGGGGAGATGTCCACATGCTGCAACATTTATCCAGCAGTTGTCAAACACACTGGTGGAGGAACAGAAAGCCCTACCATAAGAACTCCTCCCATCCTTGGGAGGACGTTGCAGAGCATGCACTGCCGTCAGTGGTGATAACCCACCCTATTAAGTAGCTTGTCCCGCCTTTTATAATGTCCATGGGACCTTCATAAATCATGGCAACTTGAGTGTACTTACTGTGTTCGAAGAAAGAGTGATTTGGGTTCGTTTCATTGCATATTTCCTTCAGTTGCCTTCTGTACTATACTACGAGGGTGAGTCAAATCAAAACCTTAAATTTATAATAACAAATCGAAATTTCGCGCCGTTATCCTGTAAGTTGGTAAGCGTGCTACAAACAGCGTACAGAATGGCCTGTAGGTGGCAGCATTGTGCCGATGCACACATACCGTCGCAGAATCAGTATAAAGATGGCCGCCCCACTTGCGGCTTGCACCAGTGAAGAACAGCGTTCTGTTATTCGGTTTTTGCGTGGTGAAGGTGTGAAACCTATCGAAATTCATCGACGAATGGTGTGACTTCAGTGGAAGATGCTCCTCGTCCAGGTCAAGCCCAACGAGTTGTGACTCTACAGAACATTGCAGCAGTTGAAGCCATAGTTAAGGAAAACCACCGAGTGGTACTGAATGACACTGCAGCATGTTTACAGATTAGTCATGGATCAGCACACCACATTGTGCATAATGTGTTCCAATTTCACAAAGTTTCTGCAAGATGCGTGACACGGTAGCTGACTCCTGAAATGAGAGAACGACGTGTTGATGCTTGTGAAGAACTTCTTCGGCGCTTTGAACGAGAAGGCGATGGCTTCCTTGCAAGAATCGTTACTGGGGACGAAACCTGGGTTCACTTTCACCAACCGGAAACGAAGAGAAAGAGCAACGAATGGCGCCATTCCTCGTCACCAAAACCAAAGAAGTTTCGAACAGAACCATCAGCAGGGAGGGTTATGCAGACTCTCTTTTGGGACGAAAAAGGCGTCATTTTTTAGCATTATATGCCTAGAGGGACCACTGTCACCAGTGCACCATACACAGATCTCCTAAAAATCATCTACGGCCTGCAATCAAATCAAAGTGACGTGGATTGCTGTCAGCAGGTGTCCTTTTTCAACATGACAATGCAAGGCCCCACACTGCCCGTACAACAGTTGCAACAATCACAGACCTGCATTTTGAGTGTCTTCCTCATCCACCATACTCACCACACCTCGCCCAAGTGATTTCCATATGTTTGGACCACTCAAATTCGCAATGAGAGGAAAGATGTTCTGTTCTGATGAAGAGGTACGCCACGCGGTGCATGAGCGGTTGCGCGGACTACCAAAAGAATTTTTTTCTAAAGGAATTTATTCACTTTGTAACCACTGGAGGTCTTGCATTGAGCGTGGGGGAGATTATGTTGAAAAGTGATACAGCTTTTTACCACCTCTGGACAATAAATAATATTTTAAAAAAATATTTAAGGTTAACATTTGACTCACACTCGTATGTGTGGTGTAAGTTTTATCGAGCTAAGTTACTTGGCAGTGACACATCATGCGAGAGTTACTTCCATTCTTATGTTGTGTGCAACAGTGTAGAGCGAAGAATTACGAAGAAAATTGTGGTTCCAATAAGACGCAAGGAACCTGGTGGCTAAGAAGCATTGATGAAATAGTTGAAATATGGGAAAAAAACAGAAAAACAAGGACATAAAGCCTGATACTGTTTAGACATTTACACAGGTTGAGTGACAACAGGCTGAAAAAGCAGATCTTCGAGTATCTCCAGAGAAAGAAATGAATTAATAAAGATTTGGAAATACACAGCATAAATGCAGAATGAGCAGCAGAAAGAGGTCCTTTCATAAGAAAAACGTGTTAGTTATAAAAGGATTTCAAGACAGAAGCAATGATCGAACAGTCGTGAAATGATCCGAACAAAGAAGAAAAGAGATTGGTGATGAGATGACATCAAATAAAAGAAAGCAAGTCGGCAAGTAGTGCCTGATTGGCAAAAACGGGAGAAGGAGATGAATAATACAACAATTAAGACAAAAAGGATATTTATAACAATAGTTGTTACAGTAAAGCTTGTAGCCCTATTTTCCAAATAGCTTCGGGATTATTGCGGATGAAGCATATTTTCATAGTTTTCAAATGACAGATGAAGTGAACGCATATTAACGATACCATCTACCTATTGAGACAAGGTAGGCTACAGGAAGTAAATACAGTGGTGAGCCAAAAGTGTAGCTCGTGTATAAAGGAGACTGCTTATAGAAAACTTGGTTCTACCCATTCTTGAGCACTGTTCGAGTACTTGGGATGCCCATAAGGTCGGATTAAAGGAAGATATGGAATCAGTTTAGGGGCGAGCCGCTAGATATTTTACCGACAGCTTTGATCAACACACAGGTGTTACATAGATCCTTCGTGAACTCAAGTGGGAATCCCTGAGGGAAGACGACGTTTTTTTCTACAAAACACTGCTGAGAAAATTTAGAGAACCGAAGCTGACTGCAAAACAATTCTACTGCTGCCAACGTACATTTCGCGTAAGGACCACGGAGATAGAATAAGAGAAATTAGGGCTCCTACGAAGGCATCCATTCCCTGTATTTGCCAGTGGACCAGGGAATGAAATGACTAGTAGTGGTGCTAAGCACTCTACACCATGCATCATACGGTGACTGGCGTAGTGGGTATGTAGTTGTTGATGTGGAGTTACAAAACGTTATGACCATTTGTTTAGTAATGTGTTGGTACACCTTCGGAATAGCCGACCGCGGTGGCCGTGCGGTTCTAGGCGCTGCAGTCCGGAACCGCGGGACTGCTACGGTCGCAGGTTCGAATCCTGCCCCGGGCATGGATGTGTGTGATGTCCTTAGGATAGTTAGGTTCAAGTTGTTCTAAGTTCTAGGGGACTGATGACCTCAGATGTTAAGTCCCATAGTGGTCAGAGGCATTTGGACCATTTTTTGAACCTTCGGAATAAAAGGAGCAACCAGTGTGCGTAACATGGATTTGACAAGGCTGGAAAGCACCAGGTGTCTGCGCACATGTCAATCAATTCCCGTAAGTCACGGAATGATGATTTTAGGGCGCGAAACTAGCGCCTGACACCGTTCAAATGGTTCAAATGGCTCTGAGCACTATGGGACTTAACAGCTGTGGTCATCAGTCCCCTAGAACTTAGAACTACTTAAACCTAACTAACCTAAGGACATCACACACATCCATGCCCGAGGCAGGATTCGAACCTGCGACCGTAGCAGTCGCGCGGTTCCGGACTGCCTGACACCGCTCCGGATGTATTTTATCTGGTTCGTGTCAGGGAAAGTTTATGAACAAAACATCAAAGTGGTTTCACAACCATTCTTCTCAAACCACTGCAGCGTTAATGTGGTCTTGTGTCACGGACAATCATTTTGCCGGAAGGTGCTGTCGCTGTTGGGGAAGATATCAAGCGTGAAAGGATGCAGGTGGTCCCCAGTAATGTTCACGTAGACCACAGCTGTCACGGTGTCTTCGATCACTGCCGCAGGTCTCATAGTAACCAGGTGAATATCACCCACAGCATAATGCTGTTCCTGCGTCCAGTGTAATGCTGTTCCTGCGTCCGCAGTATATGTTTACATGTCTCCAGTAGCAGTTCCCCTGGATGGCGGTGTATCCGTACAGGACCGTCAGCCTGGCGTGACAAGAGCCGTGGTTCATCCGACCGGGTGACACGTTCCCTCGATCCATGGTCCAATCTCGATGATCCCGTCGCCAGCGCACTCCAGTCGTAATTGAAAGTGTCGTTGGACCAACGTGGGAACAAGTAGCGGTTGTCTCCTGCGGAGCCCCATGTTCGACAACATGCTCTGAGCGGTGTGTTCCGAAACACCTGTGCCTTTACGAACATCGTACTTTGTTGCCAGATCTGTTACAGATCGCCGTCTGTTCTGCTTCGTAGTTTGGGCAAGCCTCCGACTTCCACGTTCCGTAACAAGGCGGGAACGACCTACACCTCCTGACAAGGCGTGAGCTACTCGCTTACTCGTGGTTTCACCGGCCCTCAACAGCTCTGCATAGATGGGTACGACACCTGGACACCAACAGCCGACCAGCTGTGCCGTTTCCGAGATGCATCCACTCAGGCACGGGGCCATCACAGTCTATTCTTTGTCAGAGTCGCTTGTGCGTCAGTAGATTCCCCATCTGCAGCCAGTACCTGTCGGCAGAACAATTCCCCATTCGTCTCTGCCTCGATTATGTAGTTCCGTTGGTGTGCCATGTGTCCGCAACACCACTAGGTGGTATTCAGTTTCGCGATGAGCCGCGGTCGTAATGTTTTGTCTCATCAGCGTAAATTTCTTCAAAACGTCATCATTAATTCTGTAGACACGCTTACAGGACAGCGCAACAAGCCTAACGAAGATCGTTATTTTGAATTATGCGGACTGAAGCGATGAATGAAAATTTGTGCCAAGGCCAGGATTCGAAACCGGGGTCTCCAGCTCACTAGGCAGATGCGCTAACTACTATGCCACGATGGCACAGTGGCTTCCGACAACAGCACAGACTACTCTAGCACGCTCCCCCTTCCATCCAAATTATGATTAGCGCTTCAGCCCACATGCTATCCACCTAAACTCGATCAGTGGTCGAATCCCGGCCTTGGTACAAATTTTCATTCATGTCATAAGTCAGCATACGTACATCATAAATGCTTAAGACTTCAAAAAGTCTCTTGAACCATGGTTTCATTTGATTAAAGCACCTATGCCTCGGCTTCTTCCAGAATCCCCCTTTTCGTTCGCTGCTGATGTGCTGTTTCAATAGAGCTGAAGATCATCTGCAATGCTGTTCATGTTCAAGTGGGCTGAGGCATGAATGGGAATTTGGATGGAGGAGGGAGGCGTACTAGGGTAGCCTGTGCGTTTGTGCAAAGCCACTGTGTCAGGGTGGCGTAGCAGTTAGCGTACCTGTCAAGTGAGCAGGACACGCGGGTTCGAATCCTGGCCTTGTCACAAATTTTTATTCATCGCGTAAGTCTGAATACATGCAGCGTAGATGTCTGAGATTTGAAAAGGTTATTTTGATGTTCTGATCTGCCTCAGAGTTCTGTTCCGGCAGCAGCGTTTTACAACATATTTCTATACGAACAGTTCAGTAATAAGTAGAAGGAAAACATCAAAACGGGGCGCGCCAGTAATAGTTCGTCTGGTTGGTAGACGGCTTTTCCAGTCTGTTTTATTTGGAACTGTGAACTCCGGTGCTCTATAAACAAAAAAAGGAACGTGTTACTTACTGCTACATAAATATTCATTACGCCTTTCTGTCGCCGGCTATCGCCTCATTCGTATGAAAATTTTAGTTTTATCTAATTTTATTTGCATACATGACAGCGGCTCGCAAATCATGCAGCGGCGCGAGTCGTGCTTCAAAGGACATACTGGTGTGTGACCTCCCCCTGCACGTCACTTCAAGGAGGAGCGGGTGTTTCTTTGACCGACAGTCCGGAAAATGGGTTCCACAACTTTTCCGCCTGCGCGACACGCGGTTAAGCTTTCCATTTGCTCCGCCTGGATGCTCTCCACATGACGTAGGAAATGGTGTTTCTCGGCCAGCAGCGTGGCGTTTGCCAAAACGCAAGTTCAGTGCTAATCGTAGTACATGTTAACAACGCGCAGATGCTGGTTTTGCATTTCCAAAAGAGTCACATTATAAAGTCAAACTTAAAAGCCATGAAGACTTTGTGTGCTTCGGAGAGAAGTGATATAAATCCGGTACTTGTAGATTAAATACAGGGCATCCATAATTAAAGTTCCAGTAACAAGAGGCTTTAAAAAGAGGACCGCTGCTCAGAATGGCATCAAATTTGAGCAGCATATTATAGACGCAGAGGGAAACGTCATGGAAAAAAGTTACCCATGGATGGCGCTGTAAGATTTATCACGTAAATGGTTTCGGCTACAAATGAGAGATGAATCGCAATCGACCGCTATGATTTGAGTTGCACATTAACCATCCATTCTGTTCAATGTGCATGGCTGTAAAAGTTCGCCGGCCGGAGTGGCCGAGCGGTTCTAGGTGCTACAGTTTGGAACCGCGCGACCGCTAAGGTCGCAGGTTCGAATCCTGCCTCGGGCATGGATGTGTGTGATGTCTTTAGGTTAGATAGGTTTAAGTAGTTCTAAGTTCTAGGGGACTGATGGCCTCAGAAGTTAAGTCCCATAGTGCTCGGAGCCATTTGAACCATTTTTGTAAAAGTTCGGCAGTCAGTAATTGTGGCACTATTAGTCGGGTAAGCCCATCCACCACGGCAAGGTCGTACCACATTGGATGGGAAAAATCGGTTTTTTATTGTCTTGGGACCAAAACCCGCATGAAAATCAAAATGACATTGATGTTGTGAGACTGGTGGAAGATATGTTCAATGTGCTATTTACCGTTCCCTGGCACAAGTTGAAATCGAGAGACAGCATGTTCCACAACAATTGAGACTGTCTCGGAGGTCACGTTCAAAATGCGTTGTGCATTGCATGTTTCCAATTCAGTTACTTTCGTAACTGGAACACTGAACACACATTTCAGGTAACTCCCACAGCCGGAAGTGACACAGATTAGGATCAGGTAATCTGGACGGCCTGGCTGAAGAAAGTGACGGCTGACAATTCTGGCTTTTTCGAAATGCCCCTGTAGCAACTGTTTCACTGGCTGTACAATATGTGGAGGAGCGCCATCTTGCATAGAAATGGTCCTACCCACACATCCACGCTGTTGGAATGACACTGGTGTGCAAAAGGCTCTCATGGCGTATACCACTGATGGTACAGATAACAGGACCCGCAGCATTTATCTCCTCGAAAAAGTACGGCCCTACGATAAACAACACCGTCCACCCACACCACATAGCCACCTTTGGAGAATGAAGTGGTGCCGACTGATGTGCGTGCGGACTTTCCGTTGCCCATATTCTGCTATTCAACATAGTGACGTGTTTTTGGAGATGGCAATGAGCTTCTTCTGTGTACATATTGTTCCATGGCCGTTCATTATCCACTTCTATGCGGACAAGGAATTCCAAAAAAATCGTTCAAATGGCTCTGAGCACTATGGGACTTAACTTCTGAGGTCATCAGTCCCCTAGAACTTAGAACTACTCAAACCTAACCAACCTAAGGACATCACACACATCAATGCCCGAGGCAGGATTCGAACCTGCGGCCGTAGCGGTCGCGCGGTTCCAGACTGTAGCGCCTAGAACCGATCGGCCACTTCGGCCGGCTAGGAATTCCAGAGCGAGTGTTTGTTTGCTGGCAGTTCAGCAGGAAGCAACTCCTGAACATGGGTGATTTTGTATGGGCAGCAGTGCAGGATGTTTCGTAAGATTTTATGCATTCGTGCTCGCAGGCATGTCCAACGTTCTGGCGTTTCCCCGTGCACTGCGTCTTTGCACAGCGCCCACCTACGCTACAGCGCATGCGCAGTGCGCGAGATTTTCAATATCCTCTTGCTCTCTGCGTGCAAAGCCTTGATCTTAACGAAAACATGGACTTTTCTGTAGAAATTTAATTATCTAGTTTAATTTGTACTATACTAAGCTTTCGCTAGAGGCTACTGTTCTCCAGTTATTCAAGCAAAAATAGAAATTTAATTATCTAGTTTAATTTGTGCTGTACTACGCTTTCGCCACAGCCACTGTTGCCCAGTTATTCAAGCAAAAATGTTAAAGTGGCCTTGAAACACCACCCTCCCCTTCCACACTTACCGGTATTGTTCGTGGAATTACCTCCTGCCACTGTACATTAAATAGCAACTGCATAAATTATTTCCCGTATTGGGCCTTCTTTGGTCTTCATCTTATGGACTATTGTTATGCCACCGACGTAGGTTGCGTTTGTGAATTAAATGTATACCAGTACAAAATGAAATTACATTAAATTTCTTACAAGAAAGTGTCCATTTCGTTTTTTCTCTAGGGTTTTTCGCGCAGAGAGCGAGAGAATATTCAATCCCGCGCATGCGCTGTAGCTAGGGGTTTTTTCTGGGTCAATGTGTGGTACTTTCTCGACTTTATGGACCACAAGCGTTTTGTATGAAATCGCGTATCTCGACTTGCTCTACGCCACTGTGGTACGCTGTAAGCAGTTATCGTTTACGTCTTGTATAAATAGACAATCAGCTATACAAGTAAATTTAGAAGTGATCCAGGGAAGTGTGTTGCGATTCTTGCTTTTCATATAGTATATTAATGTCCTGGCAGACAATATTAACAATAGGCCCAGACTTTTGCAGATTTTATAGTTACCTGTAAGGAAGTGCTGTCTGAAAGAAGTTGTACAAATATTGTCAGATCTTCATAATATTTCAAATTGTGTAACAAGCTTTAAGTATTTAGAAGTGTGAAATGGTTCATCTTACAAAAAGGATAAACGTAGCATTCTATGACTGCATTATCAGTGACCCACTTTTGGAGTCAGTTAACTCATACAGATAGCTGTGTGTAACAGTTTGTAGGAAATTGAATGACCCTAGACATAATAAATCAGATAGCAAACTTCGATTCATTGGTAGGTGACTGGAAAAATACCGTGAGTCTACAAGGAGAATTCCTTGCAAGACGCTTGTGCGAGCCATTCTAGGATACTGCTGAAGCGGTGGGACTCACACCAAATAGGATTATTAGAGGATATTGAACGTATACAATAGAAGGGCAACACGTATAGGTAGAGGTTTGCTTGATCCATCTATTCTCGCATAAAAAAACGTACCGAATGACGTCATTAAGTTTGGAAGACGACAGAGGAATGGTAGTAACCGGAAAGTACGCTAATAAACCAAACTCCTCCGCAAAGACCCGACAATCATGCAAAACTGACGAAATGGATGAAAAGGTTACAAGGTATAGTTTACCGAGGATGGGACATGCAGAACCATCCCTCATTTTTCTCAGGTAATGCACCTGTACCTTCCTCCAGACTAAGAACTAGTTCATCCATGCTGTGGCAATAACTGTTAATCAGCGTGGCTCATAAGCGAAGTAGCACACAATTTCCCAGAGAAAATGAACTGTATTAGAAGTAGAAGCCTCCACAATCCTTTACGCCAACAATCGCCCACCTAATCGAACAATGAAATCTTCAGCATCTCCTGTACACGCTAAAAACTTTTACTTTGTATAATTTTGTTTACATTTTCACCGTAATGTTGCTGCCGTTCGTAGTGTTGTAGAATTATACATTCTGAATATTTAAAGGAAGCTGGCAGCCTTTGCCCACCAGTTCGAAATTCTGACAAGATCTGCCTGAAACTTTGTGCAATTTTTTTTTTTTCTGACAGTACTTTATTAAAGATAACTGCATAATTTCCTAAAAGTCTGGCAGGTCGTTAACATATAACGTGAACAGCAAGGGATTTAACACACTTTGGAGGGACACACCTTAAGTTATTTATCTGTCCCTGACTCTCCATCCAAGATAGCGTCCTGGAACCTGCCTGCCAAAAAATCATCAAACCAGTCACAAGTTTCTTTCGATCCTTTTTATGAGCAGATTTACCTTAACAAACCTTGGTGTGTTACTGCGTCAAATGATTTCCGGAAGTCAAGAAATACTGTATGTATCTTGCTGACCTAATTCGTGACTATCAGTGTGCCATATGAAAAAAGCGCGAGTCGAGGTATGCATAAGCGACGTTTTCGGAGTCCACACTGGTTGGTATAGAGGAGGTCATTCTATTCGGAAACCTCATTACGTTGTAGATTGAGATTGTAAGATTCTATAGAAACGAATGTCGAGGTTATCGGACGGTAGTTTTGCGGATCACTTCTGCAACGTTTCTTGTGTTCGGACGTGATACGTGATCTGTGCTTTCTTTCAACCAACTTACAGTTTGAAACTTCCTGGCAGATTAAAACTGTGTGCCCGACCGAGACTCGAACTCGGGACCTTTGCCTTTTGCGGGCAAGTGCTCTACCAACTGAGCTACCGAAGCACGACTCACGCCCGGTACTCACAGCTTTACTTCTGCCAGTACCTCGTCTCCTACCTTCCAAACTTTACAGAAGCTCTCCTGCGAACCTTGCAGAACTAGCACTCCTGAAAGAAAGGATATTGCGGAGACATGACTTAGCCACAGCCTGGGGGATGTTTCCAGAACGAGATGTTTCACTCTGCAGCGAAGTGTGCGCTGATATGAAACTTCCTGGCAGATTAAAACTGTGTGCCCGACCGAGACTCGAAATCGGGACCTTTGCCTTTCGCGAGCAAGTGCTCTACCAACTGAGCTACCCAAGCACGACTCACGCCCCGTCCCCACAACTTTAATCCCCCCAGTACCCCGTGTGCTACCATCCAAACTTCACAGAAGCTCTTCTGCCAACCTTGCAGAACTAGCACTCCTGAAAGAAAGGATACTGCGGAGACATGGCTTAGCCACAGCCTGGGGGGTGTTTCTCGAATGAAATTTTCACTCTACAGCGGAGTGTGCGCCGAGTTCAAGTCTCGGTCCGGCACACAGTTTTAACGTGCCAGGAAGTTTCATATCAGCGCACACTCCGCTGCAGAGTGAAAATCTCATTCTGGAAAGTTAGAGTTTTTTTTGTTCGAGGGACAGATTATGGTTAAAAGAGAGGGTAACTCAGCCACAAATTTAATATAGAAACTGGTAGAGATTCCAATGAACTTTGGAGCTTTATCAGATTTTAGTTATTTAAGCTGTTTTTCAACGCCACTGGGACTAATATCTATATCAGTCACCCCTGTAGTGGCGCGACGTTTAAATTGGGGCAGTACTCCTGAATTTTCTTTTGTAAAGAAACACCTGAAAGTGATGAGCGTGTCTGCTTGTGGGACCCGGTGAAGAGCAGCAGCAACTGTGGCGCGTGGCCGTGTTGCAGGGCCTGAAGCTGAAGCACCGGAGCGCCAGCGACCTGGACAAGCGGGGCACGTCGGCGAGCATCCGCAGCACCGGCTCGACCACCTCGTGGGTCAGCACCGACTCCTCCCAGTCGGCCGTCACCAACGCCTCCGTGCACACCGACTCCAACGCCAGCTTCGTCGTCGAGGTAAGTCCGTCACTACCAGGGGTAGTAATAAGGCTTTCATTATCACCTAGAACAAGTAGGCCTGGGATCCTGCAACTTGGTGTTAGTCCTTCTCTACATATGCACCCTTCAGTGTGACACATTTGCCAGAACGGTGGAGGGCCTGGTGGAGATCTTATTTGTAGAAGTCTGCGTGTTGGCTTTTCAGGAATCAGTACACCTCGAAAATCTCTTGTGATTTGGATGATGGTTTATTCATACGATGATAGTCAAGGAAGTCACATGGTGACATGTCAGGAAGATATGGGTGTCTCAGTCAAAATCTGATAGCCCAAGCAGGCAGCATGGGTGAGTTTGTACTGTAAAGAATGAGGCGCGGCGTTGCCGTGGGGCAAAACGAACCATTTGCACACCTCCACGGGCCGCTTCTTCTTGAGAGCCTCCTGTAACCTTGTCAGGAGACATCGGTTTGCTTTTTACGAGTTTAATAATTTTTGCACTGCACCATTGCAGTCCCAAAAATACTCACAAGTGAACCTCCTCATCGCACCCCCCTCAGATTTAGTTATAAGCTGGCATAGTGGATAGGCCTTGAAAAACTGAACACAGATCAATCGGGAAAACAGGAAGCAGTTGTATGGAACTATCACATAATAAGCAAAATATACGAACTGTGTAGACCACGCGCAAAATAGGCAACATCAAGGATAGTGAGAGCTCGAGAGCGCCGTGGTCCCGTGGTTAGCGTGAGCAGCTGCGGAACGAGAGGTCCTTGGTTCAAGTCTTCCCTCGAGTGAAAAATTTACTCTTTTTATTTTCGCAAAGTTATGATCTGTCCGTTCGTTCATTGACGTCTCTGTTCACTGTAGTAAGTTTAGTGTCTGTGTTTTGCGACCTCACCGCAAAACCGTGCGATTAGTAGACGAAAGGATGTTCCTCTCCAATGGGGACCGAAAACATTTGATCGCAAGGTCATAGGTCAACCGATTCCTCCACAGGAAAACACGTCTGATCTGATATATTCTATACGACACTGGTGACGGCATGTGCGTCACATGACAGGAATGTGTTGTCGACCCACCTAACTTGTACACTTGGTCAATGGGTAAAAAGATTCTTCCACCTTGCTAGATTGAGGTTTTCTTGTGGATGTGATAATCACTCCCAAAAAAGTGATGAAAACGTATAGAGTTTGTCACATAAACTGAAAATAAAAAATTAAACATTTCACTCGAGGGAAGACTTGAACCTCTCGTTCCGCAGCTGCTCACGCTAACCACGGGACCACGGCGCTCCTGCGCTGATAGTGTCCTTGATGTTGCCTATCTTGCGCATCAACTACTCAGTTTGTATATTTTGCTTTTTTTTTTATAGTTCCACACAACTTCTTCCTGTTTTCTCGATTGATCTGTGTTCAGTTTTTCAAGACCTGTCCACTGTGCCAACTTATAACTAAATCTGAGGGGAGTGCGATGGGGAGATCCCTTGTCAGCGTATCTCATGCGGTGATAGCTGTGTCTTTGCCTATTTTGTGGTGATGAATCCACAAGTTTAGTCCTTCCCTCCCCCTTTGCTGTGGTCTTCTGTCTCGGGGTCTTAGTGATACATCTAGCACTCCTCCGTGCTGAGTAGGCGGCTAACACAGTATATCTACATCTGCTTCTGCATCTACATTAAGTCTGATATATTTTGATTGTGGCGATTGGTACTTTGTGTACCAATATCTCTTCCCCGTTTTCCTATTCGAGTCGCGTATGGTTCGCGAGAAGAAAGATTCCGGTAAGCCTCCATCTGGACTCGAGTCTTCCTAATTTCATCTTCATAGTCTTTCCACAAGATATGCGGGGGAGGAAGCAATACATTGTGTCATGACCCGACAAAACTACAGTAGTTCGGCTATGACTTTCTTTGACTGTTCTGGGAGATGGCATATCCCAACTAAACGTGTGAAATATTCCATGAATGATAAAAATATATACTTAATACAATCCTTTTCTACAGGAGTGCTTGATAATTTACAACTGTCATTGACTATTAAAGCATTACTTGATATGCTAATTAACAACCTCTTCTCTTCAAGTACAATATTAAACATTTTCCATTTGAGTCCTGCTCAGCCGTACTAACTGCTTTACCTGAAGCTCCGAAATGGATCAGAGCGCTTCCAGGCTCGACTCTATATTGACCTCTGTGTGGGGGCGCTGCTATGCTAGAGAGAGGGCGTGTCTTCTTCAGCTTCTCCCATTCATCGTTAACGATTGCAGCGAGATATCGCTGATGTCTCTGGTACCGATACGCGTTGCAGACTTTGGTGTGGCGCCACAATCTGTGGACGATATAACATACTCGTTGACTCTTCTAGATATGTACACTCTTGCAATTCTAACAGTAAAGCAGAACGCCGCTCTTGCAGCTTCTGCCACTGAAGTTTGTAACGCTGCTCGTGTGCACACGATACTCATTAAAGCCTGTACTATGGTAAGTTGACGGGCTTCACCTTAAGAGAAAGGGTTTTTGTATAGAAATTGACCGCGTGTACCTGAATGGAGGCATATCAGACTTGCACCCACTCTGTAATAACAATGATACGTCAAGCAAGTCCGAAATGCAACTACACGTCAGGATGGACAAGAAACAACACAGAATATGCTACCAATTTACTAATAATACGGTCGCCAGCCTAATTAGGCATTAACTGAGTTTCTTCCCTATACATGTTGATGTACGTTCATACAAAACAACACGTAATAACACTGCATAATATGGTAAATTTTAGAACCAGAAAATCTACTGAACTGATAATTTCACTTTCTGTACTAATATGGATAAACCATAAATACATAACATTACACTATAATGTTTACTACAAAACTTCGTACTGTCTATTGATCTGATTAAAATCGGGCATAGGTTACCCTAGAAATAGCACTTTCGAAACACACACACAATGTCAATTTTGATAAAGGTAAAACACTGGTAAATTTTGGATTCTATTTTGGCTTTGACTTTGCTGGTCAAATCAGTTTAGAACACTTCAGAATTCAAATGAAAAAAAAGGGGGGGGGGACCCTGAAACTGTTATGAGCACTGTATTAAAACAATTAATTACTGAAATCATTATGCCCTCAAGATTTCCAATATATGATTTACTACTCTTTTTGTCTTATTTCCTACTCATTTAAATACCATTATATCTGTCTCGAAATAATCTATCTTCATTACTAAATCAATATCAAAATTATCTTCCAACTTTGTCAGACCTTTGTTATTCGTCTATTAGTTCGTTAACAAAAAATAGTTCTTTAAACATCATTCTAACATAGCTAGGTCTGCAGGTAATTATTATTAACATAAACTTTAATTCTTCATTTCGGGACACTCGGATTGCGCAACATTTGGAAAGGACCCTGTCTAGGTTAGTTGTGAGGATAATTAAATGATAGGACAGTTCTGATAAAATTTAAGTTGTTATTGAACAGTATGGAATAAAAGTAACACTGGTCCATACGAATACAGTACTAAAAAGTTCAACCTGTTCGTATCGATGCGGCAGTTGGCGGGCGGCGAGATGGCGAGGCACAAAGCACACATACAACCACAGCAATGGCTCTTGACGTATCGGCACTTTATTTCTTCTTAGCGTCGCAATACTTTTCCATTTAGTGCCTATGGAATTCTGCCATGCTGTATAGGCGTCGGAACGGCATATCAGAGGCTCAATGAAACTACGTCTTCCAGGAGAGCCTCCTCGATCCAGGACGTGTTGCTCAGACCAATGCCAAACTCCAACTACTACTGCTGAGCCCGTTGTGCCGTGCAGCGCCCGCGTGCATTTTCCCGCGCTCGCCTGCCATCCACCTTTTACCGCTCCCTTACAGACAGGGTATTCACCCGAGGTTTTGCATTCTACATATCCTAATACATTGCCTACGTATGAACCAGACGCACAATTACAACTTTAACATCTTACAACAGTTACAACATTTGTTACACTTCAATTCTATTACCATATTGCTTGAAATTTGACATAAACATTAATATTCACATCGAAAATTGTTTACAGTTGCTTTAACATAATGGCATGAAAGAAAAAAGAAATGAAATCAGAACATCGATTACACTAATTTATCGAAAAATCAGAAAAATATTATTATATGTACAATAGTACAACGTTATTGTTGTTACAAGTTGACTGAGTATTTCAGTGACACTTTCGCTCTTACTCAATGAACCTGGAACGAAACATCCTGCTCTTATTTTGAACTATTCTGTTTCCTCTACCAGTCCTATCTGGTACTGACGATCAGTGTTCAAGTATTGGTCGAGAGAGTGTTTTGTAAGCTACTTTATTTGTTGATGGACTACATTTACTGAAGATTCCTCTAGTGAATCTTAGTCTGGCATCTGCCGTACACGTGATTAATTTTATGTGGTCGTTCCGCTTCAGATCGCTCCACACCCATATTTTATCGAACTGCTTGCTGGCGGAGCGGTTCTAGGCGCTACAGTCTGGAACCGCGAGACCACTACGGTCACAGGCTCGAATCCTGCCTCGGGCATGGATGTGTGTGATGTCCTTAGGTTAGTTAGGTTTAAGTAGTTTTAAGTTCTAGGGGACTGATGACTTCAGAAGTTAAGTCCCATAGTGCTCAGAGCCATTTATTTGAACTGCTTCCAGTCATTCTTTTGCAATTTTGTAATCATACAATATACGGTCTTTCTGTTTGATTCGAGTTGGCCGAGCACAGTTGCAACGTTTCTGCTGATGTCTCGGTTCGGTGGGGTTTCTGAACGAGTGTGAACAGTCGTGCAAACAGCCGCCGGTGAACTTCATCAAGCTCTAAATGTCATGCCAGATGTTAAAAACTGATAGACGTCTAATTTTTTTATGTCCATTACCGCCGCGATCTGTTGCGCTAGTCTCCAAGCACCAGGTCCTTCACTTCTCTTACAGTTCCCTACTCTTTACAGAGATGGTCTGGCGCTTCGTTCTTCGTCCTCAGAGTTCTTGGCCACACTGAAAGAGTCTGCACCACCTAATAATAGCAGTGAGTGGAGGAGATTAGTGTTTAACGTCCCGTCGACAACGAGGTCATTAGAGACGGAGCGCAAGCTCGGGTGAGGGAAGGATGGGGAAGGAAATCGGCCGTGCCCTTTCAAGGGAACCATCCCAGCATTTGCCTGAAGCGATTTAGGGAAATCACGGAAAACCTAAATCAGGATGGCCGGAGACGGGATTGAACCGTCATCCTCCCGAATGCGAGACCTAATAATTGGTTCATGTAATGGTGTGTTGTTGCCGTCCACTTGTAACTCCACGGCTGGGTTGTTGTAGGGTAGCTCTCCGCCAAATTCAGAAAAACGAATTTCCAAGGTTATTTCACTTTATAAATGGGATGCACCGTTTTATTTTGACTCTTCTAGCCGCTTGATTCATTCCTGTACCAGTACTCCATACATGTGCCTGCAAACAAAGAAATGCAGGGCGGTTTATAAGTCGCTCCCTCGTTTTAAATTTCCTTAAACTTTTTATTAATGAATATTTACAAATGAAACAAGCTGTAGTTGGTTCTGTTTCTCAGGACCATGACAATGTGTGTAGTATAATCCTACATAAGCGCCTTCGTTGTCGAGCAGACGACGTAAACATATAAGAACGTCATCAACTGATTTCCCACATTTCCGAGGACAACTGTGATCCTCTCCTGTAATTCGTCCGGAATGCGTGCGTTTGTTCGGTACACACGAGGGATAAGGTCGTGACTTCTCGGAGGTCATTCGTGGGAACCTCGCCATCGCAGCCAACGTCCTGGGAAGTGTTTATCCAGCTAATCACGAACGATGCAGGCACAACATTCACAGCACATTCACAACATTTTCCGGTTATGATATCAGTGGTCACACATACTCACTCAGCATCTGGCAGTACCAGTCACTGTTCATAGTGTCTCGCAAGAGGCCCATTGAGACGATTCGAGTCCATACTGCACCAAACTGTCAATTTCAGTCGACTTGATGATTTTTTAGTTGACATTCATGGATTTTTTGCTGCCCAATAATAGCAGTTGTGTCGACTGACGAATCCTCTAGCTTGAAACGTAGCCTAATCGCTCCAAAAAATGTTCTTGAACAAATATGGCCAATCATTGTACCATGACAGCATAATTTCCCCATATTCCATCCGTCTGTCACAGTCTTCCAACGATAACTCCTGGACATAATGGGGTTTGCAGGATTTCCTGATCAAGTTCTTCTTTAAGACAACACGCACGGCGTCCCTGCTGCTTCCAGTCTCACGAGGTGCCTGAGTTATTGATTTACCAGGACTGTGCGGGAAGATGCTCCCCACTGCCGCTACATTTTCTGGAGATCGCGCCACCGGTCGTTGTCCTCGTGGTTTATCGACAACTGATCCAGTTGCCATTAGCTCGTTGTGACAGTTCCTAATGGAATGGCGTGAGGGCCACGAAGACCCTGCCACCGCTGCTGAACAAGGGCAACATATCTTCACACTTCAAACTGCGAAGCGAGCTGAGCGCGCTCTTGTAAAGTCAACTTTCTTGCCATCTCGTCGTTCACCGTAAGAAGATCCAACGGATGGTTGAGGTACTCGCAGGTGTCCTGTAACGAAACACAATAACGTTGATTAACATACATCAACAATCACAAAACTAATTGATATTTAAAGCTAGGGAGCAACTTCCTCACCCTCGCTGCATATTCATTGCGAAGCTGTACAGGGTGGTTCATTGATAGTGACCTGTCCAAATATCTCACGAAAAAACTACAATGAACGAAACTCATCTAGCTTGAAGTGGGAAACCAGATGGCGCTATGATTGGCCCGCTAGATGGCGCTGCCATACGTCAAACGGATATCAACTCCGTTTTTTTTTTTTTTTTTTTTTAAAGTAGGAACCCGCATTTTTATTAAATATTCGTGTAGTACGTAAAGAAATATAAATGTTTTAGTTGGACCACTTTTTTCGCTTTGTGATAGATGGCGCTGTAATAGTCACAAACGTAGAAGTACGTGGTATCACGTAACATTCCGCCAGTGCGGACGGTATTTGCTTCGTGATACATTACCCGTGCTAAAATGGACCGTTTACCAATTGCGGAAAAGGTCGATATCGTGTTGATGTGTGGCTATTGTGATCAAAATGCCCAACGGGCGTGTGCTGCTCGGTATCCTGCGCGACATCATCCAAGTGTCCGGACCGTACGCCGGATAGTTACGTTATTTAAGGATACCGGAAGTGTTCAGCCACATGTGAAACGTCAACCACGTCCTGCAACAAATGATAATGCCCAAGCAGATGTTTTAGATGCTGTCGAGGCTAATCCTCAAATCAGTAGCAGACAAATCGCGCGAGAATCGGGAATCGGGAAAAAACGTCGGTGTTGAGGACGCTACATCAACATCGATTGCACCCGTACCATATTTCTATGCACCAGAAATTGCATGGCGACGACTTTGAACGTCGTGTACAGTTCTGGCACTGGGCACAAGAGAAATTACGGGACGATGACAGATTTTTTGCACGCGTTCTATTTAGCGACGAAGCGTGATTCACCAAAAGTGGTAACGTAAACCGGCATAATATGCACTATTGGGCAACGAAAGATCCACGATGGCTGCGACAAGTGGAACATCAGCGACCTTGGCGGGTTAATGTATGGTGCGGTATTATGCGAGGAAGCATAATTGGCCCCCATTTTATCGATGGCAATCTAAATGGTGCAATGTATGCTGATTTCCTAAATTATGTTCTACCGATGTTACTACAAGGTGTTTCACTGGATGACAGAATGGCGATGTAGTTCCAACATGACGGATGTCCGGCACATAGCTCGCGTGCGGTTGAAGCGGTACTGAATAGCATATTTCATGACAGGTGGATTGGTCGGCGAAGCACCATACCATGGCCCGCACGTTCACCGGATGTGACATCCCCGGATTTCTTTCTGTGGGGAAAGTTGAAGGATATTTGCTATCGTGATCCACCGACAACGCCTGACAGCCATCTGACAACGTGCGTCAGTGCATTGTCAATGCATGTGCGAAAATTACGGAAGGCGAACTACTCGCTGTTGAGAGCAATGTCGTTACACGTATTGCCAAATGCATTGAGGTTGACGGACATCATTTTGAGCATTTATTGCATTAATGCGGTATTTTCAGATAATCACGCTGTAACAGAGTGCGTTCTCAGAAATGATAAGTTCACAAAGGTACATGTATCGCATTGGAACTACCGAAATAAAATGTTCAAACTTACCCACGTTCTCTATTTTAATTTAAAAACCTACCTGTTACCAACTATTGGCCTAAAATTGTGAACCATATGTTTGTGACTATTACAGTGCCATCTATCACAAAGGGGAAAAAGTGGTCCAACTAAAACAATGACGCAACTATCCGGCGTACGGTCCGGACACTTGGATGATGTCCAGGATACCGAGCAGCATACATAGGACACGCCTGTTGGGCATTTTGATCACAATAGCCATACATCAACACGATATCGACCTTCTCCGCAATTGGTAAACGGTCCATTTTAACACGGGTAATGTATCACGAACCAAATACCGTCCGCACTGGCGGAATGTTACGTGATACGACGTACTTATACGTTTGTGACTATTACAGCGCCATCTATCACAAAGCGAAACAAGTAATCCAACTAAAAAATTCATATTTCTTTACGTACTACATGAATATGTAATAAAAATGGGTGTTCCTATTTAAAAAAACGCAGTTGATATCCGTTTGACCTATGGCAGCGCCATCTAGCGGGCTAACCATAGCGCCATCTGGTTTCCCCCTTCAAGCTAGACGAGTTTCGTTCTTTGTAGTTTTTTCGTTTGACGCTTATTTCGTGAGATCTTTGACCCGGTCACGATCAGTGGTCTACCCTGTATATACGTATCTCCAAGAAGAAGTAGAGTTTCGCTATATATGTTTTTGCGTCTGTTTGTCAGTGAGGAGGAGGGGGGGCTTGTCAAGCTGAACAGCTGTTGGTGCTTTGCCGCAGGACGAGCAGCTGGACGCGAGCGTGACGGAGACGTACATGGGCGAGTGGAAGAACGACAAGCGGTCCGGCTTCGGCATCAGCGAGCGGTCGGACGGGCTGCGCTACGAGGGTGAGTGGTTCGCCAACAAGAAGTACGGCTACGGCGTGACGACGCTGCGCGACGGCACCAAGGAGGAGGGCAAGTACAAGAACAACGTGCTCATCACCTCGCAGAAGAAGAAGCACATGTTCCTCATCCGCTCCGCCAAGTTCCGCGAGCGCATCGACGCCGCAGTCAACGCGGCGCAGCGCGCCTCCAAGATAGCCCTCCAGAAGGCCGACATCGCCATCTCCAGGTGAGCCCCCGACTGGACCCCTCTCCCCTCCGAGAGCTGGCTCAAGCTTTTTGTCATATTGCCGTCTACCTTCCCGTCTAGATGTACACTGCTCGCAACTAAACTGGCGACACTGGAAAGAATTTGTTTTACACCGAGGTTGGAGTTGATACTCCACCTTGACCCTAAACATACACAGAAATTTAAAGTTAAGTAATATGAAATGGGAAAGGGCCAAACCTGTGAAGTTCTACACGGTGTGTCACAGTTCCGGTAAGACTGTGACTATTAAAAATTAAAGTCGTGAATTACGTTCGCAAAATCACTGTGTTTATTCAAAACAATCTCTCCCTGGGTCAATACGCAATTGAAATTATCTCAAAAGTTCTTTGAAACAGTCAACGTAGCCCTTTTTTGTAATTGCATTTAGTCTTGGAGTACAGTTTTCTTGGATGTCCTTAACTGCGTCATAACGATGCACTTTCATAGTCAGCCTCAATTTGCGAAACAACCAGAAGCGGCTGGAGCCAAATCCGGCGAATGTAGCGGGTGATCCAGGACTGTGATCGCTTTCCTGGCCAAAAGCTCGTGCACGACCGTTGTTTTGTGGACTGGGCGTTGTCATTGTGGAGCGACCAGGGACCTGCCTCTCGATTTTCGGGTCGAATTCGACGAACTGTCGCCCACAAACGCAAAGCTTAATACAGAAGTTGATGTTGCCTCGCTGCTCCACAGTGTCAGGCACGTACTGTTACGTCTGCGCCCAGGACGCCTGCTCCAGTGATGCTACTGCTTAGGTCTTCTACTAGGCAGTTGTTGAAACTTCAAAGATGGTAAAGCCACAACTGGCCACGCAACGGCACTGCAGTGTGGACTTTCACACAGTCAGTTCTAACAGATATGGGACACGCTGTATATTTCCCACAAGGCGACCGTTTCGGAAGCCACTGTCTTGGATGCAACTAGTAATTTCTAAATGGAAAGTGGTATCATGTAACGTACCAGATAAATAGAGAATTATACGAGAAAAACAATGTGTCTTTCATTTGAGTAGAGATTTATTCACTCTCGAGCTACATCACATTTTGTACAGAACAATAAAAATGCTGGTGATAACACGTAAATGCTACTACACGTGCTCTACCTGTCGTCTAACGCACTGTAAGGTTGTTACTATCCCCTTCACCCATTCCTCATGGAATTCAACCAACATATATACCAGTACGCAGCCACATTCAGTAAAAAGCCGCCCCTGAGTTTCACGAGTTTTCTGATCTTCATCGCTTACACCGTAGCCCTCACATGACCAGACAGAGCGAAATCTAATAGCCTTGAGCAGTAGTCATGGAACGGAGAAACGAGATTTTTCTAAACTACCTTCTTTTTCGATGGTTTATAGTACCTTAGCATTATTGCAGTGAATCTCAGCTATGCCCGAAATTTTCTCTCCCATATGCCTACAGCTGTCCTTTGAGGAGGACGTGCTGAGTTGTTATTATGAAGAAATATTCCATTCGTTCAGAAACCTGGTCCTATGTTCGCCGACAAGTACTCCGTGCAGTAAATCAGTGTGGACCTGTCTCGTACACTTCCCAGAAGTCAAGAAAGACTGTCTCAGTCTGAAAAGTCCTATCGTCTGCCTTCAGAATTACATGAACGAATAGGCGGATGTTAAGCGCTGAAATTCTTCGACTCACATACTGTTGTGGGATTGAGAAATCTATTGCGTTGGTGCATTAGCTCGTAGCGTTTTTCCATAAGTTTAAGAAACACAACAGATACGCCTAATGGAGACGTTAGTCATAAATAATATATTCTCCTTCACTATTTCCAATAGTTTGTCAACGCTAGGGTAACTTTTCGATTCTGCGATTTTAGAAATCACGTGGTACAAAGGCGAAGAACTCGTCCAGCCATGTTCGGAGCGCATCTTCACTCGGAAAAGTTGTTCGATAGAGGGTGGAAAAGGTGAGAATCTGAGGGTGCAACATCAGATTAATAACATGGGTGGGTGTGGAATGACTTCTCAGCCCACCTCCCGCATAGGGTTTTTTTGGCGCTCTAGTAGAATGCCAGTGGACGGCATCTTGGAGTAGCATCGCTTCACGTTGTCTTCCTGGCATTGTTCTTGGAATGTGCCTGCAAGACGTTTCAGTTGTTGACAGTGATGGATGGTTACTCTTGCAGTTGCTGCTTTATTTGCGCTCATCCATTCCTTTCTTTTCCTTGTGTTAGCATAAAGACATCACTTCGCCTCACCAGAAACCATACAGGATAGGAATGGTAAGTGTTGTTCATGAGCCAATTGACGACGAGTAAGCAGAGATGAACATACGTGCGATACCTATACACCCGCTCTTTGAACCTTCCCCTTTGCATCCAAATGTCGCGCGATGTTGGGGTGATCACGTTATACCACATTTGCCAGTTCTAGAGCAGTGTGACGTGGATCATTGCGGATTAATGGGTTTAAACGGTTTGATGAAACCCCGTACGTCTTCCTGAATGTGGAGAGCCATTAATGCCAGAACGATCCCCCTTAAAACGAGGTAACCGTTGTCCAATGGCATTGCGCTCATACACGGCGCAAGTGTTTCTGGCTGCCTCCGTTGCTGTCACTCCTCTACTGAACTCAAACAGAAGAACAGGTCGAAAGTCAGATTTCTTCACTTGGAACTCGTAATTTCTAGCGTCCACATCCCCACTCACTATCTCTTAATGACAAATTAACACTATGTAGCAGGCCGTTGTGATCGAGCGGTTCTAGGCCCTTCAGTCCGTAACCGCGCTGCTGCTACGGTCACAGGTTCGAATCCTGCCTTGGGCATGGATGTGTGTGATGTCCTTAGGTTAGTTAGGTTTAAGTACACTACTGGCCATTAAAATTGCTACACCAAGAACAAATGAAGATGATAAACGGGTACTCATTGGACTAATACATTATACTAGAACTGACATATGATTACATTTTCACGCAATTTGGGTGCACAGATCCTGAGAAATCAGTACCCAGAACAACCAGCTCTGGCCGTAATAACGGCCTGGATACGCCTGGGCATGGAGTCAAACAGACCTTGGATGGAGTGTACAGGTACAGCTGCCCATGCAGCTTCAACAAGATACCACAGTTCATCAAGAGTAGTGACTGCCGTATTGTGACGAGCCAGTTGCTCGGCCACCATTGACCAGACTTTTTCAATTGATGAGAGATCTGGAGAATGTGCTGGCCAGGGCAGCAATCGAACATTTTCTGTATCCAGAAAGGCCCGTACAGGACCTGCAACATCCGGTCGTGCATTATCCTGCTGAAATGTAGGGTTTCGCAGGGATCGAATGAAGGGGAGAACCACGGGTCGTAACACATCTGAAATGTAACGTCCACTGTTCAAAGTGCCATCAATGCGAACAAGACGTGACCGAGACGTGTAACGAATGGCACCCCATACCATCACGCCGGGTGATACGCCAGTATGGTGATGACGAATACACGCTTCCAATGTGCGTTCACCGCGATGTCGCCAAACACGGATGTGACCATCATGATGCTGTAAACAGAACCTGGGTTCATCCGAAAAAATGACGTTTTGCCATTCGTGCACCCAGGTTCGTCGTTGAGTACACCATCGCAGGCGCTCCTGTCTGTGATGCAGCGTCAAGGGTAACCGCAACCATTGTCTCCGAGCTGATAGTCCATGCTGCTGCATACGTGGTCGAACTGTTCGTGCAGATGGTTGTTGTCTTGCAAACTTCCCCATCTGCTGGCTCAGGGATCGAGACGTGGCTGCACGATCCGTTACAGCCATGCGAATAAGATGCCTGTCATCTCGACCGCTACTGATACGAGGCCGTTGGGATCCAGCACGGCGTTCCGTATTACCCTCCTGAACCCACCGATTCCATATTCTGCTAACAGTCACTGGATCTCGACGTACACGAGCAGCAATGTCGCGATAGGCTACAATCTGACCTTTATCAAAGTCGGAAACGTGATGGTACGCATTTCTCCTCCTTACACGAGGCATCACAACAAAGTTTCACCAGTTTCACCAGGCAACGCCGGTCAAACTGCTGTTTTTGTATGAGAAATCGATTGGAAACTTTCCTCATGTCAACACGTTGTAGGTGTCGCCACCGGCACCAACATAGTGTGAATGCTCTGAAAAGCTAATCATTTGCTGATCGCAGCATTTTCTTCCTGTCGGTTAAATTTCGCGTCTGTAGCACGTCCACTTCGTGGTGTAGCAATTTTAATGGCCAGTAGTGTAGTTCTAAGTCCAGGGGACTGATGATCTCAGATGTTAAGTCCCATAGTGTTTAGAGCCATTTGAACCATTTTTGACCACTAAGTAAATTTAAATAGCAACAGTGAACTACACATAAAAATGTTCAAATGTGTGCGAAATCTTATGGGACTTAACTACTAAGGTCATCAGTCCCTAAGCTTACACACTAGTTAACCTAAACTGTCATAAGGACAAACACACACACCCATGCGCGAGGGATGACTCGAACCTCCGCCGGGACCAGCCGCATAGTCCATGTCTGCAGCGCCTTAGACCGCTCGGCCAATCCTGCGCGGCGAACTACAATAAAAAGTGATAATCGATAAATACACCCATAGCGACCGGAATTACAACATATAAAACAAAAAAACGCCACAAACTCATGCACCAACCTAGTACTATGGGACAGCATCTCCTTTCAGATATCTCGTTGTTAACATTTGTTTGTTCGATCTGTAGGCTAGGTCTTGTTAAACTGCAAAATATTTCTTTATGAAGACGATCGCTTTCTCATTTGCTGAGAAGTCTTATTTCTCAGTTTAGAGAATAGGAAGATATTTCAGGAACCAGCTGGATGTCCAGCTGATGTGCCTTCCTGTTTCGACTTTTTTGATTGAAGCATTGCTCAGCTGAAAGGGCACTCGACTGTGCATCAGTCGTAGTTATTTTTCGACTTTAATCCAGTTTCAAAGACTGCCCACATAGCCTAATGATTAGTGTCACTGCCATCGGAGCGGAAAGAACCGGGTTCTGTTCCCGATGTCTTCTCGGATCTTTCTGAGGTAGAGATATCTGGAACGTGGCTCACTTAACTTCGTGAGATCAAAAGAGGAACTGCTTAAACAAGAAAGCGAGGACATCATCAGTACTCATCCACCGGCAGTAACGGCTAGAGGTACTGGTGAAATGTTGAGTACATATCCCACGATCACATACTTTTCTTACCTTGCAGGCAGCAATCTGCCTGTGGGAACAAGCTGTGAGTTGTGCTTACGTTTACTCCACTTTCAAAAGCTCCGATAATGAAGCACTACTGTGGCCAGTTACCGATGTGCCTTTCTCTGGTATCATCTCACCACTTTCTTTTGTAAGCGCTCCCAAGTACTTGGCCATGGTTTACATTTTTTATCTAATTCAAGAGATATTATTCATTGAAGTGTTAAAGACTGTAACGTCCCTTTGAATTACGTGCAATACCACTTACGTGAAATTAAAACATTACCGACGTACAGGCTGTTCCACTAAATTTCGGGAGAACTGCTGGATGTTATATCTTGCTGGCACGATATTTCGGCACAGTGTCTTCTGGTCATCTGTAAGTGAATTCATTCAGCTCTTCTATTTAAGATCCCGCCGGCACATGCATGGTCTTCCTAGTTGGCAATTTGCGTGGCTTGCTTGAGCTCATACGCTTCTGCTGTAAGTCTGCGTGCTGCTCTGTGCGTCCTCCTCTCTGATATCAGAACGATTGTCTTCGCACGGTAAGATCGCCGATTTGCAGAGCACGAAGTTATCTGTAATCACGTCCTATGCAGAATTTAACTAGAAAAATGTTTCGAATGGCTCTAAGCACTATGGGACTTAACTTTTGAGGTCATCAGTCGCCTAGAACTTAGAACTACTTAAATCTAAATAACCTAAGGACGTCACACACATCCATTCCCGAGGCAGGATTCGAACATGCGATCGGAGCGGTCTCTCGGCTCCAGACTGTAGCGCCTAGAACCGCACGGCCACTCCGGCCGGCCAGAATTTAAGAACATGGTGGGTCATGTACACTTTCTTTCATACGTGCTCTCCATTATTTTACGTGTTATGTTATTGTTTAGTCTGTTAGTGTGTGAAGCGAATTGGCTTTCCCTAAATCGAACTGAATCTAATTTATGCTTCTGACAAGCAGAAATTTTATGTTATTTATCACACCTGTCGTGAGTGTACTTTAGTATTTAATTGTAAAACATCCCGAATGTTGGCCTGGACGTGTATGGCCAAATCCAGGCCTCACCTGTACATTTAGGTACTCGTAAGCACTTTTACCCGCCGTATAGGAAACGGTGTTAAATTTTAGGCACTTCAACAGTGTTTTGTGGACCTCACTCAGTTTAGTTTGAAAAGCATAGGGTACTCAAACTATAGAATGTGTTGTGGCGTAGCAAGACAGCCACGCCACGGAAGTAGCCGAAAGGCACGCGTTTAGTTACCGCAGGCAAGAGATAGGTCTGTAACAGGATACGTAATGAATGCTATAAAGAAAAGTACGTAGCTTCTGGAATACTTAACTTTAATCCATACTTGTGGTACATCGCTCTTGACGATACAAGCGAGACTCTGTAGATACATGCAATGTTACTGATGGCGCCTTGCTAGGTCGTAGCCATTGACTTAGCTGAAGGCTATTCTAACTATCTGCTCTGCAAATGAGCGAGGCTTCGACAGTGTGCATCGCTAGCTACGTCGTCCGTACAACTGGGGCGAGTGCTAGTCCGTATCTCGAGACCTGCCTTGTGGTGGTGCTCGGTCTGCGATCACACAGTGGCGACACGCGGGTCCGACATGTACTAATGGACCGCGGCCGATTTAAAGCTACCACCTAGCAAGTGTGGTGTCTGGCGGTGACACCACAGAATGTCTTATAAAATCGTTATACAAAAGTGTGGCTACGATTTCCCTAAAAGTACCAAGTCCTTCTCTGGAGCGAAGAAATACAAACTTTGAACTTCATGAAATATGGTCTGGCGCCTTAGCTTCAACTGTATCTCCTTAGAACGTTACGAAAGACAAAAAAGAGAGATAAATAAGCCCGGTGGTCTACTCAGTCCAGTACTGCGAACTTCCTACGAAATCACTGCAAATCAGAAACATACTGCGCACACCCACAGTACGCATATACACCTTTATTGCAGTGAAGCAAAACTCTACATATCAGATTTTGTCGGCTGACTTCATTTTACCTCACCCGGTAATAGTAACGTTGAATGAGGCAAATACCTCATTAATGATTTCAGTGAAATGACAAATTGCTCTTGCCATTACGTTTTGAACCTAACCAGATAAATTATTCACGTTTCCGTAAATTTCTCACTGATTAGCTTTCGGCGAAAATATATCGATGCTTCTGCACTTTACAGCGCAACAATCCGTCCATGCACAGACGGACATTTGTACTTAATGAAGACAAACAAATGCGCTAATTATCATCAATATCTGAAACGCATTGGGTCACATAACGGTAAATGTAGAGTCGTGGAATCATTATTAAAACCACAGATGTCAATGCATTTGCGCGTCAAACCACAATCACACAATTGCAACTGCGATACCTGATTGTTCTTGTGTGTGTGGGTGGGAGGGGGGGAGGGGGGGCGCACTGATTATGTGAATGTAAAGTAGCACGCTGCCGAAACTACGGTTCGATGGTTATGATACAACACATAAATGACGTAGTGAATGGTAGGATTAATGGTAGTATTACTAGCATTGATAGGGAAAGAAACATAAAGGGATGTGTGTGAGAGAGAAAGTGGGAGCTGACGATTTCTCTTTGTTTGGTAACAATTAGAGCCGCACATTCTTCAGTGTTATTTCATTGTGTATTTCCTATTCTTACAGAAAATAAATTGTATTTTATAAGTAATGAAAATGAGTCGATTGGGCAAGTTCTTCGCTTTTATGTAACCGGGGCAATTACTTTCGATTCAAGTACGGCTTATATGCTCAGTAAGAAAAATCTATGTAATTATTGTTGTTACTTTGTACTGAGTTGAACGTTCCTCATCATGATCAAAGGCTCCCGAAGTGTAAACAGCTCCAGTGACGACTTCGTTCAAGTCTCTGTCAGAAGTCGTTTTAGAAGTGCCTGATGAAACCGATGATGCGCCTTTCTAGAGACTAGACTGCTCATCAGGTAAGGTCGCAGACATAGTAGACATCGACGTTTCATTATTTGTTTTAAAAGTGCTCCTCGAAATTATTCCTTATCACTGTAAAGCTTCTTGAGTCACATGTTTCATAAGAATGTGACAGTCTCTACACTTATGAAGGTGGTCTCGTAGACAAGTAGCCACTGCGTTATGATATGGGTTACGCAGTAGTTACAAAATGGTTCAAATGGCTCTGAGCACTATGGGACTCAACTGCTGTAGTCATCAGTCACCTAGAACTTAGAACTACTTAAACCTAACTAACCTAAGGACATCACAAACACCCATGCCCGAGGCAGGAATCGAACCTGCGACCGTAGCAGCAGCGCGGCTCCGGACTGGAGCGCCTAGAGCCGCACGGCCACCGCGGCCGGCGCAGTACTTACACGTGGCTTCTGTCTTGTTTTCGATGGTCCTCGTATTGTACAATTCCCACATTTCCAAACGATGACGCATGCTGAAGAACAGTGGTCACCTATTAATGTTCCGCAGATTACACGGCCCATTGCGTGTCCTCACTCAGCTTCTATACGTTTCAGTACTTCAGGTATCTAGCGGAATCTTGTAAAAAAATGATTGCACACGTAAACAAAGTGATCGAAATGAGGTGACGCTCAAGACTTACGCAACACACTTCACGTTCAGGTTTTATCTTTACTGCCAAAGACTACCGTGAAAACTATTGTAATCTACGCTTACTTATGATAGTCTACGATAACCTTCGGTAGTTTTACAACTATACGTGAAATTACGCACATGTCTGGTAGGAGGCGAGCAGGACAACACATATCCTTTGTCAGTTACAATTCAAGGGTTTACCAACACCCAGCGTTTCATGTCGCTAGCGGTGGCCACTGGCATTACAGATTTTCTTAAGCGAAGAATCAGTGTGGAGTTTTGGCATTATCTTGTTTAACTCGAACTCGTGTTTCTGATACGAATTTTAAAAAGTAAACTCTTTCTACAAGAGTGTCCACTAACTCAGAATACAATTAAAAATTCCGAAGGCGAGCAAAACTAAAAGACATTGCACTTACTTAACTAAATTAATGAAGATACTTGCCGTATTCACCGAAGTTAATAGGTTCGTGTGAGCGGTATATACTGACCGAAAGTTCCATTCCATCTTCTCGACTGCTCATAAAGATGAGACGTAGAAACAATGTCTCTTGTAAAATATCACTAAAATTTGTTGATGATTTTTTAAATAAAACTGTTCCATTTAATATCATTTTGTTTCAATATTAGTCCACACAACTTCCAAATAGTTTGTAAAAACGAGATCACCCGTCAGACATAACAGTTTCTATCAAGCTCTAGTTAATTAGTTAGTTACGCGTTCTATAGATAATTTGAACAATTCTTTTATCGAAATTATGTGGAAAGTGTAACTTTACGGGACACGTGTACAACATTAATGAGCATATTATCGTTTTATTACTACTCGTGCAACTAATCTTAAAATCAAGTGGTTTTTTAGCAGAAATTCTTCAATGGAATAGGGGCCGTCCAGGAGAAATGACTTTAAATTAAATTTAAAACTTGTATCGCTACTTGTCAGACATTTTGTGTTATATCGGACATATGACAAAAAAATTTTATTCCTGCATATTGAACTCCTCTCCGAGCCACTGACAACTTTAACAGTGGCTAATAAAGATCATTTTCCCCTCTAGTATGTAGGTATGTACATCACTGTCCTTGTCAAATTGTTATGGATTATTTATGACAAATTTCGTTAGCGAACATATGTAATTTGACGGCGTATTAAAATGCCTAGCTCCTTGAAGAGGTACCTACATGACGTCCGTTGGTGAACAGAAGATACTATTCTTACTGCTCGTCTTTGTGCAGTCAATACTTTGCAAGATTAGCAATTATACGAAGAGCAAAAGTGGCTAAATTTCATTGTTTGAGAAACTCAGTAATATGCTTCTTCCAGTTCCATTTTTCATCAACATGTACACCCAAAAACTTGGAGCATTCAACCTTACTTACTGATTCCCACTCATGTGCTACATCTTTTGCTGGTATGGCTCTATTTGTTATACAGAACTGAACGCAGAGTGTTTTTTTTTTTTTTTTCAAAAAGTGAGGGAAAGGAAAGTCCATTTCCTGAGAATCACTTATAACTCCTTCGAAAATATAATTTACTTACTCTTCTGTTGCTTTGTCACTAATGTTATTTATCGTAATAGTAGAACTGTCTGCAAAGAGTAGCAATTATGCTTGTTGAATGTTGAGTGAAAGGTCATTCACATACATAAGGAATAGTAGTGGTCTCAAAATTGAACCCTGTGGGATTCCCTTTGTGATTTTTTTAACCCTTTTCTATCTTTCCAACACTGAATTATTCAGCATAACCTTTTATATTCTGTTTCTCAAGTATCATTAAAATCAGGTGTAGGTAAAACCATCAGTTCCATAGAACTTGAATTTTTCTAACAGAGTATCATAATCTACACAAGCTAATGCCTTGGAAAGATCAGAAAGATACCAAGCAGTGATATATTATTGTTTGAGGCTTACGCGTTTTGTGAATGAATGCATAAATAGTGTTGTTGGCTGAGCATCCTTTCTGGAATCCAAACTGTGGTATGCTAAGTAAATTGTTTTCACTAAGTGTGCGACTATCCTTGAGTTCATTTATTTTTCGAATATTTTGGCAAAGATATCAGTAAGGAACTAGGATGATAATTGTATAACTCTGTCTTGTCACTTTTCTTATGAAGTGGTTTATTAACTGCATTTTTTAACCTGTCTGGAAAAAATCCCTATGCGTGCGATGCATTACATATATCACTAAGGACATTACTTATGAAGTGGAACAGTTTTTCATAATTCTGTTTGAAGTTTCATGAGTCCCACAAGAGCTTTCGTTTTTTAGAATTTTTGTAATTGTATTTATTTCAAGTAATTTTAATTTATTCTCTTGCTTCTTCAACTGAACCATTTAAGTGTATATTTGTTGTTACGTTTAGAAAGTGATAGTTAAAAATACTTTTAACTTGTGAATTATCAGCCAAAACATTGTCATTTAATTTAGTTGTTACGGAATCTTGTACACTAGCTGGCTGTCCTGTCTCCATTCTGACAATGCCTCATAATCACTCATCTAGAACGCACACAAAAAGACGGCTTAAGATGCTACAATGAAATAAAAGTATTACTATTTCTTTGTGCCACGTTTCCAACATTACTTCAGATATCTCATCTAGCCAAGCATGGGTGCATAAGGGTCACGTTAGGACCTCTGATATCGACAGATCGTGAATTGTTCACTTCCCGTCTGCTTAAAAGGAAAGAAACTTTAAAAAACAAAATTAAATATTTAATGTCAAGTCAGTAATTCGCCACAGATTACTTAATTTTAAGGACATTGTAGTTATGTTTGTGATTAAAAAAACGCTTGTGTTTCTTTTGACAGAAAGAATATAGATAAATAATTCGAGAATTTGACATAATGTCTAAACTGGCAAACCTAATCCGTGAAACGCTCCCAGATACAATCTATAAAGTAAAATTTATGGGAGAAATTTCACAGCCTTTCAAAATAAAATCGGGTGTACGAGAAGGTGATGGCCTATTTCCAGTTCTTTTTAATAGTGTGTTAGAGAAAATAGTAAGAATTTGGAACCGAAAACTTACTGCAGAAACAGAAAATATAAACAACAGAGAAGACTTTCGGGGAAAAGTTTTGAAAAGAGAAGGATTCCAAGGCAGGGTAGCTAAAAAGACTGGTTCAAAATGGTATGCAGACGGAGAGAACAAACTTAATGAACACATGAAAGCATACCGGAAGAAAAGGAAAGAACAAAGAATGAAGAACTGAAATTGGAACATAGTCCTCAGATGGCCTAATCGCAGAAAAGAAAAACCACGAACACATACAGATTAAGTTACAGTAGATAAACAAATGTGATATGATTTTCTAATTTCTCATTATTCTTAATCAAACCTAGTTCTGTTTTTATAATAGACACGCTACATTAATGTCATGTGCTACAAATTGTTAATAATTTTCTCGTATGTCAGATTATAATTAGCTATACTTACCATCAGCTATTTGACATAAGAAGTTCCGTATTCCTTTCGGTAAATTACATGCCTCACCCTTTAACATTTCACTTTCGTTTCATTAATAATTACGTCTCGGGCTCTGGTCTCTTTTGTTTTCCTGTCTCCCCTGGTAATTCCCAGAAAGCATCAAATCATTATACCCTGCGTGCCGCGGAGTTTGTCAGTGGTTTTCAAATTTGAAGTCTCACTGGCGTAAGTCATTTCAGGTAGATAATGTGCATTTCTGAGTGCTGCGTGTGAACAGAGAGGCGTGCAAGTTTGACCGTAGGGTTATGAAGGGGACGACGTTGAGAGAGGGCCATAATCTTTGCGACGGGGGCTACAGTAGATGCGAGTTGTTGTTGACGGTGGACGAAGGAGTGTGTGTATAGCTTCCCACAGCTTGCAGCGATGTGAGTGGGTGGTGAGTGTGGCCGTGTTTTGTGCGCAGGACGGCGACGGCGCGCGGCAAGGCGGAGCTGGCGGACATGGCGGCGGAGCACGCGAGGGAGGACTCGGACATCGCCCGCGAGACGGCGCGCCAGTTCGCGCCGGACTTCCAGCAGCCCGGTAAGCGTGCGGCGGGGGCCGCGAATCTGACTCACCACACCGCTCCCTCACATTGCCCGTATTCAGGTCACCGTACCCTCCTCCTGTCTTTACTAACCATAGTCGTAAAATTGCAGAATCGCTGGCAAACATTATGACAGTGTGTGCTGGTATAACAGTTCGTGCGGGTGGTGATGACCACTTCAAATGAATAAGGAACATTCGATTATCCATCACTTTCAGCTCTTTGTGATTTTCCTCTGTAGACGAAAGACCACTAGAGCTGACATGATATCAGTATGATCTACACTACTGGCCGTTAAAATTGATACACCACGAAGATGACGTGCTACAGACGCGAAATTTAACCGACAGGAAGAAGATGCTGTGGTATGCAAATGATTAGCTTTTCAGAGCATTCTCACAAGGTTGGCGCTGGTGGCGACACCTACAACCTGCTCACATGAGGAAAATCTCCAACCTATTTCTCATACACAAACAGCAGTTGACCGGCGTTGCCTCGTGAAACGCTGTTGTGATGCCTCGTGTAAGGAGGAGAAATGCGTACTATCACGTTTCCGACTTTGATAAAGGTCGGATTGTAGCCTATCGCGACTGCGGTTTATCGTATCGCAACATTGCTGCTCCCGTTGGTCGAGATCCAATGACTGTTAGCAGAGTATGGAATCGGTGGCTTCATGAGGGTAATACGGAACGCCGTGCTGGATCCCAACGGCCTCATATCACTAGCAGTCGAGATGAGAGGCATCTTATCCGCATGGCTGTAAGGGATCGCGCAGCCACGTCTCGATCCCTGAGTCAACAGATGGGGGCGTTTGCAAGACAACAACCATCTGCATGGACAGTTCGACGACGTTTGCAGCAGCATGGACTATCAGCTCGGAGACCATGGTTGCGGTTACCCTTGACGCTGCATCACAGACAGGAGCGCCTTGGATGGTGTACTCAACGACAAACCTGGGTGCACGAATGGCAAAACGTCATTTTTTCGGATGAATCCAGGTTCTGTTTACAGCATCATGATGGTCACATCCGTGTTTGGCGACATCGCGGTGAACGCACATTGGAAGCGTGTATTCGTCATCACCATACTGGCGCATCACCCGGCGTGATGGTATGGGGTGCCATTGGTTACACATCTTGGTCACCTCTTGTTCGCATTGACGGCACTTTGAACAGTGGACGTTACGACCCGTGGCTCTCCCCTTCATTCGATCCCTGCGAAACCCTACATTTCAGCAGGATAATGCACGACCGCATGTTGCAGGTCCTGTACGGGCTTCTCTGGATACAGAAAATGTTCGACCGCTGCCCTGGCCAGCACATTCTCCAGATCTCTCATCAATTGAAAACGTCTGGTCAATGGTGGTCGAGCAACTGGCTCGTCACAATACGCCAGTCACTACTCTTGATGAACTGTATCGTGTTGAAGCTGCATGGGCAGTTGTACCTGTACACGCCATCCAAGCTCTGTTTCACTCAATACCCAGGCGCATCAAGGCCGTTATTACGGCCAGAGTTGGTTGTTCTGGGTACTGATTTCTCAGGATCTGTGCACCCAAATTGCATGTAAATGTAATCACATGTCAGTTCTAGTATAATATATTTGTCCAATGAATACCTGTTTATCATCTGCATTTCTTCTTGGTGTATCAGTTTTAATGGCCAGTAGTGTACGTAGAGTACGCGAAAGACCGTGGTCATAGTCTTGCGGCATTGTACCGCAGGGCGCTGAAGGACCGAAGCGTTCCTAGTGATTGGAAAAATTCCGCTTGCCCGTTTTCTAGAAGGGTCGTCGAATAGACGCACAAAACTATAAGACTGTATCTCTGACGTCCTACTGTTATTTCATATTCGCGTATTATTGCCATTTCTGGAGCTCCAAAATGTCCTCTGTAGAAATCAACATCGGTTCCGAAAGCAACGATCGTGTGAAACCCAGCTCACAGATCCAGAAAGCAGTACATACCGGCGTGCAGGTAGATGCCGTGTTCCTTGACTTCTGTAAGGCGTTCGATACGATTCCGCACTGCGGCCTAATGAATAAAATACGGGCATACGGAATGTCAGAACAGCTATGTGATTGGGTTGAAGAGTTTCTAAGAAACAGAACAGAGTATTGAAGCAACTTCAGACTTGTCCCACAGAAGTATTACAGGATTATTACTTTTCATAATATACAGGGGTGATTCTTATAAACGTTTAAATAACCGCGAAGCGCTGAAGATGACGCTGGGACACGTAACTTAATATGAGGCGCATGGGACCGCAAATGTCGGGTAATACCTTAAAAGTAGATGACAAAAGTTGAACAAATGACGTCACCAGATGACGTACCTCGCCGCACGTGCAGCGATTGGTCTTGTCGATTCTGCTCTCGCTGGTAGGGGGCAGTGCTACCAATCACTCCATCACACTACTCTGTTTTCGTAAGTGTTAACCGATTCATCGTAGTCCTGTGTTACCGCTACCGTGAGCGCTACTGTCTCACACGGATAATGCAAGAACGAAAGCAGGGTATCCTACCGGAGCGACATGTAGCACTGTTCCCCATCGGCGAGGATAGGATCGACACTTCCAACCACTGCACTTGTGCCGAGGTACGTCATCTGGTGACGTCACGTGTTCAACATTTGTCATCCATTTTTGGGGTATTTCCCGACATTTGCGATCCCAGGCTCTTATATCAGATTACATGTCTCAACCTTATCTATGTCGCCTCATGGATTTTTGAACGTTAATAAGAATAAACATGTATATAACTCAAGTTCCATGTGGTTTTACGAGTATCATGCATACAGAGAAATCACATGGCTAGAAAAGTGACCGACATAAACAGTTGTAGTGCGTATAAATAGGCAGAAACACCCATCATTGAATGTTTACTCAGTTGCAGAACAATCACTGGAGGCAATCTCATCCGATAAATAAATTAGACTATTCGTATGGAGCGATTTAAAGTGGAAATACCACATAAAATTAACCCCATGTAAGGCAGTCGTCAGGCTGAGATTCGATGGAAGAATCCTCAGCAAATGTAGTGCACCGATGAAGGACGTAGCTTACAAAACCCTCGTTCGACAATATTTGAATAATGCTCGTCAGTCTGGGATCAGTTCAAGAGAGAACTCAGAGAAAAGTAGGGAAGATCCAAAGAAAAGCAGCACGTTTCGTTAATTACATAGACTCGAAGTGGCTTGCACAGATAGATCTGTATGTAGAAGATGCTGCTCCATGGTCTCTCGACCATGCAGCTGGATTGGTAGGTCGTTGTAGGACTCCTTCTTACGCACGTCTCTTTTTTTTATTTTTCTGTTGAGAAATGGAGCCACTCCACAACCGCACTTGCATCGTGACCATCCCAAAAAGTTACACTATCACCTCTGCGAAAGGGTTAATTTTCTGTCTAGTTTCACAGGATGCGTGTCTCTGATGTCCAAATGTTCACATGTCTCGCTGTTACAATAATTAACATGGTCCCATGTGGGACGTAGTAGATATAAAAATTTTAAGAGGTAGCTGTTTCGGCGCAGGGGGAAATAATGCCAAGCACGCGCTCTGGGGAAAGAACCTGTGCAGCCTGTTGGACGGGAGTGGAACGCTGCCATCAGTCACAGTTCCTGTATGGGTGTGGGGATATGTTAGTAGTGGGCAGACTTTTAATGTTTCTGGCACCCCCGATGTCTCCTGGGCCAGATCCAGTGTCTTCGTTAGTGTAATATGTCAAGGTCGTCATTAGAGGAGTCAATTTGATCATAAACTCGGCCATTCACTATAGAATTGCGTCTGCGTGTGTTCTTAGGTCCTGACCCGGAGGGCGTGATATAAGTGTTTGGAATGCCATCCCCACAGCTCCACACCTCAGAACGCGTCGTGGGGATGGCTCGCTCCCGGCGTTCGAGTGGAGGACAGTCAGGGCTCAGCCTTCGCGCTGCTCGGTGTTCTGCCCTAGCTACGTTTGGAGCAGCTTTCCAAAAGCCTTGGTCGGATTCGGAAGGATCCGTATTATTTTTTAATTTATTTCTGGAACTTATTTTTCTCTTTGCACTCTTTCTGTGCAGAGGTGGACGGGTGGAGGGTATTCGGCAATCAACTTCGTTTTTTTTATTTTTTATTTTTTTTAATGGAAACATTTCATAGTGTTAGCGCTCACAGAGTAGATCTTCACTCGAAAAATTCACTAATATAACTACACCGTTCATTTGAGAAAAAAATTATGGAGGAATAATGCGTTCAAAATTATGATCAACTATATTGCTCTTGATGCGGAATAACTGGCGCAGCCCCCCTATGTTAAAGCCAATCTCGAAGGAAAGGTGTATTGCTAACGCAATCAGTGTCCATTCTGTGTACATCCCTTCCTCTCTGCTGCACTATACACCTATTTGAACGTGCTGTCCATATCCAAGCTTTGGTCTCCCTCTACGGTTTCTATCCTCCACGTTTCTTTCGTTTACAAAATTAATAAGTTCCTGATGCCCCAGGGTGAGTCCTATCAACCTTTTTTCTTTTAGTCAAATTGTTCGATAAAGCTCTTTCTCTCCGATTCGGTTGTGTACCTATTCGTTCTTTATCCTATGCAATATTCAGTACAATTTTGCGTCAGTGTTACACTTCCGCGTTACGCGACGTTCCAAACAAGTAATTCGAGAAAAGACACGCAAGAACTGACATTTACATCCAACGTTAAAAAAGTCTCTTTTCCGAAAATATTTTCTTGCAATTGTCAGTGTGTGTTTTATATTCTCTTTAATTTTGCATCAAACAAAAAACTTCTGTACTACTATTTATAGTCCCACTTCCTAATCTACTTCCCGCAGCGTCATCTGACTTAAGTGAACTACGCTCCATTGCCTTGCTTTGCTTCTACTAATGTCGACCTTATAAAATGTTTGCAACAATCCATTCCGTTCAAATGTTCTTCGAAGTCCCTTGCAGTTTCTGACAGAATTACAATGCCATTGACAAAGTTGAAAATTTTTAGTTCTTCTTCCAGAACTTTAATTCCCTTGGGAAATATCTCCTTGGTTTACTTTACTGCTTGCTCAGTATATAGACTGAGTAACATGAATAAAAGGCGACAACCCTGTATCACTCCATTTAGAAGGGCTACCTCCCTTTGTCCTCTGCTCTTTGATCCTTATAGCTGCAATCTTGTTTTGATACAAACAATAAATAGCTTTCCACTCACTGTATTTTATCCCTGATGACGTTATTATCCTGTACCGTGTGTTGAGAAAGAAATCTGATGTTGTTTAAAGGACAACATTGTGGAATTAGCAAAAATTGTTGCAATTAATATTTTTTTCCGGAACAAGTAGTTTTGCTTAAGGGATCATCTTCGTCCCGAATTAACATCAAGTAAACTTTAAGGAAGGTTCCCTGGCGTCATATACACTATTGTTTACTAGTTGTAGCATCTGTCATATTCTGACACAACTGTTATATCATACATTTTCCAGCGGTCAACACGTGCAGAACTCGACAGTGTACACCGAGGCGACAGGAGTCATGTGATACCTCAAAATCTCTTGTCGGAACTCCTTTTGCCCGGCGTAGTGCAGAAACTCGAAGTGTCATGGACTCAACAAGTCGCTGGAAGTCCTCTGCACAACAAATTCACCCATTGTGACTCTATAGCCGTTCGTAATTGAGAAATTTTTGCCGTTGTGGGATTTTGTGCACGAACTGACGATTACGTCCAAAAACGTTTGATGGGATTCGTCTCGGGCCGTCTGGGTGGCCTGTTCTTCAAACCGATCGTAAACAGCTGTGGTCCAGTAACATGGGGATTGTGATCCATGAAAATTCCATCATCCTTTAGAAACATGAAGTCCATGAATGTCTGCCTGTGGTCTCCAAAAAGCCGAACATATCCACGATCAATTGAGTTGGACCAGAGGACCCGGTCCATTCCATGTAAACACAGCCCACACCATTATTGATCCACCACCAGCTTGCACAGTGCCTTGTTGACAACCTACGTCCGTGGCTTCGTGGACTCTGCGCCACACTGAAAACTACCATCAGCTATTACCGGCTGAAATCGGGACTCAGTTGACCAGGTCATCGTTTGCCAGTGGTCTGCGGTCTAGCCGATATAGTTACGAGCCCAGGAGAAACGCTGCAGGCGATGTCGTGCTGTTAGCAAAGGCACTCGTGTCGGTTTTCTGCTGCAGCAGACCATTATCTCCAAATTTCGCCTCATCGTCCTAATGGATACCTTCGTATTACGTCCCGCATTGATTTCTGCGGTCATTTCACGCAGTGTTGCTTGTCTGTTAGCACTGACAACGCTACGCAATCTCTGCTGCTCTCGGTCTTTAAGGGAAGGCCGTTGGCGACTGCGTTGTCCGTGTTAAGAGTCGGTATTCTCGGCACTCTTGACTCTGTCGATATCCAGATACTCATTTCCTTACCGATTTACGAAATGGAATGTCCCATGCGTCTGGCTCCAACTACTCTTTCGCGTTCTGAGTCTGTTAATTCCATTCGTGCGACCGTAATCACGTCAGACACATTTTCACATGAATCACCTGAGTACAAATGACTGCTCCACCAATCCAGTGCCCTTTTATACCTTGCGTACGCGTTACTACCACCGTCTGTATATGTGCATATCGTTATCCAATGACTTTTCTCACCTCAGCATATTACTCTGTTATGAATGTGCCCAAAGTCATACAATAACGTTTATGATTATTTGGTGGTTTCATAATGTCATTCTTTAAATACATTGAAGCTGTGCAGCATTGTTTATACAGGGTGTTTCAAAAATGACTGGTATATTTGAAACGGCAATAAAAACTAAACGAGCAGCGATAGAAATACGCCGTTTGTTGCAATATGCTTGGGACAACAGTACATTTTCAGGCGGACAAACTTTCGAAATTAAAGTAGTTACAATTTTCAACAACAGATGGCGCTGCGGTCTGGGAAACTCTATAGTACGATATTTTCCACATATCCACCATGCGTAGCAATAATATGGCGTAGTCTCTGAATGAAATTACCCGAAACCTTTGACAACGTGTCTGGCGGAATGGTTTATTCGTTAGCGAATGTCTCTCCTGCAGCAATGGTAGCGGCGCTGAGGGGTTGCCGCGTTTGAATTTTGTATGGATAGAGGTGTAAACTCTGGCGCATGAGACGATACGTGGACGTTGGCATCATTTGGACCGCAGCTGCAACACGGCGAACGGAAACCCGAGGCCGCTGTCGGATCACCTGCTGCACTAGCTGCGCGTTGCCCTCTGTGGTTGCCGTACGCGGTCGCCCTATCTTTCCAGCACGTTCATCCGTCACGTTCCCAGTCCATTGAAATTTTTCAAACAGATCCTTTATTGTATCGCTTTTCGGTCCTTTGGTTACATTAAACCTCCGTTGAAAACTTCGTCTTGTTGCAACAACACTGTGTTCTAGGCGGTGGAATTCCAACACCAGAAAAATCCTCTGTTCTAAGGAATAAACCATGTTGTCTACAGCACACTTGCACGTTGTGAACAGCACACGCTTACCGCAGAAAGACGACGTACAGAATGGCGCACCCACAGACTGCGTTGTCTTCTATATCTTTCACATCACTTGCAGCGCCATCTGTTGTTGAAAATTGTAACTACTGTAATTTCGAAAGTTTGTCCGCCTGAAAATGTACTGTTGTCCCAAGCATATTGCAACAAACGGTGTATTTCTATCGCTGCTCGTTTAGTTTTTATTGCCGTTTCAAATATACCGGTCATTTTTGAAACACCCTGTAGGTAATGTTGTTTGTTACACAGGTGGTTCTGAGACCCATGCTCCTTGTGACACTAAATTAATGTGTGAAGTACACCCTGTTTGTAATACGAGATGAGAAAAGTTTTGTGCCATGTTGCTTTCTCAGAGAGATGCCTGTTTGCCAGGTCTGGACCGTGTTCGGTATATCCCCAAATACCGACCGCCGCCAGAAGATGCGGTGCCTGCGAAGTCCATACTGCACCAGCCGTCGACCAACCAGCAGCAGCAGCAGCAGACCAAGGCGAACGAGACGAGCTTCTCGGTGCCCAACCAGTACCCGAGCCCTCAGCAGCAGCAGCAACAGCAGCAGCAGCAGCAGCAGTACGCCAACTACAACCAGGTGCCGCAGTCGCAGCCGACGCAGCAGCAGCAGCAGCAGCAGCAGTACGAGGCGCAGCAGAAGTACGGCCAGAACCCCTCCCAGTCGCAGCAGAACTACGTGTATGGCAGCCAGCAGCAGCAGCAGCAGCCAAACACACAGCAGCAGCAGAACTACCCCTACAGCCAGCAGCAGCCGTCCATCATCACCACAGAGGCCTCAGACAACAAGCCCATGGCCAACAAGGTAAGCGGCCTCAGCTCCGACACATGACTCACAAGAGTGGATTATTTCGTGGGTAGGTTTCACGAACAATGTATTTAGTAGACGTCTGCATACAATGCTGGTTAGCGTAGCGGATCGCGGCATGATGATCGCGTCATCTTGCCTGACAGCTTACCTATCAGGCTGTGCACAACTAAGCACACTCAACGCCATAGTCCTCACAATGTTGTAACCGAACTAGTTTGTGACTTACGGAGTTACACTATTTTGTCTCTTTAGCATATGGCTCGCATATCGTCACACAAGAGAACTTTTTTTTTACTTTGATACAGATATTTAACACTCAGAAAATAAAGTCACGGTTATTAGTGATTAAATTTACCATATTTACAAGGCAGAGAAGGCCACAGGCTTATGTCCAACTGTTCAACATACACAACTGATGCCTTATTTGCCAACAGGAACACCTCCTTTTGTACATTAAGTCACCGTTTCTTCCACTCTTTGTCCTTATTCTAGTGAGTGCAGACCAGATCTTTCAATGCTCTTCAAACCCCTGTGCCCTAGTCGAGATGCAGGGCGTCCTCAGCTGTTTTGTGGTAGCGTTGTTCTGCCTTATTTCTGTCTATCAGTCTGCTATTTTTGATCCGTTGTCCACAAGAGATTTTGCACCTTGTAGATGTGGGTGACAAGAGCGAAATCTGTTTTTACTGAGTGTAGGAATGTCATCATCTATACAGAGGTAAGGATTGTCAGCTATTTTTGTAAACTACTGTTTGAGAACAGCTTCACAGTGCAAAACTGGGAGACCTGTGTGGCCGAGAATAGGCAGCCAGAAAGTTGGACTATTTCTGATTGTTCCTGTGGTGGTGCGCATAGTATGGTTCACTGCGTATCGACGAGTTTGATGTATGGGCTGTTGATCCAGATTGCAGCGCAATATTCTACAACATGGTACAGTAGATCTGATTGGAGCTATGCAGCTCACATGCAATCAATTAATTGCCTTCTAATGGAATGCTGTTGCCTATTGTGGCATTATCCAGTGCTTACGCACAGACCAGACTCGTGTAACGCAATGTAAAACGGGACCCTAAGAAACTTCCCCAGATGGCGTCCTGGCGCTACAGTCCCGAACCGCACCGCAGGAAGCCGAAGGTCTGCGAGTCGGCAGTCTGGTGGCGACATTGCAGCTACAGTGTAGCAATGATAGTGAAACACATGAAAATACATGCATGGATTTCCACATTATATTCTAAATAACACGGAACTTAGCTGGAAATCGCATGGTAATGTTTGTAGCTCTCATTATACTGTTGACTGCTGTTTTATCACAGCATTATTTTGTTCGCTGTTCTTTTTCTCACAAACGTATGTCATTGATTCAGTATTGTGATCTGACACAACATAAACTGCTTCATATCGATCTTGCAACAAAGGCACTTTGTTTTCGTGGCTATTGGGTGCGGCCCTCCGAACAGAATGTGCTGGATAGAGTAGGCCCACGTAAGGAAAGAAAGGAGTGTCTCTTGTCTTTTTCATCTTCTTCCCGATTTGTTGCATCTTTTCTTTCTTCTACACTGTCGTCATTTTGACGATTATGATACTCATTTGACTTTAAGAAAGCTACTCAATAAAAAAGTACAATTTTTTGCCTCTTATAGTCTCACATCAGAACTTGATAATGAACTGATTTTCTTTTCGATATTTCTCATAGTTGGTGTGAAACGTGGTTCACTCACACATGTGCTTTAGGGTTGGAAAGATGTCTGCGCCTGAACAGAGCTCACCACCTCCTGGTGTACCATCGATAGTGACTAATCTCACTGCAAATCCAGCAATGTTTCTTCTGAATACACCTCAAGCTGAAACTGACACTACCTTGCGGAACTGAATAGTTGTGGAAAACGGTTACTAGCTTTTAACTTTTATTTATTTGTGTGCCACATGGGTTAACGTACCAGATAAGGTGATCTTACTAAGGATAAACTTTTGATAGTGGCTGTTTTAATGTCACTCAAACACTTGCATCTACCTACTTCATTGTAATGAATAGCTTATCAGCAGGAGAAACATTAGTCGAAATTTGTGTCCTACTTTCTCAGAGTACACCATAGTAGAAGCTCCAAAAGTGGAAACTTTCTGGATTAGAGTTGCGCTCTACCAAAACCACGGTTTGATAGTTTCGGTACACTACAAAAATGACGTAGTAAATGATAGTGTTGGTAGAATCCGTAGCGAAAGAAACGTAGATGAAGGTGTAACAGAGAAACTGTGAGTTGACGACTTCTCTTTGTTAGTCTGTTTATTTGATTGTTTTACACATAATTAGAACCGCACACCATTCACTGTTAGTTAATTGCGTATTACAGAATATAAATTGCATTTTATAAGTAGTAAATTATTAGTTTATTCCGTAACGGCTGCGCTTTTAAGTAAGCAGAGCAATTACTTTTGTTCCAAGTACAGTTTACATGCACAAACATAAAATAATATATAAAATTATTGTTATTATTTTGTACTCAATAAAACGTTCTTCATCATGAGCGAAGGCAAGAGTTTCCTGTAGTTACTGTTAAATCCTTACAGTTGTTTAAGAATAACTGAACCAGATTTTACATAATTTCCACGAAGTATCGAAGCGATATTTGATAGCTGTAAGACATATTTGTATTGTTTTCTTTACTTTTAGCAGAAAATCCCTCTATTACACGTTAGGAATCAACAATGTTTTGATAAAACCTGAATTAAACATTGACAGTTCCCGTTTCCTTTCGATACTATTTATTCTTAAGTAACAGACAGCAGGATAACTGCGTGAAACAAAAATGTTTCTTAGGTTACCCAGCCCTTCATACCTCCTGACTGAACACGAAGACGTTTCACGGCTTCCGGTCTTTAGGGAGAATCTAGTAAGACATTAATCGCATGCGTAAAGAAAGCGATCGTTATGAGATAACGTCGAAAGTATTCAACACACCCAACATACAGGTAACGAGGGTACAACCTTAACTGACCAAAGCTACTACGAAAATTACAGTAGTCTACGCTTGCTTATGGTAGTGTACAAGACCATACAGTAGTTTTACAACCCTAGTCTGGACTTATTCGGTAGAGTTAATCGACTTTGGATTTGTATTGGGAGAGCTCACGAGAAACAACAGCCGAATTACGTTTAACATTTATGGCATTCTGTGGGTGTTGCCAGTATGTTTCTCGTTTTTTCAGTTTTCTGAGTTTTAAATAATGATAAGCTACAACAACGCCCTTTTCCGAAGAGCACACGAATGAAACAGAGGCAGAAACGTGATTATTCACGTGTCTTGTTGCTTGCCACACCGCTCTAGTAGGAACGCGAGTGAGCGTCGTGTGGGCCGGCCGCGGTGGCCGTGCGGTTCTAGGCGCTCCAGTCCGGAGCCGCGCTGCTGCTACGGTCGCAGCTTCGAATCCTGCCTCGGGCATGGATGTGTGTGATGTCCTTAGGTTAGTTCGGTTTAAGTCGTTCTAAGTTCTAAGTTCTAGGGGACTGATGACCTCAGCAGTTGCCCGCATCTCGTGGTCGTGCGGTAGCGTTCTCGCTTCCCACGCCCGGGTTCCCGGGTTCGATTCCCGGCGGGGTCAGGGATTTTCTCTGCCTCGTGATGTCTGGGTGTTGTGTGATGTCCTTAGGTTAGTTAGGTTTAAGTAGTTCTAAGTTCTAGGGGACTGATGACCATAGATGTTAAGTCCCGTAGTGCTCAGAGCCATTTGACCCATTTTGAACCACAGCAGTTGAGTCCCACAGTGCTCAGAGCCATTTTGAGCGTCGTGTCGCGCGGCTTTTATCACAGCTCTGTCGTATTGCATACCCTATCGCCTCAGAGAATCACGCTGCGCTGGCCGGGCACCGTCTCATGCTCTGCCATGTGGCGTCTTTGAATTTTGATGCATGATAGAGCGACGTCGTCGTCAGCACGGCACTCTCCCCGCCGTTGTCACCTTTACAGACCTTGGAGCCGCCATTTCACCTTCAAGTAGATCCTTAGCTAGTCTCAAGAGCCTTCCTGTACCGCATTACACATTCTCCCACCAGGGAAAAATCTGTGGCAGTATCCGAAATTGAACCTGAGCCCTCCACGTAAGAGTTAAGCACGCTGGCCACCCGGCTATGGAGATGCAAATATTTTGCCCATAAACCATGAAACCATTAACATATGAGGCGCTAAAAACGTTGCCAGTTTATATACTTTGGAAATTAACCATTCTTAAGTACATGAACATTAACTCCATGACTCACAGAAAGATGAGTTCCATTAAATGCGCACAACACGTCGCATCAGATAATTCCCAGGTAATTTCCTAACAAATAATTTCAGACTTTAGTATCCCTGCCAACAGGCGTCCCGATAGAGGCAGACGAACTGACATGGGCAGAAAAGTGGAGTAGTTCATACACCTGCCACAAAAGGCGCACGTGTCGCGTCATACGGGCTGAGCCGCTGAAGGACATGTTTACTTGCGGGCGGCAGTAAGCGGAGTAGCACATGGATGAAACTCATATAGGGACTTTTGGTAACACTCCCTCGGTTCGCTGCCACGCCACCTGGAGCGCTGCAAGTTTATCATCTCGCTTTCTGATGGGCTCATTTTTAGTCTTCCATGTTTGTTTTCGTTTCATAGTTAACAGAAGTTGGTTTCACCACAGTGTGCTTCTGATTACGGCTCCTCGCATATATTACAGACTCCGAATTGCGTTGTAAATGTGTTACTTGTATTTTGATTGTGTTCTCGCATCCTTAATATTTTGAGGTGAAAATGATTCCAGATTTTTGTTTGTTTAATAAAACAGAAGCTGCTTTCGTTGCGTAGTATTCTGTAAACTAATATGTATGTCTTATTGCTGATGAATTTTAGCGTTAACTCCTCGATTTAAACGTACTGTAAGTATATAGCTTGTATTATACGTTATTGTCACGAAATGCCTTGCATGATGTTGCTTCTTGCCACTGAGCCCTATGCATTTCACAGAGTCTTGCACACTATGGATGCAGATGTAGATGAGTAGGCCCAATGCTTTATAGTCTTGGTGACTAAATTATTCTTCCTTCCAAATGCTCAAAGTTTTTCACACGTTAGT